>NC_134159.1:14390000-15015000 GCF_033958435.1 Carettochelys insculpta
TCTTTTTAGAGAGTCCTTGTCTCACCAACCTGCTCAGAGCAGCCCAGAGCTCTTTCACTTGGGTCCTAGTTGTCTTCCAGGTGCTGCTGAAATACCAGGAGGTCGTCATGAACCCCATTGTACTAGGGTTGTGCAAACACATGAATAGAAATTCCCTCTTGTGGCCTTGTAAGCCTTTATTGCTCACTTGTCCCGTGCTTAATAAGGATGCTGCTTGGTGTCCTGCCATCCTGTGCTCCCCCTTCTCAGATTCTAACCTTTCAAAACAGGACTTTACCTCTGTCTACTTCACGAGAATCATGGGTATAAGTGAGTCTTTGGGCTGAGCGATTCTGGTAGCCTCTCCTTAGTTTTGCAAGCATGTGACTTAGCAGAATGTTGTTAGTTTTCAAACTGCTTGGTTAACACTTCTCTCGTAGGAAGAAGCAGCTTGGGGGCACTTCAATAAGGTTTAAAACATGGGTGTCCAACCTTTTGGCTTGCCTGGGACACATTGAGTAAAGAGGAATTGTCTTGGGCTGCATATAAAATGTATATAAATCACATAACAATGTTAAAAGTTTACGATCTTGTGGGGCCGCATTACTAGCTGTCCAGGGCCACGGGTTGGACACTCCTGGTTTAAAACTTTCTAACCACCAGATGAAGCAAAGAAACTTAAAAAAAAAAAAAAAGGCCTTCGCCAATATTTTGGCTAAGGACCTCCCAGAGGATGCCACCTCTAAGCCACTGCATAAGTGCTTCATGTAGACAGCTACACCTGTGATCCTGCGAGACTCTCTCTTCTGTTCCTCACTCCTTGTGGTCAAGTGGGAACTGCTTACCCAGAGGGCTGTGGGAGCAGAAGGTGGGCTGCCATGTGGTGAGCTGTTGGACTATGCTCCAGAAGCTTCCTTTAGTCCTTTCATTCCAGCCTTCAGTGGGGCATTCACTGATCCAGCCCTAAGGAATCTCTCTGGCCATTGGTTGTGAATGGTATTGGATGATCTTGCCATGATAAGAAAACCATTTGTTAACTTCGCTGAGCCAACTGAGCTGATTTCGCATCTGCCCCTGAGCCAGGCTTTCGGTAGTAGCAACAAGGTCATGCTTGTTGCTACTACAGCTAAAAGCAGCATCGCTGCTAACCCTGATATGCTAATTTTCAGTAAATGCTTGTGTAGGGGAAGTGGAAACACAACCTACGAGAACTTTGGAACATTCCACATTCACACACTTCTCTTAATCTCCTGCCTCAGCAGAACTCCACTGGAAATCTGGCCCTTTCTCAAAGCCTCCTTGTAATTCTGGCCCTGTCCAGAGCTAGGCAGTGTAGAGACTAAGGCTTTGTCTATACCATGGTTTCCCAAACTGGGGAGGGGGGGAGCGGCATGAAGAAATTCCAGGAGGGGTGTGAGGCAACCCAGCCCCTTTGTCTTCTCCATCACCCCCAAGAAAGAGCCGGCCTTTCCTTCCAGCTTTCAGCCCCTGCCATTTCACCTGGGCGACCCGGCTCAGCCACTGTGAAAAGCAGGCAGCTGGAGAAGGCTCACGTGGAGCTAGCTGCCTCCTGCAAAGGTGAGCGAGTGCGGGTTGGGAGGAAAGGAGGAGGATGGGGTTAGATGCGGGGCTGGTGGTGCCTGGTTTTGGGGGAGCTGAGGGGCTTGGCTCCAGCGGGCAGCCGTAGCAGTGTGGGGTTCAGGCCTCTGGCCAGCTTGCGCTGCACCAGGCACCCACAAGGTGGGGCCTGTGCCATTAACCTGGATGGTTCATAGTTAGTCTCCTAGGATGTTCCAATTTGTGAAGAAAATGCAGCATCATCTTCCACATTAAAGTCATTTGTTTCTGATGTTAAATTACATTTTTATAAAAATTTTAGGCCAAGAAAAACTATTTGTGCTTATTTGTAATTTTAAATAACATTTTATGTCAATATTTTGTTTAAATTACAAATTGAATTTTTTTGTTAAAAGAGAGGGCTGGATGATGGTAAAGAAGAGGTGAGGGTTTCTTAAAAATCAAAAGGGGGGGCATGATGCCGAAAAGTTTGGGAACCACTGGTCTATATTTACTGGAGGGTCAGTGCTCTGGAGGTCAGATGTCCGGGGTTTGGTTTAGCAGGCCTAGTAAGGACCTGCTAAATCAAATGCTGGGAGTGCCCACGTTGACCTGCAAGGAGTAAGGAAAGTCGTCAGGAGAGTTTTTAGACCTGACTTAAAATAGTAGGATGGCAGGAAACCAGGAGTTCCATGAAATTCTTGAATGTTGACATTTCTGGTTCTCTTGGCGGAACTGGTAAAACACGTCGTTAGGTGCTGGATTTTATTTCCCCCAGATACTGCTGTGCAGAGCTGCCTTTGGTTTTGCCCACTGTAGTTGCTCACACCCCCGGTTCTGGATTTTTGAATTCAAAATGCCTCTGAGTGGGGAGGATTCAGGGGGACATGTTCTAGTCTAGGCCTTTCCAGTTATTTTAACTTAACCAAAAGGGCTGGTTCTTGTGTGTGTAAAGTTAAACTCCTCTTCCCTCCTGTTGAAAAGTTTACTCCTTGAGAATGGAACATGCGGCTACAATCTCTGCTTTATAGGTTTTATAATTTCAGCACCCAGCTTTCTGGCAGGATCTCTTATGAGAGTCGCAGGGATGGAGCGGAGGCAAACAATGCTTTTTTCTCTGTGTGTCGCATGCGATGTGCAAACTGGCAGCTGCTGGCACCTCTGTTATCCATCCTGCCTTGCCCCACTGTGAAAGAGACCAGGACATGCTCACGGAATGGATGATTGGGGGGGTAGGGAATGTGACTAGGTGGGGAACTGTTGGCATGCTTTTATGGCTGTACAGGTTGAACCTCTGTGATCCGGCACACTCCTGTCTGGCAACGTCCGTAATCAGGCATGAATTTAGTTAGCCGGACGATCACCTCTGGTGGATGTAGCCACATTTCTTGTGGTCTCCATAAAGTTTGTTTCCAACCACCAGTCCTGGCTCTGTGTTCTGTGCTGTTATTTAGCTGTAAATTTCCCCTAAATGTCTTCCAAGAGCCCCGTAAATAGTGGAAGTGTTGGTAATGCCGCTTCCATGGTCTGGCAAATTGTCTCATCTGGCACCAGTCCAGTCCCAAGGTACTGGATAGAGACGTTTAACCTGTAGGAGTCTTAGAGAGCAGGACTTGTGCTGTGTAGTTCTGATTGCGTAAGCTCTGGTATAAGAGGAAGGGATCTGTGGGAGAGAAGAACAGCACATTCCAAACCCTTGTTGCTGCCTCTTCCCTGTCCCCCATCCTGCAGAGTTCAAACTGGTCTATGCAAACTTGCACCAAAATAACTAAACTCCTTTTGCTTGCTTCATTGAAAATCCCATTGCAGAGATTTTAGTTACTTTTGGAGTAAGTTTGCTTGCTGATAAGCTCGTTTGCTTGTGTGCATGCACACAGTTTCACACAAGTGTGCAGTCCTGTCCGTGCCTGCATCTGTCTCTGCAAGATCGGCTTTGCTGCGTCCTTCCTCTTTGTTATTCAGGTTATGAGCACTGAAGTTTTGGTTTTGGGTCCTGCGCTTATCTAGCATGGGAGCACACAGCAGTTTCCTCTCCTCTGCCTCTTGTTGAGCTTAAACAAATATTTTACTACAGGAGTAAGGCCTGGCCTCAGTTGATGCACCGTTATGCGCTCATGTTGGAAGATTTCTGGCAACTGCCTAAGGGAAAAACATTTTCTATACTAGGGTGTGCAGAGTGGGAGGTGGGCCGCCTTGGGAGGTAGCATGAAATTTCGTAAGGAGGGTGCAGCACGATTGGCTGCTGGGTCTCAGGCTTATCCGTCTCATTCAAGTTATTGAGCTCTGTTACTGTTTTTATGTGTGAATATTCACATTTATATACTGAATAATAACTATTTTCATTCGACCAACTCATTTTCTTACAGGTGCCGAAAGAGCTTTTATTTTCATATGAATAGAACTGAAATTTCCATCAGTTTGGATTACATTAGACACATCGGGGTGCAGGGGATGGCTGCTAACTGCAGGGACAAAAAGTGGGGCCCAGCATAAAGGTTGCTCACCCCTATTCTCTGCTGACCAAAGCATAGCTTATCCTGAAGCTCAGCTCTTTTCCTGCCCCTCTTCCTGTTCCCTGAGGGGTGGGTTGGTTGGTTGGTTTCGGGGGGGGGGGGGGGGGCGCGGGGCTGGCTTTGGGCTGGCATTTCTTTTTTTAATTTTTTATAAAATACAGATTGGGACTGTCAAAGGATAATGTAAGGGAGTTAAGCATCTGACTCTCAGAATGGAATTTGGTACCGAACTCGTTAGGTTCCTTAGACTCTCACTTAAGCAGAGATCTTTAATCTTTTATGAAACACTGGTAGCCACTCCATAGCTAAGTTTGGAAGCAAGTTTCTGTTCTAAGACTCTTTCTTTAACAATCTGCCCTTTAAAATCCACAAACAAAAGGATTATCTGCCTAAAAATTATAGGTTAGCTCTCAGGCAAAAGGGCAGATTTAAGGTGGTTGTGTAGGGTTTGGTGATAGTTTCATAATTTAAAATGGTCAGGTTCCCTGTAAGTTTAATTTTAACTCTGAACTTTGTGGCTTTTTTCCCCCTCCCTGTGCAATAACTTGTGTAGGCAGAACACCACATTTTGGGTATAGGTTTTGAGCATGTGCAAGGTACATATAAATGCATATTAGCTTGGCTCAATCACAGCAAGAAGGAAAATGCAGGTCCACTAGAACTCCCCATCAGCCCAGGATGTAACCTACTTTTTCCTTCCAGTAACATCACAGCTACTATCTCTTACAGCTACTATCTCTGACCATTAGCTGGCAACTGCTCTCCGCCCCCACACAGCATCAAGCTGAGAGGAAAAGTGCTTGAGTGTCAAATAGGAAATGGGTCTCTATTTTAAAGCACAGGTTTGCACGGCAGCGTTGGTAGTCAACAAAGGAAAGTCGTGTTCTGGCTGTAAAGTTGCTGATGCAGTTAATTGCTGGAGAGGCGCAGTTTAGAGTCTCCCATGGCTCAGCAGAGCTGGGTTTGTTGCTGCATTCAGCCTTGGAACGACGGTGGGGAGGGCGGCTGGGTTCTTCCCCCACCACTTCATAAATTATACCAAATGGCTCGTGTGTGGTGGGGTCGCAGGCAGCAGGGCTGAGCTCAGTGGAGTATCTCCATCTTGTATGTGAGTGTGGAAGTACGGGAGAAGATAACGTGCTGGCCACAAGGGCCATCCTGTAGCCGGCTCTCGGGAGCTTGACTCTTTTGTAGGGGGAGCTCCTTGGCTTCCCCCATAGAACAATGACTGCAGAATAAGCTGCATGGGGGGACACACAGGAAACCCTGAGGAAAAACAGGACTGAGACCTCACAGATGACACACGAGGTTTGTGTGGTCCAGGCCCACCAACGGGAGGGGGACAAAGGGCAGTTGCCACAGGGCCTGGCACTTCAAAGAGGCCTGGTCTGCTCACGCGGGGCCCCTTTGGAAGTGCCCCAGCAGCATCTCTGTACGTGGTTGGGTGGGGAGACCGAGCCACAGGACGGCTGATTGCCCAGGCCCTGCCCCTTCCAGGATCACAGAGCTGGGCCCCCTGTCTCACCTTGCCCCATGGCCCGCAGGGTCTGGCTGTGTGGTCTTGTGCTCCCCTACTTGTGAGCAATGCCCTGGCCTATGAAACATTTTGTGCTGGCTATTACTGGGCATCAGGACAGCCGGTGAAGATGGACTATGAATTTGGTCCCATAGGGCAGTCCCCATTCCAGCATTGCCAACTCAGAGGTGTGGGTTCCATGGCGGTCAGGATTTATGTCAAATCTGCGACTCCTAGAATTAGTCTGAGAATCCTAGATCATGTGAGAATATCCACGCTGCCAGCCTTTCGTGCGGAGAAAGCCTGGAAAATGTGACCCTCCCCTCAGCTCAGAAAGAAGGCAAACAAAGAACCTCAGTTTTTGATTGACTTCTTGAAATGCTCTGCCTGGGCAGTGCTGCTCCTGGGCCCTCTGCAAAGATATTCAGGAACAGGGCTGTGAATCCAGAAAGCAGGTGAAGTGGCAACTCCTCCAGACTGTCATGAGAGACTGGAAGATTTTATCTTTTGAAATATTTGTCATTCAGTTAGGGAGCAAATGACTATTGTGTGATGAAGGTGACCAGTGTTCCCTGTAAGCTGAGCACATGGGCAGCATCCCAGGAGAATTCACCTCCAGCTGATTGGCAGAGCACCCACATCTGGCATCCTGTGTTTCTATTGGTGGTGCACATCCATACATGATTTGGTGCATGTAACAAAATTTGTTCCACCCTAGATAGAAAAATTGGAGGGAACCCTGGAGGTGACCAGTCACATGAATACAAACAGTGACTAATCATCACCAACAGCTTGGGTGAAATTCACCACCACTCCTGCCAGCTCCCACACTGTAGAGGTTCCAGCCAAAGTATATATGCCAGTTTGCCCCCGATGGTTTTAGGAGGGATTCAGAGACTTAAGTAGTGCATAGACATTGTTCAGGCTGGCTGCAGAGGGATGGTTTTTTTTGCTCTTTCTGCCCAATCCAGGGGCTGTCAAGTTGGTTGGCAAAAGTAATACAGATGATGAATGAAAATCATGCTGGAACACAGGCAGCTGCAGAATAGGAAAAGGGGCTAAAATTCCAATGGATGTTGGGCCTCATTCTGATCTCCCTTTAAATGGGTGTGAACCAGAGGTAACTCCTTTGACACAAGGCACTAGTGCAAAAGCTGTGTAAGTAAAAGGCAGCTAGGGTCCATTGTTCGGCGCAAACAACCAAAGCGCGGGCACAGAACTGTAGTCAGTCCTCTGCTCCTCGTCAGTCTTCCCTCATCTCCTGTTTCTGACCTTCTCGCCATGCATCTGGCAGCACAAACTCGCTGTGGAAGACTGTCTGGCAGTCCATGCCATCACTGCAGGTTTTAACTGCTGGACGTGCACATAAACCTGAATTGGATGTGTTTGGACACTATTTGTAGATATTCACCACTTTGCTTGAATCGGAGAACAAATGTGCTTAGTCCAAACTATGGAAGATTCTCTGGCTGGAGAGGGGAGGAAAATGAAGTAAAAACCCCTGACAGGTTTGTGGATGGCACAAACCTGCCCCTTTTTTGTGTCTCAGACATGGTTCAGGTGAGGGGGTTGCTGGTGAGTCTGTGACCAAGGGTGCCCTGGAGGGTGGGGAAGGCAGAGGTTCCAGAACTTGGGGCATGGGGTAAGGGAGGACACATGCTCTCAGGAGTAGCATATTGAATCCGCTGTAGTGGAGTGTTCCCATCTGTGGACTGAGGATCTCAGACAAATCTCTGCCTGCTGGCTCCTCTGCCTTCATTCACCTGGAGAAACAACAGCCTGGAGAGGTGGAGTGGGGGAGAGGTGATGAGGAGCAGAGTGAGTAGCCAGGCTGGTGGCAAACAAGAATTCCATTGTAGTGCAGAATGAAACTGAAACTCCTCTGCCTGTGCAGTTTGTGAAAGACCGAAACAGGAGCCTGCCTGTACTGCACTGGCCAGCGGCCCAGTGCTCAGTGAACACCTGGGCCCTGAGAGACATCACCCAAGTCCATGGCCTACCCAGATCAGACCAGGTACTTGAACTGAATTTCCCACATGCCACTCGAGAGTTCTAACCACAGGTGCCATCCATCTGATTGGCAGAGCATGGCTACCGGCTGTCCTGGGTTGGGTATCCCTCTCGGTTTGATCCGATGCTCCATCCTGGACCTGGTGTTCCCAACCAAGGCTTTGTCAACATTTTTAAGTTTTTCCACTGTAAGTCCCCGTCCCAGTGAGATGGGGTTTCGGAGACACAGGCCACTTGCTCACAATGTCTTACCAGCTGTAGCGAGTGGGACACTGAGCTGGATGTATGCAGCCCTGGAACCTATTCCCAGCCCGCTACTGCCTTGCCCCCTCTTGTGCCTCAGCGTCCTCAAGTGTCTTTTTAAAAAGTGGGAAGTGAGCCTCTGAAAGTGGCCTGGAAGGGCATCCCTGCATCGCATTGCACAGACCTACATGACCTGGGTTTATGGACTTTAGTGTCCACGCTGCATTGGTCTCACAGCTGTGCTAACATGTCCATACTGCACTGCTCAGACTTTCTGACTCAGATCTGCTACTCGAGCTGTGCCTGTGCCACACAATTACATAGCTTGGAGCCAACCCCCTAACAGAGTCCTAGAGCATGGGTCCTGAGCAGGGATCCCTCTAACTTTTTCCAGCCATGAGCAGAATAAATTTTATTATGTGCACCAAGGCATGTGTGGGTGTGCACCACCAAAAGGAGCACAAGCTGCCCACTGTGCTTGGCTGTGGGCATTCTGATAATTAGCAGGGCAGTATTTTAAATCTCTCCTGGTTGGCTACCTAAGCACTCCACTTACTGAGAGCACTGGTCCTGAGTGACCCAAATTGAACAGACTGCTGGGTGAAGATAAAAGGGTGGCAGGCGCTTAAGCCCATGATTCTAAGCATCCCTCTAGAAAGTCATCCCTGAGTCCAAAACTATGTGCAGGCACTGTTCTTTATTTTGTCCATTGCTGCTCCCCTCCCTTTCTCATGACCCAGGCTGGGTGAGCCAAGCTTGCTCTTTCTCAGCCTGCCAGGGGAGACTTCTGTACCAGGAACTGTTTGCCAGGCAGACCACACAGCAACATGACTTAAATGGACTTCAGATCTCTCCCCTTGGGAGCTGCTAACATGTACCCCTTCACTTTCTGCTGCAAGGCATTTACCAGTTCACCCACACCCTGATTCCGGCAGCCCTCATTCCAGGCCTGAGAGCTGTTCTGCGGTTGGGATTTTGCTACCCTCTAATCCCTTCTCTGCCTCAACTGCTCTGGGTACATTAAAGGCTCACCACAAAGCAGCCATCAGGGCACTAAATTCCTGTTGGGTAATAGACAAAGCACTTGCAGATGCAAAGGCTGCCACATGCCTCGCTATTTAATACCCTGATTGATGTATATTTAGCCGCGCTCCAGCCTGCATTAGGGTGGGCTTCGTTCCAGGAAGGCTCGTGTTCTTGCACTGTGTGAAGCTGTGGGCTGGAGAAGATTAACAATGGGTGGGGTCTTGTCCTTTGCCAGCTGTCTCACTTGTAGCGCACATCTCGTAGCTCTCCATGGCTCTGAACCCACTGATTCTTTGCAGTTGCTGTGACTGCTGACTCGTTGCTGGGTGGTCTGGGGATTTCTCTCACTCTTTTGGCAGGATCATGCCCTGCTCACCTCTTGGTCCAAACAGCGCTGCAGATCCACGAGGGTATTCCTATCAGTTGTTCCGGTGAGAAGCAGATAGCCAAGTCCACTTAGAACCGGCTAGCATTATTGGTGTGCCTCTCTTGGCTGCAGTTCAGTTGTGCAGCAAGGATTTTAAAGGGAACAAAATTTTTGCTTGGTTAATCTCTCTGCACCTAGTCTCTCTCCATGCAAACTCTTGGCCTGCCTAGTGGTGGTGGTAACCCTTAGGCTACATCTACACTAGGCAAAGTAAGTCGACCGCAGGTACAAATTCTAGCTTTGGCAATTGCTTAGCTAAGATTGACATGTCTGCACTCGGCTAACTTGGCTGCCTGTAGCGGGGAAGGTGGACAGGAGAGTTTCTCCCGTCAACCTCCCTTGTGTCTCGTGAGGGGTGCTGGGGTTGACTGTGATGCCGAAGAGGTTGATTTTGAATGTCCCTAATAGACATGTGAAAGCAAACCCTGGAAGATTAACCCTGAGTGGGTTGATCTTCAGGCGTAGTGTGAACATTTAGAAAGGGAGCTCTGTGGCATCTACAGCTCAGTGGAGATGGAGGCTGGAGGGTTGTGTAGAAATTGCTCTGTGTTGTCAGATTTCGGAGAAGTCTCCATTGCAAGAGTCACTGTCTAAGCTTGCAGTAAGACGCTCCCTGCTCTGAGCAGTGGCAGCGTGAAATGACAAGACAAAGAAGGTTCATTGTCATTTGTTTTACAGATGTGGGGAATGGGGTCAGGAAGGGAGTAAGTGGCTGTCCCCATGGTCCTGTGGGGCACAGGCAGGAAGAAATCCTGGTGTGCTAAGTGCCAGTATAAATGCCCTAACCACAAGCCTGACCTGTAAGAAATCCTAAATTACATTCACCCCCAGGAACTACCCTGTGGGCTCCCCTGGCAGGAGCAGCAGCACTGTTAAATTCTGCAGCCCAGCTCCATAAGGAAGAGATGAGGGCACAAGAGGAAATTCCGTCAGGATGCAGGAGCTCCACACTCTATATTTGGTCTGCAGGCCACTCGTTTGTTGTCCTTGAAATAGGCAGATAAACGTCTCCCCTTGCCTCTGGTGTTCGCACCCCTCCCGTCCCTTCTAACCAGACATTCACAGCTGCCAGCTCTGTGCCGATAAGAGAAATGAGATGACTTCCTTTTCTTCTCTCCTCCCCCACTCCCGTCCAGCGTACGCTGGGTGGTAGTGGTTTTAGTAAATAACTTCAGCTGTCACTTCAGTCGTGAGGTTTCTGGCCAAACATCTGAGGAGGTTAGAGGCTGGAGCTCTATCCAGCAGCAAGCTCACCTCCAAACCTTGATCCTCCCGGTCCCCTCTCTGGAGATTTACAACCCTTCCTCCTTTCTGAGCTGCCCTGTGGCTTGTGGACTAACGACTCTCTCTTTGTGTGCTCCTGAGGTTGGCAAGCTTTGACCGCTATGGTGAGGTAGGAGGACTGCTCTACATGTCTGTAGCTTCTGTCTTTCAACAAAGACACAGCTCTTGAGTTGGAGCAAAGCAAAAGGGAGAAAAATGTATAAATTAAATTATTGTTTGGCTCCTGTAACATCTTCAAGTTATGCAAGTGGGCCAGCACTTGCACACTATTGCAATGCAACTATGTGTTAATATTGCCTCTGATCAGGTTCTAATTTCCTTGCAGGCATAAGATTCTGTAGTGGGAACTAAGTATCAGAGGGGTAGCCGTGTTAGTCTGGATCTGTAACAGCAACGAAGGGTCCTGTGGCACCTTATAGACTAACAGAAAAGTTAGCTTTTTTTGAGCTCATGCTCAAAACTTTTCTGTTAGTCTATAAGGTGCCACAGGACCCTTCGTTGCTGTTGCAGTGGGAACTGTTTCAGGTGCTTGACTTCCTGGGAGCATGCAGGCAACTTGAATTTCATGATTAGCATCTACTGGGTGCTTGGTGCTGCACGTTGGTGGCTCTTGCCCTTTCCAAAAAAACCTGTACCCCTTTCAGGAGTGTGATTTATTTTGCATGCTGGCAAGTTTCCCCTCACTTAAACTACTTGGACAGTCAGACCTAAAAAGGCACAAGTGTCACGTCACACTGAAAAATTATTCCCTTTCCCTCTTTTGCCATATAATTCTAAAATAAATCAATTGAAATATAAATATTGTACTTTACATTTCAGTGTGGCTCATAGAGAATATAAACAAGTCATCTGCATGAGCGTGTACTGATTTTGCTTATGCTTTTTTAATGTCGCCTCGTTTTATGACCAGCATATAGCTAAGTGAATTGGTGCATCCCTGGAAGACCTGTGCCTTCCCCGGGGTACACAAGAACCAAGCATGGACACCACATTGGAGAAGTGGTCCCTACCCTCAGGTTGTGTGAGAGAGAGATGGGGAGGTTTATGTGTGATGTATAGGTAAATGGTATACGTGTTTTTATTACTTTGTAGCAATATTCCCTGTCATACTTTGTCTAGACAGCTTAGCCATGCCCTGTGGTTAAGTTTAATTTTCCTTAAAGATGACCCACAGGGCCTGTGTGTGGGCTTTGCCGCTTCACAGGGTTGAACGTGTGTGACTGAATTATTTTCAAAGGCTCATAAAATATGTTACAAGGAACCAAGAGTCATGGCAAGTGCTGGTGAGAAAAGTAGTCCAGACCCAGTTCAGCTTCAGCTGCAAAAGCTGCTGTGGGTTGAGAGAAACTAAAGGGAAAGGGGGTAACGCTCTCCAGCACAGCAGGTGGATGAAAGAAGTGCCTGTATCCAGGAAATATTATGCCCGCTACGTTCACTCGGGGAGAGTGGGTTGGGGTATGAAATACGAGTGTTCCTGAAGCCACATGTTGGCTCTGCCAAGTGCGGCCAGATTGTTGTGAAATTGAGCATTGCAAGCATAGACCCTAGGCAGTGAGCATGCTTGGCATTTACTCCAAATGTACTGGTCTGATCTGGGTGTGGATTGGATTATAATGGAGATCTTGACTGAGCTATTTTCTGGTAGGTTACCCTACAGTTCATTCTGCTATAAGGGCAACTTAAGGCTCTCACCAGCTGCTTTCTTATTAGCTGAGCTTTAGAATTTCTTGTTTAGTTAGTGCCTTGCAAAAGCCTCTTTGTTCCCTCTCATTGCCTACCTCTTCCAGTCTCACCACCTACCTTGCTGTATTCTGCTGCATCAGGTGATAGCAAAGCAGCTAAACAAATCACTGTCTGCCCCAGGATGGGACTTGTCACTCAGGTGGCAATCAAACTAGCTACATAGCTGGCTGGGGATGTGCCTTAATGCTCTTATTTTTTTTCTGCCAGGTGTACACAACTTCGTTACAATGGGAACAAGAGCATCGGTAACATACAGGCTAGTAAATATCCCAGTGATTTTAAATGAGATGCTTCGTGTGATTCTCTTGGCGCCATAGTCCCACCTTCATTTCAGGCTAACACATAGCCCTATTGGGGATCTGAAATGTGTTTTGTGTAGAATCCTTAAGAGAAAATTGCAGATGGGGGAGTTGATGACTGGCTTTGAGCCATAATTTAAAAAAAAAAAAATATTCAAAAATTTCTTGTGGACAACTTGGAAAGAGGAAGAAGGAAAAGTTACCGATAACTTGCTCCCTCTGCTTATTTATGGGTGGTTAATAGCTGCCCTCCTGTTCATTTTAAAGAATGATGGGTGTAAATCCTATAGGCTGCTCTGAAAATCTATTCTGTGATTCTTTTCCTACTCATACAGTGGTGTGTGGTGATACTTTTATCATTTAATACAGGTTGAACCTCTCTAATCTGGCACCCTCAGGACCTCACTGCTGCCAAATGAGATAATTTGCCAGACTATGGGTGGTCAATATTGTCTAGCACATTACTAACACTTCTGCTGCTTACGGGGCTCTTGGAAGATGTTCAGAGTTAAGTAACGGTACAAAACAATGAAGGCCTGGTGGCTGTAAACAGACTTTATGGAACTGTGGAAAACTTGGCCATACCCATAAGTGGTCATCCAGCCAGCTAAAATCGTGATGGTTCGTGGATGATGCTGGATTAGAGAGTTCCAGATTAGAGTGGTTCTGTCTGTACAATAAGATCAGGCTATGTTAGACCACCTTCTCCCCTTCATAGGGGACCCAAGTCTGAGACAAGCAAAGGCTTATGGCCACTTCTCACAAGTCTCTCCCAACCTCTCTTGCTTTGACCTCTCTTGTATCCTTTTGCTTTTGTCTGTCATGGTCTATCCATTGCACAGTCAGAGTACAAAGCCTGTGCTGTAGCCTACCATCCTTAAAGCAAATGTAATGTGATCTTGTATAGGGCTGAAGAGAACCCATAGACTTGACAGTATACATACTGCCTCCGCATGTCTAGGTTTTCTGGGTGTTGTGTGAAGAGAGGAAGGGGGCAGGGTATCAGAATCCCAATATGCCCCTGTCTGTCTTGGGTATTTACACTACGCTTTAACTAGGCACCACGCAAATGTTGTCTTTTCTCTCAGACCAGCCCTGTGAAGTAGGGGAAGGCTGTTCACCAGGTAAAGTCACTTGGTAGGTCTGAAGTCGCAACAGGGAGCCTGTGCCACAGCATGGAAACACAAACTCTGGTCTCTCTGACCTGACCCATCCTTCCTCTTCTAGGTCTTTTACCGTGAAAACTTTTTCTATATAATCCTCCAGTACTTGGGAACATGGGCATGGATAACAATCTGGGTACACGTTAAAAATATCTGCTGTGTGCACTAACTAGATAAGTGGTTGGAGTTGGCTATGTTGTGTCTGGTGGAGTAATAAGGTGCATATTCTTAAAGCAGTGTCGTCTTAGGGAGAAACCCTTCCACACCCATCTAATCCACACCCAGATTTCTGGCGTGTTCTGCCTTCATCCCACTGGGAGAGTCACTGTGACCATTGGATATATGAGATGGAAGTGAGTCCTTCTCCTGAAAGAAAACCCTGTGCTGGATACTTGATGTTTTCTACACACGGACCTTCCTTTATGGTTCTGGCATGCAGTCTGGGAGTCTGCATAGCCTTTCACCAGAAGTGGTGAAAACTTGCACCGGTAATAATGAAAGGTCCAGTGGTGCTCATTGTTCCGTGTGTTGCCGCACCTGTGCTACAAATTGGCTTGTTCAGCGTGAGTTCATCATGATGTGAAAAGTACCAGATGGACGGTCCTCTGGACTAAATCCTCATCTTGCCTTGAGTATAGGGACAACACAAGCTACCCCGTTGATATATCTCAGCCCTAACCTTGTCTAGCCACCTCTAGGGGACAAGAACCAGCACTGGGCCCTGGCTCCTCTCTGTAGAGGCAGACAATAGAGTTGCTATTTAGTGCCAACTCTTTGGTTCTGGGGATTGTGGACACTTGCCCATTGGGACCTAGTCTTTCTCCTTCCCCACTCCCGAGAAAATTCTTCTGATAGTGTGAATGCTTTGTGGGCTTTTGCAGTCTCCTCTCTGCACCGTTCTCCAGTACATGACTACGCTCACCAGATAGATCTGCAAAGGCTAAATTGTTGGTTGCTGCAGATGACTTCAGTGAAGCTATGGGGACTTACAACAGCTATGAATCTGGCTCTACGACTTGATGTAATGAGTCGGGGGTTGGCAGAGGAACCATTGTAGGGGAAGGCACAGACTGGACATCCCAACTGAAAAACCCATCTAGCCAAGCTGTGCTCCCTGGCCGTAATGCCTTTACTGTCAGAATCCTAAGACTTTACCGTATCCCTGTTTTCACATCAGTGCTGAGTGCCGACATCCACATCTAGTGAAATGCCAAATGAAAGCTCCAATGTGAGTGCAAGAGCTGCTGTGATGTTCACACCAGGGACTCGCTAAGCAGCTGACCCAGGTTTCGGGTTAATCAAACGAGGCAATGGGTGGAAACAGACTCTAATTTTAGAACTTGAGATGTAAATTGTCGGCAACACTTTCTGTGAAGCAGTGATAGTTAACACAGCAGGTCTTGTGTCTTGGGCCACGCTGATACGTTCCTCCAGGTGTCAGATGAAAGCCCCGTGTTTTGTGAGACACGGGGAGAATTAGTTAACAGCAAAGCCCAGTGCTATAGCTCCTCGTTGTGGCCCAATGCCACGAGCCACTGCTCTAGCGGCTTGGATGGGGGGAAACTAAATCTGTCAATGCAAAGCTACTCCCCCTCCTTTCCCCATTTGAGTCCAGGGCACGGAAAACCATTTTTAATTTTTTTTTCCCCCACTGGACACACCTGTTAATGGCTCATAGTGAAAATCAGGCATGAGCAAACTTTTTTGTGGCAGGCCCCATTTTTCCTGCCTGCCTCCTCCACACCCCCGCACCTGTCTAATGTAATCCAAACAGATGGGAAATTTTGGCTATGTTCACATGGGGGAAAAAAAATTCAGCATATGCAGGAAAATCAGTCTGTAGAAGGTAAAATCTTTATCAGTCAGTATAGAAATGTGAACACAGACGTGAAAGATGTTACTGTTTTTTTTTAATGAGATGGATGAGCCTGAGATCCAGCACCTGATTGCACTGCACCGCTCGCCTTATGAAATTTCACTCCCTGAGGGGGATCTGCCCCCCACTTTACCGTTGTGAAACAAACACCCAAGTGAGGTTTGTCCTGGTGCCATGTGATCGGCGGTAGTAGGTACGCATAGCAAGGTTGTGCTTGTCAAATGCAGTCGTGCTCTGACCCTACACCCCAGGCTGCCTCCAGCTTTAAACCATCCCTGGTGGAAGTAGGTGACATCTGCCAGGGAATGGGCAAAGCACATACGTGGAGGTGTGTTCAGAGCCTGTTTCCTGGTCACTGATCAAGTGCATTGCGTGACTCAGGGCAGTGCCGTCAAAGCCCACCGCAGGGGCACTTCACCATATCCTCAGGAAATTAAAGAAGTTGAGGAGACAATGTCTGTCTGCAAATGCTGCGCCTGCCCAAGTGTGGCGTGAAGAAGTGGACATTGTGGGGAATTTATTCGCCTTATGTTGCATGTGCGTTCTTCTGTTCTCTGGTAACTCCATGTGTGTGCCTCAGTTTCCCTCGACACTGCACCAGCACCTAGGCTATGTCTACACCCACTCGGTTGATATTCTGGGGTTCAGTTTCACATGTCTAGTAAGGGTACACAGAACTGACCTATCAGGAGTCGGCAGTTGACCTTTGTACTCCTTGTGTATCGTGAGGTGTAAGGGAGACCGAGGGAATAAACTCTCCCATCGACCCTATTCAGTGAGGATGGCCAGGTAAGTCAATTGCAGATATGTCGACTCTAGCCACGCAGTTGCAGTAGCTAGAATTGCAAAGCTGCAATCGACTTAGTTTCCTTAGTGTAGACATAGCCTTAGATAGTGATAGGAATTTCTGTGTGATAACCTCCTACGTGCACACAGTGGCCGATGCCCTTTGTAACTGTGCCTGGGAAGGAGTGTGCTGAGATGACACCTTTTGTCTATGAAACAGGACTAAGGCTGAAGGTGCCTGCAGGGCTAGGACCAGGAACTCGGAATGAGTCAACCTCAGCTGGCTTGGGAAGCAGGGATAGGGCAGAGCCCTGGATCTGGGCCCCCCTTCTCCCCAGGTTGATTGTACTGAGTGCTTCTGTTCCACACTGTGACCCTGTTGACCAATAAACCTTCTGTGTGCTGGCCAAGAGTCTCCTGAATGTGGATGGGGGTGCAGGGCCCAGTGACTCCCCTACACTTCTGTGACCCTTAGTTCCAGATGACAGCCAAGGCCATTAGAACTGGGAGAAGTTAGCAAGAAGGCTGTTCGGGGTGCTTTGACAACGCCCTGTGTACAGCTTGCATCACAAGCTAGTAATTACCAGACTTCTAGCATTTACACCTCAATGTGAATAATATCTGGGCAGGCAGCAACTGTTCAAAATACAGGTGTCGGTGGGAGGGTGTGGTGTAGGCTTTGCTATATTCTCTAGGCCCTAGGCTTAGGGGGCAGAGTGCTTGATGTGTCTGAATGCTGGAGTGGCTGTAATATCTCGTTTCAAACACCAGGTGCATGTAGCAGGGGAAAGCCTCTCTTTTGGGACACAGGGAATCTGATCGGCCTGTACCCTGCAGGCTATGTGGCCCATGGCGGTTCTGTGTGTGGCCCAGGAGACATTGTGTTTACCATTGCCCACCTGCAGGGCTGCTGGATTCCACTGGTTTCTGTCCACAGTTATTCCATTGGTATTACTAAAGTGACACGTACGTAATGTGAGGGCGCGTAAAGTGAGGCGTGTGCTCCCTCCGCTTCCAATCAAAGCGCCAGTATGGTTCCGTCAGCACTAACGTTCCCTCCATGTGCGGATTTTTTTAGCTATGCACGGAATAAATTTATGGGCACTGAGACACGTGCAGATGTGCACCACCCAAGGTGGGGGCATGCTGTTTAATCAGCTGGGTGGCATTTGAATTTCACCCATGTAGCCCCACAAGCGCACAGCTTACAGGGAACACTTACCCACACACTCTGCAAGTTCTAGGCACAAAAGCGCAGTGAGTAAAACTCCCCCATCTCATGAGACAGTCTTGTTACGGCAGTCTTGTGGCCCACTGAAATGAAGGAGGGCCACTCATACAGCCCTCTCACTAGCCTAGGTTGTTCCTCTACTGCTCTACACCATTGTTAGCCATTCTTCCTTTCTGGCCAAATACCAGCATGGCACTGTCCCTGCGTCCCCTCTGGCAGGTCACAGTCAAATGATGCTAAACTGAGCAGTATTGACAGCTGTTGCATTGGTCATAATGTCCTGGCTTCCTGTGCCAATTGGGGATGGGAAAGAGGGGCAGCAGGCGCACATCTAGCAGAGTAATCACGAGCGAGTCAGGACACAGGTACCATTTCGCGCCTGCGCTGCTAAGCTTATGCCTATTTCCAGAATGGTTCAAAGCAGAAGGTTTTGACTCTCCTCGGATGTGCAGTCAGTATCTCCCAACCCTGCCATGTCAGCAGCTGCTTTTGTGGCAGCCTTTCCACTTCCAGCTTTTGTGTGAGCCTGGAAATTGCAGCGCCACAGTCCTATAGGGCAGTGCTCCGTTGCCAGAACGGGTAGCCAGCTCTTGTGTGGCTTCCCTCTTTGTTGTAGGCACAGAAAAGCAGACGCTGGGCAGCCTCTCTGAGCTGGCCATGCGCAGAGGTTCACTAAGCACTCTCCATTAGAGTCTTGCTCTGTATTTGGGTTCCAAACCAGATGGTGATTTTTCATTCCTCAAGCTAAAACTGCGTGAAGAGTGCCGTGAGTGGGGACATCGTAGCAGTGGTTCTGAGGGGCATCCTAGCTACTCCCTGCTTTTGGCAGGGAGAGATCACTGTGGGTGTTTGTTCATTCCCGGTGCGTGGGCCAATCTCGTTATTTTCACCTTCTCTGTGCACCTGGCCCTCATGTGGAGGGGCAAAAAGCCCTTGCCAGTCCTGGAGCCTCTGCATATCTTTCAGTATCGCACGGTTTGCTGTGTTCCCGGAGCAGGCCATCCTCCTCCTCCTCTGCAGAGGATGGTGTGGGTGGATTTTATTTTATTTGTTTTTTAAAGCTGCTTCCCTTCCTTGTCACTTTGTGGGTTTTATCAGGAGGGAGGGAAGGAAACTGTTGGGAGAGGCTGTCCCCATCAGTGCTGTTGGCTTGGTGTGGGACGGGCTGAAGGAAGTCCCTGTGACAGGCAGCGTGCTCTGGATCTGGGTGTGTGTGCAGGGCAGGGTCGAGCAGGGAAGTAAATGCCTCCTCTTTTTCAGGAAGCTTTGTGTATTTTGAGCAGCTGGCTCTAGCGTTACAGTAGCAAGGGTTAATAAAGTGAGGGGAGGGGAATGGGACAAGCCATGCTTTCCCAAAAGCAGGTGCCAACATTTAGTGTCTTAAATAAGTGTCCTTGTGTTTGGTGCTGCTGAATGCTCAGCACTTTGAATCTGAGTGTGTGTGAGAATTTTCCAAAGGTGGCGGTAGATCCAGCAGAGTAGCTGCTACCGGCTGTAAGCAGGATCAGGCCCCCCATTCTGCTAGGTGAGGGGTCTGCAGCTTGCTAGTTCAGAGCCGCACGCTGCTCTTTAAGGAATTCTTTGTGGCTCCCAACTCTATAATTGCAAAATAAAAATAAAACAAAAAGTTCTCCTGATCATTTTCGAAAAACAGTGAATGTCTAAAAGCCCAAAAATGAGCAAGTCATGTCTAAACAAAGAGTATGTGATCTCCAGATGTTGGATAACTCCTTCTAGTGTCCTCCAGAGAGAGAGAAGGTTCAGGAGGAAGTCAGGAAACCAGTGGTACAAACACACGCATGTAAAGTGTGAGGAAGTAGAATATGTAAAAAGTTTGTGACCATCCTGCAGTAAACATGTATTGCATCACAAATTATTGTTAGCATGCTGCTCTTAAAATAGGGGTTACAAAAAGTCTGGTTTGACATTATTTATTAATGACTGTCTTGTATTCACACACATTGTGGCTCTTGAATTGAGATTTTTACCAAATCAGGGAAAAAATGGCTCCTCTTCTTGCTATTTTGGTTGCTGACCCTGTGGTAGGTGCTGTTCAGATGTTTAGCAACATAGGCCTCACTTCAGACAGCAGACAAAAGGTATCCTGAATGGATGCACAGTGGTGAAGTGACTTGCTTAGAGTCTGCAGCAGACCAGGAAACCTTAACTCACTTCCTGACTCTCATTCCACTTCTTTATTAATAAAGGATTATGATCCTGAGGGGCCCCATGACTCTCGGGTCAATGCAAATGTAGTACGCAGAGGCACGGAGACCTCATCTGGGGTGAGTGAAGTCTCTGCTGTACAGCCTGGGCTGAGAGCCAGCTGGCCTTTAGCTCATGTGGTAGCGTGCAGGACTTCAGACCCTATGCTTGCAGGTTCTGCCCCTGGTGCCGACCACTCAGGTCTGTCAGTGTTACACAAAGATGCTCCAGGGAGTTCAGTGCACTAGCCGTCTGTCCTCTTGCAATGGGAGTCAAAATAAGTTCTTGTTGCGTCACAAATGAGAGGGGAACTGGATGACTGAGTGCTATTTGGTCATGTTGCAAAACCATTGTACAGCTAGCAGCCTTCTAAAAAGTGTGAGCTCATGGCCTGTGTTTGACAGTTCCATTCCACCTTCCAGACGTACAGAGAGAGTAAACGACGGCCATTCTGATTAGTACATTTTGAGACTGAATACTCTTGGCAAAGGGAACCCCCGTTAGTTTACTCGCTACTTTTGGATGAAGTGGGTCTTTGCCCACGAAAGCCTATGCTTCAAAATATCTGGTAGTCTATAAGGTGCCACAGGACGACTTGTTGTTTTTGAGTATACAGACTAACTCGGCTACCCTTCTGATACTTTTGAGCTGAGAACCTGCTAATAATCCAGCTCAGGCTTCTCAGGTGGCCATGTGATGAGATTCTGGCTCTTTGCTGCTTAGACTAGAGTCACCTTTTAGAGAATTTCTCTGCATACACAAAGATGTCTCTTCTGGCCACGTCCCGTTGGCCAGGAGTGAGCAGAGTTCCTTTCCTGCTGAGCGTGGGCAGGAGTGGATGTGAAAGGGGCAAGAGGCAGAGGAGGGGCGTTGGAGTTAGTCGGTGTGTGCAGAGTACCCCCTAATTTTTCCTTATGGTGCTCCAGCCTTGGATAGTCTTTAGATATCTGTTTCCCCTGTGCTTATTCTAGTGAGGCCCAGAGTTCTGTTGGGAATTACTGCTACACGTGCTATGGACGTTAGTCCCTGCTTCTGCAGTGGCATCCTCGCTGTTGGAATTCACTGAAGTTGTGGGTCTTCCCTCGCAGGTAGCTTTGCACTGCATGGTCTCAAATAAGGGTTTAAGTTAGGTGCAAGGAAACAGGAGTTATTTGTTGGTGTTACTTGTTTCCTAGAAGGGAGAGTTAACATCGTCTGTATAGATTGTGTAGTTGTGGCATCTCAGCAGGCTTGTTTCCGCAAAAACTTCCTACATCCACTTCAGGCCTGGGTGAAATACCTTTTTTAAAAAAGTGGGTTTAGATGAGGAATGTTGCTCCAATTTCTGGGTAAACTGACAATGAAAATCTGCAGGTTTTTCCATTTGCATACCATTTTTTGGGAATTTAAAATGAGTTCCGCTCCAGTACCTGAAGTGTCCTGTTTTTGAAAGAGAGACTTCAGCTCTCAGAATTGAATTCTGAGATCAGGTTTCCATACAGAAATAGCAAAAATGTCCATTATTTTATGTGGAAGTTCGGGGCTCTGGAATGGTATTAGTCCCTTGATGGCATGCACATTGGTATCTTAGTTGTGTGCACATATACAAAATTTCACAGTACAAAACCCTAATGAGTTGGTAAGGACAAGGCCAATCCATGCATAAAGAAATCTTATTTACTTGCTCCCATAATATAAGAGCTAGTAGTCACCAAATGGAATTAAAGGGCAGCAGGTTTAAAACTAACAAAAGGAAGCTTTTCTTCACACAATGCATGGTTGGCCTGTGGAACTCCTCACCAGAGGATGTTGTGAAGGTCAGGACTTTAAACAGGGTTCAAAAGAGAACTAGATAAATTCATGGAGGTTAAGGCCTTGATGGCCGTTAGCCAGGGTGGGTAGGAATGGTGTCCCTAGCCTCTGTTTGTCAGGCTGAAAATTTAGTGACCCTTCTCATATCGCCCATGACTACCTGTTCTGTTCACTCCCTCTGAGGCATCTGGCATTGGCCACTGTTGGAAGACGCACTACGGGCTAGATGGACCTTTGGTCTGACCCTTTCTGGCTGTTTTTATGTTCTTCTGTATCTTGTGTTTTGTACAACCCTGTGGTGAAATGGTCCTATCCTGACATGCTTTTCTCATCTGACACAAAGGAGGGAAGATGATGATGCACAAAATCCCTGTTTAACTTGGGGGGGGGGGGTGGAATTTGTACTGTGTAGAAAATGCAGAAGTGGGCTATGTTTTGAGTGTGGGGATAGGAGGAAGGACACATTTTGAAGGAGAAAGTTTGGTGCGTAATCAGAAGGAGCGTGCTGTTCAGAGTGGAAGAAACTGTGAAAGAGGGAGCAAGGGAAAGGGACAAAGAATGGACATGCTCAAAGGGAAGGAGGAGGAGGAGGACCTGAGGGAACAGATGCAGAATTTTAAAGGTGAAAATAGGAGGCTCAGTGGGCTAAATCCTGAGCTATTGTAAACCAGCAGTTTACACCAACTGAGCATCTGGCCCACTTTGGAAGCCACATATTTATGCCCCCTGCTTGAGGGGAGTGACCATCCTGGTTCCTTTACAGGGTCTGTGACAAAGCATTTTTTAGTGTTGTCTCTCTACCTACTCTTCTATTCTCCTCAAATTGAGACATGCAGCCCGCTGGAGGGTCGTTGCAACCCATTCCCCTCTTCGTTTTTTTAAGGGCAGCCACTTTACGCATGCGGAGTTGAGCTGGAGTCCAGCTTTCCTGTGTCGTCATTTTCTCAGTTGAGCTAAGCTGCCTGAGTTTTGGATTTAATGGTAGGAGCCCATGAAGACCTTAGACATTGGTGGGCAACCTAATGGTCCGCTGGGGCTCTGCCTGTGGACCTCCTGTCTGGCCCCCTCTGCCATGCTCCTCTTGGGCAGTGGAGCCCCACGTTTCCTACTCCCCCACACCCTCCCAGAGCTGGAATACTGGGAATCGGCTGTTCCAGCTCTGGCAGGGAGGTGGGGGAGTAGGAAGTGAGGAGGGACCCCAGTTGGCAGGAGGTGGGGGGTGGTGGAAACACATAGGGAGTCTGCAGGCCACAGGTGGAGCCTCAGTGGGCCAGGTCTGCTGAGGCCTACTGAGACGGATGGCCACGCACGCAACCAACTCACTGTACTTGGTTGCCCACCACTGACTTAAGCTATTGGTTTTCCTTAATCTTGAGGGAAACGCCGATTTCTTTAAGTGAAACCGCTCCATTTCGTGCTGTATCTTACCAGTGACTTAAAAAAAAACCCCTCAGTTCTGAAAAATCTGTCTCTGAAACCATCGCCTGCCATGCTGTTCTTGCTTCGCCAACCAGGGACATATGGGTGGTAAACCAGTATTTTTGAAATAGGTCCTTCATGACTTATAACTATGGAGAAACAGCCCCCATTTTAGCCTGCCCACCGATGTGCAGTGCAGCTTTGTGTGGTCTTCCGTAGCGTGCCTTGTATACAAACTGGATCACTGGGAGGCTGCTGAATTGCTTAATAAGCAGCGACAGACAGTAAGAGTCCAAGAGGGACTCAGTCCCTCATTGCCTCTTGCCTTGTGTGTCTGCAAAGAGAGCACAGAATGTAGCATTTCAAACCCATGCTGCACAGGACGCCGGGTGAAGCAGAAGGGGACCCAAGGCAGTGTCGGATGCTCTGGAGGGCTGTGACCTACTCTAAAGCCGGTGGAAGGATAATGGCAAGGCTTGCACTGTCCTTCCCTGGGGCTTTGCTTGGTCCAGAGCTCCATGGAGCCAGTTTCAGTGGCAAAATCTGCAGTAGCAGGTGGGTCTGGGAGGGAGGCCGGAGCTAGAAGATTAGAGGGAGGGAGTTCAGTGGGCTAGTTTCCAGGACTTAATTCTGCACTAAAGCCCTTTGGTGGGTGAAAATTCCTCCCTTTTGAGAACATCCAGACTTGCATTTTTGTAGCCTCCCTTGTAAGGGTGGCGGAAAATACATGTTCCTCCATACAGATACAAAGAGGCTATAGGACATGTTCGCTTACCAGCCTGTCTCTAGCCAGAACCACAGAGGTATAAAGATCATCTAGTTGCAGAAAGCAGAAGCTCGCAAAATGCATTTGGAATGCCCTATATAGGCTCAGCAATGGCTTGTGTCTTAAATAGCCCAGAGGCTGTGGTGGGTGAATGATTTCTGTATTGCAACCCTGACGGTGTTCTGTGGCTGGAGAACAATGACCGCGTGACTTCACCCACGCTGAGGTTAGCGACTGCTCAGAACTGAACTGCTGGGTCTTCCCTGTTGCCTGCTTCCTCCCCACTGCTGCCCCTGTGTGATTGTGAAATAAACTTGCTCTCTACTACCGTGTCATTTCCCAATGATGGGATGTGAAAGTGTCTTGTAAAAACTGGTGGTGACCTTCAAGAGAAACAGAAAGCCAAAAATAATTAGCTAGGGGCTCGCATCAGATTAGGAGCCACAACTACTGCATTGGCAACGAAGGGTCCTGTGGCACCTTATAGACTAACAGAAAAGTTTTGAGCATGAGCTTTCGTGAGCACAGACTCACTTCATCAGATGCTGGTCTTGGAAATCTGCAGGGCCAGGTATAAATGAGCCAGAGCAAGGGTGGGGATAACAAGGTTAGCTCAGTCAGCAAGGGTGAGGCTTACTACCAGCGGTTGATCTAGAGGTGTGAACACCAAGGGAGGGGAAGCTGCTTTTGTATTTAGCCAGCCATCAGCAGTCTTTGTTTAAACCAGAGCTGAGGGCATCGAATTTGCTGATGAATTGTAGCTCAGAAATTTCTCTTTGGAGTCTGGTCCTGAAATTTCTTTGCCGTAGGATAGCTACTTTTAAGTCTGCTACTGTGTGGCCTGGGAGATTGAAGTGCTCTCCTACGGGTTTTTGTATATTGCCATTTCTGATATCTGATTTGTGTGTATTTATTCTTTTATGTAGAGACTGTCCAGTTTGTCCGAGGTATATAGCAGAGGGGCATTGCTGGCACATGATGGCATAAATTATATTGGTAGATGTGCAGCTGAATGAATCCATGACGGTGTGGCTGATCTGGTTAGGTTCTGTAATGGTGCTGCTGGTGTAGATATGTGGGCAGAGCTGGCAACGAGGTTTGTTGCATGGATGGGTCCCTGAGTTAGAGTGACTGTGGTGCAGTGTATAGTTGCTGGTTAAGATTTGCTGCAGGTTGTCTGTGGGCAAGGACTAGTCTGCCTCCCAAGGCCTGTGAAAGTGGGGGATCATTGTCCAGGATGGGTTGTAAGTCCCTGATGATGCGCTGTAGAGGTTTTAGCTGAGGACTGTAGGTGATGGCTAGTGGTGTTCTGTTGGTTTCTCTCTTGGGCTTGTCCTGTAGTAAGCATGTCTGGCTCTGTTGATCTGTTTTTTCACTTCCTCAGGTGGGTATTGCAGTTTCAAGAATGCTTGGTAGAGATCCTGTAGGTGTTTGTCTCTGGAGGGGTTGGAGCAAATGCGGTTATATCTTAGTGCTTGGCTGTAGACAATGGATCGTGTCGTGTGTCTGGGATGGAAGCTGGAGGCATGAAGGTAGGCGTAGCAGTCAGTGGGTTTATGGTACAGGGTGGTATTTGATGTGGCCATCGTGTATTAGCACCGTGGTGTCCAGGAAGTGGATCTCCTGTGTGGACTGCTTCAGGCTGAGGTTGATGTTGGGGTGAAAGTTGTTGAAGTCCTGGTGGAATTCCTCCAGAGTCTCCTTTCCATCGGTCCAGATGATGAAGATGTCATCAATGTAACGTAAGTAGAGACGGGGCGTTAGTGGACGAGAGCTAAGGAAGCGCTGTTCCAGGTCAGCCATGAAAATATTGGCATATTGAGGGGCCATGCGGGTACCCATAGCTGTGCCGCTGATTTGAAGGTGTATATCGTTGCCAAATCTGAAATAGTTGTGTGTGAGGATAAAGTTACAGAGCTCAGCCATCAGATGTGCTGTAGCATCATCAGGGATACTGTTCCGGACAGCATTTATTCCATCTTTGTGTGGGATGTTGGTATAGAGAGCCTCTACATCCATGGTGGCTAGGATAGTGTTTTCTGGTTAGGTCATCAATGTCTTGCAGTTTTCTCAGGAAGTCAGTGGTGTCTCGGAGATAGCTGGGAGTGCTGGTGGCATAGGGTCTGAGGAGAGAGTCCACATAACCAGACAGTCCTTCAGTGAGAGTGCCAATGCCTGAGATGATGGGGCGTCCAGGATTTCCAGGTTTGTGGATCTTGGGTAGTAAGTAGAATAGCCCCGGATGGGGCTCGAGAGGTGTGTTGGTATAAATCTGTTCTTGTGCTTGTGTAGGGAGTGTCCTGAGCAGATGGTGTAGTTTCTTAGTGTATTCCTCGGTGGGATCTGAGGAAAGTAGCCTGTAAAATTTGGTATTGGAGAGTTGTCTGGAAGCCTCCTAACTCAAAACTTTTTCATTAGTCTATAAGGTGCCACAGGACCCTTCGTTGCTGTTACAGATCCAGACTAACATGGCTACCCCTCCGATACTTTACTGCATTGTGTGGTGTGGTGTGTTTTTTCTTTTAGTTCTACCCCAATTAAGGCCCACTGAGGCTAGGTCTGCACTAAAACAGAAAGTTGATCCTAGATATGCAAGTCCAGCTGTAAGTAGTGCACAGCTGAAATCGATTTTTGTCTAGGATCAATTTATCTGGCCGCCCTCTCCCATCAACCTTTCTTTCTCCTTGCGAGGTTGAGGAGTACAGGAGTCGACTGTCAAGCCCGATAGTTCGATTTCTTGTGTCCCCACTAGGCATGTGAATTGGAAACCCGAAAGGTCAACCCCAACGGGGTCGATCTCCCAATAAGTGTAGATGACCTGTGAGTCACACAGCTACTTAAGTTATGTCACTGAATGTGGTGTGGGGTAAACTGCTTCAAGGGTCCAATGCAGAGATTTGCCCATGTGTAACAGAAGCAATATGCATTCATCCCTGGTTTAATGAGTACTTTACTTATGAGTCCTCGCTAAAATGAGGGACACGCATACCTACGCTCACTAAACAGCGAGCTTGCTCAAGCGGGGGAAGTTGCGGGGGGTCCCTGGCCAGGGCGTGGGGAGACCTGCAGCTCGAGCTTTCTCCTTCCCTTCCCTCAAACACGCAGCTGTCTGACAGCCCTGCGGCTGGTTCCCTCCCCTGTGCTGGCAGGAAAGTGAAACTGACCACCTGTGAGCTGATCAGTTTCCAGGCCCTGCAAGCCAGAGGGAGACTGGAACCAGCCTGACCCCGGTTCCCAGCTCCTTCCACTCTAGGAGCCAGGAAACTGACGAGACCTGGTGGTTCCTGGCTCCACTCCCCTTGCAGGAAAATTCGAGTTATGCAGGAGTTGCAAGAACAACCCCTGGGTAACTCGAGGGTTTACTGTATTAGTCCCCCCTGCCCGCCCCACAGACCTCACCCTCTGTCAGCTTTTAACCCCCTCCCCAAGGTCCCAAACTGCCCCCAGCCTTAGACCCCCCCGCTCCCCCGCATCCCTAAATGGCCCCAGCCTTAGACACTCCTCCTCTTCTCCCTGCAGCCTCTTCACCTGGGCTGCTAGGATGGGTGGCTCCCCCAGTCCTCCTGCTCCCAGCAGGTAACAGTCGTTAAAACCAAGTAACTCAAGGGCTAAGGTTTCAGCACCTAGGCATAAGTTAATTGCTATCTCTAGTGATGGAGAGAGCTGCCTAAGGCAGTGGTGTTAAGAAACTGCAAGTGGGTTCTTTAACACCCACATGCAGCTGGGAACTGCCCAGCTGGTGACCTTTAACAGATCTAATGGGACCCATGTTTGAGTTCTGACCCATAGGTTGAGAATCCCTGCTCTACATACATACACTACATCCTATTACTGGTGCCAGACTATTCCAATATGTCAGAGTACCTAAACTCAACTGGCTTATGTCAAGTTACAAGTACTTGGAAAGAATTGGAGACTTTTACATGTATTTTAATGGGAATTTAGTGTCGCTCTTATGAGTTTCCACCTACGAGCGGAAATTTGGGAACCAATTGTGCTTGGATAGCGAGGGATGAGTGTAGCTGGAGTTGAACCTGGTGCAAGTTTTTTGTGTACGGGTAAGACCCGAGCACCTGATTGTTTTCAGAACTGCCAAGTGAACACAACTTAATTTTTGAAGACAGCGAGGTTGTGAGAGTTCAGGAGCTCTGAAAAATCAGTCCCTTAAGAACCCATGCCTTGGTTTCTCCACCGTAAAATAGGGATGCAAACGCTTTGTCATAATCTCACAGTGCAGTTGTACACCTCAGTCGGCTGTGGTTTATAAAGGTCTTTGAGGTCCTCTGGAGAAGGTCTAGTGATCAAAATGAGAAGTTCTGTGGCATCTTATAGACTAACAGATTTATTGGAGCATAAGTTTTTGTGGGCATGACCCCTGGCCTGTTGGGTGACCTTCGGTAAGCTGCTTTACTGCTCTGTTCCTCAGTTTCCCAATTAATCATTTTACAAGTGGTGTGATCAGGCTTGATGGCTTTTTATTTGTTAAGCTCTGACCCAAACCCGAGTACTTTGTTGAGCTGGACCCTTTTTTGGGTCCCTGAGATCTCTCCACCTACCACAGGTTTGCATGGCAGCTGAGCCCTGGTGGCTGTATGCTCCGCTCCTGCCTGCCACAGCGCAGGCACTGGTTTTTCTGCGCTGCGGGGTGAGATGCTGCCATCCGCAGTGGGCACATTCGTTCAGGACCAGCGTGCACACCACATAGCGAGAGGGTTGCTGCTTACAGGGGGTGGGAGCCTGCCATGCCCAGCAGCACAGGGAGGAGAGCTGGCCCAACACAGGCCCCACGAGATCTGGTTTTTCACCCCCGCCCTTTTAGCCAGGCTGCAGTTGGGTTGCAGGGTTCCA
Organism: Carettochelys insculpta; assembly: GCF_033958435.1. NCBI lineage: Eukaryota > Metazoa > Chordata > Testudines > Carettochelyidae > Carettochelys > Carettochelys insculpta. The sequence goes on from NC_134159.1 coordinate 14,418,683, forward strand.
AGGAGGATAAAGATACTGACCTCCTTTTGCCAGACGTGTTGAGATCTGCTGCTGAAAAGCCCAGTGGTATTTTATTTATGTGTATGGTGTTGGAGTGAACTCGATAGCTGTTGGTCTAGGACCACAGGCAAATAGAACTCATGCATTTTCAGTGCTCTTTGATACCCATTGAAACCAAATCCTGTTAATTGTGTTTTAACTGCCTTTATCCCATTAATCTGAGTGGCCGTTCGATGGGGCACCCCTATTGCGAAGGATTCTTGAGGATCTGGCAGTGGGGACGAATTTTAAATAGACTGTTTCTTGACCATATATAGCTGGGGAGGGAGGGAGGGAGGGATGGAGGAAAGCGCTCACTCTCTGAAGTGTCTCTTGCTTGGGAATGACTCATCATGTAACTCTGAGCGGCATTTCTTTGGGGAAGTCCCTTTTGAGTGTACATTCGAGCCAGCGTCTTTAAAACTACATGGAAAATATCTATACAGTTCTTGTCATCCGGCTCATGGAAAGTCTGCTGCTTGGTTGCAGGAGGTGGGGGGTGGCAGTTAGCAATTGGAAAGGTACACACCTGGGCATCTACAGCGGCCCATAATGTTCTGTAGCTTGGCTGTGACAAATATAGGAATCGCCAGACCTGATCAGACCTGTGGTCCAGGTGGAGCAGTATCCCATCTCCAGCTATGGCTAGTCCTGGCAGCTTCAGGAGAAGATGGAAGAAACCCTGTCTAGGTTGAACCTCTCTAGTCTGGCAATATCTGTAATCTGGCATGGTTTTTGTAAGCCGGATGGCCACTTATTGTGGGTGTGACCAAGTTTCCTGTGGTCCCATAAAATTTGTTGGCAGCCACCAGTCCTGGCTCTCAGGTAAATAACTGCGCAGAACACTGTTGTTTACCCCAAATGTCTTCCGAGCAGTGACAGTGTTGGTAATGTGCTAGAGAATATTGACCTCCTGTGGTCCAGCAAATTCTCTCCTCCAGCATCAGTCGGGTCTCAACAGTGCCGGATCAAAGAGGTTCAGCCTATAGTAATGAGAGATTCGTTTGTGCCCTGAAATATGAGAGTTTATAACTTTTTTTCTTTCAAGCGCTTGTCCTTCATTACCTCTTGTGGCAGTGAGTTCCACAGAATGAGTGTGTGCGTTTCTCTGATTGTTAACATGAGAACAATGAGAGGTTTAACTGTGTGTGCATAAAAGGCTTCCTGCGCAGCAAAGGGGGAGAAATCTTGCCAGTTGTTATAGGAGCCTTTGCCTCTAGGCAATCTCCTAGTTGTTGGCTGTAGTGTATACACCTTTTACCCTGCCAACAAACGAGACTGGAAAGGGACATGGACTGAAAGCTGGCCTTGGGGTAAAACCACAGCACTGGGCGTGAGGGAAAACGAGGTTCTGTCCCTGCTTTTGCAGCACACAGGTTGCTTGGTCTTAGCAAGTTGCTTCACTTTTTTCTGTGCCTTTCCCCCCCCCCCCCATCTTAAAAATGTCAGGGCCAGCCAAGGAGGAATTAAACTTCCCTTCCTCTCTGGTCAGCTGTGAGATAAAATCTATTAGATGATAGAGAACTCTGTGCTTCCCCCTTCTGTATCTGGATGTTTCCGTCATTGGGCTTGCGGTTGGTATGATGTGCCAGTCAGAGGGCTGTCTGCATCAACACCTCCCAGTGCTTGCACAGGGGGTCTGGTCATGGCTGGAGTGGTGATGGGCAGCAGTGCAGTCGGTTCATGTAGAGCACGAGCTCGTGACCAGCTAAAAAAGTCCCGCTGAGTCTGACGTTGCAGCTATCTTGAGACTGGTTGGGAGGTTTAGGTTGGACATTAGGAAAAATGTCCCGACTCTCAGGATGGTTGAACACTGGAATAAATTGCCTTGGGCAGGTCTGGATTCTCCGTCACTGGAGATATTGAAGAGCAGGTTGGATAGGCATCTGTCGAGGATGATCCAGATGGTGCTTGGTCCTGCCGTGAGGGCAGGGGACTGGTTTTGATAACCGTGAGGCCCCTCCAGTTCTAGTGTTCTGTGATTCTAAGGACCAAGTGTTCATGTTGCACTGAGATGGTGAACTCTCTTTAACTTTCTTTGTGTTTCACTGTCAGTTAGTGAGGTCTCAAACACTGGCTTGTTTGTGGTGGTTTTCTTTTTGTGGTTTGCACATGTTTAACTGTGTATCAGCCCCTCAGCCCTCTCTGGAGCATGATTCAAAAGCCCTTGGTAGCAGTGTCTCATGGGGCGATAAGCCATACTGTCCGTCCAGCCTTCTTCAGTGCTGTGAATTCTCCCACCCTCGGTCTAACACCAGTGAGAGTTCTAGCACAGACCTCCCTGTTTGTCATAAAGACCAGGTCTGAGCAAAGGTAGGGAGATGAGAGCATGTCCAAATGCAAATTCCCCCTCTCTGCTATTGACCTACAATGGTGGAGTCTGCGGCTGTGGGGTAGGGCAGCAATCCCACCCTGCTTTTTCAAAATTGTCATGTGTAAAAAAATTTCTTGTGAGTTAACAAAGGCCTTGTCTGCGCTAAGCGGTTTTGTCAGTGCATCACTGCACCACCTATTCTCTGCCTGTGGCATGTAACAATCTCCTCTCCAGGCGCTGGTCTGACCCTGGGTGTTGGATTTAGTGTGTTTGGCAGCCTAGGATGCGCAGGCGGTCAAACTAGGTGGTGTGGTCAGGGCCCTTTTGAGCTGGGAGTTCTATGACTGGGCTTGATAGAATTCGCTCCATTTAAAATAAATTTGATGGAAAATACTGATTATTTGTAAGCAGGAACTATTTTAAACTTTCATGCATATCTGACAGCAGAAAGGTGGGGATCAGACAATAACCGTTTAACGCCAGATATTGGGATTCAAACAGTTTAAATTTTCTAACAGCTAAATTGGTCAACAGCATCCAGAGTCCAAATGTGCAAAGTAAACACCCTTACCTTTATAGTCTAATGATCTCTCAAGCAACATTTTTGCTTACTTTACTTATCTGCAAATTTAGATTATTGATGGAACCTTGGCTTTTGTACATACTGTGAAATGTTTACCCACATTTTATCAATAAAAATCCAATCCTTCCAAGCATATCTATGACTGTATTAAAATTAAATGGGTGCGTAACTTGCTAGCCTAAAGTAATAAATCATTCTGCATTCGTGCATATAGCATCACTTATGGAGAAGCCCTATAACATACAAAGATCTAGAGCAAAAAGTGCTCTGTAGAAATGACTTTCAAATCCAGTGGGATATGATGATGCAGTGTTTATCCCTGCTATAGAACTGTAGATGCTGGTTTAAAAATTCAGTCCAAATGTTCTAAGTTTCTCTTGAGTTCTGTAAGACCTTATTTCCAATAAGAGATTATTTTAAATGACGTACAATGGAATGGTTAGCTGCCTAGATGCTGATTTTGCTTTGGGAAAATGTTTACCTGCATGTAAAACTGAGGCTATTTGCTGCATGTATTTAAATAAACATGCTCCATTTAGACTAGTTTTAGTATAATTATTTTCTTGACTGGATCTGAATTGAGAGTGTGAAGGAGGCAGACTTGTCTTATCAGGTCTAAGAAATATTTATGTTGGGGGTACCATATCTGAACTTTCAAAGAAGAGGACGCCCCTCAGAGGGAGTGTGTCTGTACCATTATCTGCCAACTCACATTGTCCTAATGTACTCTATTAATTGTAGTAATTTATTATTGCTCTCATGTTAATCTACAGTACATTACGGCAATGTGAGTAGGTGGGTATGGATACAGATCCATATCCCTCTCAAATATGGTAACCCTGTTTTATGTAGAAGAGCCGTTACCATACTATTAAGAGAGAAATGCTAATCGACATGTATGGAAACATCTCAAAGCTAATGCAGTGCTTACTCTGTAGCAAATACCCCGCTTTGCCAAAACACTATTGAAAACTAGTGTACTAAAACAAATGACACCCACACACACGCCTCCCCAAATGATAGTGAATCTGTTGGCTTATTTCCATCTCTGTATCAACAATTTCTTGCAAGAGGCCTTAAACACCAAATTATGACACACAAGCTCCACAAGTCTGTGGCGGGCAGAAGCATGATGAGTTCTTTCCTGGCCATCTTGTCTATTGACTCTCCCACATTGGTTAGCGTTAATTCAGCGTTGCCTCCTGATGAGCTGGGGCATTGGGTGTTTTGAAATTTTTATTGCTTGTCTTGCAGTATTTGATATTGTAGCCCCCCACTGCTGGAGTCAGCTTGAGAATCTCAGCTTCTATTGGGCTGGTGGGGGGAGAGTTTCTTTTTCCCCCACAAACACAAGGGCTAGATAGAAAATGTGATCGAAAGACTTAAAACCAAGAAGGAAATAAAAACAACCCAGCGTGTATTTTAAAAAAAACATCCCGTTTTGGTTTTTTTTTTTCTTTTGAAGCCCAGCTCATCATGCTTTCAATGCTTGGGAATGACAGTACTGGAGATCTCAGTGCTTCTGCACCTGCCTTTGGCTTTTCATAAAGTCATATGATTTGGAAGAAATCTCAAGAGGTCAAATTCAATCCCTCGCACTTGTGGCAGGACCAAAAACCGTCTAGAGCAGTGGCTCCCAAGCTTTTCACTAGTGCAACCCTCCAGTCAGCCCCCAAACTGTTCGGACCCCCATCCAAGCCAGTTCTAGGCACTATGTGCACTTCACTCAGTGAAAAAGGAAACCACAGCATAGATTTTCAGACAGCAATTAATGGTATTATTGGAAGATACAGGGGTCCTCTTTATACGTCGTGGTTAGAGACAGTGAAGTCACAGTATAAAGCGAAATGCTGTATAAAGGGGAATTTTCCCTTATAAGAATACATGTAAGTACAGGGAGACAGGGCCCTCAAATGCAGTAATGGTGCCGACAACTTGCAGGGGGACTTTTCTACAATAAGAATGCATGTAAATACATTGGGATATGGACCGAGTCCTTTAAGTTGTTCTCTTGTTTTAATGTCTGTTAGCAACGAACCACATACAGCGTACAGTCAAACTGTTTTTAGTGTAAAAAATCATAAATTCAAACATATGTTTTCAAGGATTTTAACCTTAAAACCCAGAGGGTCCTGCTTCAAGTTCATTGGAGAGTGGCTGCTTCAAAGAAAGAATCAAGGGCTGTCCGCTTTCCTGCATTTTGTTTTGCTTTTAATATTTCTCGGTAGCAAGCCATAGATTCTCTAATGCTCCTAGCCACCATTGGTGAAGGGTCAAAAAGATTGTGATCCCTTGCAAAACGACTTAAGTGGGGATCTGTGCAACGTACAGTATAATGAATTTAGTTTCCTTGATTGACAACTTACGTGCAAAATGACTTATAAGGGGGACCCCCATATTTAATTTAAAATAATTGATTGTAATGTTGCAGTTTGTCCATGCATGAATTTTATTTTAAACTTATTTCCTATGATCACTTTTATTTTTTGCATGGATCCCCTGTAATACCCTCGCAGACCCCAGCTTGGGAATCACTGATTTCTCTGACAAGTGTTCATCTTACCTGCTTTTAAAAAAATCTCCGGTAATGGAAACAACTCCCTAGGCAATTTATTCCAGTCTTAACCACTCTGACAGGAAGTTTTTCCTAATGTCCAACTAAACCTCCCATGCTGCAATTTTAAGCCCATTGTTTCTTGTCCTATCCTCAGAGGCTTACGAGGACAATTCTTTCTTTCTTGTACCAACCTTTTAGCTATTTGAAAGCTGCGATCCTGTCCTCTGTTTTCTCATCTCCAGACTAAACAAACCCATTTCTTTTTCAATTTTCCTCTGTTCGGCCACACTTTCTAGACCTCTAATCATTTTCATTGCTCTTCTCTGGACTTTTTCCAGTTTGTCCACACCCTTCCTGAAAGGTGGTGCCCAGAACGGCACATGGTTCTCTGCTAAAGATTCACATGTCCCTTTGTGCTTCAACCACCATTCTAGAGACACGTGCCCATGCTGCTGCTGGGTTCTCATCGGTAATAATCCAAAGCAGTACAGACCAAAGTTTACTGTAGTCAGCAGAGCCAGATGCCACCAACAGAAGGTTGTTTTGTTGTTGTTGGTTTTTTTGTTGATTTGGATTCTGTAGTTTCTGCCTCAGACTGTTGCTATTTTAAGACGTCTAAAAGTACGTACCACATCCCATCCCTTTCAGACTTTGAAAGGTGCTTTAGAGTCTTAAGTCTGGGGTTAAGTGATAGTGGAATGCAGGTACAACAGCAAGAGACACAATTCTCCTCCCAAGCAGTTCAGTCACTAATTTAAAGAATGTTTGTTTTTTTAAAAAACAAACAAACGTCATCAGTGTGGAGGCATATCCTTTAGAATGATGGCTGAAGTATGAAGATGAAAAATGGATGTTTGCAAACATTCAAGTGTGAGCTATCCTAATGTCTGGTAGGAAGGTGCCATGCAAATACCAGTTCTCACTTTCTGGTGACTTTGTAAATAAGAAGCAGGCAGCTTTATCTCCTGCAAATGCAACAAACTCGTCTGTGATTTGGATGAACAAGTAGGATTCAGGGGATTTGTGGGGTTAAAACTGTAATTTTTGAATAGTTACTTTTATACATAATTCTACATTTATAAGCTCAATTTTTATGGTAGAGATTGCACTACAGGTTAAACCTCTCTAGCACATCACTCTCGAGACCTGACTGGCGCCAAACCACAGAAGGTCAATATTGTCTAGCAGCATTACTAATACTTCCACTGCTTACTGGACTTTTAGAAGACATTTAGGGGTAAACTACAGCTAAATAACAGCACAGAACACTGAGAGCCAAGATTGGTGGTTGGAAACAAACTTCATGGGACCACGGGGCACTTGGCCACACCCATGATAAGTGGACATCCAGCTAATTAAAATCATGCTGGACCACAGATTTTGCCAGACCAGAGTGTACTGGATTAGAGAGATTCAACCTGTACAGTTCTTTGAGTGACATGAAAAATACTATTTTTAACAGTGCAAATATTTTTATAATACAGTAAACTCTTTCGTATCCGGCAGCCCTGGGACTGGGAGGTTGCCAGATACTCAAATATTCTGGGTAATAGAGAGGAATATCTGGCAATGCATAACACAAAAGAAAAACAAGGTTAGATATTAAGAAACAAACAAATGCATGCAGAGTACTTTATTTAACAACACTGTACAACTTTACTGTACATTGTACACTTACACTGTATTTGCTGTGTTTATTTGTATTTACTTTCACTACACTATTTGTGGAAAATGTAACTAAAGTTTACTTATGGTTAAAATGCTGGTTATTTGAGAGTTCTGGATAATACAATGCTGGATATGAAAGAGTTTAAAGTAAGCAACATACATTTTGTATTCTGTGTTGTAATTGACATCAATAATTTGAAAACATCTAGAACTACTTGTATAAGTGGTATATTAGTATTACTTGAGTGCAGTTAATCACAATTAATTTTGCCAATTGCTTGTCAGTCTTCGAGTAATCCACCCAGACTCTAGTGGCGCCAGTCCCCTTCACAGACAAGGCCTAAAGGCTTTTCTATGCACAGAATTGTTCCCAACAAATGCCTTGTTCTCATTAAGCTTAACTCAGTGGGAAACAAAGGAATTTTGTGATAGAATAAGTGTCCATGCATGAAGTTGTTGGGAACAGCTACTGAGCTTTACACACTGTGATAACCCACGTTACCTTTTAAAGGCAGACAAGCCCCACCCAAGCGTGCCTTCATTGCCCACTTGAAGCTGCTCAGCTCTTTACAGCAGAGATGGGGAACCTCTGATTGCACTCTGCACCCAGCCCATGGCTTGCCTGGATCCGGCCCCCAAGGCTGGGCTCCTCTCCCCAGCATCTGGCCCAGTGTGGAGTGGGGGTGGAGCCCTGACCCTCACGGGCCAGAGTTGGGCAAGCCAGGGCCAGATCCAGTCCATAGGCCCCAGCTGGGGGAGCAGCAGCGTTGCCTGCAGAGGCTCCCCTTCCTCACCACTCTGGCTGGAACGGCAGCCAAAGCAGAGCCGCAGGAAGGCAGAGCCAGTGAGTGGCGGGGGAGCTGCTCCAGGTAAGCACCCCCCATCACCCAGACCCCAGTCCTCAAGCCTGCTTGCTTGAAGCCCTCTCCCAATCTGAGCCCCCTAGAGGGCCTGACAACATCCCCTAGCCCTGGTACTAGGCTCTGGGGCTGGTGTCTGAAGGGAGTGTTTGTTTTCTCTTTTTTTTGTCCAGTTGGGAACCGCATCAGTGCAGGGTTTGGGGGTTTTTACTTTTGTTTGCTTCTCCCCGTGTGGCCCCAACCTAAAAATAGTGCCTCCCAACCCTCCTGTCTTACAGGAGCAAGCCAGACAAGACAGCATTTTTTTCTGGATCTCCCTGGGTAACTTACCGGGGTGCAAAGCCTGTCCGGAGGGAGGTGCAGACAAAATTTATGTCCTCTCAGAACAGAGTTTCAGAGGAACATGCGATGGGCGAGAGACAAGACAGGGCGCAGTTAAAAGTGCATGAAATGACGTGGGTGCTTGCTTCTTTCATGGCTCCTTACAATTAGTAAATGCCCTCCAGCTGCCTGCTCTCCCTTAATTCCATCCTTCATTTTTAGGTGCTCTCCTACAGCACATGTGCACCCCTTATTCTTAACAGTCTCTCCCACCTTGCGTTTAGCTGGAACGTCTCCGGGCCTGAGGAAGAGCTCACTTGAAGCTCCAACTTGTTGCTTCCAGCAATAGATGTCGATCCAATAAAATGTTCCCTCTCCCACCTTGTTTCTCGTGTGGCTTGGGCCCAGCACAGCTGCAACAACTCTGCAGACACCATTTGTGTGCAAGTGAAAAATACAAGCAGGATGTTAAATCCATTTGAATGGGAAATGGGCATCATGCTTGCTTCACCGGCAAGTCGTGGGGCAGAGAGAGCACGAACCCCTGCTACAGGTGCCAGCCCTCCCTGCTGCTCCCTGGGCCATCTAAAGGCTCTTGCTTCACCAGCTTCTGCATGGCCCTTCAGCCCTGCCATCGATGGTAGTGGGGGAGGCACGTGGCCCCCCACATCACCCCTCTCAAACCCCCTTAAGGCAGTTTGAAGACTGTAGCCTGGATCGATATTATTTTACAAGTTCCGTTTCTTTTTCTAAACAGACTTTTTGAAATACTACTGATTCTAGCAAATTATTTGGCATATCCCACTCCTCCAGCATGGTCCCCAGGCCCCCATAGGCTCTGTCAGTGGTTTTGAGGCAGGGTCCAACCAAAACACACACACTACATTACTTTGGGCTGAAGTTTGTCTTTTAGATCTAGAACTTTGTGGGGAGCGTCATGTCCAGGCTGGTTCTAGGGCTGAGGAGAGTCCGGGGGGGTGGCGGGGGAGATGGCTCTGAATGCCCAGAAGAGACAGCACCTTGGGCAGAAAAGGGCATGGCCGGGGGCTAGCATCCCCCACCAGCCTTTCAGCGCCGCTGGGGCTACAGGGCGTGCACTCCCGAGGGCTCCAGTGGCAACTTAAAGGGCCTGGGGCTCTGGCTGCTGATGCAGTCAAGGTAATGACGCCAGGACCTTTCAAACTGCTGGGCCCTGGGGCAGTGCCCCCTCTCCCCATAAACAGCCTGGTTTGTTCCCTCTGTTTCTAATAATCAGGGCGGGTGATTCCCAGGACTTGGGAACACCTACATGAGGGGCCCTCCGCTCTGAGCCCCTAGGAGGGTCAGGGCCTTTGGCGGAAGAAGCATGGCTGGGGCAGTGACCCTTCAGCGTCACCCAACCATAGGGCGCTGGACTTAGCAGCAATTAAAAGGGCCCACAAGGCAACTGCCCACTCCTTCCCAGACCCTCCTCAGCAATAATAATATAATGTAGATGAGATGAAATAATAATATATTGTAGAGATGAGAACCCCTTCTTGAGCCTCGGGAGATCTGTTTGCAGATGAAGCGTGTGGGTGGGTGGGTGTGCATTATTTAAACTCAGGTTAGCTGACTCAGGTCAAAATACCAGTGAGAATTTGGCAACTCTGCTTTTAACTTCAGCTAACCCCCAATTACCCTTTAAGTAGGCTTGGAAGAAGTAGCTATTTACTAGTAAATGTGGACTTCACCACACATGCGGAATCTGTCAAAATTTGTGTCTATTGATCACTGAAATTGGCAGAGAGGTGAAGTTTTAACAAGTGCGGCTTGAGATCTTACTTTGATTTAAGGATGTTGATCTTATTAACTTTGCAGGTCAAAATATACAATTTTTTTAATGGTTGTGGAGTGTTAAGACTTGAATCTCAAATTCAAATTAAAAAAAAGCTCTAGAATCTTACCCACAAAAGCTCATTACTTAATACCTAAAATTGTTAGTCTTTAAGGTATTACAGGGCTGCTTGTTTTCCCTGACTGTCAGTATGGGCTGTCATGAATGAATTGCCTGTTTTCTGCTCCCTCATAAGTTCCTGCAGTTGGAAAATTTAAATTTTATAAAAATAAAAGAAATAATTGAGGAAGAACAACACTTTTTGCTTAATTTTGTGTGTGTACAATAAAATATCTGCTGGTGTGCATTAAAAGCAGAATTGCCTTGCTGTTAGTGCTATTTTAACCTCAGTTAGGAAGACAGTGAAGAAACACCCTGGGTTTGGCTCTCAACTCCAAGTGTAAAAATCCTTTTGCAGCTTTACCAGTTCTCCAAATACTTCTGCTCCTGCGAGGATGAAATTCACCCCTGTGCAAAGTCACCTGGTGGACTCCCACTCAACCCTCAAAAGAAGGCTGAGTGGGATGTAAGCCATGTGCTGCTTCCTGTGCATTGTGGTAAACTGCGTGAACTAGAAGTCAAATATTGGACAGTCTTCCCTCATCTCCTTATCAATGTCTTCCAGCTTTCTGCTGGAGACCCTGGCTGTCATGCAGGGCAGATGTTCTGAACAGCGCATGTGGGGAGGGTTGCATGTGTAATGGAGGCCTATGGGCATGCACGGCTGAGCCCGCAGATGTAGTTGGCAGATTTTTTTCCTGCTGAACAACATGTAAATGTCACGTTATCTCCCTTTCCTGCTGCGGCCTTTAGTTTTCTACTTTCTGTTTTCTCATCACTAGGGCTTCAGGAAATGCTCTGCACTGGACGCCTCAAAGGGGGGAAAACTGTTCTTTGACACGGTGGGCGGGGGAGTTGCTTTCAGAGACGCGGGGGCAGAGGTGGTCACAACTGCCAGCCTTGTACTTGAGGACAACTAGGGTCAGGATCAAAAATGCAGCATCTGAACTGATGTTGAATCAACCTCAGTCCACTGGCCAGACTCAAGACTGTGCCGGCATGTGGCATTGCTGTGTTGGCCTAATGGAGAACTTTTGGGGGCGGAAATCCCATTAAAGTGCAAATACGTGCACAGCTAAGTCACCACAAGGCAGCAGATGTCAATCTAACTGTGCAATGTAGACCTGGCCTTGGTGTTCTTGTGGCGTTTCTAATGTAGATGACAGGCCTGACCTTAAGGCAAGGCAAACAAGGTGTTTGCTTTGGCCCTGCACCTTCGGGGCTCCCTCCTTCCACTGGCCAGGTCCCACTGTCAGTGTGCCTCCCTGGGCCCTGCAAACTCTTTGGCTAGAGCTGGTGATGAGGCTGAGCTAGGGTTTGAAGCAATTGAACTAACTAGGGTTTACTTCATGAGTGGAGTCAGTCCTGGGGCTCACATCAATTGTAAGGCTAGTTCCTACCTGTTGCTAGGATAAGCCCTAGCTCAGAGGTCAGCAACTCCTGGCACTGGTGCCAAGAATGGTACAGGAGCCCAAAGCTCAGCCCCGCCCCTCCTCCCCTTTGTAGCCAGGAGCTTGCTTAAAGCCAGGCCACTTGTGGGTTAACTAACAAAAAAAAAAAACAAAAAAAAAACCAAAAAACCCAACAAATGCTACTAACCACCACCTGAACAGTAAAGCTTTGCATCTTCATTTATGTATTAATGAAGCTGTTGTAAGTAGGACTATGAGTAACTTTAAAAAGTATCACTGGCACTTGGTCCCTCCGTAGAGGTCAAAAGGTCAAATTTCAGCACTGGGCCTCAGAAAGGTTGCTGACCCCCTGCTCAAGCTAGTTCATTTGTTGCAAGCTCTAGGTTGCCCCTGTCTAGACTTAGATTCGACCCTTGTGCAACCCCATTCATTGGGATCCGCTACTAGCTTAATTGGGGTTATGCCCACGTGTGGGCAAAGTCTCAGGAAAAAGGCTAGTGTAGATGCAGCGTGTGGAGGTGGAAAAGCGAGGTGAGATCCGCACAACCCAAGAGCAGCTGAGACTCAGTGGGGTTCTCTCAAGGGAAGGTGTTATGAGGTGGTTAGTCATTCCAGGTTTTCACAGGGCTTTCTGGCAATGTTATGGCTGTCAAACCTCTTTCTCCTTTTGACATGAGGCTGCAGCATGAGTCAGCCTGGCTTTATCTCCGAGAGCATCTCTGGCTGCATTAGCCAGACCGCTGTCAATTCCTGTCCAGACTGAGTCAGGCTTTCATATGCCTGTTCCTTGCAGAAAGGCCTGAGTAACTTCCTCCCAGGAGTCTGGCTCTTGTGCTGCGTTTAACTTGTCTCGTTTCCTGTCTTGTTTTACAAACTTCCTGGGGCAGCTCCTGTTGTTGATATTTGGGTTTCTGGAAAGCTTGGGATTTTGTAAATATCAATTGTATTTTTAGTTTGAGCAGGCCATGGAAGAAACCTTCCATGCCTTTGTAACTGACACCTACTTGGGGCAAGCCTACTTTCCTACCCGTACAAAAATGGCAGGTGTTCATTCTGTCTTTCTATCAAGTAAGGCCAGGTCTAGGCTAGGTAGGTAAGTCAACTGCAGGTGCACAGTTCTAGCCATGGCAGTTGCGTAGCTAGTATCAACTTATCTGCAACTGACTTTTCTTGGCCGTCCTCACTGAGGAAGTTTGACAGAGTTTCTCCCATCGACCTCCCTTATGCCTCACAATAGCGAGGAGTACAGGTGTCAACTGCCAACCCCTGACAGGACGATTTCATGAAGCTCTACCAGGCATGCAAATCGAACTCCAGAAGATTGACCCTGAGCAGGTCGATCTTCCAGGTAACATAGACAGGGTCGAAGTCTCTCTTTTAAGGCAGACCTAGTTCTACAAAACAAGAACTATTTAATAGTTGCATATTTTACTTTATGGGGGATCACATACACAGTTCATGTTAATTTAAAACAGTGGATCTGCTTGAAGAGCGTCCTATTTTTATCTTGTGCTTTCTGTTCCGAGGGAGTGTAAATCAATCTCTCTCTCTCTCTCTCTCTCTTATTCATAATTAAAGAAGGCTTCAATACATTACATTTTAGTTTCTATAAAAGCTCTATCTGTTGTGTTGGGAGGATGGGGAGGAGTGCCAGTTAATCTAATATTTTGGTTAGTTGAGAGTGTTATACTTTACCAATTTTCAAAGAATTAGAATACTGTAAAATGAATAACGCATGAAGTAGTGCACAGGTACTCACCAGTCCAGTAGTAGAACTGCACTGAAGAGCAGCTGACAGTGGAGCAGACAGCCACCGGGGGTCCTGATACAAGGTGGGAGAGGGGGCTAGGTCTGTACCCCTTGAAGGGGTGGGGCCAAGTGTGGAAGGGATGGTGCCTAGGGAAGTTAGCCCTCAGCACCTCTTGAATTGCAGTGCCTACGGTCTCCCTCGTCAACAGTGGTTATCATTGTAGATTGGGTTGAGTCCGCAATGAACTCATGACACACTCTGGAAGCTGCTTTTTATTTCAGCTTGCTTGCTTATCTTCTACGTCATAAAAGTAGAGTGCAGAATGTATGCTGCCCAGCATGTTACGCAGTTGTACTAGTTCCAGTTACTAGACTGAATATTTGTATTGGGAGATACCAGCAATACCAGTTCATTGAGCTCTCTGGTTAATTGAGTGCTGGATAACAGAGCTTTTGCTGTATTTTAGCTTTTGTTCTGTGTGTTAACTTCACAGTCTCAAACTATAGACTAGGGAAATGTCCTCTCCTACTGTGAAAGCAGCGGCTTTCCAGTGTTTAGCCTCCAGAGGCTGCATGTAAGAGTCACTAGCTGGTCCTGCACCACTCGTCATGAGCTGTTTTTTGGGAAAAGAAACTACCTTGTGCTCTCAGGTTAAGCTGGGCTTCTCACTAGAAGCAGTTTTCTTTTAAGATTTCATAGAATACTAGCAAATGGAAGGAAGCTCCAGATATCAAGTCCAATCGCCTGCACTCACAGCAGGATGAAGCACCATTTAGACCAACCCTGACAGGCATCTGGAGATGTTTGAGTGGGTTAGACAATGATTGAGATACCACAACCTCCATAAACTGTTTATTTCAGTGCTTATGTAACTGCTGTTGTGCAGACTCAAACGTGGGCTCTCTGAAGCTTAGTGCATGAGCCGCTGCAGTCTGATTTATAATCCAGTTGTCTCTCAGCTGTGGTTGCAGAGGAAGCTTGTTATTTCTTTGTGTAAGTGGTCTAAAGGCCAATACTGGGACATCCAAGCACCCCCAGCAAGTGTAAGAATTGCGTATCTGCTGTCGACTGTAAGGGCTAGTGTAGGCCAAGCCTTAGTCTTCTCTCATTGAGAAGACTTCTTTCAAATACACCTTACTTCCTGTGAGGGCAGAGGTTTATTGCAAGAACACCCACCCTTCTGGGCCAATCTCGAACCTGAAAATTAGACCAAAAAAGGTTAGATAGCTGGGAATTAAGTCACTGGAATTTGTATTGGTCCTGGCAAAGATTGGATTTGAAGTGTATATTTGAACTGAACCCGTGAGTCCTTAGTTTTTTCACAGCTTCTCTTACACCTGCAGAGTCCTGCACGCAGACTTTGCCTTTAGGAAAGGGAACTACTGACTGTGGACACCCTGGTCGTAAACATTTGTGCTTGAAACAGTCTCATGTTCCAAGTCTGCTCTTAGTCCTGTTTTTGGGCCGAACAACTATCCCAAGGCAGTTCTCAGCAAGCCGTTCCCTTGTGCACATAACCCTTAGAAGGAAAGACCTGCGGGGGAAGTTGTTTTTCTTCCCCTTAGTGCGCAGTGGGGGTCTGTAAACCAACTAATGTTTGGAAGAGATTCTTCCACTACTGAATTTGGAAGCTAATCCTTCCTGCCCCTGTTTTGAGGACCACCTAGGTTTTTATGCTTCATGTTCATGAAACACAGCAGGGTGCATGCCTGGATGTTTGTGTTGACTTGACATCTTTCCAAGCCGTGGGAGTGACTAGGGAAGGGTCTTGGCTTTTAGGTTCTGCTTAATTTTTGAGAACTGTTATCCAAACTGACAAGTCCAAAACCTAATCTCTTCCCTGCCCCACAATTTGCCATCTAATCTCTTCCCCCCTGCTCCCACAATGTGCAACCTTGGCCCCTCTTCCTGATGACCTGGTTCTATTTTTGAATGAGTAAGGGACAGAGTGCTGCATATGAAGCCCTGCATTTCTTTGCTGCGCTGCTCTGAGATTCAGTAGCCAAAGAAACGTACTCACGAGCATAACGTTGTGTCCAGGGCAGCAAAGGAGGTATTGGCCAGAGGAAAAGACTGGAAAGCTAGGGGATAATGGGTCTGTCTGTGTCTCTCTCTCTCTCTCCCTAAGCCACCATCCTGCTATTCCCCATAGTAACAATGAGATTACTCACACTCACACTCTCTCTTCCCACCTTTAATTAAGCAGCTACTGTCCCAGGGCACAAGAATCTTCCTAGGTGCAGCACCTCTCTGCCTCTTGCCATCAGTGACCACCTTAATACAGTTGGTTTGTGACCTCAAAAATATGGCTATAGCCAAGAATCTGCTAGCGTTTAACTACTGCTCTTGGGATCCTGCGTGTGTGCATGCGAGCTCGTGAAACTTAAGTAACAGGCACTATGACCGCACATCATGCCTGTATCCCAGTGCTGATCTGAGCAGTCCCTGAAGTTCCGTATCTCTTGCATTCCAGGATAGTGTCAGAACGCACTGAAGTTCCTGGGTGTCCTCCCTGGCAGGGATTGTATTTATATGCACGTAAAGACCCACAGCCTGGCATTACCTGTGATGCATTTAGCTAGGGAGGAGAAAAATCACGCCCAAAGCTCACAGCCCATCCTTACTGTCACTAGGCACTCAGCTAAAACATTGCCTGTGACACTCTACAATTGTGCCTTGTTCCTGTGCTCCATTAAACTCTATTAGAGCCAGTTGTTCTTCTGGCTGTAGCAGCTTTATAGAATACTAAGTATTTGTCTTCTGCACCTGGCAGTAAAGTAAAAGGGGTATCTCAGCTTTCAGCCTCAGAAGTCTGAATTTCTAAAATTGCTGAGATTCTGGTCTCCATGTTCTGTTTTCAAAATGCAATTTTTGGTTTTGGACCAGTTACTTTTGTATCTCTCCTCCCTCCCCCCCCCCCGCCCCTTTCCCCGAGCCCCCATGAAAGGCACATTTCACTCAGGGACCAAATAGTACTCATTGCAGAGCAGATGTTTTGTTTGTTTGAGCTGTCTGCATGCATGTGTGCATGTCTCTAGCACAAGAGTCTCAGCCAAGAACCTTTCTCTGTCCTTTCACTTCCCCATCTGTGAAAAGGAGATGATGGTGACTCCCCTGTGGCAGGCAGGCTGGTGAAATCTCCTTGGCTTCTGCAGGGTGCGAATTGTCCCCAGATTTGCTCCTTCTGTGAAGTTGCCAATTTCCCTGTAAATGGCTGATTTGAAAATCAGCTCTTGTGCTCTGGAGTCACTGTAGTGGTGGTGCCGGGTGGCCCAATAGAGTTGCCAGGCCCCATGGGCAAAATGGAAGAGGGGAAGCCTGGCTGTGGGCTCCTGGATGGGGGCAGGGCCTCGGGCAGAAGGGGTGGAGCTGGGGTAGCTGGTCCCCAGCGCTGCCCAGAGCATTTTGTACCCATCCCTCCTCTTCCCCCCACCCCCACCCCCCGAACCCTCCCAGCTCCCTGAAGTATGCTGCACAGGGCTGTGATGATGATTTAAAGGACCCTGAGCTCCAGCCACCACAGGCCTCGGGAAAGTTGCCCCCTGTGCTTCCCCTTCCACCTCCATTGGTGGGCTTGTGTAGTGCAGATCTCTCCACCTACATGAGGTCTGCTCCAAGATATCCAGCCCTCATTGGAAGGGCAGTCTGAGCACAGTACCGTAGCACTTTAGAGTTATGAACACCCTGGGAATGGAGGTTGTTTGGAACTCTGAAATGTTCGTAACTCTGAATAAAACAGTGCAGTGGTTCTTCCAAAAGCTGACAATACAACTGACATAATAGAGTTTTGCAATATAATGAAGGAAAAAACCCTGCTTATAGCAATCTTAATTTAAATTAAACAAGCACAGCAAGTTTCCTTGCCATGTTAAATTGTGTTTTAAACTTTTATTTTTTCTTCTAGTAGTTAACATTTAATACAGTGCTGTACAATATTGGCTGGCTTTTGGTTGGTCTCTGCTTGTTTGTGTACTTGCAGTTCTTGATGAAGTGTATGATTGACCGATCAGTTCCTAACTATTCAGAGCTCTGAGCATTGAGTGTATTTCCTCTTCTGGTCTAGTGCGACAGCAAAGTCCTGAAGGATACCATTTCACCATGCTGTATGGTGTGCTCTGGGTAATGCAAGGAATATTATAGTCGCTCACCTGCATAAAGGTTTGTCTTAGCAGGATTTTACAGTGCGTTAGAGCTTGCTAATGAAGACCTTGTAACTAATGTACTAATACTCGTGGTCAAGATATTTAAAAAGTGACTAATGATTTAGGGTGGTTCAGTTTTTAGGCGTACAACATAAGATGCTCTTAAAGAGGCCTCATTTTTAGAAAGCAGGCTCAGTGCCTTTAAAAAGTGAAGCCCCGTATAAAGCCTGACCAACTGAGCACCCAAAAATGGTCACTTCTGGAAAATGTTTGCCCTAGTATAGGTAGGGCTTTATCTTGTGCTGGGCTGGGGAAAGGACCCAGGTCTTGTTCCAGCAAAGGATTTTGGTGATGACTGATCCCATGAGCATTGAGATCAGAAGATCACTTGATACTCTGAGCCCAAGATTAAATTTAAATAACCTACACGATGATGCAACTTTGTTTCCTGTGCCCAAATAAGCTCCTTTTTACTAACCTTTCTTGGACAGCTGCTCCCTGCAATATACATATGTAGTACCCAGAGGCACTGAGACCTCATCTGGGGTGAGTGAAGTCTCTGCTCTATAGTCTCAGCTGAGAGCCAGCTGGCCTTTAGCTCATGTGGTACAGTGCAGGACTTTAGACCCTGTGCTCTCAGGTTCTAGCCCTGGGGCCAGCAACCCTGGTCTGTTGGCATTACACATGCATGAACATCAGTGACACCACTGAATAGGACTCAGGGAAGCTGTGTTCTCTTCTTTCTTTATAAGCTGATGCTGAGGACTTGGCTGGTGTTTGATGGTCTCCATACTTTATTTTTTTATAAAGCAATGCTTGTGGGATGGCTGCCATCTTGGGGTTAAAACAGCGAAATCCAGAGCTGACATTGA
This sequence comes from Carettochelys insculpta, assembly GCF_033958435.1. NCBI lineage: Eukaryota > Metazoa > Chordata > Testudines > Carettochelyidae > Carettochelys > Carettochelys insculpta. The sequence continues at coordinate 14,437,116 of NC_134159.1, forward strand.
ATCGCTCTTGATGGAGCTCTCTATCTCCTTATCTGGTTTAGTCCCTGATAACAGCTATAATATTAATTGCAGCTCTTGAGTTGGCCTGTTACACTGTAGGTACAAATGTATTGTTGTAGCCTGGAAAATTGCATTCTGTCTGGGGCACCGGCCGTGTTGCAGTGCCAACGAAACTTGTGCCCAGGGCTAAATGCACCTTCCATCCACACGCCACGTGATTAACTCCACTGCTAAGTGGTGTACCTCACTGGCAAGAGCCTCGTCTGGGCTCATGGAAGGGGTTGCTGAATATGGGATGCAAACAACTGGGACCACCAAGCCCTTTTATCTGGGACAGCACTCTCAGAACCAGGATGAGTGCAGGAAGACCTGAACAAAGCAACCCTGTTTGTTGGCCTAGTTAGCACCAGCTTTTCCTCTTTTTAAAAATCCCCCCTTCTTATGGGCATCGTCCTGAAGTCAGTCACAGGCAAATGTCTCCCCCTTTCCCCTGATCTAGCTGCAGACCCAGATGTGGCAGGGGACGGGGGCACTACCGTGTCTCTAACCATGACCACTTTGGTAGCAGAATCGGCATGAGAAACTCAGAGGATCTGACTCTTGGCTTCTGGCCTAGGTGCCTTGGCCATGAGGTCGCATAAGCGCTTTCATGTTGGTACTATGTTGTTTTTGTTCCTTTGTGCTTTTCCCCTCACTCCCATCTTAAGATGCCCACACAAACCCTGAAACGAATACCACAGGTGCACAGACCAAACCGTGTCTTACATTGGGCCAAACTGAAGGCAACAGTGACATCAGAGCTGACTTTTTGGCCTGCTTGCCTGGTGCCCCCATAAGTTAGGAATCAATTTATCGCTGTTGGAGCACCAGGGTTATTTTTCCAGCTGTTTACATCTTAGGAGGATGAAAAGAGAACTCCCTGTTTATTGCTCAGGGCATGGTATGCAAGTATGATTTGATTTTTTTTTTTTCGTGTGCCATTGGTCCATAAGAGCTTTATGTTTGATTTCATTTTTTCCCCCTGCCCCATTTACCCTTCCCCACACCTCTCTAATCTTCAGAACTCCGTTGTCGTCGTCATCGTTGTCGTCATCGTCATCTGAGCACTTCTGTTCATTTCCTTCAACATGGTTGAAGAGGGTAGAAATTACATTTTTTTTTTTTTTATATACTCTTTCTTTATAGCTTCCAAATACACTTGAACCTTTCGAATCCAGCAACCTTGGGAAATAGGCTGTGTTGGATTATAGAATTTTCCGGACCAGTGTTTCCCAAGTGGACCCCTGGGGATCTGGGAACTGAAAATAAGGGTTCTGTGGGAAAATTCCTCTGTGGCTCTGTGCCCTTTTGCCACTGAAAGAGTAGAACTAAATTTAATTGGTTTAACAACTGGTAGGGCAGTGGGAGGGATCTGGCCATGAAACCAACTGAAAGTAGTTCTATTATTTTAGCGGTGGCAGGGCAGGGAACAGTAGAGAGCCCCTCACTGACTCCACTGCCCGAGCGGCCACAACCCTCTGGTGGGAGTGGCTCAGCTGAACACTTCCACGTCAGCCTTCTTTATGCTGGGCACACATGGCCGCAGTTAGCATCACGGAAGCCCTAGTCCCAGCGTCTGGTATAGGGCTGAGGTGGGTAAAGCCTAGGGTTGAGGGGACAGGCTTGGGGCTGAGAGGAATTAAACCTGGGGCTGGGGGGTGGGTTTGAGGGCTGAGGCCAGTAAAGCCTGGGGATGTGGGGAGGTGGGTTTGGGGGCTAAAGGGGGTAGAACCTGGGAATAGGGTTCTGCAAAATTCTTTCGAGTTTAACAGGCTTCCATGGCCAAATAAAATTGGGAACTGCTGGTTCAGACCATAGGTGTTGCCACAATGAAAGGCAGACAGTCTCTTTCTACAGGTTGAACCTCTCTAATCCAGAACACTCTCGTCCGGCAACATCCATGGTCTGGCATGATTTTTGTTAACCAGACGACCACCTATCACAAGTTTCTCATGGTCCCATAAAGTTTGTTTCCAGCCACCGGTCCTGGCTCTCAGTGCTCTGGGCTGTTGTTTAGCTCTAATTTACCCCTAAATGTCTTCTCAGAGCCTAGTAAGCCATGGAGGGGTTGGTAGTATGCTAGAAAATATTGACCACCTGTGTTCCAGCAAATTCTCTCATCCAGCACCAGTGAGGTGCTGAGTGCTGTGCTAGACAGCTTCCACGTGTAGAGCTTTTCTATGTACAAACCATTGCAGAGAATTGTACATGTGTAATATGTCATATGATAAATTCTTAATACACTATTTAAACTGTTTTATTTTTATCATCGTTTGTAGGTGATTAAGCAGAAAATCACCGACAGTAAATATGAGAAGCAGCAGAGCATTGTACTATACAAGTTAATTTGTGCGAGATTATACAGTGTGTATAGACTTTTTGGTTTGTTGCAATGTGTTCACATGTATTTTGTTTTGGTTAACATCCTGCCCCTCCAGCTATGTAGGAGTCTGAATCATGGGCATTCCTGGATTGGACACCCAGATTAAGGAGGTTCAAGTGTACCAACATTGCATCTTTTCCTTTCCCTCACACAATTAACGTGTATGTTTCCAGTCTTCTGTGTCCGAGCAGATATGGAAGAAAGAGGAGAGATGTGGTGCTGATATCCCACCCAAACTGATGGGAGGGAGAACGCGGGGCAGAGCCTTTGAAATGAGAGGCTGCAGAGAATCTCTTCTGGGCCCTGGGACAATGTACCCCTGTCCTTTGAAGCTTGTGTATATGAGACTTGCACCTGGGTGGGATAGAGGGACTTGTTGCTTTCAGGTGGTTCTCAAGTTCTTCCAACTTGGCCTCGCTGAAGAGAAGCCAGTCTTAAACCCCTCAGGGGAGGCGGTTGTCTGACCTGGTGGTACTCGCCGAGTATTTCTTTTCACATCCCTGTGTTTTCGTTGTAGGTGGTTTCATCCCAACATCAACGGCATCGAAGCAGAGAAGTTGCTCCTGACGAGAGGCGTCCATGGGAGCTTCCTGGCCCGGCCTAGCAAAAGCAATCCAGGAGACTTCACTCTCTCCGTCAGGTATGGAAATGCCAGCAGGGATGGGGCTGGGGGGAAGGTTGAACAGGGCAGCTCCAGGCCTTGGCCAGAGTCATCAGGCACCCTGGTAAATACTTGATTTTTAGTGGGCATCTCCTTGCCAATGGCTTGAGCAAATAGGCGGGGGGAGGGGCGGCCAGCTGCATTGCGGTACCTGTACATGGACCTGATCCCAACCTTGTTCATGTCAACGGGAGTTTTTCCTTTGATGTCAGATCTTGGGCCCTGTGTGTATGTAACTGATAGACCCTGTCCTCTGCGGACGGAAGTGAAGCTGAGACCACTGGGCCTTAGTGCGTGAGCGAAAACCCAGCTGGCTCATAGCTGAGGCTGAAGAGCAGACTCGTTATTCTCTCTCTGAATGGACTGTGGAACATTGGAACTCAGTGGAACAGTACAGCACAGCACCGCCAGAAGGTGTGTGGGTTACATGCACAGAACCCCTGGCTAGTTCCCTCTTCAGCACGCGTCCTAGAGCACCAGCAGAGAGAAGCATTTTAGATGCACAGGCAGATGATTGAATGAAACCTGCGAAAACCCAGGTCTGCTCTGCTCTGCCTGGACAGACCTCAAGGTGACTTGGGGTGAGAGCATCTCTTCATCAGATGTCCAGAGCAGTGTCGACCGGTGATGGGTCGGTGCCCCACTCGGATGTCACTTGTCTGCCTGGGCACTAACCCCTCCTCTCCCTGATCTGCTCCTGTCCTGCCCTCCTGCTCTGCCTCTCTCACCTCTTCCTCCAGAGCACCTCACTGCAGTCTTCCTCCAGCCCGCACTCTCTAGGGCTGTGCTGGTCTGAGGGAGGGGCAGGACCGTCCCTGCACTCACCAGAAGCTGCACTGACAATGATTGTGGGGGCGGGGGGAGAGCCCCAGGGGTGTATGTAACACCCCCGGCACCCCCACACATAGCCACTGCTCTTGAGTGCAGACCTCTCACCCCTACATTTGGCTGCATTTCTGCGCAGTTACCTGTACCTAACTTTAACGGGGCTTTGGGGTCCTTTTGGCCTGAAAGCAGTTACAGAAGTGAAGCTCGTGGTTATGTTGATTTGGCTTTTGAATGTAACCTCCCAAGAAACAGTGGATCATATTCACTGATGCAGAAGTCAGAATGAAGATGAACATGAGAATGGCCCTACCCGTTCAGACCCGTGGTGCATTCAAACCAGTACCCTGTCTTCTAACAGCAGCCAGTGCCAGCGGCTTCAAAGGGAGCGAACGGAACAGGAGAATCAAGCAGTCCATGCTCTGTCCAACAGAGCTAGCATCTGGCAGTCAGTGAGCTAGGAACCTCCAGAGCATGTAGCTATGTCCACATCCAACTTGGCTAAAATACCTGGAGGAACTTGTCATCGGTGAACTGAACTAAATCTTTTTTTAATCCAATTGCAGTTTCTCAGCTTTCCCAATATCCCTGGCTACTAGCAAGTTAGCTGTGCCACCTGTGAAATTCTTCCTGTGGTTTGTTTTAAATCTGTTGCCTATTAATATTCACTCGGTGACCTGTGATTCTTGTGTAGTGTTAAGAGGCCAATAACACGCCCATATTAACTTTCTCCACATCAGTAATGATTTCATAGACCTCTGTCATATTAGCCCTTAGTCATCTCTTTTCCAGGCTGACTAGCTTGTGTTTTAATCTCTTCTCGTTTATAGAAACTGTTCCATAGCCTTAATCATTTTTGTTGCCCTTCTCTTCAAGGTGACCAGAAATGCACACACTATTCAAGGCGTGGGCGTACTATGGGTTTACATAGAAAATATCACGATGCCACTCTTTTATTCTCTATCTGATCGTGCAAAGAAGTAATGTTGATCTCCTGCATCTGTGAGGTTTAAAGGTTGAAATTGGTGTGTTCCAGCGGTAGCTTTAACCCTTCCTGGGTCATACCAATGCAGAGCCATGATGATAAACGAGTGTTTGTGTCCCCATTCAAACCTCTTCTCCTGAGACCAATTTAGTGACATCTGTTGGTTTGTTTTTTTTAATAGCTGTTAATTTAGGAAGCTTTCAGTTTACAACTCATTAGCTTATGCTCTGTGGCAGGGGATTATTCCAAACAATATATTGGTTAGGTTGGGGTGAGCAAACTTTTTGTGTTGGGCCCCACATTTCGTCCCTGAAATTAGCAGCCCCCTACTCACCTGTTCAATGTAATCCAATGAAATTTCAGTTAAGTTCATGTTGGGGTGGAAAAATACCAACCTTTCAGCCCATGTAAGAAAATAAGTCTGTAGAATGTAAAAACATCATTAACCGATATATTAATGTGAATACAGAGGCATAAAAACAGTAACATATTTCAACATTGAATAGTAACAGAGAGTAAGCCGTGCTAGTCTATACACTATCAAAACAAAAAGCAGTCAAGTAGCACTTTAAAGACTAGCAAAATAGTTTATTAGGTGAGCTTTCGTGGGACAGACCCACTTCTTCAGACCATAGCCAGACCAGAACAGACTCCATATTTAAGACACTGAGAACCAAAAACAGTAAGCAAGGAGGACAAATCGGAAAAAGATAATCAAGGTGAGCAAATCAGAGAGTGGAGGGGTGGGGGGGAAGGTCAAGAACTAGATTGAGCCAAGTATGCAGAGGAGCCCCTATAGCGACTCAGAAAGTTCCCATCAAATTCGGCACATTAACGCATGGTTTAAATGGTGATGGGAACTTTCTGAGTCGCTACAGGGGCTCGTCTGCATACTTGGCTTAATCTAATTCTTGACCTCCCCCCACACCCTCCACTCTCTGATTTGCTCACCTTGATTATCTTTTTCTGATTTGTCCTCCTTGCTTACTGTTTTTGGTTCTCTGTGCCTTCAATATTGAGTCTGTTCTGGTCTGGCTATGGTCTGAAGAAGTGGGTCTGTCCCACGAAAGCTCACCTAATAAACTATTTTGCTAGTCTTTAAAGTGCTACTTGACTGCTTTTTGTTTTGATATTTCAACATTTTGAATGAGATGGATGAGCCTGAGACCAGCAGCCAATTGTGCTGTGCCCTCCCCCAACTTTGCGCACTCCTGGGTTAGATGTTCTTTCTGTCCAGCAGGGTTTGGCTGCTACAGGATGTGAGCATGATTTGTTATGTGGAGGTACTGAATCCCCTCTTCCAGTGCCCTGACTTTTGGTAGCCACTGGTACATTTTTAATAGTGTTTGGAATATTTCCAGTGGGATGGTTTTCTGTTTTTGCTGTGGTCCAAAAATAAAATCTCCTCTTCCCCCAGAGTCGCTGTTCCTGACACTGGAACCCAAAATCTCTCCATTCATGCTGATCTCTGAAGGGCAACTAGTTTCTTGGCCCTACCGGGAGAGATGCTTTTGCCTTTGTTACACTCCAAAGCAGGCAACTATTGGTCTGTTATCAAGCTGGGCAGACCACTTGTGACTTTTTCCGACCACAGGTTGGTATTGCAAGGGGATGAGTGGGGTAACATGGGACAGAAAGTAGCTCACTTTTTCAACAGGGTAGGGAGTTTCAGGACCAGACTTGAGTTGTTCATGCTGCTGGTAATCTTTGTGCTCAGAAGCTGTTGAGTTAATAAGAGACAGGAAGTGTTTCTAATTAGAATGGAAAATAGTTAGTCACACAGAGCTGCCTTGAACAAGCTGATGACTGGGAGAGAAGTGTGAGACTGGCTTTGTCTCTGTGTGGTGTTCGTGCCTCTTTTCCTAGTTGGTGAGTCAATGTCTTAACGTTCTTCTTGTTCATTTTTCAAGGCGAACCACTGACAGCATCTCAGGAGAGTCAGGCAGCCGTGGCTTCTCAAGCTTTCCTTCCCAGCACTCCACCTACACACACCTGCCATTCCAGGGCCTGTCCAAGGCTCCATTCTTAGCTGGTCCTTTGGCAATACCCCGCTCAGTGTGATTGATGATGCAACTGGCCCTTAAATCTGCATCCCCTTGTGTTCTGCTCTTGGCATGGGCTATGATAGAATGGTTAAAATGGAGGCAAACTCTCCCAAAACAGCCACTGCTGGGCAAAGCTCCCCAGCAGAACTTCTGTAGGAGGGTTTAAGGCGGCTGCTCTGTGCCCCATGGCGTTGCATCAACCATCATATGGATGGAATGGTCTCCCATATTGATCCTAGCCCACGGGCCCCCAGGCAGTCTGGGAGTTTCCTGGAGGGGCTTGGTGCAGGGTAGCAGCAGGAGCTGGGCAACTCTACACTCCCTGGGAAGCTGGGGGAAGCAGAGCAACTCAGCAGCCTGCTCTGCTCTGCTGCCATCTCCCAGCCAGGTGGCTGGCTTCACTGGCTCCAGCCCACTCCACTCTCCCAGTGGAGCAGGCTGCTGGATCGCTCTGCTTGAAGCCGTTATGGTGAGTATGGGGGGCCTGACCCTTCCTGCTGCCCCACGCCAGGACCCCCCAGGAATTCCCCAGGTCTCGATGCTTGGGGAGGTGAGATTTGGAAGGGGTACATGGGGTGGGAAGGGGAATGGCGGTGGTAGGATGGGGACAAGGCCTGGGGCAGAGAGGGGGCTGTCCTATATATGGCCCACATCCCCAGGGATGCTCCTGCTTTCCAGCTGAGTTTATAAGGCCGTCTACATCCCTTGTTCTTGCAGGCATGTGGGAAGTGGGGAGAAGAGGCAGATTTGGGATTTCAGGGAAGTACCTTTAACATGTTTTTCCAGAGGAAGAAATCCCGTTGTGTTGCTGTTTAGCCCAATCCATGATTATTTCACACTGGGGCAGCTATTGTATTTGCTACAGGTGCGGGTCCTTTCCTAGTACTCTTCAGGACCAGGGACAGTTGGTCGTTATTTGTAGCCCAATGGAGTCTGTAGCTGGGTGGTCTCTTGCTGTCAACATGCCATAAATAATGGATAAAACAAGCTGTTGGTAGCTCAGCACAGGTTCAGGGTGCTTTGTTCATGGCCGGTGAGATGTGTCAAGCCTAGAACTTGCAGTTTGCCTGGAAGTCTTAATATTTAACTACTTTGCGTGGGCCCAACCCACTGACCCGTTTTGATTCAATGGAAATTTATGTTCTCGGTGTGTGAGATGGGTGCAGAACGTCTGAAACAAGCAAAGGCTGTGACTCTTCAGCTGTTTCCAGGAAAGTGCCTCTAAGGCCGTGCATTGGATTTTTCAACCGATGTGTCATCTTTGAGGCAGCAGATGCTTAAGCGTTCTTCTGTCCGTCCCTCTCCCTGGCTCTAACCAGCCCGCCTCCATGGTCGTCTCATTTCTAGCAGCTGCCTTTCAGTGCAGACCGTGTCGCTCGAACTGGGCCATGGGCATGGCAGCCGGTACTTTCTCTTATTTGCATTTTGTGATTCAGGAAAGCAGTTCAGCCTGTTTGCCTCCTGTTGAAACTGATCCCTCTCATCTTTGCCATCCACGTGCAGAATAAATTTTCATGTGCACAAAGATGTGTGGCTGTGCACCACCAGTAAAAACAAAAAACACCCCCCTAGCTGTGGGCACTTTGCTAATTAGCTGGGTGGCATTTGAATCTCTCCCGAGTGGCTGCACAAGCGCACACTTTATAGGGGGCGTGGATGCCGTGTAAGCATGTGCACGTGGGCGCTTGTGAATTGGAAGTCTAAAATGTAAATCCGGGTGCATTATGAAGTGCAGCTATTTATGTTGCCTGGGCTCCTGTTCTCTTCTCTCTGCCCCACAACATTCCTGGCTGGTATTGTATCTTTGGGGAGTATCCTTTTGGCCATGCTCGTTCCTGGACACTTTGTTTTTTGTTTGTTGGTTTTGTTTTTGTGCTTTGCTTTGTTCTGCAAAGGACGTAGCAAATATGGGTTCTTCAAGGAACCAAATAGTCTGAGAAGCCAGGGGAAAGTAACACAGCCTTCCACCTTCAGCTTCTCCAAGAAGGCATGAAAAGGCAGCTCCCTTTCTGAAAGAGGGCACATGGGCTGACCTGTGGTCAGGAAAGCCCTAGGTGGTCTCTCCAGCTGATTAACAGAGCAATTGTTGCTTGCTTTGGAGAGTAACAAACGCAAAACCCTCTCTCCTTGTGGCCAAGGAACTAGACGCCCTTTGTCAATGGGCATGAATGGAATTATTTTGAGTTCTAGTGTCAGAGAGAGGAATTGGGGAAAGGCGGGAGTAGGCTTGCGTTTGGGGGTGGGGGGGCAGCAGCGCTAATAGCCACCCCAGGCCCTGGGGCAAGGTGGGAGGGGTGGGGCCAATTGCAGTCAGCTCTCAGCACTGCCAAGACCAGAGTGCTGCTCCCTCCCAGCTGTGCACAGCAGGAGCAGAGCTGCTGAAGTACTTCAAAGGGGCCCAGTGTCAGGGGACAAAGGTCCCCTTTGTCCTTGCCCCTGGAAGGGTCTTCATAAGGGAGAGATTTTGTTTTCGGGTGAGAGCCAAAAAAAAAAAAAAAACACCCCAAAAACCAAAATTAAAAATATTCAGAACCCAATTAAATTCTACAAATGACTACCAAAAGTCAGGGTCTTGTGGGAGTGGATTCTATCCCTCAATTAACAGGTGGTGTGTTAGATGTAGATCTGGCTGAACAGATCCCAAAGCAAGTGATCCATAATCTCCTGGATCTCCAGAGATCTCTTTCAAGAGGCCAGCAGCTATTTTATGGACCCTCGCAACAGCCTCTGGCCATGTCCATCAATTCCCACTTCTTCCTTTCTTCCTAGCCTGGATTATTTGCTTCCTGCCCTGCAGCAAGGACTCTGCGCAGGGTTCTGTATTAATGGCACACGGGGGGGAAAAGACAGGCCTGCCTGCAGAAACTCCATTTCTGGAAGAAATGGAGTGACACCCTCTTTATGTTGTTTGGAAAATCCCGGAACTGCCGAGTGAGGTCAGGTTGAGCTCTTTCCAAACCAGTGAGAAATCTGAATGGGTTTTTGTATTTGTCTCCAAATATTCCATAGCTCCCTGTGTTCTCTTCCTTCCTTCGGCCCCTCTTGTAGGCTAGTTTTCTGCTAGCGTGTCGCCACGCTTGGGATGCTGTACGCCCATCTTGGTTCAGTGGGAGCAGGAGTTGGTTTTCGTGAGGTGTCTTTATTTTTGACTTGGGTCAGCCTGCTGATCTTTTTATTAACTGAGTTTCTGTCTCAAGCTCTTTGCATGTCATCAGTGAGAACACAAAACATTTAATAATAGATAAGCATGAATGTTTGAGCATAGAACGGGAAGGATCGTGCAGCTTGAACTGAACAAATGCAGCAGTGACTGGAATACTCACACTCACATTAAGGCGGTGGCAATATACAGCCGTTTCTTACGAGTTCTATCCTGTGTCTGTACAGGGTGTAGCTCTGCATGATCCTGGTCTCTGTTCGGGTATGTAGATGCTGCTGGGATAGAGATAAAAAGGCTACTGTTGACACAACAGTGGGATAAACAAGATGCCATCTGATGAAGTGGGTCTTTGCCCACGAAAGCTTATGCTCCAAAATATCTGTTAGTCTATAAGGTGCCACAAGACTACTTCTTGTTCTCGAAGCTACAAACTAACAGGGCTACACCTCTGATGATAGTGGGGATACTTAGTGCTGAATTTTGCTTTCAGGAGCTGGTTGATGTTGGGTAAGAGAAGTGGAAACTTTTTTTCCATAGGCAATAAGTTAAACATTTTGGCTTTATTAAAATTGCATACAAAGGCGGCAGAGACTGGGATCTTTGGGAAACATTTTGTGTCTTAAAATTCAATCTGTAATGTAAAAGTAAAACTGAATTTAGTTTGAAGGGTAGTTATAGAATGTGGGGGGGAGGGGTGACATTGGAGGGTGTTTAGCCAGTTGTCTTAAAGCTGATTTGCATAGAGGATATTTGCATATTGCAGTCTTGATTAGAAGTTCTAAAAATACCCTAAAAACTTGACTTTTTTTTGTCACTCTTAATCACAACTCCTGTTATCAGTTCAAAGGAAGGACAAGCTGCTAATTAGGGTTCTGCTACCCAATCTTATAAAGCTCAATGCTGACTTGTAACAGAACTAGCCTCATACCTAGGTGACATGATGGAGGTTGAACAGGAAAAGTATCCCAGTGTCACTCCCTGACCTGTTATCCACTCGTGTTAACAGAGAAGGCTTGATGGTGCGTGTTTAGAGCCATCTCTCTGGCCTTTTAACGCATCCAAATATTTAGAATCACCTCTGAGAAAAGCAAGGGTGAATATACAGAATCAGTCTGCTCTGTAAACAAGGGGAACCAGTATTCTGAAAGTTTCCTGAGCTGCAGCTGGCCTTAGGCCATTACAATAACACAGATCTGTTCAAGCCACCCAATAGAGACCCTCTTAACTAGGTAAATAGGTCATATTTTATGGGAACAAATCTTATTTTGGTTTGGCAGATACAATAGAAAATGTTTCTGGGTAATGAAATCTTACAAGAATACTGCTCTCTCCCTTAGTGATGTCCCTATTAGCACATCTGGAGAACACTGTTATTGGTAGTAAGAGAGAGGTAGCCATGTAGGCTGTATTCTTTTTTTTTTTTTTTTTTTTTTAGAAAAAAAAAAAAGCATCATGTAGCACTTTAAAGACTAACAAAATAACTTATTAGGTGATGAGCTTTCATGGAACAGACCCACTTCTTCAAATCTATAGCATTTCCAGTACAGAGTGACAGTTTTATATAGCACAGAAGTCCAAAAAAAATTGAAATAAAAACTGACAAATCAGATACATAAGACTGAGACACTAGATATTTTTTAGTTATTCCTTCTTCCTTCCTTCCTGCAAAAGGCTGTAAAACATTCCACATCTGGTGTTTGGCTGATCAACCTGTATTTTACATATTTAAACTTCAGTTGCCTGGCACCCTTGGGGCCTGACCCGTGCTGGGCCAGAGAATTTGCTGGACAACAGAAGGTCACTATTTTCTAATACATTACCAACACTCCCACTGCTTACTGGGCTTTTAGAAGATACTTAGGGAGTAAATTACAGCTAAACAACAGCACAGAACACTGAGAACTAGGACTAGTGGGTGTAAACAAACTTTGGGGCCATGGGAAACTTGGCCACACCCATGAGGAGTGGTTGTCCAGCTAACTAAATCATGCAGATTATGGAGTTTGCTGGATGAGAGAATGCCAGAGGAGAGAGGTTCAACCTGTAAAAGCCTAGAATCTCTAATATACATATGCACGCTGAAGGTTCAAATCTACCTCTCGGATAATGGGCACTAATGAGATGCTGTTTGCACAATTGTACTTGGAACAAAGAAGAAAGAAGTAGAGCAGAGGGCTGGACTCGATGGCTTTTTTAGGTCTCTTCTAGCTCTACTGTTCTATGATCCTATGATAGGTACCTGAAATGGGAACTCAAGAGTCTTGGAAAAAACTTCTGTAAATTGCAGTTGCTTTTGTAGCTTGGTATGTTACTACCTAGAGTTTCCATCTCATATCACTCCTCCTCCTGTATGCATGCTTAGTGAGAGGCAGTCCCAGCTTCAAAGAGTTTACAGTTCGCACGGGCCAGATAAAGGACCATTATTTTCACTTTACACTTAGGGAACTGAAAGACGTGCCCAGGGTCGGAATGCATGTCCATGTCAGAGCTGGGATGAGAAACCGTCTGTTCTGAAGTATCTGAGAGGTAGCCGAGTTAGTCTGTATCTTCAAAACAAGAAGTCCTGTGGCATCTTATAGACTAACAGATATTTTGGAGCATAAGCTTTCATGGGCAAAGACCTGCTTCTTCAGATGCAATCACGCATCTGATGAAGCAGGTCTTTACCCATGAAAGCTTATGCTCCAAAATATCTGTTAGTCTATAAGGTGCCACAGGACTTTTTGCTGTTTTTCATCTGTTCTAAGCCTCAGTCAAGCCACGTTAATCACAAGACTCTTTCTCCTGTTGTGGGTTTCTCTCCTGACAACAGAAAAAGACAAAACAGGGTTTTTATATACAAAGTGCCAAATTCTCCATGCATGTAACTGCCACAAACTTGGTGGAGAGTCGCCATCAGAGAATTTGGCCGTAAGCAAATTTTGTTTGCTACTATCTCTTGTTTTACAAGTCTGACTGGGAGCTGTGGTTTGCCTGAAGCCTTGGCCCCATGCCTCCTTCGGATTGTTGATTTTGTTCTTTCCTAATCTGGCTTGACCAGCAAAGTCAAAGAAGTGTGTTGCTTTGGGCCTACAGGCCGGGAACTTGTTTTGTTTGGGGTGGGGAAAAAGCACAAGCCTGCCATCTACACCACCCAAACCCCACGGAGAGACCACTGCCAGCCAGGGAGATGCCTAATTGCCTAGATTCTCTTGATCTCTGTGTGCCATTCTGAGTCCACAGATGATGCATGCGGTGCTGCCCTGGTGATTTATTCTTTTCCCTTTCCAGCACCTTCCTGGCGTTCCCTGTAAGCTGCGTGCTTGGGCAACTGCTCAGGAGAGATTCAGGTGCAGAGCACTCACAGCCAGCAGCGTTTGTCTCTAGGGTGGTGCACATCATAAAATTTATTCTGCTCATGGATGGAAAGAATTAGAGAGGAACCCTGCGCCCTACAAAGTGAATTCAAATGACAGACTGGGTTTTCCCCTGGGCGGGGGACACTCGCTTCTCCATTGCAGAGAAATCTTGGGAGTGGTGGGTTGGGGGAATGGGAGAACTCACAGCTACCCTTCTGCCATCCCCACGGGAGCCTGCATTGATTGAACCATTGGCACCCATTCCAGAATGACTCTGTGGTGATGGCTAGAGAGGTGCCCACCCCAGCTTATGCTGCCAGGTGAAGCCATGCCACACTGCATCATGGCAGAGGAGCACCTGGGTTGCTCTCTTGTGGTCTGCGAGGTGCTTCACCGCTGGAGATTTCTCTGTAGCCTGGGCCACGAAAGGTTTCTGCCTCTACCAGTGATACTAGTGTGGGTGATATCAAGATGCCATCTTGACAACCTAGGGAATAATGGAAAATCTTTAAACAAACCAGGTGAAGCAGCTGGTAGAGGCTCATGTGCTTTGAACCTTTTCTGGAGAGAGAGATTCTAGGGTCAGAGACTAAGTCACTCTCCACGCCCTTTTGATCCTTGGGATCTCAGCTAAGTTGCCGTATTGTGAATGCTTTCCCGACGAGGAGCAGGGCCGAAGCTGTTAGCTGGCTTCACGCAGGTCCTTGGGATATTGGAGAGTGTAAAGTTCTGGCCTTGACACCCTGACCTGGGATTGAATATTAGGCAGCTGGATGAACATGCTCAAGTCCATCCTGGAGCCGTTTAGTTCTCTAACTTCTGTCCATCCATTTGGGTCTAAGCCCCAAGGTGCAAGAGAACATTCACCACTCTGAGGCCTGGTGCAATGGTAGAGAACTGAGCATTTTGCTGAGAACCTGGGCTACCATCTGAACAAGTGTTCAACCAAGTTTCTAAAATATGTGGGAGGCTTTTCCTGTTATGCATAGACCACATTTTGGCTGTTTGTTTGTTCTTGCAGTTTGTCAAGTGGGGTCACAGGTTGCCTGATAAGCTTTGGGCTGTCTCTTGTGGCTCTGCCCAATGAAACACATGACCAAAATGCATTGAGGGATATCAATCAAGTGTGGCTCGTAGACCAGTTCTTCTGCCTTTGGTGCCAAAACAATCCGAGCCAGACACACGCCAAACTGAATGACTTTGGCCTAGAAATCTGCCAGAAGAGTCTCATTAGGATTCCAGGAAGCCTTGAGGGTCTGTTCTCAACTGGGCCAATTACAGAACAACTTCTCCATAGAGGAGAATAATAAAGTAAATTCCAAATATTTTTCAACCACCAGGAAAAGGGCTGTGGTTCGGTTTGGGGCTGTCGGCAGGTGGAGTGGGCGCTTAGCTCATGCAAAACATTAGCTGCGTCTACACGTGCACGCTACTTCGAAGTAGCAGCGCCAACTTCGAAATAGCGCCCGTCACGGCTACATGTGTTGGGCGCTATTTCAAAGTTAACTTTGATGTTAGGTGCCGAGACGTCGAAGTCGCTAACCCCATGAGGGGATGGGAATAGCGCCCTACTTCGACATTCAACGTCGAAGTAGGGAACGTGTAGACGATCCGCGTCCCGCAACATCAAAATAGCGGGGTCCTCCATGGCGGCCATCAGCTGAGGGGTTGAGAGACGCGCTCTCTCCAGCCCCTGCGGGGCTCTATGGTCACCGTGTGCAGCAGCCCTTAGCCCAGGGCTTCTGGCTGCTGCTGCTGCAGCTGGGGATCCATGCTGCATGCACAGGGTCTACAACTAGTTGTTGGCTCTGTGGATCTTGTGCTGTTTAGTGCAAGTGTGTCTGGGAGGGGCCCTTTAAGGGAGCGGCTTGCTGTTGAGTCCACCATGTGACCCTGTCTGCAGCTGTTCCTGGCACCATTATTTCGAAGTGTGCTACTTTGGCGTGTAGACGTTCCCTCGCAGCGCCTATTTCGATGTGGTGCTGCCCAACGTCGACGCTGAATGTTGACGTTGCCAGCCCTGGAGGACGTGTAGACGCTATTTTCGATGTCACTACATCGAAATAAGCTATTTCGATTGTAGCATGCACGTGTAGACGTAGCCATTTTGACCGCCCATAGTGAGTTTTACCAAATTGCTTCTGGGTTGCTGCCTCCCCACTTCATCATTGCTGGTGATACAAGTATTAAGAAAGGAAGTGTGCCCAAGGCACTGGATTCAGGAGATCTTGTTTTGAATCCTGGCTCTGTCACTGATTTTTTTTTTTTTTTTTTTTTTTCCCCCCCTTCCCCCCCCCCCCCCCTTGTGGCCTTACACAAGTCAATTAATCCCCTTGTGCTGGGGTAGTTCACTTGTAGAATAGACTTATACATACAAAAGATCTTCTTTTCTCTCTTCTTCTAAATCAGCTGTAAACCCTCCAGGGCAGGGACTGAGCATCTGTTTCTCTGACGAAGCGGGTCTTTGCCCACGAAAACTTATGCTGCAAAATATCTGTTGGCCTGTAAGGTGCCACAGGACATGTCATTGTTTCTGAAGTTACAGACTAACTCAGCTACCTCGCTGATCTTTGTTATTGCCATTCCTAGCATGGCAGTGCTCAATCTCTAATGGGACTTCTAGGTACACCATTGTAATAGAGAATATTGGTGTTGCTCATGAGAGATGCTTGGAATGGGTGCACCATCTGGCTCAAAGGATTTTGAACGTGCTGAGTCTCAACTCTTCAGAGAAGCTGGCTCCTGCTAGCAAACTGTTCTAGCTTAAGGATGCAGCGCTGTATCCACATGGTTAACCAGCAGTAGCAATGCCACAGCCGCAGTGCCTTGCATGCAGTGTTCCCTGTAAGCTGAGTATTTGGTTGGCTGCCTGCCCAGGAGAGATCCAGGTGCTGCCCAGCTGATTAACAGAGCGCCCACAGCCAGCAGCGTGTGTTTCTATTGGTGCACATCTCCACATGCCTCAGTGCAGATGATAAAATTTATTCTGCCCAGGGATGCTAAAAATCAGAGGAAACCCTGCTTGCATATTGCTGCTTTGCTCTTTTTCTCATCATGCCAAGTGTTGCGTCAGTCCTGGTGGTGGTGGTGGGGGTGGATGTACTGCATAGTATAAAAGTCTCACTGAGCGGTTTCAGAGTTGCAAAAGAGGGAAAGATTAAAATCCTTCAATGCCCTTTGTGTTAAACGTGACCTCAAGGTCTGTCCGAATAAAGGGTCCTGATTGTCCATTTCCCCTTTGCACCCATGCAGTGCTAGCAGCCTTTTGGCTGGGCGGGAATTCAGTGAACTGAGGCTTTGTAGGTTTTTAATGGGCTTGGGGAGGGAGCAACAGAATGAAGGAAACTTTAGAACCTCTATCCAAGTGGCAAAGATGTGGTTTCCATCCAGTGTGTTCTGTGCTGAGCAAAGGGCTCTTCGTGACCAGCATCCGGCATGAGACAGCTGGTGATCTTAATCTGCCAGCTGTGATTGGTTTAGTAATGATGCTGCCAGATTTAGAGGAAAACTTCTGTGCAGCTGTAAGTGCCCACAGCAGACTCGAACCTAGGACCTGTAGAGCTTAGTGCATGAGCAACTACAGTTGAGCTAAAAGCACACCCTCAGCTAAGGTTGTAGAAGAGGCATGTTCGTTCTCTGCAGGTTACGCAGCTGTCCTGTAATCTCAGGAAGCATAGCCTAGAGCTTTATTCCTCTCAGCCCCTTTTGAGAAGTGCACAAACTCACTTTGCACAAGGGGCAATAAGGTCTGACTTTAACAGTCGCTCTCACTCTCCGCCAATCTCAGTACCAATGTTTCCAGTGTGTGGCCAAGATGACTATTTGCATAGGATCCCAAGCTGGGAGATATTGCAAGTGCTTTGGAGGATAAGGTCAGAATTCAAAATTATCTGGACAAGCTGGAGAAATGGTCTTAGTGAAGTGGGATGAAGGTCAATAAGGACAAATGCGAAGTGCTCCACTTAAGGAGGAACACCTAATTTCCTAGCAAGGAGCGTCTATGTGCTAGGAACTAATTTCGAAGTTAATTACTACTACTTTGAAGTTGCCTACAGAGAGTCTACACACATTTTCCTTTACTTCGAACAAGTTTGAAGTCTTTACTCCATTCCTGGGAATGCAGTAGTGCCCTGCTTGGAAGTTGAACTTCAAAGTGGGGCGTATGTAGATGCACAACTTCGAATTTAGCAACTTCACACTTATTTTTGAGTGTAGACATGGCCAAGGAGTAGTGCAGAAAGGAGTCATAATGAACTACAAGACACACAACATCTCCCACCCCTCATCCCCCACCTGCAGTTCATGTATTTGGTTTGCTAGTTTTTATTGCAATGTTTTTGGATCTCTGTACTGTATAACTGGATCTGGACTGGAAATTCTATCGATCTGAAGAAGTGGGTCTGTTCCACGAAAGTTCATCACCTAATAAATCATTTTGTTAGTCTTTAAAGTGCTACATGACTGCTGACTGGTTTTGTTACAAGCAGAGTATGTTACACAGAGGAGGGAGAAAAATTCTCCTTGGCCTCTGAGGATACAACAAGAAACATTGGGCTTAAATTGCAGCAAGGAAGGTTTAGGTTGGACATTAGGAAAAATTTCCTAACTCTCAGGGTGGTTAATTACTGGAATAAATTGCCTAGAGGGGTTGTAGAATCTCCATCACAGGAAATATTTAACAGGCTGGATAAACATCTAACAGGGATGATATAGATTGTCTGTGGTCCTGCTGTGAGGGTAGGGGACTGGAATTGATGACCTCTTGAGATCCCTTCCCGTTCTAGTGTTCTGTGATCCCTGACCATGGTCAGGGTTTTTTTGAAGGTCTGAGCCGCCACAACCGGAGGCAGGCTCTGCAAAGATTTTCTCTCTCTTTTGAACAGCTGGCCCAGAGTTCCTTTGAAAGCCTTTCTTAGCGTGTCAGCAACAGCAGCTTCTGAGAGCAGGTTTGTCATCTGTGACCCTAGGTCGGGAGCGGCGTTTCGTAGCTGGCTTCCATTTTTCTTACGATGCACGGAACTTAACCCCCCAGTTCCAAATGCTCTGAAGCTTTTACATCTGCGTGTATTACAACTAGGCCAGACCCCAGGAGTTACAGCTGTAATACAGGCAGGTGTTAACCATGTTCCAGTAACTACACAGAAACACCAGACATTTCATAGCAATCTCATCTGGTCTGCCTGGGGCACATGACAATTTCATTTGGAGAGGACTGAAATGCTTTAGTTACACCAAAGTTATTGTGCTCAGGCTATGGGGTATCTGGGTAAAATGTAGGAGACAGGAGGTCTGACTAGAGTGGTGGGGCCCAAACTTTCCGACATCATGCCCCCTTTCGATTTCTGAGAAACCATGACGGCCCCCACCTCTTTTTTTTTTACCATCATCCAACTCCCCCTTTTAACAAAAAATTAATTCGTAATTTAAAATAACCACACAAACTTGATATAAAAATGTTATTTTAAATAGTTTTTTTTTCTTGGTCCCTTGGGAGTGCCTGGTGCAGCCCCAGGTGGCTGGGTGCCTGAATCGTGTGCCAGCTGCCAGAGCTGCCTACACAAGCCACCCACCCACCTGAGATCTGCGCTGCTAGAGTTGCCCGCTGGAGCCGCCCCCCTCTCCAAGCCCCGCACTGTCAGAACCAGCTGCCTGCCCACCAGCCACCCACCCCAGCCATGTGCCAGCTGCCTGAGCCCCACACTGCTGGGGCCAGCTGCCTGTCTGCCAGCCCAAGCTGCCCCGTGCTGCCAGGGCCAGCCACCCACGTGCCAGCCTGACCGCCCAAGCCCCACCAGCCCTGCAAGCCACCCACCTGAGCCCTTCCTCTCCCACAAAGCCAGGCACCACTAGCCCTCGCTCTTACCCCCTCCGCAGCCTCACATCTAACCCCCTCCTCCTCCTCCCTCCCGCTCCAACCCATGTTCAATCACCTTTGCAGGAGGCAGCTAGCTCCACAGGGGTCTCCGCTGGCTGCCTGGTTCTTATAGCAGCTGCGTCGGGTAACCCATGTAAAATGGCAGGGGCTGAGAGCCAGAAGCAAAGGCCTGCTCTTTCTTCAGGTGGGGAGAATAATGCGGGGGGGGCTGGGTTGCCTCATCCCTCCCCCCCCGGAATTTCTTCATGCCCCCCAGTTTGGGAAACCATGGACTACAGGAACCAGTGGTCCCATTCAGTACACCACTGTGCTTCTCTGTTTACTATATGTGACGTACTGTGGCTCCCTGCCTGTGGCACCAGCCCCTCCAGAGAGGGTTTGTATCTACTGCTGTGCCAAAAATTTGACAGGCATGTAGGATGGATTCTCAAAAGCACCAGGCATTGGCCTATGTCTGCTCCATTGACTCCAGGTGGAGCTTTTCCAGCTTCACTGGTGAACGCCTGGTGAGTTCGTGGCAGTTTGCTTATTAGCTGCAGAAATGACAGCTCCTTCTGTAGCAAAATTGAAGGTAAATAGGCCGGAACTCACCGGCACACGGACATAGCTCCATAATAAATGTGGAACGTCCCTGTGAACCTTATGCTGGTTTCTACCAGGGTAAGTCTGGCCTAACGCATCTGGCTGGCAAGCCCCTGAGGAGGGTTGGCGGCTGGAGAACATAGGGCAACTGCTGCACTTTTGGATGCTGGAACTTTGCCACAGATCACCCAGGATTCAGCAGTGTTGAGGGCGCTTAACGCTTATTGGTATAAAAGGATTGGCTGGTGCAGCTATGGGTATTGCACGCTGCAATGGGCCGGAAGGAGAGATGCTTTCACTAATTCTACTTGCTTGGCCAGTCGCGCTATTCCATTGTTAATGCAGGCGCTGATTGAATTCAGTGTAGGTAGCACTCCGAGTCAGACTGCTGGTCCTCGTTTGATTTCTGCCACAGCGATGCCGCCAGCCTCCCTTTTGATGTCACGCTGCCCAGGTGCGGAAGTGATTGTGTTGTCAGCTGGTGGAGCAATTGCAGACTGGAAGCCCACCTGAGCACCCAAATCTAGGCCCAAAAATGGCCAGCAAAACAGGCAAGATCACTAATTGGTGCAAGGTCACTTAGCTGCAGCCACACTTGTTCCACTTCATTGCTGACAGGAGACGTCGCAGTCCATCACAGAAATGCTTGCGCAGGTTCACAGCAGATCAGCTCTTGGTACCCTGTATCTTCTGATTCAAAGTGATGAGTGAGTGCGTTCAGAATAACTGGGAGCAGTCCCTCAAGGAAAACTCAGCCTCCTGGTGCTGCTGCAAGGGCTTGTCTAGACTAGATGAATTGGCAAGGGAGCTTCTCAATTGACGCCACTTTCGGCTGCAACATCGTGTCAGAGGCCTGCTGAGAAAACAAGCTTGTACTGGTGCAGCTGTCAGGGTGAGTTACAAGACTAAGAAGTATGAGTCCCAGCCCCATCTTCCAGCAGCGCAGTACCAGTTTGCCCTGCTGCCGTAGGGATGCTGTAGGCTTTGAGCTAGAGTATTTCCATCACACAGTCTGGGTCTAACCCCTCCTCTTGCAACTCCTGTCCTAGACACGCAATTCACTTCTGGGGTGACCGGCTGAAACCAGCCTTGCCCAGGGCCTCTGGGCTTTGGCTGTGGCTCCAGGTTCCATCTGATCCCACGCAGGATACACTCTGCCCTTTTAACTCTGCGTTCTCCAAAGCTATTACCCCTTCTGCCTGGTCCAGCCCACCCCTCGTGCCTCCCAGGCTCCCCTGGCTTGCTGTAGTTGTTCCTTGGTAACAAAGAGAGACCTGGAGTCACTTGTCCTCCCTCTCCCTGCATCCCAGACCAGATTAATAAACACTCTCCAAGCTACTCATCAATCAAGCAACAGATTCCCAGCCCCCATGACTGAGCTCAGCAGGGCTGCAGCTGAAGCACACTTAAAAGGCTGGAACCAGCTGGGTTCCATAAGGGCTGAAGGGGCTTTCGGTGGAAGCTGGTAAACATGCAGGCTTGGAGCTCTGTCAATGCTCTTCTTCACTCTGAGTGCAGAAGGTAGGGGCCCATGAGACCTTAAAAGTACCTTGCTTCTCTAGGCCTCTGCTTAAAAAACAAGGTCACAGGCAGCTTGGCCTTGGGAAGTATCTGGCACCACCCAAATGAGAGACCCTCTCTTTAGAACCCAGGAAGACACACTTGGGAGCTCTCCTGTGGGGTAACCCCAAGCTCCTACCCTTCCCTTAGGGGAGAGCGTGAAAACAAAGAGGAAAAGTATAAACTGCAATCTCTGGTAGCTGACCTTTCAGTCCTAGGCATGCCTGCGCAGGGACCCTCCTCTAGAACACAGCAATCAAGTAATTGCCTTAAAGGTGATTTATTAACAAAATGAAAAGATAAACTTGATAAAGCAAACTTGATTGCTAGGTGTTACAGAGCAGCTTAAAAGAGAGTTAAAACACAAAGAGTTACTTCTCTGGGATCCCGTTTAAAAGTTACAATGATGAGGGGTACATCAGTCAACCTGAGAAGTCCTGCACCAACCCCAAAATATAAAAGTACTGTTAGCTCTTCCCTATCTGGCACTCTATGATCTGGAACTCTCAAATAACTGGCATTTTAACCAGAAGTAAATTTTAGTTACATTTTCCATAAGTACAATAGAGTGAAAGTAAATACAAATAAATACCGCATAAGTTGACAATGTAAAATACTACTCCCTGTAAGCAAAGCACTCTGCGCACATTTTTGTATGTTTTGAAATATCCAATCTTGTTTTTCCTTTTTGTGTTATGCATTGCTAGGTACCCCTTTCTGTTAGCCAGACTAGTTGAATATCAGGCAACCTCCTGGGGCTGCTGGACAGGAAAGAGTTTACTGTAATCTGATTAATAATTCCATTCTATTTACATATTGGTTATTCTAAATCAGAAGTTTATATCCTAGAACTGGAAGAGACCTCGAGAAGTTACTGAGTCCAGTCCCCTGCACTCACAGCAGGGCCTATTATTGTTCCTGATAGATTTTATTTTTAAAAAAAAAATTAAACCCTTCAAAGGCCCCTCAAGCATTGAGCTGGTCACCCTGCTCAACCCTGGGTTTACAAGGCCAATGCTGTCATCACTGAGCTGTTCTCTCCCTATAAAGTTGCTTGGGAGGCCTGGATGTTACTGCAAATTCCAAGCCTGTGGACTTAAACCATTGCTGTGTCTCTCCTCTGGCCACACAAAGGACTCTCCCAGCAGGTGACTGCTTCGGTTCAGAAATCCAGCCCCCCTCTTCCCATTGCCTCGCCTGGCTGCTTGCCAACAGAAAACCCACTCTCTCTGGGTTTAACCCTTTACAGACATTAATGCAAGAGCCGGAGCAGGGTTTGCTTGGAAGCTCTGTGCACTGGTTGATAGCGTTTCCTGTGCAGCCCTTCCAGATCCCTGTGGGAACAGATCCCAGGGAAGCCAAAATGAGTTCCGAGTGCAGTGCACGTCTGCCCGGGCCAGCTGGGCTCGACGACTGCACTGGTTGGGTGCAGCAGTATGGGGCGGGGAGAGAATGAAATAGTCCAGCTGTGACTGCAGCCTGCTGCTTGTAAACTTTCTCTCTAACTTTACACGCTGAGGGGTGGGGGGGAGCCCTGGATTTTAGCCAAGGGCAGGTCATCCCTTTCCTTTCCATGACAGGGCGCACGTGGGCTGGATGCTTTCTCCCTGGTCATGGCCAGTGCACAGGAACTAAATCCTGCCCTTCAATAGTCCCTGTTCTTCCTGTCGTAGGCTCCCCTCCTAAGCCTAGCACTGTACGATAGTCTCAGGCTGCAGCCTCTGCTTCTCCTCCAGCTCTGGAGTGGAGCAGTGGCTCCAGACCTCTGGGAGTCCGCAAGGGTGTTGCAGGGGATCCAGGAAAAAAGGAAACATAACTAAAAATCATCATAGAAACTAAGTTTTTTAAATAAATTGCAAAGTTATCATCTATTATTTTTAAATTAAATATCTTCCAATCATGTCGTTAATTGCTGTCTGAAAATCGGTGTTGTGGTTTCCTTTTTGCATTGAATGAAGTGTACACAGTGGCTAGCATTGGCTTTGATGGGAGCCCACAAATGGGTTGGGGGGAGGTGACTGGGGGTCTGCACTAGTGAAAAGGTTGGGAACCAAGGGACTAGAGCAGCGTTGTTCAACCTTTTTAAAATAAATTACCCCCTTCTTTAACCAGACAAACAAAAGAAAAACAAAAACAAAAACCAGATTTCTCTGGAGTGCCCCTATGGGAACACGTACCACCAAATGAGAAACATGGGCCTAAGGTAAGCTGAGGTCTTGAAACAAGTGCCATTCAACTGTTTCAGATTTGTTTTGCGTATTGCCAAGTTACACCTCACTTAAAAACGACTGACTTATGCAAACGTGCCAAAATATCGCAGGAGAAGATGACTGAAAACATGCTGACGTTCTACCATCTTCTCAAATCGAGGAATTGGAACAGAAATATTGTTCTTACATTTTAGCATAAGGCATATGAAGCAGGAGAAACACAAGTCATTGTAGTGACTTTACGAGTGTTTTTGGTGTAGCCTGTGGTAAAACTAGGCAAATATCTAGATGAGTTGATATACCCGTGTAGGACCTTGGTGTACCCCTGGTTGAGAAACACTGAAGCAGAGTGTCTCTGCGCAGCCTGGGGTGGAAAGCCTCTGGGCCTGGGGGACAGATTCAGTTGTGCTACCGCCCTGCAAACAGCTGCGTGGACAGTGCTCTCAGGTTGTAGCTCACGTGCCGAAGCTTTGACGAGAAGGTGGACTGTTTTTAGCATTGCAGCATGAGCCTTTGCAGCCGGACTCGGAGCCTGCTTGTTGCCGTGGTCTGGGTAGAGCAGCCTGTGCAGCTCTGCCAGTGGCCTTGAATCCTGATATACAGCCACCATCCTGGCCTGGGCCCTGTGTGACAATTCAGCTGCACCTGTGTCCTGCTTACATCTACAGGTAGAACCTCTTTCATCTGGCAACATCCATAGTCCAGCATGATTTTAGTTAGCTGGAGGTTCTGCTTATCCTGGGTATGAACAAGTTTCCCGTGGTCTCTTCAAGTCTGATTACAACCAACAGTCCTGGCTCTGTGTCCTGTCCTGTTCGTTTAGTTCTAGCTTATCCTCACGTGTCTTCTACACACCCAGTAAGCAGGCGGTACTGGTGATGCTGCTAGACAACATTCACCTCTGATATAGCAAATTCTCTGGTTTGGTGCCAGTCAGCTCCTGAGGGTGCCAGACTGGAGGAGTTCAACCTATATTAACCCCCCGTGAGTCCAGTCACGGAGCCAGGCGCACAGCAGAACGTGTGCACAAGCTGTGTGTGTTGTGGACCAAATAAATATTTAAGAGATGATCCTCCTTCCTCTGTCCTGACATTCCAGGCCCTCAGCCTGGGGGGTGGGATGATAAAAATGCACTGCTGTGCCTTAGTGCATAGCTCAGATAGCTGCTGAGTGGAGGAGGGAGCTCTCAGAACCACTTGGAAAGCAGAAAACCTTGTCTGAGCCAAGGACAGAAACCTGTGGGGCTTTTCAGCACCTGTACAGCCCACACTGGTGGGAGAGACGTGCCCCTGAAAATCAGGGCCCAGGCTGGGTTTAACTGGGTGAATTGTTGGAAAAACTACCAATTGTCGGCTGAGAGGTTTTGTGTGATGTGAGTCCCGTTGATGCAGTTGTCTGTTTAACATGGGTGTCTCCACAGAGGCAGAATTGCTTAGTGGGTGGAATGCTGGACTGACTCTCAGGAGGCCTGGCTTTCATTTCCAGCTCTGCTTCTGGCCTGCTGACTGACTTGGGGAAACTGAGACACAGGGAAGGCGCTGGCTTGCATGTCTGTAAAATGGAAATAATGTACTGGCTCCTTTGTATTTTAAAAAAAAAAACAACAACCTCTCGACGCCATAAGGAGTGCCAGAGAAGAACTGCTTGTTATGGTTACATTGGGTTTCAATTCTCCAGGGGCTGTTGGTCTCCCAGGCTCATTGCTGGTGTGTGCTGTGGGCTTCCCACACTGATACGATGTCCTGTCTTCTCCCCCAACCAGGAGAAACGATGAGGTGACGCACATTAAGATCCAGAACACTGGTGACTACTATGACCTCTATGGAGGGGAGAAGTTTGCTACCCTGGCCGAGCTGGTGCAGTACTACACAGAGCAGCAGGGGCTGCTGCGGGAGAAAAACAGCAATGTCATTGAGTTGAAGTACCCTCTGAACTGCCAGGACCCCACTTCCGAGAGGTAAGCTGCTTCTCTCCCCTGCACCTGTCCACTCCATGGACATATTGAGCAATTCCTGAGCAGTGCCCAGAAGAGGTTTGTTCTGAGGATAAGGATGCCCCTGGACTAGGTTTGGAACAGAGCTCAAAACTAGGTGCATTTGGGTTCCATAGCTTGAGAGCTGTGTGCATAGACTTGGTGATCCCTTCCCTGTCCCATGCAGTAGCACAGCAAAGGTTGGCTGGCCATCTGAGTCCTCCCCACCAAGCCCTTGGGACAGTCATGGCACCCAGCCCCAGAGCCTGTACCACTAGGGATGCTTTAAACCTCTGACTTCCCCGGAATCCCAGAATAGCAACCCTGCCCTCCACCCCATGACCATCGCACTCCGATTTCCCCTCCTGAGTTTCCTCAGTCAGTGTCACATGCCCCCATGGAGCTGGCTGGTTTGGGCCAGACAAGGAAATGCACGGGGGATGCTACTAACGGCCACGAAGTGCTCTAACTTTAGCAGCCCCTGTCAGTCAGCAGGACAGTCTCACTTCCTGAAATAGCGCACAGGGAGAGGAGCTGCTCCATCATGTGAGCCACCCCCGTGGAGGGGCTGGGAAGTCCCACCCGCTCACGTGCAGCCTGGCTGCTAAGATGGGTTAGTGGCTCGTTCCATCCTTCAGCGTGAGACGAGGGCGGGCAGCAGAAGCCCTGGAGAAGTGGAAACCCCCTCAGATTAATTCCCTCCAAAGAGATTCTGGCTTAGCAAAGGAATTACTTCAAGGGTATCTGCTCGTTGCCAGCACAACATGACTGCAGTGTAAAGAAGAATGAGCCCCAGGGTCAGGGCTGGCAGCTGTGTATGGGCAGAGCCATGTAGGGGTATGATAGAGGTCTAAGGGGGACATGAGAGAGGTCTCTTAAATCAGAACTGATGTGGAGAAAGTGAATAAGGAAAAGTTATTTACTTGTTTAACAACTAGAAGTCCCCCAACATAATTAATAGGTAGTGGTTTTAAACCAGACAGAGGGGAGTATTTCTTCACACAGGGTAGAGCCAGCCTATGGAACTCTTTGCCAGAGGATGTTGTGAAGACCCAGGACTTGAAAAGAGCTCAAACAAGAGAGAGGCTAGAGAAACTCAGGCAGGTCAGGGCCATCGATGGCTGTTAGCCAGGATGGGTTGGACTGGTGCCCTGAGCCTCCGTTTGTCAGAGCTGGGAACGGATGACAGGGGAGGCATCACCTGATGATTTACCTGTTGTGCCCATTCCCTCTGGGGCATCTGGCATTGGCCTCTGTCGGAAGACAGGACGCTGAGCTAGATGGACCTTTGGTCTGACCTAGTGTGGCTGTTGTGGTGTGGGAAATACAGCAAACCCTTGATTCACCAGACCCCAGTTTAGTGGACTTCAGAAATAACGGACTGTCCACCAGCGTAGACTGTCACCCCCTCCCCAAAGAAAGTAAATGCGGGCAACTCACCAGAGCCCCGCCGTGACTGGAGGAGTCACTGGAGCGTCTGAGGCCACCACCACAGCTGGGTGGAGTAGCTGGGACCACTGCTGGGGCTGCTGGAGCAGCTGGGACCCCTGGAGCTGCCACGCACTTGTCCATGGGCGGGCGGCACTTGCATATACACCCCACTCCTGGTGGGAGGAGTGCGTGGCGGCTTCGGCAGGGATGGCGCTGGCATTTCTTCGGTGAGGACGGGGGGAGCCAGGCTGGGGAGGGCACTATGGTGAATACAGGAAACCCTTCGGATTGAACGACTTTTGGCATTAACGGACACCCCTCCCCCCACGGGCCCGTTAAACTGAGGGCTCGCTGTGCAGCCCCTGCTGGGAACGGGCACTGCTGCACGTTTTGCCCAGCAGTGTCTGGGAAGCTTGCGCGGGGTCTGGCTGGCTCGAGCAGCAATAACATTCACCTGTACGTGTCATCTACTACGTTCTCAAATGGGCACCGAGGGGTTGGCTCCTCAGGAGCCCTGCAGCTGTGGCTGAAATCGCTGTCGTCACAGCCCACTCTGCTGGGATTTCCACAGGACCGGCCTCACTGCCTCCCACTGGGACCAAGTCGCCAACACGTGCCATGCCGTGCCGTGCCACCAGTGGGTCGTCTCTGGGAGATATTTTGGGCCTTGTTGAATTCCCAGCAGCCTGGCTTGCAGGAGCCGACCTCCTCTTTGGGAGCGAACTAGTATCTCTGCCCAGGGCCACAGCTGAGTTTATGGATTGAGCATGGGCATCGGATGTCCTGCAGCAGCAGAGCAGCTGGGCTATAGCATCCTCTGGACTACACCAGTGATGAGAGTCAGGACCGTGCTGGGTGTTGGAGACACACAGTAAGACATGCTCTGAGGAGAGTCACCTAAGCTGAGGAGACAGAGTGGGTAGGGAAAAAAAAGCAGGGGGGATTATCTCTGTCTAATGGCTGGAGTCCTGCTGCACACAGAGCTAGACTTGCCCAAAGGCACACTGCAAGTTTGTGGTAGACCAGACAGTTAACTGTGGCTCTCCCAAGTGTTAGGCTAGTGCTCTAACCACTGGGAAATCCTTCCACCGTTCAGGCTGAGTTCCCAAGGCTGCTGGAGCTGAGCAACCGAATGGCGCTACCAAAATGAGTCGAGGAATAAAAGCGATACGTCGGTGGCATAGGGCTGCAAGGAGCTGTTCTCTTCTCAGCCGGCTGTACTTGTGAGTCACTGGGGAGCCCTGAGCAAGTGGTATAGCCTTTCCAGCAGGGAACCAGCCACTTCTGTGAAGTGCTGGAAATTTTACGGATGAAAAGTGCTGTTTGTGTAGAGTTCTCCCTTCGCTAATGCTCAGCGCTTTCTGCCCGGAGCATGGCAGAGCTGCCATCTAGTGGAGAAGGTGTGGGACAATAAGCAGCTTGCAATTTTTGAAGTGGAGATAGGTGATAATTCTGTGCCAGGCAAGAGATGGGTCTTAGTTGCTTGGTTCCGTTCCTATCCTGCAAGTTTTCTCAGTCGCTCAGTACAGCAGAAGGCCCATCTGGGACTTGTCTCCAGTTTTCTGAAATCTTGAGAGGTGAGTTGGGCAGTCAGCAGAGTGAGTGGCTGAACGGTGCTAACTAGAGGACCAACTAGAGATTTTGGTGCAAATCAGGTACACACCTCACTTTGCCAATGCATCTCTCTCCTGAACTTCAGCAACCTCCGCTAGTCCATGGGGGGGCTTTTACTGACCAAAGACTTCTAGTTCTGAGGCTCCTGCTGTGTGTCTCTTTGTAAATGTAAACCTTCCCTAATGACATTGGCTAGACTGATTTCAGTTGGAACATAATGAGGATCTGATCTCAGAGAGATTAATGAGTATATTAAAGCATTGGGTGAGCTGAGGCTGGAGGTCAAATAGAAGTCCTGAAGTTTGCATCCTCTCAGTCAGAAGGAGCATTACTGTGACAGTGCCTCATACCCGTGTAGCAGCAATGTCCTTTTACCCTTAAAATAGTCCAAGTTGGGGCTTTCCCCAGTTAGGCAGTCAGTGGGTGTGACAGCTGTGAAACTGATACCGCATGTGTGGCAAGGACAGCGGTGTAGATTTATGCATGGGAACGTTTCTGCATTTTACTTTGAGGATCCCATCTGTGTGCTCTGGCTGGAACCTGGGGTTTGCAGTGAAAGCTGAAGCCAGGCTGCTCTTGCTGGTGGCCAGGTAAAACTGTGACAGTTTTTGACCCAGTCTCAGTGACATAGAATCATAGACTACTAGAACTGGAAGGAAGCTCAAGAGGTCATCAGGTCCAGTCTCGGAACTCACAGGAGGACCAACCATCATCAAGACCATGGTGTTTGGAGATTTTGAAGAGCAGATTAGACAACGATGGAGATTCCACAACCTCCCTAGGCCATTGATTCCAGTGCTTAACCACCAGTTCTTCCTCACGTCCAACCGAAATATCTCTTGCTGCAATTTAAACCCATTGCTCCTTGTTCCATCCTCAAAGGTTAAGAATATTTATTTTCTCCCTCCTTGTAACAACCTTTCAGGTGCCTGAAGGCCATTATCATGTCCCCACTGTCTTTTCTTTTCTAAACAATCCCAGTTCCTTCAATCTTCCCTTATAAGTTATCATTCCTAGACTTTTAATCATTTTTATTTCTCTTCTCTGGACCTTTTCCATTTTGTCCCCATATTTCCTGGTTGGTGCTCAGAACTGGACACAACACTCCAGCTCAGGCCTAGTTCACGCAGAGCAGAGTGGGGAAAATTACTTCTTGTATGTTGCTTGCAACACTCCTATGATTACATCCCAGAATGCTGGTTGCTTTTTCTGAGCCTGTTAGAAGGAAATCTTTTCTCTTGAGGTGCTTCTGTGTTGGTGGGTCTCACCTCCACGGTGGTTCCCTTCTACTTTCCTGCAGGTGGTACCATGGGCACCTGACCGGCAAGGAGGCAGAGAAGCTCTTGACAGAGAAAGGCAAGCCAGGGAGCTTTCTGGTACGGGAGAGCCAAAGCAAACCAGGAGACTTTGTCTTATCTGTGCTGACGAATGAAGACAAGATGGAGATGGGAGACCGGAAGCCACGGGTGACTCACGTGATGATCCGCTACCAGGTCGGAAACCATGAACGTGCTGTTGGGGTGGGGAATTGGTGGTCTGGGCTCTTCTGGTGCCCCAGCCAGCACTCCCTGGAGCCCAATGGGATGTCTCACTGGCCCCATTGGGAACTAGATCAGGCACATGGTGCCAGTTCTGACCACCCTGATAACCTGCTATTTTCTGCTGCAGTCGGACGGGAAGTATGACGTTGGAGGAGGCGAGAGGTTCGACACACTCACAGACCTCGTGGAGCACTATAAGAAAAATCCCATGGTGGAGAAATCCGGAGCTGTGGTTCATCTGAAACAGGTGACTAATACAAAGCGTGCTCCCTGTACACATGACCTAATTAATCCTCCTGAAAGCCACAGGGTGCTCTGTCCAATCCCCTTTCTTACAGCTGGGGAAATTGAGTAAAGGGGTGTTGTGACTTGCCCAAGGTTGCCAAAGGCAACCAGTGGCAGAGTCTGTCTCCTGCTCGGGTCACTAGGCAGAATCTCTCATCTGCCATCATCCCATGTTCATACCACTGATCTGGAAGCTGGAAATGAATTTCACACTCTGAGGCATCTGCATATGGACAAAAATTTGAGGTTTAGGGCACGTCCAGCATTTGCCAAGTCAGATGCGGAGGACTGAGGTCAGAGGGAATGCGAACAATGTAGTGGCTTCCCATAAGATGTTCCCACCTCCCAGCCTGGCTTCACCTGCACAAAGATGCTTTAAGGCTTTAGGAAGTTGAAGCATTTGAGGATTTGAACCTGGAACCAAGTGACCTCTCTTGCATCATGCTACGATCCCCAGCCTGGTATAGCCTTCACTCTGCCCTAAGCCTGACTGTACTGCACTGACTGTGGTTCTGTCGCTGCCTAGTGGCTAGTCCCTAGGTAGGGTTTTGTCTGCTACAGTCTGACCTGCCGAGCCTGGTTCTCAGCTGTGGGCAGTAGATAGCTATACTCACTGGCCCAGCATTGAAAAAGTTGCAGGAGGCGGGTAGGGGAGAGGCTGTGTTTTGAAGCCCATTCTATAGCACGGGGGTCAGCAACCTGTCTGAGGCCAAGTGGTGAAATGTGACCTTTTGACATTTCCAGTCTGAGTGCTGGTGATACTTTCAAAAGTCCCTAATAGTCCTACTCACAACAGCTTTGTTAGTAAATAAACGAAGGTGCAAAGCTTTGCTGTTTAGATGGAGGTTGGTAGCATTAGCTGGTCTTTTGTTAACCCATGGGTGGCATGGCTTTGAGATGAAAATCAGATTGCGGGCCACTCTTGGCACCGGCGCCGGCAGTTGCTGGCACCTGTGCTGGGAGCTGCAGCCCCCTACTCTAGCTAATGGGGGCAGGGAGGGGAGCCTGGGACCCCTGTGGGAGCAGAGTCCCACTGTCTCAGGGCGTGTCTGTCTTCGGTTGTGAATGTGCCTGCCCCTGCCTGCCTTTCAGCCCTTCAACGCCACGCGCATCAACGCGGCCAACATCGAAAACCGAGTGAAGGAGCTAAACAAAATGGCGGATCAGAGTGAGAAGGCCAAGCAAGGGTTCTGGGAAGAGTTTGAGGTACAGGAGCTGGGCTGCATGCCCTTCCTCTTCCTGCAGAGAAGGCGACCTCAGCTTGCCCAGTGTAGGGGCTGCCCCATCCCACACTGGCTGCCCTGCTGTGCCCTGCCCTGCCCTGCCGTGCCGGAGGGCATTCCCTGCACCTCCTCTCCTCGCCCACCCATGCCCTGTTTTTGGGATCCCTTTCCTAGTCCTACCCACCTCTTCTCCATTCCTTATTTCTCGAGGGGCCCCCTCCTGGCTCCAGTGCCAGGTGGGACAAACCCCACCTCCATCCCTTTCTAGGATCTGAGATGCCCTTGTTTCCATCTCACTGTTCACATGCGTGTCCCCGTCTCTTCAGATGCTGCAGCAGCAGGAATGTAAGCTTCTCTACCCCCGGAAAGAAGGGCAGCGAGTGGACAACAAAGCCAAGAATCGCTACAAGAACATCCTCCCCTGTAAGGAGATGCTGGTTGTCAGTGTTGAACCTCCAAGCATCTTTGGGGACAGTTGACCTGTGGCATTCAGGCCTGGCCCTGTACTCTCAGGCCAGAAAACCGTTACCTATTGGACCTGTCACTTCCCGGGACTCTGGCAAATGGTTTTCCCTTTTCTTCTTTATTACGTTGCTTCCAGAGGTCCCTCAAGGCCCCAGACCTCAGTTGAGCCTCACTGGTATCAGCCAAAAGTCACAAGGCCAGAACTAATACTGCCCCCAGGCAGTCAGACCCCGTCTCAGGCTGTATAGCCGTGGCCGTCACCAGAGGTTCTGGCTGTCTCCCAGGAGCCTGGCCTAAGTCGTTAGTTTACGGCATACCCTGGGGCCAGACAGAATGGGCTGCCTGTGTGTCACTAGGGGCCTCTCTCTGCCCTGGAGTGAGACCCAGTTAGCCCAAGTCCTGAAAGAACCAGCTGCTCACTTGGGAGTGATCCGTGCCCTGGACGAGCTGCAGGGAGCTGCTGCTGGCAGACTCCTAGGGCCGGCTGTGCACCACAGTGATGCTTCTTGCGTGCCTCACATGTGGCCTCTCTCTCCATGCAGTCGATACCACGCGGGTTGCGCTCCGGGACGTAGATGAAAGCGTGCCAGGGTCCGACTACATCAACGCCAACTACATCAAGGTACGTTGGGCGGAAAAGGCAGCTTTTGCAGGGGGCAAAGGCTGTCTCTTGCCACCCAGGGGCCAGGACTGTCCCTAGGGAGGCTGGAGCAATCCCCTCCATCCCACTGCTTCCCCCCTTGCATCCCTCCCCCAAGGCCCTGTCTCTAGAGCCATGTGACCCAGGCTGGTGGCAGGGGTCCCACTACCACCCACACTCACTGCAGTGGCAGGAGCCCAGAAAGCGAAGCGACGCATGCAGTAGCCTGCACCGCTTCGCTGCTCTCTCCTGGCCAGGTCGCCCCACTCCCACTGCCTCAGTGAGCATGGGGGTGACACCTGCTACAGCCTCACACCAGCCCCCCAGAAAGCCCTGGGCCCCACCCACACCCCTCAATATGAGGGACTGTCCTGTCCATAGCATGGCTTGGGCAGCCACTGTAGGGGGGGCCCCCCAAAACAGCTGACCCGAACCATGCTGTGGACGGGACAGCTTTACCACGGGCAAAGAGAAGAGGCTACCCTTCCCAAGGGAAAGCCCCACAGGATGCCTGTGTTTCACAGGCCACAAGCCCGATATATTGCTGCTGTCTCTGCTGAGTGGTCCAGCAACCCAGGCTGTTTCCTGAGATCGTCCTACCAGCTCGTCAGCCAGCTGCCTCTTTGGCAGAGTGAAAGGCCCCTAAGGGCTGCCCCCTGCATTGAGAGAGAGAGTTACACAGCTCTTGTGCCTAATGCCTCCATCCATTGTCATTCTGGGTGGCCAGAAAAAAATCAGCAGGACTTCCATGCAGAGAGCAGGAGTGCTCCAGTGCCTCTGGGTGGGGAGCTTGGCTTCCAGGCCTGAGGCTTTGCTGTTGCTGGTGGGCACCAGGTCCTGGCTGCCCCTGCACAGCGGCTCATGAGATGCGCCAGTCTCAATTCCTAGCACAGCTCTTCTAACTGCAGCTTTCTCTGAGCAAAGGGCTCCCGGTGGCAGAACGTTGCCTGCAAGGTCAAACTCATTTTCGCCTGTGATCTGAAACCAATCTGGAGCTGGATTTCCAGCACTGAATGGCTCAGGTGTTAAAGCCCTTGCCAAGTGATGGGGGTCACTTATTTTTCAGTCTGGGTTCATTCAGAACTTGTGCAGCTGTCTTGTGGCCTGCACCTGGCTCTGAGCAATGGGTCGGACGGCCCTGCAGAGCTCACTGCAGGCAGGGAGATGAGAAAATTAGCAGCAGGTGTCTTGGCAGTGGCAAGGGGGTATCTAGAAACTGCAAGCAGAATGGTTTCTGGATCTGGAGGGTCTGATCTGTGATCCCTGGAGGAAAGCCTGTTAGAATCACGTGGAAGGTGCTTTGCTGAGGAGTTCATGCAGGGAAGGCAGCTCTCCCCTGTAGGGCTCCCCTGTCTTCCCTGCTAGGGCTGCCCTGGGGTAGTTCAGGGTTCCTCACTCCTCTTTCTGTCCACACCCAGAGCATACCCGAAGATGGAAGGAGCTCGGAGCACTGCAAAGTCTACATTGCCACCCAAGGCTGCTTGCAGACAACGGTGAATGACTTCTGGGCCATGGTGTACCAAGAAAACACCCATGTCATAGTCATGACAACCAAAGAAGTGGAGAGGGGCAGGGTGGGTATTCCGCCTGCAGGCTGTCACCAGACCAAAGTGCGCTCTGTTGCCTGTGGGACCTCTTGTTTGCCAGGTGCATTATTTCATCCTTCCTTTGGCCAGGCAGTTCTGGTGACTTATTGAGCCTCAGTCTAGTGCTGCCTTCATGACGACCAACTAAAGGCAATAGTCAGAAGCAGGCCTAGAACAGCTGGGGGCTGTGCCAGCTTGCCAGAGAGAGAATCACCAGGGAATGTCAAGCAACTTCATTCTACCCCAGGCCAGCGCTGTAAGTGAACTTCAGTGCCCCGCCCAGCCTGCAATCCCACGCTCCTTCAGTCCAGAAACACCGCTGTCAAACCACATCAGACCTCACCTGCTGCATCCTCTGCTATTTCCCCACTCCCATATCTGCTGCTCTCCACTCCTGACCATCTCCTGTTTAGCGCCAGTCCCTGAGACTGGTTCAGCCAACCCCATCAAATTAAATGAGTCAAATGTAAGCCTCAGTTTTAAGGCCTGTTGTAGGGAAAGGCTGCTACATCCACCTGCTGCCCAGCCCCTGCATTAACACAGTTTCCAGCTCACACATGTGCATTTCAACTTGTCAGTTTGCCTGCAACTGCACTGTGTCCCTGCTTAGCTGCTTTAATGATCCCGTCTAATTCTTTGTCTGGCAGACGAGGGTAGTTACAAGGGGTTCATGATAATCCTGAATAGGCTCTAGGAATTCAAAGGGGAATTAGTGCAAAGCATAGCAAGTTAACATCTTGCAGTTCAGCGGTCTGGTAAATCATCCACATCACCTTGTATGGACAACTGCATCTCTCTACCCACAAGGCCTAGTCACCTGACGTGAAATATGCAAATTGTTAGAATTCACCCGATGGCTGTTGTATGTCCCTGTTCATGAGGGAAGTGAGTTTTCTGGTGCCAGGCACACTCAGGGTTTAAAGGGTCCAAAAACTTTTTGTTTCAAGTTTCATGAAGCAAATGTTGACAGCTTGGAAAGGAGGAAATTCGTTTCCAGGGCTAATTGTGTTCCATTAACTGAGCTGTACCTGGGTTGCATATGCTTTCTCAACTCTCGCTTCTGAAAGAAACATCCTGTTCCCCTTCATAGCTGATCTCTCCATTAGGATAAATATTTAAGTGGCCCCTCAGATGACAACTCCTTCAAGGTATTGCAAAATCAGTGGATGGAGGAGAGGAAATGTTGTATT
Source organism: Carettochelys insculpta (assembly GCF_033958435.1). NCBI lineage: Eukaryota > Metazoa > Chordata > Testudines > Carettochelyidae > Carettochelys > Carettochelys insculpta. The sequence goes on from NC_134159.1 coordinate 14,472,726, forward strand.
CCTCACAGTAAACCTGGAGAGTGTGTGTAGGGACAGGGGAGAAGGGGTGAGTTAGAGCACAGGGAAGTTGTATCATTCTATTTGCATATATTTCCATAGCTCATGCGGAAGTGGAGATGAATGTTATGATACCAATAAAGCCACTATCCAGATAAGGTTCCACAAATAAGAAGGTTACTAGACTGTGTCTTCAGTAGATACTTTTTCTGGTATATTAGAGTTACAGAGGGTGATGGAGTTTTGTCTTGTTCTTAAATAATGTATTTCTACAGTAAAAGCTCTAGTGCAGATCCAGTCTTACTGGCAAAGTGCTTTTTCCAAAATAGCTTGTTTTATTCAGGAGAGTGGTAGAAACCATAACAGCAGAGGTACTCTTGTGCTGGTATAACCTGTCTCTGAACTAGTAGACTTCCAAGTACAGCTGGTTGATAAATTGTTTAGTCATTACTTGAATATAATTTGGTGTGTTATGAAACCTATTCCAGAGATCAATCACATATCTTGCTGTAAGACACAAATTAGCTAGTGCAGGGGAAAAGGTTCTCCAGTCTCCAGGAAGCTGTCTCCTGTTTATCTCATGCAGAAGGTGTGATCTCAAAGTTGCATACTTCATTCAGTAGTTATAATCATTTTACAAGTCCCATGTCACTAAAATCCAACCAGTCTGTTTGTCCCAATTGCATAACTTGTTCCGTTCCTTCCTTTGCTTTGTTTTAGATATGTGCATTTCAGAAACTGGTCTGTGGAAATACAGGTTGAACCTCTCTTGTTCAGCACCCTTGGGTCCCGACTGGTGCCGAACGAGAGAATTTGCTGGACCACATGAGGTCAATGTTGTCTAGCAGCATTGCCAACACTACCGCTGCTTCCTGGGCTCTGAGAAGACAGTGAGGGGTAAATTACAGCTAAATAGCAGCCCAGAACGCTGCGAGCCAGGTCTGGTGGCTGGAAACAAGCTTCATGGGACCGTGGGAAACTTGGCCACACCCATAAGTGGTCGTCCGACTCGCTGACATGCTGGATTACAGATATTGCCGGCCAAGAGAGTGACGGATTAGAGAGGTTCAACCTGTAATTCACTCGTGTGTACTAAGGCCTAGAACAAATGTGTCTTGATTTTTGACAAGTTTCCTATCTGCTTATGCCTCATGCTTGCTGCAGCTAATACAGGGTGGTATGGGATATTTAGCAGGATTCTTTTCCTGGACAGGTCAGGGGAGATGTACATCAGAAGTGTAGGCTTCATAATTGCTTTGATGTCACTATTTTGTGCCTAATGTAGGCTGAGTTGTGTGTGATGCGAATAACGCATATCGGTAACTGATATATATATGGTAGCTTAGTATTTATTAGTCAATGACAACACCAGCAAACCCTTTCTAGTCTAGACAAGGCCTTAATAAAGATAAGAAGCGAGGATTGACGGAGTTCCAGGTGGGTTAGAAGAGAAAGGGATGTCGGCAAGCAGCATGTGGGATATTGCAGGAACCATGGTGTGACCCATGTAACTGCACGAGGGCCAGCAGGGGGGTGCTGCAGGTCGGGGCTGCAAGGGATTGGCAGAGTGAGGATGCATATAGGCCTGTAGGTAGAATAGGTGGGATTTCTGGGGGCCAGTGACCTTTTTCTATGAATTAGTCTTTTTTTTTAGGCATCTGTTCTGAGGCCAAAACCCTTCCCATGCAGGGATCTCAAGCAGAGGTGAAAAAAGGGCCCTCAATGTTACTTGAGTAAAAGTACAGCTGCTTGGGAGGGGGATGTACTTAAGTACAAGTCACCAGTGTCGTCCTGGAAAACTGCTTGAGTAAAAGTACACTCGTGCTGTCTTGGTTTCATTCACGTATCCAGAGGTGAACACATCAGCATTTTTACTCAAGTGAGTTTTTGGGTACTTTTGCCACCTCTGCTCTCAGGGCAATGTGTCTGGAGGAGTGGTGATCACCATCCCAGACAAACTCTGGATTGTTTAACCTCCTGAAAGCATCCTCCTCCTTGTTGGAAGTCCTTGGTCAGTTCCTGTGGGAGGGTTTGAGGAGGGAGGGGTCAATGCTCCTGGGTTTTCTCCCTGGCTCAGCCACTTCCTTATAGTGCAACCTTGGGCAAGTCACTTATCATCTGGGTGCCTTGGATTTCCCAGCCTTTGTTTGTAAAGCCGGGACAGTACTTGGCACTGCTCTGTGCACTGCTGTAGAAGGAGCCCTGCAGTCAGTGGGATTTCTGATGGAGGAAGGAGCCATTCGTCGCTGGGTGAGAGTTTTCCCTTTGTGACCCTCCTGCACTATGGAAGTGCCGATGTTACCCACACTCACTAGCTAGTGCTCCGGCCCCTGCTAGTGGTGCTTGTAAAAGGTTCTCGTGAACAGAACTGGGTCTTCAAGTTCCAGCAGCAGCTTATGCCTGCAAAACCAGACGTGTCTGCTGCTGCTGTGGAGGCAGCTGCCGACGTTGAGTACAAGGAGCTCTCGCTGCCGTGGTACGACAGGCTCCGTGTGTTGCGCTTCTGGGGGTTCCTCACCCTACTCCCCAATCCTGAACCATGAGCAAAGCCCCTGAACAGCATTTCCCTTGTCCCGCAGAATAAATGTTTCCGCTACTGGCCGGAGAAGAACTGCACCAAGCAGTACGGTTGCGTCTGCGTGCGGCTCGTGAGCGAGCGGGAGGCGCAGGGCTACTACCTCCGGGAGCTGGAGATCTCACGGACGGACCGGGTGAGAGGCCTCATTTCTGCAGCTCCTCTTCTTGGGGCAGGGCTCTCTCGATGAGCTGTGGCAGGGGGAGGAGGAGGAGCTGGCCAGCAGCTTTAGCTTTCCGTGGTTGTAGGAATATTTATCACACCCCTGCAGCAGCTCCTGGCAGTGCCCCCGCAGTTCCAACTCTTGCATTCGTTTGCCTTGACTCCGGCTGGCTGTGTACTGGAGCTGTCGCTTTACACAGAATGACCCTTTGCTTTGCATGGGCGTTCAGCAGGCCTCGTGGGGAGTGTTTTCCCAAACGGGGGTCAGTGCGATAAGCACAGGGGCAGATCTTCCCTGACCTCCCTCGGAGAAGAATCCATCCCCTGCATTGGTCAGCAAGTTCCCATCCTCTTGTGTGGCTGTGCAGGTGGGCTCTGCCCCAGCACAATAGTCTCTCTGCTCTGTATTTGCCCCCATCTCAAGGGCTCAGCCCTCAGTTTCCCCCTATTTTACGCTTGGATTATAAGATCCTGGGGACAGGGGCCATCTTCTGTGGGCATGGACTGTCCCATCTGTGGCACAGGGGTGTTCTAATGGAGTGACCGGACTCCCCTCTGCAGGAGGAGCGCCCCAGACAGGTAAAGCACTATCAGTATTTCAGCTGGCCAGACCATGGCGTCCCCAACGAGCCAGGGGGGGTCCTCAGCTTTCTGGACCAAGTCAACCGAGCGCAGCGAAGCATTCCGGACTCTGGGCCGATCATCGTGCACTGCAGGTAGGCACCAGCCAGAGGGGGTGCGATGGTGAAAGTGCCCCTGTGTGAATGAAGCTGGGGGGGTGGGCTGTGACTCACGTCGGTTGTTAACAAATAGACATGAAATCTGTTACTTGCTTAGGGGGACTAAGCAACATCCAGGCCTTAACATGAGCCTGCCTTGTCCCTGGAGGGCCGTTTCAGATGGGGATGCAGGCAGAGCCGGGATTAGAATGTGGGCGGTTGAGGTTCCCAGTTCTCTGCCCAGACCACTGGACTATGCTTTTCTGTGGAGGCTGCTTCAGCAAGACCTTATAGCCCATATTCCAGCCACAGGCTCTGATCTGCCGCCAGAGTGCGTGCATGAACTGCCCGCCTACCTAAGGCCCAGGGATGTGTGTTGGCTGCCCCTGCACTGATCCTGCCTCCTCTTCTCTCCACAGCGCTGGAATAGGACGCACAGGCACTATCATAGTGATTGATATTCTGGTGGATATTATTCACAGGCAAGGTATGGCTCCTGATCGATCCCATGGCATTAGCTGCTTGCTCGCATGCTTGCTCTCTATCCCAATCCTCCTCCAAGTGCAATGAGTTTTAAGATGTCCAGCGAATGGGCTTGGCTCAGCCATGACCCTGGCCAAGGGCTTTGGCCTGAAAGTGTCTAAAGGGCTGGGGAGAAGGCCTCTTGCCCACAGGAATGGTGAGTTCCCATGGTGAGTGGGTGGGCCCAGGAGGGAGCAGCGCTCTGCCTCCTGGGGAAGAGTCCACTGCCTCCTGAAACAAGTGTGCCCAAATCCCCACAGCAAGGTCTGATTGAAACAGGGTGAGTTCCTGGCCTTCTAGGGAGTTCTGCTGTTTGAAGATAAGAACAACCCAGCTGGGTCAGACCAGAGGTCCCTCTAGTCCGGTGTTTCTTCAGCCGTGTTCCCTGAACAACTCGCAGGGGTGCCATCCGTGTGTGGGGAAAATGCACCGATGGTCTAGATTTGCTGTTAGTAAAACCAGATACAATGTGACTTTTCATTGCTATGAGACCTGATTAAACTACTCCATTTTGGTTTTGCTGTCTGCTACTGTTTGGGGTTTTTTGGGTCTGACTTCTTGAAGAAAATTTTCATAGCTGTTCTGCTTTAAAATATTATTATTTGGTGTTCTGTGGTCTCAAGAAGGCAAGGAAACTGATCTAGTCCAGTAGTCTTCTGACAGTGGCCAAGGCCTGGTACCCCAGAAGGAACAGACAGAACAGGGAGTTGTCAAGGGATCCATTGCTTTCAGAGGGCCTCCTTAAAACCTTCTGTCCTTTTGAGTAAGAGGTGGCTGATGCGCACCAGCCTCTCTGAGAAATCACTCTACTGACCTCTTGGGTGTAATGGAGAAGGATCCTCCTCTGAGAAGCTCTGTGAGCTGCTCTCCAGAGCAATGTAGAATTATCCATCCTGGCCCACAGGAGCATTCTAAATGCTTGCAACTAGGTTGTCCTTCTCTATTAAACCCGGCAGGACTGCTCCAGAAGGGTTAATTTCATAGCTACCATGCCGCGTAGAGGAGACAGAGGTGGGAAAAGTACCCAGAAAGTTACAGGAGTAAAAGTGCAGCTGCTTTGTACTCCAATATTGAGAAGTGAATCTAGACATGGCATATGTACTTTTCTCAAGTAGTTTTCCAGAGGAACACCAGTGATTTGTACTCAAGTACATTCCCCTCCCCCAGCAGCTGAACTTTTATTCAGTTACTTTTTGGGTACTTTTTTCCATTTCGGCAAGGAGGTGGTCAGTGTGTGGGGATCGGGGGAGAGGGAGGTATTTTGTCCCCTAATCACATCCTACCCACTTGGCCTCTCCCACTCGTGTAGGTTTGGACTGTGACATAGACATCCCTAAAACGATCCAGATGGTGCGCAGGCAGCGCTCTGGCATGGTGCAGACGGAGGCACAGTACAAGTTCGTTTACATGGCTGTGCAGCAGTATATAGAGACTGAGCAGAAGAGGTTAGAAGAAGAGCAGGTGGGTCCCGTCTCTGTCCACGAGACACGGCTGGAGTGTGCCAGTGGGAATCGGCTCCAATGGCAGAATCTGATGTGAACCAACCGTTCCCAGTTAGAGCAGCAGGTCAGAATGGAGCCGCTTCTCCCTGTCATGGGGAGAATCCAAAGCCTTGACCTGGGCACAGTGAATGCAAGTGCTCAAAGATCCAGATCCAAGCCCAGCCTCCTCTGAGCTGCTGGACTTGTCTGGCTTGACACAGTCCTCAGCTGTGAGTCTGGATCCACATCCAGATCTCAGGTGTGAACCCACAGAGGATGAGTCTGGGTCAGCGTTCCAGCCCTGGGTGGAATAAGTTTTATTATGTGCACTGAGGCGTGTGCAGCTGTGCACTCCCAGTAGAAGTATGCTGCCCGCTGGGGATGTCTGTGGGCAATCTGCTAATCAGCTGGGCAGCATCTGAATTTCTCCTGGGTGGCTGCCCAAATGCTCACTTTACAGGGAACACTGGTCTGGCCCCATTTCTCAACAGTGAAACTGGGAGAAATCTTACCCTAAATAAGCTAGTCAATTTAATGAGCTTCAAGTGTTTTGCCTTGCCATGGAACTAAGTGCCTTCCCTCTTAGGTCTGGGGTCTGCTGTGCACCTGGGAAAGCCCAGGTAGCTTCCAAACACATCCCTGCCTCTAGCAAGAGGAGACATTAGCTGATGCACTTATGAAGCATCGCTACGGGGGGCGGCTCAGAATCCATATCTCTTGCGGAGGTGAGCATAGCTGCTCTTCTCTTCGGCGCCTGAGGTTTACAAAGCTGAGCTCTTCCCTGGTACCGAGGAGCATCTCTGTGAGGAAAACCTCATCTGTTCCTCTTGCTTGTCCTGCCGGTTCTTGCTGTCATGCAGAAGAGCTGCTCTGCCTCCGTTCTCGCCTCTGGCGGAAGGTTCATTGCCTTGCTTCCTCTTTCAGAGGAACAAGAGGAAAGAGCGAGACTATCTGAACATCCGATACCCTCCTATGGATAAAGCCAGAGCCAAAGGACAGCCACCCCCACCACGGCCTCATACCGCGTAAGTTTGCACGGAGGGTGATTACAGCCATGGCAGGGAGTGGGTGGGGCTGAAAGGAACATAGCCCCCCAATGGCTGCCATCTTTTTACTCAGCTGCTTCCCATCACCTGGGGACATTTGAGTGTGCTCTCAGGAGGAGGACGCCTGTTACTGGTCCTGTAAATATTTATCAGACAGACTCTCCCAAGCCGGCTGCTCTGTCCCACCTTTGCAGCTGCCGTAGGAACAATCAGTTGGGAATTGCTTCAGCCCCTTTTTCTTGGAAATGGCCTGTGAGCTGCTGGAGAGAGGAGTAAGGGTATGTCTACACAGCAGAGTTATTCTGGAACAGCTTAGTCTGAAGGTATTGGAAAGTAAGCTATTCCAGAATAACACGTCTACGCTACAGGGAAGCCCCAGAATAAGCAAACTTATTCCGAAATAGGCTCTACTGTTTGTAGGCACACTTTCAGATTAGAGCCCCTGGAAGCACTGCTCTAGTACAAAATACTATGTCTACAGAGCAGATGGGCTCGGAAGATTCCTGGGACTCCTTGGTAGCTAGGTCAGTTGTAAGCTGAAGGGAGCTAGGCCAGAGGCAGAAGTCAGGGTGTTACAGGGGATGTACATTCACCAGGTTAGCATGGGTTTACAAGCTATCTGGGAGCTACTACCTAAGTCTTCCCTGCCCTTGGAGTTGCAGTTAAAAAAATCCACATAGAGATCCTTTGTGCTGCTGGCAGGAGGAAGAACACAGGCCACCCTGGCCTCGTGCCTGACAGCCCCATGTGAAGGCATGTAGGGCCCAGCAGCTCTCTCCTTCCTATCTTCTCACTGGCAGCAAGGCTGCATGAGCCCACGTCCCTGGTAGAAATAGCAACATAATGACACTTGCCTTCCAAAGGCTCCTGAGGCTTCAAACACAGGAGCTGCCTTTTGCAGCTCGAATCCTTCTCTAATACAGGTTTCTCAGTGAAACACATGGGCCTGGGGAGCTCACCATAGCAGTAGGATCTGCTAGAGGGCAGCAGATACATTGGCTGGAGGGTGTGAGAATGTCATCCTACAAGCCTAACACCTGCGTTTTACCATGTATTTGCTAGTGAGCTTGGTGGACCTCGAGCTCATGTGACGTTCACTCAGCCCTGGTTTCTCGCTAATATCGGGAACTTTCCAAGCCAAGCTGGACCCTGATTCACTAAATGCTCCAAATCTTGGAGGTTTCCCTTGGACCTCTTGGCTGCATTTGAACCTGAAACTCTGAATGACTCTCAGGATGAGAGCAGAGAGGGACCACCTGTGCGGCAAAGCCAAAGAAGACGATTCCCTCCTTGCTGACTACTGCACATCCCTTCTTATTTCCCAACACTGGAGCTTCAAGTGAAGTTTGTGTTGCGTGGATCTGGGGTTTTGGCTGGGCCGGTTCTGAAAGAGAAGGTTGATTTGCAAAAATCAGTACTGGATGGAAGTTCCTACCCTCCTCCAGAAAGTCCCAAGGTTCTGCCCAGCCCTGTCTCTAGATATTGAGGATCTACGTGGCTATTGGTAGCCAGGGTGTGCAGGGCTGTCCTTTAGGATTTTTGGTGCCCTGTGCAGCTGAGCACCTGCACCTTCCAGCTCCTTCGGTGACCTTCTCGGGCTGATCATCTCCCTGGGGTGCATGCCTCTATAAAGGGTTGCATCTAGGAAGAGTGGTCAGGGCCCAGTGTGCGTGTATGTTGAATGTATGAAGAATGGCAGGCATGAAGGGTGTGGGGGTAATTCCTGGGCGTGGCATCTACAGAGTTGTGGGGGGAAGGCATGGAAGGGTCCCCGGACAACCTGCTGTGGGGGAGGAACAGGGTTATTCACTGCAAGGCTTTGTCTCCTTCCAGGGTGGATGATGACTCGGCCACCGTCTACGAGAACCTGAACGTCAAAAGCCCAAAGGTCTCAGGGGTGAATAATGCAGGCAGATAAAGAAGCGGGAAGGGGAGCTGGATGGAGTCTGCACCGGTACGGGGGGTTCCCTTTCGTTACCTGTGTGGGCCCCAACCCCCCCACCACAGGATTTTGTTGGCTCTCATTCCTGGTCAGGATCATGAGGCTGGGAAAACCGGTTATGTGCCGGGTCAGTTTAACAGTCTTTAAAAATGGTTGTGCAACTCCAGGGCAACGCTGGTAGAGGGGTGAGAGAAATGGGGCAGGACTTTGTGTTTTCAGGAAAAATGCCTTAGAATGAGAGCAACAGCGCCAGTGGAGGTTTTCCTAGGGTGGATGCTGAGGGTACATCTACACTGCACTCTGATGGGGTCGCAGCTTGAGTAGAGAGACCATCAGCACTGTCCTTGGGCATATGCAGCTGCGTGGGGCACCAATTGGTGCTCAGAATTTAGTAATGTCCTGTGCTGTGAATGCCTGGGGTCACCAGTGGCCATGGGCAGCTCTGGCTGTGTTTGCCCCACTACCTTGGCCCCCCTTCCTGCTGTTTCACCTCCCAGCCCTGTCCAACCCAATCCTTCAGCCACACCACCCTTCTGCCCCCCGCACCACTCCACTTCCCCAGCCCCATCGGCCCTACTCCACCAGACCCTGGTCTCTCCATCTCCCCCACTCCGCTTGCCAGCCCACAGCTCCAGCCAGCTGGTGTCCCTCAGTCTGCCTGCTCCCCCAGCAGCATCCTTACCCTCCTCCTGCTCACCCCCACACAGCTCCTGCCCTGACAGCCCAGAGCACAGCCCTGCTTCATGGAGTGGCATCCTGAAGGAGCTGGTAGGGACAGGTGCTCAGCTGCATAGGGCACTAAAAATCTTAAGCACGGCCCTGCATGCCCCAGCTACCAATAGCCATGTACCTGCAGTAGCATGGACTTCAACACAAGCCTCCAGAGCCCTGTGTTCCTATTTGTGTTGCTGAAACCCCTGACCCTGATCTAAGCTGCAGTTTTGCCATTACTAGCCACAGGTATGTCTCCTTGAGCTTCCGTCATGCCTCCGATGGCATATTGGAAAGAAGGAGACATACACAGGTGTATTGAGAGCATCCCTCTCGTTTGTCCACTATGTGTGCGACTCTGTTACGCATCATATCCGACCCCTTCTCTATCCTAGGATTTGCAGTGTTGACGTCTGAACTTTCCAAGTTCTGCCACTGCTGCCTCGTCTCTCCCCTCGTTTCTTCCATGCACCTTGGAGCCAGCGAGGAACCAAAATGCCGAAAGCAACAGAGCGGAGCACGCGCCTTAGGAACACGCCTCGATCTAACTTATTCACGGGGATCGACCTTTTTCCGTTCCCTTTTTTGCTTAGGCGGATATTTATAAGCAAGTGCCTCTGGATGTTCATAGGGCATAAAAGCTAGCTTTAAACTTTTGTTGTTGTTGTTTTGAAAGAAATTAAATTTATTTTTTTTATTTGTTTTGTAAAAAGTTAAACTAAAAGGAGGCCATATGTAGGAGCTTTGCCTGCGAATGACCGTCACTGGAGCGTTGCTGCACTTCATGGCTTCAGGAGGTGGCTCGTTGCTGAGTGAGAGGTGGTTAAATGGAATCCTCCTGGGTTAGCTCTATTGCCGTGGATGTGACGGTGCAAGAACATGGACTGGATCTAGGTCTAGAGCAAATGACAGCTGCGTAAATGCCCTCCACCCTCACTCTTTGAGGAAATGCCTCTCCATTCTAGGCTTGGCCACCTCTGCAGAGATGGGATGTGGTGCACAGGACTTGTCTGTCTGGTAGCAGAATCCACATGCTGCACAGTTAGTAGATTCTGACACTCACTTATGAGGAGCCCGCATTAGAACCGTCATCTCCAACAGCACAGGCCTCTGCTGCCGGAGGCAGCCGAGATCTGGAGCTGGCGGCAAAATGAGTAGGGAGGTAACGAATGTGCTCATGCCCTTTGCTCGCTGAACACACAGATCAGAGTGAACCAAAGACTTAGAGCTCTGCTGAATTCTGTTCCTGACTCTGCCAAGGTCTTGCTGTGCTAGTTCCCCCACGTTGGTATGCTGAGGCTAACGCTATGTATATGAAAGTCGGGGAGCTGTGAGAAATGCTTAATACGTGTTGAACCTCTCTCGTCTGGCACCGTCGGGACCTTACCGGTCCTGGGTGAGAATTTGCCAGACCATGGCAGGTTAATGTTGTTTGGCACATTGCCAACACTCCCACTGCTTACTGGGCTCTTAGAGGTAAATTACAGCTAAATAACAACCCCGAACAGTGAGAGCCAGGGCTGATGGCCGGAAACAAACTTTATGGGACTGTGGGAAACTTGGCCACACCCTTGATCAGTGGGCATCCGGCTAACTAAATCCATGCCGGACCACAGATGTTGCCAGACTAGAGAGGTTGGACCTGTATTTGTACAGCACAGTGAAGGAGAAAGAGATCACTTGGGAGTGTTGCTATTCCAGCTCTGTTTGTGCATCTTAATTTTGACAGGTATCATTTCCTGCTGTCTGCAAACAGCTCTGCAAAAGCCCCTCCTGTCTGCAAGACTCCAAGCTTCCTGCAAGCACCCAAGGTCCAATGCCAGGGCTCACAGGGAGAGCTTATCTTGGATAGTGGTTAATAGGAAATGAGTCTGCCCTGCTTGCATGAGAGAATGGACTTGCTGGGCAGTGCGATTAGCATGCAGTGGTGCAATTGCTGCTCTCCCAAGGCACCGCAGGGGTTAAACGAAGCGTACAATGCTGTAATGTGGCTGGCATCTCCCGTCGATTGTCACAGGGACAAGAAAACAGTTGGTTTTTATTGCACTTTTAATAAATGTTGAATATTCTAAAGGGTTGATCTTTTTTTTTTTAAATCGCATTTGAAATGCTTGTGAAATAGACAGATGCACATTTCCAATATACTGGCAGGCACTGTTCTCCCCCCACTCCTTAGATCCTGAGTGTAGTCCCATCCTAGCAGCCCTGGAGCAGCAGCTGCAGTGTGAGCCCCTGTAGCCCATTACCGGTTCTCCCAAAGTCCCTCCAACCCTCTGGCCGTAAGCGTCGGAGCATGCTGGCAATTGAGGAGTATTAAAAGGCTGCGCGTGATGGATGCATGTTGAGTGTGGCTGAGGGAGGTTAACCAGCAGGAGCAGATCTGACCATGGTGGGTGAAGGGACTCAGCCTGAGCTGTTTGCAGGGGGGGAGTAAAATGAGCATATGGCAGTCAGTCATGGGTGCAGTGACAAAGCAACCAGCCCCTGTCCCCTTTCCTCTCTGCTTCAGCGCTCTATGGGAGCTTGTCACCCAGCCATTAGAGATAAGACAGCAGTGGTCACCTGCTGGCACGAAGGATACAATGACCCAACAGAGTCAGTCCCAGTGCAAATAGCTCTAACAAGCACTGTGTCCAAAGCCCTGGCTCCAGTGGCTGGGGAGCTGGCCAGCACAATGTTGGCATTCTAAGGCTTGCTATAAACTGGCAACATATTGAATCCGTTACAGCTGCAGGATGCTGCTGAAATCCTGCCACGCTCACCTATCACAATCCCTCAGTTCAGCTTTGGTGGAAAGAGAAGCAGGGGATGGGGCTTGGGTTTTTTGTTTTGTTTTTCTCCCCAGCTGGGGGTGGGGGGGAAGCAAGGGTCAGACCAACTGCCAAAGGAACCTTCCCCACCCACGTGGTTGCAAAAACACAATCACCAGGAGAAGACTGCAGCAGGGCCATTGAGGTCAGGGAATGGAGTCACAAGCTGTGGGGGATGAGCGTAAACCTTTCATTGCTGTGGAGTAGGATCACAGCTGATGCAGGGTTGCCAACTGCTGAAAATGATGGATGCCTTTCCCTCAGCCACACATTTTTTAATGGGCCCAATTGTATTCCTATTACAGCCTCCCACATCTCCCTTCCAGGCCTGGCCCTCTGCTGCCCCTGAGAGGGGACACTCAGGAGCTGCCCCAAGGGACTGCCCTGCTGTGACTTACAGGCAGGGAGCTGATGGGAGACTGATACACCTGGCATGCATACCCTTTCCACTCACCCCCACCTAGGGCCACTGATGTAAAATATACAACTGTTACAGCATTTGCAGAGGTCATTACCTGTGTTAGGTTGTTCTCAAGCTTCATTCTCAGCTCTTTTCACTCTGACAGCATCTTATTGTTCACCAAGCCTTTCAGGTGTGAGCAACATAGAAAAGACGTCTTTAAATACGCAGCTGGGGCAAACAGCCCTGTATCTTACTAAACTGATTCTAAAGGGTGGCAGGGTTAAACTGACATTTTTGTGATACATCTGGGAGAAGTATCTACTTTCTGTTTGTAGGGGGGCAGGGGTTGGTAGCCAAGAGCAGCTATTTTTATTCCCCTTTGGTAAAAAAACCTCCATTCAAGAGCTACAATTCATGGGACAGACAGTCCTTAATAACATGAAACCAGGCTTTTTTGTGCCCCCGCCCCCTTAAGAACAGTGCACACACATTTGTGATGTGATAACGTTTACTTCAGGACATTCACAGACTTTTTACATCTTCTGTTTCCTCACACTTCACCTTGTATCACTGTCTTCCACTCCCAAACCACCTCTTTGGAGGACACTAGGGGGAGTTACCCAATGTTTGGTGATCAGACCATTTGCTATGTAGGTACAAGTTGTTCATTTTGGGGCTTTCAGACATTCACCATTTGTCGAAAATAAGCAGGAACTACAAGGAAGTCCTTAAAGAGCCGTATGCAGCTCCAAAGCTGCAGGTTGCAAACCCCTGTATGTGGGCTACTCCGTCACAAGATGAGCTGTGCAGAATTCTCACTGAAATGGTAACCCTGGACAGGGCAGGGGATTTTGCTTGCTAGCGAAAATAAGTTTTTTCCCATGCTACACAGCCTTTACAGTTTTGAATTAAAAAAAGTGGCTCCACTAAATACCAAGTAGAGATGGCTTTAGAGGCAGCTAAACACCTGACAATTGCTTAATGCTAAGAAATATACAATTTGAAATGTTTAATAAAATTAGTCACTTTATATACACACACAGCTTTCACGTGTCTTTCCAAGGCCTGATGTGACATCTCTCCTTTAGAAACAATCACAGCTAGACTCTTCTTCACAGTGTTGCTGGTTTGCAAGAAAACAATCCCTTTATCATCACTCCTTTGCTATCAGCCAGTGGTAAGAGCTGAGCCCACTCGCAGCTGTGTCTTAGCAGAATGGGGGACCTGCTCCACAGAGTGAAGCATCTTTCCTGGGAAGGACCAGTGCTAGAACTACACCTTTGGCACAACACATCTTGTGCAAGTCTTCAAGACTCCCTTATCAATGTAGCATTTGCAGTGGCTTAATATACTGCCATGCATGACCACCAAGCGTCCTTTTTTCTTTTTTGCTATCCATGTGTAGAATAAATGTTACATGCACTGAGGCATGTGTAGTGTGCACCACCAGAAGCAACTGCTACTGGCATCTGCGAACGCTCTGCTAATCAGTTGGGACTGCATTTGAATCTCTTGGGCGGCTGCCCAAGCGCTCAGCTTTCAGGGAACAGCACTCCCCCACTGTGCGTTGGCAGGGCCACATGAAAGCCAGGGGCTGGATTAATGCTGGGGATTCAGCTGAGGTTTAAAGTGCCCAGGCGGAGCAGTGCATAGACCAAGAACAGGGGTTGCTCCAGCTTGGTAGTGAGGTATGTTGGCAAAATCCGGTAGCTGGCAACTTGGCCTAAGCTTAGGGGTGGAGGTGCATTGACAGTGCGCCTTTGCATGGGCCTCCCCATGGCTGCTTTTAAATACCAAGGTCTGCTAGTGAGAGGGGGCGCGGATGCCAGGCACAGAAGTGGTCGCAAGTGTCAGTGGAACGGGGTTGGGCCTTGTGAACGTAGCAGTCCTCGTGAAGCAGCGGAGGTTCCCTGTTTTCAGGGCGCACTGAACCGGCCACAGAATGATGCAGAGCAGAATGATAATCAGGGCTGAGAAGAGGAGGATGCGTTTCCAGTCGTCACACACGGCACAGCGGGACAGCCGGCCGGCCATGCCCTCTGTGGGCGTCATGGGCACGCTCGGCTTGCTCATGGCCACATCGAGGCAGATGCACGCGTCAGGGTCATCCGGGTTCTGAGAGGACTGCCTGCAACACAACTTGCTGCCTTCCATCCACACCACCTTCTCCCGTTGGTATTCGGGGGGCAGGGTGGACAGGAGCTCCCTGCTGGTCTGAAGCGCCGGAGGGCCCTCGTGTGGGATCTCGGTGAGCTGCCGACAGAGGGGGCAGGGCAGCTGGTCTTCCAGCTGGGGATGGGGCTGGGCCGAGGTCAAGCGAGCCACACACTCCAGACAGAAGATGTGAGAGCACTGGAGCATCTTGGGCATCTTGAAGCTGTTGTCGTAGGTGTTGAAGCAGATGGAGCACTCGATGGGGGAGGAAGGCTTGGGGGACCCCAGACTGGACGTCTGGGAGCTGAGCTTCCTGCCATCGGTGGGGGAGCAGACGATGATGGGGCTCATGGGAATGGGGATTTCAGCCGGAGCATCAGGAACGGGGCTGCTGGGGGACACCGGCGCCTCCCTGTGCCACATTTGGGCAAAGCACGACATGACTGACCCTGAGGAGACAAACAGTGCTGTGTTGAACAGGGAGGAGAGCACTCCTTGGTTACCTTTTCCCAAGATTTCTGCCCCCCTCCCCCCGCAAAGAGACAAGTCCTAGGCAAGCCCGGGTGTGGCTCCCTTGTGCGTCGCAGTGCTAGCAGAGCTGTTGGTTGACATGAAAAATAAGACATCTTTGCCCACGAGCCCCCAGAAAGTTGAGTGGGGATAGGAACAAGCCACCAGCAGACATCTAGCCAGGCCAGAACTCTTTCACCACTGCCATCAGGAATGCTTACAACAGTTGTCTCCCTGCAACACCTTCCCCTCCTGCCACCAAAAAACAAGACACGTACCCCAGGGGCTGCTTGCCATAACCTGAGAAGAGAGGAGGAGCGCAGAAGTTTCCATGAAGTCAACTAGGGACTTGGCTAGGCCCTTGGGAGGCGCTGAGGGGTTACGGTGGTGGGCACCAGGGCCAATGCCTAAGATAAATAGATAAATTGTGTTCATTGGTACAGTGCCCAGTGGGCTGACAGACTATCCTCTCCAGCTGATGGTCAGCACCACCAACAAGGTGCCTTCATGCTTGCCTGCGTGTTCGCTCCATCATGGGCTGTCCCCCTCCCACCCCCAGCAATTGAGGGAACCCTGCCACATGTGAGATGAGGTCTATCCTTTGCTCCCTACATCCCAACAGGAAGAAAAAACAAAACAAAAACAAAAACAGAACCACTTACCTGCCTTGCAACCATGACAGGGCAAGAAATGTCAGATAAGGAAACTCCCTCGGGGGAAAAAAAAATTCTTTCCCCCAAGCTATTTCCTTGTTGCCCTATTGCTGTCTCCTAGAGATGCTGCTTCTGCAAGGTCATCCAGTCTGACGGAAGGTGCCAGCTGGCCTGTAGCTATGTGATGCCAGGGTGCTTTCCGCCCCCAAGGACATCAGCGTGTGAGGGAGCTTTGGCACAGAGGGTGAAGGCTGTCGCCCTGGCAGCAGGTTTATTCACCAATTGAGGTGGAGTCACTCCCATTTGCGTGTAAACCTGGCCTCACAGTTTGAGGCTATTTTATCCATGCAAACAGGGCAGCTACCCTGATTTAAGGGGCATTTAAAAGTATGTCTTGGGAGGCAGGCGTTTAATGGGAGGGCGTCTTCAGCTGCCTGGGGAGCATTCATTTCAGACTATTCACTGAACTGGGGGAGCCTGTTTGCTTTGAAATCTTACTGCGTGCGGATGACGTGCCAAGGGTGTTCAAAGCACAGCTCTTACTCTACCTCCTGAGTCAAGTGAGGGGTAGTTCACCAGCCTTGAGCAAGAATCACCTCATCTTAAGCAATGGTGTTGGGAATCATTCCCCTTTCCTCTCTGTACATAAGTGGGCGTGAATCTCCCTCCACCCTGGTGCACTTGCACACCCAGCAGGAAAACAAAATGCTGCTGTGTTGTGGCTAGTCTTGCTAGAGCTGAAGCTAATTTTTGGTACCCACATGATGCCCTTAGGAGCCCAAACCTGGGCTTTTAATGACGGTTTGGCTTGTCAGTGGGGGCACTGTGTCTCTCCCCTCACTTCTCTGAGGGGTTACTAGTAACCCTTGTTAACATCTGCCAAGGCTCCTCTACAGACCCAAGCGTTTATTTCTGTAGCCACAAAAAGCTGGCATGATTTCTAGTTCCACCATAACCCTTTTGAAACCATTCACAAGCCTGGGCCCGCTTTGCAGAGAAACAGGGGCAGATTCCAGGTTCTCAATCAGAAACACACAAACTTGGTAGTTCCTCCAAAGGATTGAGAGCCTGAGGACCGGTACCAAAGAAGGATGGTGGGGGTGGGGGTGTTTACTCGGTAACCATGAAAACAATGAGGTGTCTCATGGCACCTTAAAGGCTAACAGATTTATTTGGGCAAAAGTTTGCCTAGACAAAGACCCGCTTCATGGGAGGTGCGCATCAAGCAGCTGATGAAGTTGGTTTTACCCATGAAAGCTTAAGGTGCTACAGGCCTCCTTGTTTCTGTTGACAGATGTTTGCACCAGCTTCACCCCGAGTTCCATGTGACATCAGATTGTAGAAGCCTGAAAAGCTTAGCAAGGAACTTTTACTGGTGTTCCAGAACAGTCATGGCAGAATCCTAGTAGCCTGGACGCTTCTGGGAGTTAATAAAATCTCTCTCACCCCTCAAGCAAAACAACCACTACTTTTAGAAAGGAGTGTCAGTTGAGCTTTACTGATGCAAAGATATTTGAATAAAATTCTTTTGAGTGGCTCAGAGCAAAGCCCATGAACAGAGTTACAATAATCTCAGGTAGAGTAAGAATGGGGTATTGTTTGGGCATGAATGGGAAACCTGGCAACTAAGGACTCCAGATTTTATGGCCTGCATCATAACTTTATGCATGTATCCTGTTTATAAGCTAGTCTCAGCTGATTACCCCAAAATATGCCAGTAAAAAAGTCATGGGTTAAATGCCTGAGCTTATCGTTCCAAATCAGCCCAGGGGATTTAGACACCTCTTAGTTTTAATAGAAACTTGGTTTGAAACCCTTTAGATAGCTTTAAAGAGCTAAGAAGTGTTTGTTTTAAGTGATTTTTAAAAGAGCAATACTTTCTTTTCTGAGAGCCACTGACTTGCTGTTAGAAACCGGCCAGCCTAACTTTTTGTTTTAACATTGTCATTGAAGGTAGCAGGGCAGGGGTACAGGATATCCCGAGGGGTCCAGCCCCACCCATAACCAAGAATTGCTCTGCATCATGGCCAACATGCATGAGAGTTGAGAGCTGTGTGATATGCAGTGAGGTTGTTCATTTCAATTGAAAAAGAGAGCAGAAAAGGTGAACAGAGTTAGGAGTCAAGACTCCAGATTTCTATTTCTTGCTTTGTCCTGACCTGCTATATATCCTCTGGCTTCTCCTTCTTTGGGTATCCTTCCTTTGTCTGTTCTGCCTATTTAGGCTATAGGCGCTGCAGGGCAGGGACGGTAACATATATTTGTGCAGGGCCTAGCACACCAGGGCATGAATTTCTAGTGAAGCTTCTAGGAGCTACTTCTGTACAAAAGATGGAAGATAATCAGAATCCACGCTGTAAGGTGAGAGACAAGGAGGTAACCCAGTAGCAAAGCTCTGGGTTACACACTGGACAGAATTGTTTGGTTATTTTCTCTGCACCACAGGCTGTGAAACATGAAATATTTTTAAACAGAAAGCCAGATCTTGAGTAGATTTAAAACTGGCTTCACCCCACTGGTTTGACCAAAGCCATGCCGATTTACCACTCCAGCTGCAGATTTTGCCCTAAAACATTGTACAAAGTTTTTCGTGTCTGTAAAAAAGTGAGCCCTGAAAGGAGACAGTGTAACTCATCAAATTCAAAATCACTTGCCTATGCCAGGTTGCTGGAAAAAAGCATTAAGGAGTTTTACTTCCATGCCACCCTCCTAAATGTCCTTACTGACCAGAAAGAACTAAAACAAAGAGACCACAGTATCTTTGGCCACTGTATAATCTGATTCCACAGAGCCACCTCTACGTCCAAGCAACTGGAGGCTGTACAACAGATTAAAGTGGATAATTACCTGTGCAGAGTGTGGTGTAGGTTAGCAGGAGAAAGGCATATCCTGTCTCTTGCTTTGGATCCTCAATGTCTCTCCTCTTCAGCAGAAATGTTTATAGTCCCGGCTCCTTTTTATTCATAAGCTGTCTCTGCTTGTCTTCTGATAGCCAAGTCCTCTGCTAGTTTGTGGATAAGCTTCCAGGTGAGACGAGGTTGATCAGGTGGAGTGAATGATCCTCAGCAACTCCCAGGGTATGCGTGACTGGCCAGCCTCTGTTACTCAGGTGTCTTTTATACCTTCCTGTCTGCAGGTGATTACCTGCATCACCTGGCTTCCTCAATTATAAGTGAATCATTCCATTGATTGCAAGAACATTTCCACTAGGGGGCGCTTTCTCTTGACAGATAAAGCAGGTGGGAAGGTCATTGGTGAGAAATAGGGTTACAGCGGTATCTGCTGGTTTACTGTTTGTAGTATTTTGCTGTTTATTGAATGAGATGCTGGGAAACACCCATTTTCTTATCTTGTCCACCTTGGCTGTGCAAGCCCGTCCTCTCTTGAGTCTGTTTGTTGGTCTAGCCCTTTGGTTTGATCTAATCCAGTTTTAAGTCGTTCACATTGAATGCATCTGGGTTTACAATGCTGCCACTGTGGATTTAGGGGAAAAAAACATTCTCTGCGTTGGTAGGGGCAGCAAATGTTAGGAAGGGCAATTATTTTCCTCTTGATTCTTCTTTCAGGATAAATTTACTTGAAATCACTTTGGAGCAGCAGCAGGAAAGGAACGGTCCTGAGGCTTCCAAAGAGAGGGGGTCCTTTGGCACTCACCCACCAGGAGCCTGGTTGTAAAAGTGGTTTTTGTTTTAATGGAAATACATTGCTGGAAGTTAAGAGAGCAGCTTAAATCTCTGCAGGTTCACTGAACTGTCCTATGAAATGTATACACTTGCTAGATAATTTGGTAGATCTCATTCTCTATAGGGTTTTGCTGTGCTGTGGAGCACTATTCAATTCATAATCTCTTTCTAGTCTAGGGTGACATTAGCAGACTCAAGCCCCTTGATGTTCAAGGGGCTATGGCTACACTATCGTTGCTGTTTCAGGATACAAATGTATCCCAAAATAGTAACCCCCCTGCTAAACACCACGTTCAAAATAGCAGCACTTTTTGGGCATGGGATTCCCTTTCCGCTACCCCTCGTCATGAGAGAGGTAGCAGAGACTTCAAAACAAGCCCTTATTTCAAACTGGCGCCAAGGTCAAAATAAGTTAACTTGAAATGAAATAATGCGCAAAGTGTAAGTTATTGTGAGTTACAGCTACAATAGAGCCATAGCCTGGGAGGTGGGCACCTTTGAAAATCAACCCCTTTCCCTCATCCCTTTGAAATTCTATCTAGCTCCATGCCAGATGGGTAGATTTTAAGAATGAGAAATGAGATGTCTAATTGTGGTGGGGATGTTTTTAGCTGAAACCTGGAGTTACCTGATCCTTCCCCAGGTGCTTCTTATCTAGCCTAATATACAGCTCAATAAGTCAACCTGTGATTTTTTTCCCCCCACCGCCACCTTTTTTTTTTTAAATTGTCTTCCTTTGAACATACAGATTACCCTGAAAGTGGGAGGCCTGAGGAGGAGGAATGAACAGATATGCCACTTAGCAGATATTCGCTTCATCTCCTGCCACGGGGCAGCAAAATTATGCAGTAGGATGTGTGAACAATAGCAGGTAGAGATTTGTGTCTAGTGTGTGTGTCTACAATACTTTTCAGACATCCACCATGTCCATGTGCAGCTAGTGCGTATCTTAGACAAAGCAGAGATGCTTATTAATAGTATACAGGTCCAAATATGTATCAGTCCATTTAAACTACACGTGGCTTAAGCAAGTGCTTAAGTGCTCTGCTGAATGGGAGCAAAATAAATCACCTAGTGTTGCAGCTCATCATAATGCATTCCCTGAGATACCCGAGCAATAGATGCTGCTTTTGTATTGCCAAAGCTCAGGGCTGGGTCAGTGGCAGGTGTAAATTAGCATTGCTTTCCCAAAGCCAACGGGGCTACCATGGCTTACATCAGTGAGGATCTGGCCTTCATGCAAGGTTTGAAGACAAGTTTATGTTCAACTACCCCAAGCTATCTTAACTGATGAAGACTTTGAGAAGAGAAACAATGCAGGAAGCATCAGAGGGGGAACCATGTTAGTCTGTATCTGCAAAAATGACGAGAAGTCCTGTGGCACCTTATAGACTAACTGATTTTTTTAGAGCCCACTAAAGCTTATGCTTCAAAATAATGCAGGAGGGTATTGCCAGCTGTTGGCCACAGCTGTATTTTTAAGCTTTACTTTGGTTACCTTGGTTTCCCCACTAGCCCCTGGGTAACTGACACGTGTGGAACTGACTGACTCCGCTCCAGCAGCTGATTGCCCCGTGTGTGTGTGTGTGGCTACGTCTACACGTGAAGCCTACTTCGAAGTAGCTTATTTCGATGTAGCGACATCGAAATAGACTATTTCGATGAATAACGTCTACACGTCCTCCAGGGCTGGCAACGTCGATGTTCAACTTCGACGTTGCGCAGCACCACATCGAAATAGGCGCAGCGAGGGAACGTCTACACGCCAAAGTAGCACACATCAAAATAAGGGTGCCAGGCACAGCTGCAGACAGGGTCACAGGGCGGACTCAACAGCAAGCCGCTCCCTTGAAGGGCCCCTCCCAGACACACTTGCACTAAACAACACAAGATCCACAGAGCCGACAACTGGTTGCAGACCCTGTGCATGCAGCATGGATCCCCAGCTGCCGCAGCAGCAGCCAGAAGCCCTGGGCTAAGGGCTGCTGCACACGATGACCATAGAGCCCCGCAGGGGCTGGAGAGAGACCGTCTCTCAACCCCTCAGCTGATGGCCGCCATGGCGGACCCCGCAATTTCGATGTTGCGGGATGCGCAACGACTACACGGTCCCTACTTCGACGTTGAACATCGAAGTAGGGCGCTATTCCTATCCCCTCATGGGGTTAGTGGCTTCGACGTCTCGCCACCTAACGTCGATGTTAACTTCGAAATAGCGCCCGACACGTGTAGCTGTGATGGGCGCTATTTCGAAGTTAGTGCCGCTACTTCGAAGTAGCGTGCACGTGTAGACACGGCTTGTGTGTGTCAGACACGTTTGCTTCCGCAGCAAGAGCACAGGAGCTCTGCAATGTTTTGAGTGTGCCCAGGCTGATTACCATGCCAGCCCAGGAGCTCAAGATGAGTTTCAAAGGTGAGCGGAAAGTTGTCTGTTAGTTTCATCTTCCGATTTTCCTCTGAATGCAGAAAAGACCATGAGAATACCCTGATCAGAAGCTGCTCTGGTTAAAGCTGAGAAGATCTTTATAAGCCTGCTGAGGGAGGACAGACAGGCTGAACCTCTAAACCAGCGCTCTCTCATCTGGCAATATCCAAAATCCAGCATGATTTTAGTTAGCCGGACAACCACGTCTCTTGAGAGGGGCCAAGTTTCCCACGGTCCCACAAAGTTTGTTTCCAGCCACCAGTCCTGGTTCTGTGTTCTGGGCTGTTTAGCTCTAATTTACTGCTAAATGTCGTCTAAGAGCCCAGTAAGCAATGAAGTGTTGGTAATGCTACTAGACAATATGGATCTCCCATGGTCCGGCAAATTCTCTCATCCAGAACCAGTCAAGTCCTGAGGGTGCCAGACGAGAGAGGTTCAACATGTATTATGTTCTGCTCTAGCATTTGGCCAGCTGTGCCTAAATTAAATCCATACATTTATAGCAGAAGTTGCATTTTCCCCTCCTATGTAGGGCACAAAACAGACAAATACAATTAGTTTCTAAAGCAGTGGACAAATGTTGGGGGGCAAGCCACTGTGTGCACACATCTGTGCATGTATGCATCTGACTAAAAATAGTTGCTGTCATTACCTTTGTCTGCAGTTGAGGAACTGTACTCATATGATTCAATAATTGGCCTGAGCCTCAGGAAAGCTGGAAACAATCCCTGGCTCTGCCACAGCCTCCCTTTGTGACCTTGGGCAAATCACATAATCTCCTTAGGCCTCCATTCCCTGTATTTTAAAAAAGGAAGGGGAGAGAGGACTATCCTTCCTTCTCCCTTATTTAGATTACAAGACGTGTAGGTCAGAGATTACCTGTTTGTACATATTTGCAAAGGGCTGAGTCCCTTGGAGCCTTGATCTGTATTGGTTCATAGTCACAGAGAGGAAGCCCTGTTAGGCTGTATCTTCACAAAAAGCAGTCCCGTAGCACTTTAAAGACGAACACAATGATTTATTAGGTGATGATCTTTCAAGGGACACATCCACTTCTTCTGATCTGCAGAATTCAGAATTATGCAGATCTGAAGAAGTGGGTCTGTCCCTTGAAAGCTCATCTCCTAATAAATCATTGTGTTATCTTTAAAGTGCTACAGGAGTACTTGTTTGTTTTACTTTGGTTCAGTCATTAGTGAATCTTCCAGTTACACTGGAATGCCCAGTACATCCATGGGTATTTCCCTGTTCAGTTATCTGTGTCTTGGATAGCACTGTGGCTAAAGGGATGATTTCAGATGACCCCCAGCTCTGAAAAACCAGTGACAACCAAACCACAGGGGTTTATTTTTAACCAGGCAAGCTCATTCCCCAGCAAAAGCTGCCTGGGCAAGCGTGACAGTGACCAAACATGAATATCTGGCCAACTGCCCTTGCTTTGCACTAAAGAGTACAGGAGAATGATCATAAAACTAAAAAAGAAACTTTGACTGCCATAACCATTTGCTTTCCCGGGCTTGTTTGGTGTAATCTGCCTCTTTCACTTTCCCCTTGATTGTACACAAATTGGATCGAGGCAGCCAACCCAGTAAAATGGGGCAAGAAAAACAGACACATGCAGCAGGAGCTCAAAGAGTTCTTCCCTCCATGCTTGCTGGTTTCTGGGGAGCAGAGGCACGTCTTTGGGGTTCAGTTCTGGGGATGTTTTTATGGCATCTGTGCTGTGGCTTTTTGGGTTGCAGCTCAAAGGGATGGAAGAGGCTATCAGTCCCAGAAAGAGAGTCCAAAGGGGGTTACTTGCATGCAAGGAGAGAGAAAGAGATTGCCTAGATTACATTTTCCAACAGTGTTCAAATTCCTAACCCTGAGCTGGATCAAAGATAGTGGAAATACTCGCATTGGCCCTGATGAGCTTTTGTGCTGATTCTCTGCCTGCGCCCCCCACCGCCCAACCCCCGCAGCAGTCCAGATCTCTGAGCCACCCTCATCTGTTAATTAGGCTTCACTCCATGGAGAAGCAAAGCTGAGGTACACTCCAGATCAGGAGTCAGCAACTGCCAGCACAGGTGCCAAGGTGGCACCTAAGGTGGTTTTCATTGGCACACAAGGCGGGAGGTCAGCCCTGCCTCAACATCCCCCATGCAGCTGGGAGCTTTTTCAAAGCCTGCAGATTAACAAAAGCCCAGCTAATGCTCCCAACCACCCCCTAAACAGTACAGCTCTGTATCTCCATTTGTTTACTATGAAGCTGTTGTCAGGTAGGACTATTAGTGACTTCAAAAAGTTTCCCCAGCACTTGGACTGTCCATAGAGGTCAAAAGGTCAAATTTTGGCACTCTGCCTCGGAAAGGTTGCTGACCCCTGCTCTAAAGTGAGTCTTTTGTGGCAACTGCTCCTCTGCTGGCCCTAGGCTAAAGTCACCCTTTGAGCCTGGGCCACCGTTTGTAGCCCTGAGGTCTTATGCAGTATGTGATTTAATGACTGTTTACCCAACAGGTGCCGTACTGATTGTTTTTCTTTCGTTAACTTAGGTGACCTGGCCTGGCTCACGTGCTCAGTGTAAAGTTTTATAATGGCTGCAGCAGCTTGCACCCAAGACTAGATCTGAACATTTAAATTCTTCTAGAGGTAGGAAAGAGAGGTTCCATGAATCATCACATAAACCGGATAGAGGCATGGTGGGAGGGGGCGTGTCTCCTCTGGCATTTGTATATTTCTTTCTCCTTCTATCAAAGAGTCTCAAAACACTTTGCCGCCAGCTAAATTTCCCAGCTGGCCTGTTGAGCAGGGATGTTGCTAGCCCATTTTGCAGAGACGAAAGGTTGCATTCAGGAATATCACCTGTACTGGGACAGCACTTTTTTACAGGTTCTTCCCAGTGATGGTGGATCCCTCTCCAGCTCTGCACCCAGTGCTTCTGCCTAGTCAGCACTGTTATGCCGCACTACAGGAAATGAGAAAAGCTGGCGATTGTATAACAATGACGAAGTGCTAGGCGGCGAGGATATGGCATCATACCCATGTGATTCTTGCTTGGCTAGAATTCCATAGCTGCGTGACTCAGCAGCCAGTCATGGCGTCATTCTCAAAATAGTAGAAATAGCAACCATTCTCCTGGGGTTAACATCAAGCCTTTTTTTCCCACCAACTACTGCTCAGGAGGCAGTAGTGCTTCTGTCATTATTGCAAGCTTCCTCTAGCCATGGTGAATATACAGGCCCTGGATGATCTGCTGGTAGATTTCAGTCCTTTAAATGTCTTCAGCCACATTTCTATAGCTTTGGACTCCTGCAGTCCGCCTTTATATGGTGCAGTTGCTTACACTGCTTGTCTTTATGGAGTCAGAAGAAGGGGGCCTTGATGATTAACTCTTACTGTAGTTCAGCGAAGTCATCAAGATCCCTGCAAGGGTTGGGGGGCGGGGCGTGTTGTGTGCATTGTTCCCTGGGATGTCTGCAGTATAGAACAGAGATGCTGGGAGCAGCATTTGCCCCAGAACCTTTGAGACAGGAACAATTTCAGATTTGCCTACTAGTAGCAGTAGGAATACTGCTGAGCTTTCAGATGTCCACAAAAACCTCAATGAATCAGCACTCTTCCCCCACCATCCCCTGGAGCAACAGAGCACCTCAGCCCAAGCCTTTGCGCTCTTAGCTGGCTTCCCATAGAATATCAAGTTCAAGATCATGTTTTTTCTTTTTGACACTCAGAATAGCTGAAAGGTCACCTAACGCTGTGGTCAACAGCTCTGCTCTCCTGGCACAATGGTTCTTCCTAGTCATCTATTCAGGAAACAGCCTTCTCATGGTGCTCGTCCCAAGCTGTAAAATTGCCTCACGAACTATGGACAAAGTTTTTGCAGATGCTGAAGACATCCTAGAGCCAATCCAACTCCAAACGAAGAGCTGGTTGGGGGCATTGGCGATTTAGGGCACCTCTATACTTACCCCAAGATTGGCATGCCGGTGGTCGATCTTCCAGGGTTTGATTTAGCACACCTGGTGAGGCCACATTAAATCCAACAATCAGAACGCTGCTTTTGATCCTGGTTCTCCCCGTCATTGCTCCCAGTGAGTTTCTCCCGTTTACCTCCTGCTGCAAGGACGGTAGCAAACATCTATTTTAGGATACACTGACTCCATCTAGGCCATTTTAGTAACTGGAGTTGAGCATCTTAAATTGATTTTTTTCCCCCCTTATTGTAGATCTGGCCTAAGAAATACCAAGAGACTCTGGATACGTCTGTACTAACTGGAAGATTGACCTGCTCAGTGTCGATCTTCTGGACTTCAATTTAGTGTGCCTAGTGGAGATGTGCCAGCTAAATCAAACCATCAAGGCTTGACAGTCGACCGTGGTTTTCCTCATTCTAGCAAGGAGTAAAGGAGCTTGATGGGAGAGTTTCTCCCATTGACCTCCCTGTGGGAGGCTGGCCGACTAAGTTGATCTTAGATACGTTGATTCCAACTGTGCACTTGTTGTAGCTGGAACTAGGATCAACTTTGAGGTCTAGTGTCAACCTGCCCTATGTCCCAGGCTTTATTTGTGATTTCCCAGTCACGAATGATTCCAGCTGAACCTGGGACATAGCCCTTCTTTAGCTCATGGGAGCCAAAATAATTACAAGGTATGAAGAGAATGTTCTCAGTCACAAACCAGCAAGACAGCTGTCATTACAGACAGCAACAGAACATACCCTGCAGCAAGCAGAGGTTAACAACAGGGCTAATGGGGCAACATGGTGCTGACATTGAAAGCTATTTTCAGATGCCCTCATGACTGTTCTTTTAGAGACCAGGTTCCTTCAGTGTTATTCACCCTCCGGCCCCACGTGGCTACAGTCTGAGCTGTGGCAATGGAATGCAGCACTGGCAGGGGGTAGGAGGTGGGATACTAAGTGTAGCTCCAGTTATAAATGCTTATGTCACGAGCAACTTGCCACACCCATTCGCAAAATCCTCTTGAAACACACGTGCAGTTCCAGGGAAGTCAGTCAAGAGGCATCAGTGCAACAAGAGAGTTTGGTCCATAACTAAATTTTAGCCAAACTTGGGTCACAATTACATGAAACTTGGTCAAAACTTTGCCAGTGCCGTTGTAGCTGATGGAATTTGCAAGAAAAACTGTGGGAGCAGGGTGTTTTGGGTGGTGTTTTTTAAAAAAAGTGCATCTTCTTGTTGCCTTTAGGTCCCACCGCAATGCAAATATTCGTGATGCAAAGGGAGGTAGCCAGGGTTCCTTGTAAACTGAGTGCTTGGGTGACCTCCGGGAGATATTCACGTGCTGCCCAGCTGATTAGCAGAGCGCCAACAGCTGGCAGCATGTATTTCCATGGTGGTGCACATCTGTACATGTCTTAGTGCACAAAACAAAATTTACTCTGCCCACGGATGGCAAAAATTAGAGGGACTCATGGAGGTGATGCAATGCAGCAAATGCATGTTAAAAGCCTCTTGCTGGGGAGTCTGTACTTTGGTCCTCTTGACCATTATACTGGAGTATGTTGTGTATGTGCAACACGTTGAGATCAATCGGTGACCACCTGGCGGGTGGATTGGAGCAGGGGGCCTGGAACAATTTTTCTAGTGGAGGTTGCTGAGAACCACTGAACCAAACTGTAAAGCTTGTGTATATAATGGAAATTACTTCAAGCCAGGGGCTGCTGCCACTCCCCCTGCACCGCTAGTTCCATAATATGGAGCAAGGACGGTGTTTCCTTCTGGACAGTCTCTCCGTAAAAGAATAAATGGACATAAATCAGACATCAGGAGCGGTAATGTACAGAAGCCTGTGGGGGAACACTTCAATCTCCCTGGACACTGAGTGGCAGATTTAAGGGTGACAGTCCTGAAACAAAAAACATTTAAAAATCAAATGGAGAGAGAAATCTCTGAGCTGCAATTTATTTGCAAATTTGACTCCATTAACCATGGATTAAACAGAGACTGGGAGTGGCTCGCAGTTTACAAAGGCAGTTTCTCTGCTCTGGGTTCTCGTATCTCCCCGTTAGACTCTGACAAAGGCTCACATCCCCCTGTGTGATCTGACTTGTTTTTCCCTCTTTCGATAAGTACTGTTGATACTGGGCCATTTCCACCTTGCTGAATAGACCTCAGCAGCTCTGGCCCTCCCTCTTACTGGGACCCCACTCTTTAACTACCCCTCTGAAACCACCCCCCCCGCACTCATGCATCTGATGAAGCAGGTCTTTACCCACAAAAGCTTATGCTCCAAAATATCTGTCAGTCTATAAGGTGCCACAAAACTTCTTGTTGTTCTCGAAGCTACAGACTAACACAGCGACCTCTCTGATACTTGTCACAATGCAGAGAAGAGGCAGCTTTGGCTATAATGAATGTTGTCCTATGCTTTCCATTGTGAAAACCCTGGGAAGGCTGGTGGAGAGAAATAATAGCTTTGGTCATGTAACTAAAGGCTGTACCATAATGTGTAGGGTCCAGGGGGACGAATTAAGATGAGATAGGTCAGTTAAGCTCCCTAATATTAGACAATGACAGAGTTAAAATTTTTTGCAACTTCAGTAATGTTCTTTTAAGGTGGTGGTGGTTTGGGCATAACCTATACTCCACTCCAGCTGGACTGCTTATAATTGGTAGCACTTTAAAGACTAACAATTGTATTTATTGGGTAATTAACTTTCGTGGAAAAAACCCACTTCTTCAGATTCTGGAGCAGAATGCTGACTAAGCAGGTCTCTCCCATGAAAGCTCATTACCTAATAAATACAATTGTCCATCTTTAAGGTGCTGCAGGATTTCTTGCTTTGTTTTGCGAAGATACAGACTGACACAGCTCCCCCTCAGAGCCTGCTTAAAAGTATTGTACTAGTATTGTAAATTCTGTTTTTGGAAGAGGTAGAAAAAAACCAGAATCCTTTGCATGCTTTAAAAATAAACACTCACCTCCTTCCATATTACAGAAATAGCGACACGGCCACAGATGTTTTGCATTTAAAAATACATCTCATCCGTGGCTCCCCTAGCAAGAGGCATTTGCTTACAAGGCAGTTCACTTTCAGACTCTGGGTCACTTCTGTTTCCCCTTCTCACCAGGAAAAAAAGGTAAGTTCTGCCCTCTTGTTTGTTTCCCTGTGTTTGCAAACATGGGTGCACAATGCTCCTTTTCCCCTAGAAAACATGCAGCTTTTATGTCTGCAGCTGTAGTTGAGATCTTATGAGAAAAAGCTTTTTTTTCCATCCATCTGCCATGTTGTTCCAGCTAGGCAGGCAGTGGATGGCGCAAAGCTATAATTTGCCGGAGGGGGAAAAAAAATCCTCCTGCTACTTTCAACCTCAAGGGATTTGTCCCAAGCTGACTTTTAACCAGGAGAGCCTGAAAGAGACTGACACAGCCCCCCCACCCGCCACCTCTTTCAGCAACGGAGTGAAACTTCATTGGGAGTGTGGGTTCCGAGCCTACAGAAAAACACCCTATCTCGCGCCAGTGCTACTCTGCTTGCCAGCTGTGCAGGTGCGGCACGACCCAGTGTATTGCATGCACTACCTACAGGTTGAACCTTTTGAATCTGGCACCATCAGGACCTGACAGGTGCCGGACAAGAAAATTTGCTGGACCACAGGAGGTCATATTGTCTCTAGCACATCTCCAACACTTCCACTGCTGACTGGGCTCTTAGAAGAAAATAGGGGTGGGTACAGCTAAATAACAGCACAGAACACTGAGAGCCAGGCCTGCTGGCTGGAAACAAACTTTATGGGACCACAGGAAACTTGGCCACACCCACAATAAGCGGTCATCCTGCTCACTAAAATCATGCCGGATTCCAGATGTTGCTGGACAAGAGTGTTTGAACCTGTACTTGGAAAGGAGAGCACAGCAGGAGATTTTCAGGAGGTCTTAGCTGGTTGCTTCCCTTTGGGAGACCAGTCTATGCATATGCTGCAGTTCCACAGTAGGAGTTAGTTTTTCCTTTTCCTTTAACCAATTGCCTGATGGTCAATATTCCGTTCAATATTTTCCATCCATGTGCTGCATAAATTTTGTTACATTCATCAAGGCACATGGGGATGTGCACCACCAACAGACACACAGGCTGCCAGGTGTGGGGGGCTGTGAATGCTCTGCAAATCAGCCGGGCGGCACCAGACTCTCCTGGGTGGCTGTCCAAGCACTCAGCTTACAGGAAACGCAGCTGATGGTCCCCTGCCTTTCATTGCAACCCTTCAGCAGTTGTTGGTGGCAGTACATGAGCAAGAGGGGTCGTGCTGGTACAGGACCATTGCACGTGTGGGTAAATACTTCTTCTTGGCGTGACCCTCCTGGAGAGACTGGCATCTGGATGGCCTCATCCTGCGTTAGAGGGTCCATCCCTTGGTCTAATTTGGTCTGGCTATACTTTTACTGCGTTCATTTTTAACTGGAGCGCAATAAACAAACAATGAGTGTGAGAAGTCCATTATTTCAGATTTCAGTGTCATTCTAGTAAGCACTAGGGCTTTGCTCCCATATGCCACTTATTAATGGTACAGACCAACCAACTGGACTCACAACCCTGTTCTTCATGCTTCCCTCCTCCCCTTGGTCAGCTTTACAGACACCACACCACCCTGCTCCTACCTTCCTGACCCGTTCCCCTCATAGCCTGTGAATCACAGTTCAGGATAGAACAGGATTTGGCTGTGACAGGGCAGATGGTCTCATTTCTGTGCTGGAAACGACTGGCTTTTTATTTACCTGCATAACTCAAGGGTTATAAAGGGCACTCTTATCACTTCAGACCATTGCTGTTAAAGCAAATCAGTGAGGGAGCTCGTGCAATTTATACATATATGTATATTTTAAAATGTAACCTGCCCTGAGGCTCGTTCCTAGGTGTTAGCTGTAAACATGTTTGCAAACTGCTTTAGAGCCTCAAAACTGAAGCATGATTTTCTTTAAGTGGAACAGAAGTGCTGTCTGCTTTGAGGCTACTGACTTTACACTCCGCTCCAATCAACAAGGCAGGGAATTCGGACCCTGCTAACTTAACTTGCAAGGCTTCTCAGTGAGGTAGCCATGTTAGTCTGTAGCTTCACAAATAACAAGCAGCCTTGTGGCACCTCAGAAACTAACAAATCAATTAGGTCATGAGTGTCTGTGGGTAAAACCCACTTCATCAGATGGACATGGACTGGAAAAGCAGAATCCAGGGTTTATGTTGCGGGGGAGGGGAGAAAAGAAAAAAGGACGTTGCTCTCAGTAACTAGGTAGCACCAATTAACGAAGCACATTAAGTTGGGTGTGTCTTATTTCTGGGAATATTAAAGTTAAGGAAATTGCCTTTGTAGTGTATAAGCATCAGTGGTTTTCTTCTGCCAATACTGAGTGCCTGCACCTCTGCATGAATGTTCCACCCAGCTGGGGTTCCCACTGCTGGGGCTGCCGGTGAGGCTCCATGCCTCAGCTGGCTCCCAGCCACGGGGCTGCTAGAGCCCTTGCAGGGCCAAGAGCCAGAGTCCCTGCCAGCCTGTAGCAGCCTGGCCTGGGACCTGGAGCCCCCGCCAGCAGCCCAAGCTAAGGGAATGCTGGCAGCCGGGCGAAGGCAGGGAGCCAGCTGAGTACTGGCTTTTCCTTTTTCCCAGAAAAAAAGCACTGATAAGCATTATCTCGCAAGGTGAGTCAAATGAGGTTTGCTCAAACGGGTGGCTAGTGCCTCTAGAGAAGCAGGCTCACACCCACACATATATTCCTGGGCCATGAATGGGACTGGACAGTGCTCAGTATTGGAGAATTAGAGGTGAGGTTTGGCTTCTCTTGCCTGTACAGCGATTAGCTGTAATGAGTAGGTTGGTGATGAGAAGTCATGAAGCTCTCGGCTCAGTGGAGGTTGGTGTTGCTGGCGCCAAACATTTAGAAGTCATGAGGGCGTCAAACACCCTGAACTACTGTGAGCTAAAAACTGCCTTATTTTAAAGTAATGAATGTGAGGTATTTGTCCATTCCCCAACCACACCCTGCCCTAGCCCCCACACAGCCCTCTTGCAGCCACTTCCCACCAAGACCCCTCACCCCAAACCATCCTGCACCCTTCCTCTCACCTAGACGCCCCCCTGTGCCCCTCAGCCTCCTCCTGCCCAGCCCCCCCCTTCTCCTACACCTCCCACCCACCCAGATCACCCCCCCAGCACACTCCTGAACCCTACTTCCCATGCAGAACCCCCCCCCCCCGCCCAATTCCCAGGCTGCTCCTGCCCCTCCCCCGCCATCCAGACCCATAGCCCTGGCTTTGGGGGTTGGCGGGGGGGGGGTGTTTCTCACTTCTGAGCCCCCACCCACCCACCAGCCCACTGGGTTGTGTCTGGATCAGTAGCTCGACTCCCAAACCCAAAAAAAGATTCCCCACCCCAGCATATGTTGTGAGAGTTGGCAAGCATCTAACAGACTCTGCAACCAAAGTTTTTAAGTGCGCCAGTGTTTGTGGGTGCCAAACTTGACATACTTTAAACCTGCTCACCTTTTCAGAGGGCAGGCACTCAGTGTGCTGTGATAATCAGGCCTTGGTGTAGTTGCAAAGAAGACCTCCACTCTATCCTATAAGAGGCAATGTTGTATTATGGCCAGAGCAGCAACTTTGAACTCCAGGCGACCTGGGTTTTATTTACAGCTCCACCCCTATCTTCTGGGTGACCACAGGCAAGTCATTTCACTGCCAAGTGCCTCAGTTTCCCCACCTGTAAAATGGGCACAATGTCACTGTTAAAGTGCTTTTAGAGCTACTGATCAGAGCTAGGTGATATTATACATTTTAGCGGGACTAACCCCACTGGAGGATTTTTGGACTACCTCCTTCAGGTCCCCTCTCCCCACTACCCCAGCTGGATGGAGTGTGAAGCAGCAAGAACTGGTTGACTCTCTTTGACTTATTACAAATGCAGGAATTATTGACAGAAAGGTCAGTGATTTACTTGAGAAATTCCTGAGGGGAGAGCAGGTGCTACCTCAAGGTCTCCTCGCTGGACTTTCTGTCACGGGGCAGTAAAGGGCTCAACGCTGCATGGCACACAGCCTCTGGCCGACAGGATCTACCTTCTCCTCAAATGGGTTGAACTGAGATGTGGGTAAGCCCCAGGTTAACCCCCATAGTTACTCTCACCGATAATGTGGGGGGTTGGGAACTGCATCACTGGGGTGGGGGCTGCCTCTCACCTTCCATGTCAGCAGCCAGCAAGCTGTGCCAACAGGCAGAGGAAAGCTCTCAAGTCAGCTGCTGTCATGGTGGGCCCTGCTTATGAGAAAGTTCACTCCACGCGGAAGCAATAAATCCCTTGTTCTAGACAACAAAGGCCAATGTACAACAGAGGGAATAATAGACACTAGAGCCTATTATCAGAGAAGTAGCCCTGTTAGTCTGTATCTTTGAGAACACCAGGACTTCTTGGTGTTCACTAGGGCCTATGTATTCCCTGCCTGGGAAGTCATTGAGGGGCGGACTGAGGAAGCCAGGGGCCGAGGCGTTCCAACTAGCAGTGCAGCTGTTCTGCTGTGCGAGAGCAGGTGGCAAGGGGACGTGGGGGTGGTGTGTGTGTGCAAAGAGCCCACCCAAAAGGGCTGCTGTATCTGAGGTCCTCAGGGTACAACTAGTGGACCTGCCCAAGCATGAAGCCGCCATGTTGTACGCCTTCCCCACAGTGCGTGTGGCCCATGGGAAGGTGCAGAACACCTCCAGTGCAGCCTGACTGGAGCAAGACTGTCACTCTCCCGCCAGGGTTTCCAAGGAGAGGTTTAGCACCGGCGGGATTAGAAGGTGCTTTACCGTCCGTCCTGCAGTGCCCCATGAAGGGGAGGCTGCAGCATACCCCAGGTAAGAGGCCTCTTTGACCCATCCTCCATAAAACCCATTCACTGACCAGCTGTAGCGTCTTTCGGTCCAGGCATGCAGCTGTCTGTGTGGCGATGCGTTGGCCCACAAACTCACCCTGCTGGCATTTTGGAAACACTCCAGATGTCGCCTGTTTATCTTGAATCTCACTTCATGTGCCCCACTGGCTTCATTAATACCGTCCTAAGAGGCATGGGCGCAGTGCCATGAGCTTTCACCATGCGGGGTCCTGGGGATTAGCACAGCCCCTTTGGCCCCATGCCCAGGGTGAGCTGAGCCACCACTCCTGTTTCTGAACTACGTCCTCACTTATATGTCAAGAGCAGGGCTGTCAGAGCTGAGGCCTGGGCTTTATCTGCAGCAGCTTAAGGCAATATTTACCCAAGCACCATGTCCTCATCTCACTGGCTTCTGACAATAACGCTCCTCAAGCAGCAAAGTACATGCACGGTTACTGTGTACCAGAGCATGGGCTGTGTCGGGGAAACCCTCCACCCGTACACCCTCCAGCAGAGAGAGAGCAAGGGACCTTGGCGGGCTCATAGCACAGTTGCTGAGTGCAGTCAGACCCTTTGTCTCCTTGCAGCTAGCTCTTGGCTTAAGCTTAGCTTTAAATACAGAGCTGTAGCAGCACTAGCTGGTGAAAGCCACTGCTGCACTGTGGTGAAAGCAACTGGGCTGGCATGGAACAATACAAGGCACGTGCCTTCCCGCCAGCACCACGACCCCCGCACTTGGCTGCACCCTGTCCACCTGCAGAATCGTACCGCTGGGAGGAACCTCAACAGGTCATCGAGTCCCGTCCCCTGCCCTCAGGGTAGGACCAAGCACCATCTAGCCCATCGGTGGGCAGTGATTTTTGATGTGGGGGGGCAGGGCGTGTCAAGAATTTGGACGTGGTTAAGGGCTGTACACTTCCACGTTATTAATGGAGGAGGCTGGGGGTCTGGAGTGAGGGCTGGGTGCAGAAGGGAGATGGGGGTAAGGGCCTGGTGTGCAGGAGGGAGTGTGGGTTTTGGGTGGACATTTGGTTGTAGGAGGAGGCTGTGACCTGGGACGAGGTTTTGGATGTAGAAAGGGGTGCAGGGATTTGGTCTGTGGAGTAGGGCAGAAGGGGGTTGTGACCTGGGACGGGGTGTCGGTCAGGGAGGCTGGGGTGGTTGTAGGAGGAGGGGTAGAGGGTTAGGCTATGTGGATGGGCGGGTGAGTGGGGGAAGAGGGTTGAGGGAGGGTGGGGCTGGGTTGCCAGAGGCAGGCTCTGCCGGGGTGACTTACCTGGGCACCTCCCGGCCAGCAGCTAAACAGGGCCCTGAGACAGGCTCTCTGCATGCTGCAACCCCAGGCTGCTCAAAACTGCTCCCTGCTCCAGAGGCCATGGGGAAGGGGGAGACTTTTGGTGCTCCCCCACCACCACCACCTCCACATGCCCAGCAAAATCTCTGCGCTCCTTTTGGCCAGAAACTGGAAACCGATTAATGAGCACAGAACTATTTTGCCAGGGAGCAGGAGCAATGTGTGACGATGCCCCCCCGCCCCCCCACTCCCCTAGTGTTCAGAGCAAAGAACTACAGGGAGCAGGGAGCTGCTGAGGTGGTCACCAGGCTGGATCTGCTGGCTTGGTGGTCCAGATTCATCCCATGGGCCATATCTTGCCCACCCGGATCCAGACCAGGCATGGGCAGCACCAGCATGTGGCTTAGTTTACTTATGAGATGATCGCTTGAGACAGTATCAAATGCTTCACTAAGGTCTAGGTGTACCACATCTACTGCTTCCCCTTTAGCCAAAAGGCTTTTTTATCCTATCACAGAAAGCTTTCAGGTTGGTTTGACATGATTTTTTTAAACAAATTCATGCTGTTACTTATCACCTTATTTTCTAGATGTTTCCAAATTATTTCCTTAATTATTTGCTCCATTAGCTTTCCTGGAACAGAAGTTAAACTGACCAAGGTGTAGTTTCTTGGATTGTCCCACGTTCCCTTTTAGTAGATAGGTCCTATATTTGCCCTTTTCAGTCCTCTGGATTCTTGCCTGTCTCCCATGACTTTTCAGAGATAATAGCAAATGGCTCAGATAATTTCTTAATCTGCTCCTTGAGTATTCTAGGATGCATTTCAGCAAGCCATGGTGACTTGAACATATATAACTTGTCTAAGTAATCCTTAACTTGTCTTTTTTCCTGTTTTAACTTTAGAACTCACCTCATTTTCACCAGCATTCACTATTTTACACTTCATGTCACCAACAACCTTTTTTTGGTGAAAACCAAACCAAAAGTGTCATTAGGCACTTCAACTGTTTCCACATTTTCTGTTATTGTTTTCCCTGCTTCATTAAGGTACAATCCTCCCCTGTCTCTGGGCTTCCTCTTGCTTCTAATATATTTATTCTTGCTGCTCTTTATAGTTCTAGGTCATTTGAACTCACTTTGGGCCTTGGCCTTTCTAATTTCGCCCCTACATGCTTTTGTTAGTTGTTTGTATTCGCCCTTTGTCATTTGACCTAGTTTCCATTTTTTGTAGGAGGCCTTTTGATTTTATCATTCAAGATTTTGATGTTTAGACCATCCTGGTTAAGCCAGCATGGTCTCTGGTTGTACTGCCTATCTTTCCTACAGTGGTATAGTTTACTCTTGCATCCTTAAGTGCCACCTATCTCAAGTTTTTTCCTTAGATTTGCTTTCCATGGGAGCTTACCTGCCAACTCCCTTGGTTTGCTAACATCTTCCTTGAAAATCCATTGTCTTTATTTTGCTGTTCCCCCTCTTACCATTCCTTAGACTCATGAACGCTCACCATTTTATGATTATGGAGGTTTTTATGCACAAAAGCTTATGCTTGAATACATCTGTTATTCTTTAAGGTACCACAGGACTCAAAGCCAAACAAACATGGCTAGCCCTCTGAGATACAGATGCACAATTGCTATCACCCAAGCCTCCGTCCAATTTCAATTTCTCCAGCCTCCTTATTTTTTAAAATGAAATGTAGAACAGCCTCCCCCCAATAAAAAAATTGTCTTGAATACATTCATCTAACTTGCTGGCTAATCTGTGCCCTGCTGTGTCATTTTCCCAGCAAACACCTGGAAAGTTGAAGTCCCCCATCACTGCCAAGTCCTATGATTTGGATGATTTTGTTAGTTGGTCAATAAAAGCCACAAGCACTTGTTTTTCCTGGTTACATGCTCTGTAGTAGACCTCTACCCTCACCTGTTTTTTTACCCCTTTTATCCTTATCCAGAGACTCCCAACAAGTCTGTCGTGTTTATGCGCTCACGGCCAAGCACGGCCCAGACAGAATTCAGGGCTAAGGCACTGACAGCCTGGCCTGGGCCCTGGGCAAGGTGGGGCCCTCGCTCTGTGTCCCCAGACAGTGCAGGGACTCAGGCAGAAAGGCGGGGCGCCATCCAAACCACCCGGTACCTGTGCCTGGGGCTCCTGCTGTGCTTTAAAAAGGTGGAGGGCTCTGACCATTATGCAGCCAGGCTCCCTTTGCCCCCTCTCCACCTCCCCCCCCCATCACTGGGCCTGGCTGAGGCTTAACAAAGTGGTGAGGTGTTGTTTTTGGAATGCAGACACTTCCAGGCGAGAACATCCCTGAGCTCCGACTAGCTGACTAGCCTCTGGCCAGCGAGAACCTTCAAAGTAGGTGCAAGTGAGGATCATGGGTTAACCTGCCCTCAGAGAAAATGAGTTCTCCTAAACTTCACTAGTTTCCTAGGGCTTTTCTGTAAGGTCAATGAGAGACATTAACTCATCTAGTCTGATGACCTGTTTAAGAGAGGTTATGACATGGGGCAGATAGCCCGAAGCAGGAGGTTTAACACTTTCTAAAGCTTTTATTTACTATGACAACACTCTTGTAGTGGCAGCACCGAGAGCCCTGGACTGGGCCTCAAAAGACTGGGCCTGTATTTCTGGTTCTGCCCATGTGCCTGCTGGATGACCTTTCGGGCCTCAGTTTTCCCTTCTGGAAAATGGGCATAACATCCTTGCCTGATTAAAAAGCCTGCTGTGAGTTAGGGCTTCTTATCATCTCCTTACTTCATAGACTAGCTAAACCCTTGCTGGATCCCACATACCTGGTAGTTGCAGTAATAGCTTGTGGCAATGAGGTCCTCTGCTTCACTATTTGTTGTGTGAGGAAACCATTCCTTTTCTTCAGGCTGAGTTTGCAACCTGCAATTTGCCCAGCTGGCCCCTTGTTCTTGTATCAGGAGGGGGCTGCAGAGCAGTCCTTTCGCCCCCCTCACTACACCATGCGCTATTTGTGCGTTAGCCACAACCTGAAAAGGAAATTCCAGAGGCCCCCACACACAGCAAAACCTGTGCCCCCATTCCTGGCAGAAGACCAGAGCATCAGGGAATGCCCCCAGTGCTACCGGTCTCTGCCAGCAGCCTGGGGTATCAGGGAAAGCCTGCAGTATCCCTTGCCCCCTGGCCTTGGCAGAAGTCTGGGCTACAGGAGAAGCCTCCAGAACCCTCATCCCCATCAGAAGATAGAAGAAGCCCCCAGCATCCCCCATCCCCAGCAAAAGCTATGGGGTGTGGCACAGGACCCCAGCAGCCTTTGAGCCCCAGGGACCATGGTAGGGAGATGGATTGTCTCTGGGTTTGGGGACACAGTGAGATAGGGGCGAGAAAGTACCAAATGGACTGTGGGGGCTGCGGTGGAGGCGGAACCCTGAGTGGGCCAAGGCGGGGACCCCAGGGAAGGGGCAGAAAGAGGTGGGGCAATCAGCAGGGCTGGGGTGGAATGGGGCAGGACTGCAAGTGGGGGCAGGGGCAAGATATGGGGAGTGGGCCCCGCAGGCACTTGTTCTGGCCCAGGAAACCGTAATCCATCTCTGTTATGAAAGAGCAAGTCCCCTGTCCCAGCCTAAGTTACATTACTGCTGGTGCCCAGGCTCTGGTGGAGGGCCAGGGCTGGGCTTAGCTGCTCCAGGGAGGTGGCTTTTCTTGCAGTTGTTAATTAAACAGGGGGAACAATTAACTGGGTTAAAACCCCCAAACAATCGCTCTGGGGCTCTGCATATATTAGGGGTGCAGTCGGCACTGGCCTGTGCTTTACGGCTCTCCGGGTGCTGTGCATTTAAATAGCACATGGGACTGTCCATGCTGCTTGTGTGCCGCGCTCAAGCGAACTACTTGCACATGCTAGTGTGACGAGGGGCAGCCTCAGCTGGGCACCATCACCTCCTCCTGCACCACCCTGTCCCCTCCAGAGCCCCTCATGTGCTCAGAATCTGTCGGCCCCAGCCCAGAGCCACCTCCTGCACCCTTTCAGCATCAGCCCCCAACCCACAGCCTGCCCCTGCCACCCACCAGCAAGAGCCTTCCTCCCTGTGCACCCCAATTTGGGGGACATGAGTGAGTGCCTGAGCATGGGGGAGAGCCAGTGACTGGGCGAGCAGGGGGAGGGGCAGGGACAGGGCAGAGGTGAGCTAAGGGCATCTGGTTTTCGGCAATTAGAAAGTTGGCAACTCCAGGCCAACAGCTATGCTCCCAGCACCACCTCACCCCTGTAAGTGCCATAACCCCTGTCTGGTGTGTCCTGCCTCCCCCGGAGCCATAACCCTGCTTCAAGGCCCCGCTCCGGGCCAAGCGAGGTGGCACAGACAGGGTGAAGGTCTAAAGACCGGGGGTGGGAGGCGGGGGGGGGTGTGTGCTCAAAAGTGTGGCGCCTACTAGTCTTGGCCAAAAAAGACGGATGACTTCCTCCTTAGCCAACTGGGTCTCAGTGATACCGGCTGGATTTTCATACCAACAGCCAATTCAGCCTTTATCAGGGTCATCAGGCATAGCTCGGAGTGATGTCACTTGTGCCACAGCCTTTTCCAGTAAGACTGAAAATGTGGTGTCATTTTTCTTGAGATTTCCTCCTAGGGCTTGCCCAATTGTCCCCTCCCACCCAGCTGATTAGGTATGTAATAAAAGATCCAGGAAGGTTAGACTGACAGCAGCTTTTTTGTGCATCTTCCAGGCAATATTACACTGAAAACCTCTTTGCAATCTCATCTGCTCTGGCTTTAAAAACAGCTTTAAAAGCCCCAGTGGGGGGCAGCAATGCTGACATTGAATTTCGTGGCCAGTAGTGGGCTGTGGTGGAGCAGCTATTCGGGGGCGTGTGTGTGTGTGTGTGTATGTGTGTGTGTGTGTGTGTGTGTGTGTTGCGCGGCGGTGGGGGGGGGCTGTAATTTAATTTCCTTATTTGATTTTTGCATAGTTAAGCAAGGAGGGGGGAACAAAAGGCTGCTTTTCCAATGCTGTGGGAGGCTGCTGAATACCAAGCGTGGGGCCGAGCGCTCCGTAAGCTGTCGCATAATCATTTCCTTACAACGCATGCTATTTGCCTTGGCAATTGATGAACAATAATTAACTACGGCTGTTCCGTTGGCACTGCCGAACATTGCCAGAATGATTAGCAGTCGCTGGAGAATTCCGTACTCGCTAGTTCCAGCACTGGCATAGCCTGCGCAGCACCCCATGGTCTTGTCAATGTGCCTAAAACCTTGCCCTAGAGGTGGGAGGGCCATTCAGACACCAGGCCCATCCCAGCCCGCGGCTGGAGCCAAGATTTTGGGTGCCACGCGTACAGGTTTGGCTTTCTCATGGTGGGCGATTAGCACGGCCCTAAGACCCAACAATCTGTGCCGTAAAGATAATGAGCTCTCCCACTCGCGACTGGGCTCGGTCCGATTTGAACAGGCAAGCGGCATTCCCTGTAAGCTGAGTGCTCAGGTGGCCGCTGAGGCATGATTCAGGTGCCACCCAGCTGATTGGCAGAACGGCCACAGTCAGCTGCCTGTGTCCATTGGTGGTGCACATGCACACAGGCCTCAATGCACATAAAATTTATTCCACACCTGGAAAAATTAGAGGTGGGGGGCACTGCTGATGACCTAGAGGTAAAAGGTTCTGGTAACCAAAGGGCCCTCTAATTTTTTTTGCATCTCTGGGTAGAATAAATTTTGTTACGTGCACCGAGGCATGTGCGGAGGTGCACCACCAATTGGAACACAGGCTGCCCACTGTGGGTGATCTGCTAATCAGCTGGGTGGCACCTGACTTTCTCCTGGGTGGCGCCCCAAATGCTCAGCTTACAGCGAACACTGCCGCTACCCCATTCCCGGCTGAGCCATCCAACATCTTGGATGAGTTGCCCAATGGGGGTGGCACAGGCTGTAAATTTCTCAAGCGTAATGACCTCATTCCAAGCCCAGCCCAACTACCCATGCAGCGCTGCTCCTACATTCTCCCAGTGCAGGCGCCCATGATGTAGCTCCCAGGGCTGCTGGAGAAACACAGAGCCTGCAACCGACAGCAAAAGGCATCTGCTTGGCTAGAAGTCAAATCCAGGATGCTCACACAAAGCCGAAAAGGGATTTTTTTTTTTTTTTTTTTTTTTTTAAAACTTAAGGCGCGTTTGTCTTTAATTAGACACCTCGCCTTCGTCTAATTTGACAAACTGGAACCTCCACTGTCTAAGGGATTGACATCAGTGCTCTGGCAAGGATATCAGACAGGTTCGCATATGACTAGAATGAGGTGTAGAATTCCTCTGCCCTCTGCCAAACCCCCAATCCCCATGTCATTCCTGTGTGGAGCGAAATGGCACATCTATACTGTATCATTACCCAGCAATCCTGCGGCCCTTAGGCTAGCTCTGCACAGCAAAGTTATTTTGGCATAACAGCCGCTCGTCCGAAATAACTTTGCAAGTGGCCACGCACCACAACTGCTATTTTGAAATAATTTTGAGCTAGCGGTAAACTAATGTCAAAATTGGTAAACATTTGATGTGGGACAGTATCTATTTTGAAAGAGCTGTTTCTAAAGAGGGACTGTGCAGACAAGGAATAGGGGTTATTTCGAAATTAACTATTCTGGAATAAGTGTCAAAGAGGTAGCCATCTTAGTCTGTAGCTTCAAGACCAACAAGAAGTCTTGCGGCACCTTGTAGACTAACAAATATTTTGGAGCATAAGCTTTCATGGGCAAAGTCCTGCTTCATCTTTGCCCACGAAAGCTTATGCTCCAAAATATCTGTTAGTGAATAAGGTGCCACAAGATTTCTTGTTATTCTGGAATAGTTTATTTTGAAATAAAGCTGCTGTGTAGCCATAGTATTTTGAATGAGAGCCCTTGGAAGCACATAATTCATAATTAATTTGCTTATTTTGGGGCTTCCCTGGAGTGTGGACGCGTTATTCCAGAATAGCTCAGGAAGAGCCCTGGCATGTCACCAGACATATCCTTAGAAACTAACATATTTTTACACCCAATATGTCTTGGCTGCTAAAGCGCCACAAGACTGCTTGTTTTTTGTGAAGCTACAGACGAGCAGGGCCCTTGCTCTGTATTTGCAAGGGAAAGTACATCCCTTCCAATGCCTTTGTTCATGCACCTGTCACACCTGCTCTGAGGCGGACACTGTTCATCTAAGCACAGAGGCTTGTTGTCAGTTTGAATGGGTCATGCCTATACTCACCCCAGCTGCATTGGCTGGCGACATGAAGCAAATCTGTTATTCATTCCATTACTAAACCAACTGGTTTCTTAAGGCGATGCCCTTCCTTCCCCAAGAGCCAACCACTGGACCTGGCTCCAAGGCGTTCACTAGAATGAGACCATTATAAGAATGGGACTGACAGCCGGGGAACTCTGCCAGCATCAAAGTGGTCACCGAGGTGAACCGGGTTTGTG
Organism: Carettochelys insculpta; assembly: GCF_033958435.1. Lineage (NCBI taxonomy): Eukaryota > Metazoa > Chordata > Testudines > Carettochelyidae > Carettochelys > Carettochelys insculpta. Next base: position 14,515,067 of record NC_134159.1, read on the forward strand.
GGGGAGGGGGGGCATGAGAAAAGCATCAGGTGCCCAGCACGCTAGAATCCAGGCTCACACATAGCACTTCCGAGCACGCAATAATTCAGCCAAATGCCCTACTTGGGAGACACTGCATCCTGTGGAGGAAGCCTGTGAGTGTCTAGAGCCTGTGCCCAACACGGGGCCGAGTTGGCCATTTGTAACCCCCACCTGCTCCCATCCCGAGGCTGGCCATGCGATTGGAATAAATTGTATTTAAAACCTGGGGGGGCGTGGTATGTGCGTGTGTGTGGTGGGGTGTCCTTGTATATAACACCCTGTCTCCTTTTTTCAGGCAGCCAGCCCTTTGATGGCCCATTTTTTTTTCTTGCAATGTTCATTCCTGTCTGTAGCCAGCAACCAGAATATGTCCATGGGCCTTTGAAGCAAAAGGAACCACTTCCTTTGGCCTCAATGGACTTTAGCTCAGGCTGTTACCAACACATCCAGACACTGGAGCAGCTCGTGCATAATGCAACAAACCCCCCCCACTGCCCTAGCGTGTCCCTACACTGTGGCTACTTAACACAGCACAGAAACAATTGCAGGAGAACTCTCGCCTGGCTGTTCCACAAGCCCAGCTGCTGGAGAAGCTGTCTAGCAGTGCATGGCCTGTGACCCACAGCTGAACAGTTCCAATTCTATGCAGCAGCTGGCAGCGGGCCACCGACATGGACGCACTGCTACACGAGACAAGCAACGTGGGGAAAAGACGTGAATTATTTTAAAAAATTCTCCACGTTAATATACCCAGAGAAAGAGGTCAGGCCACTGGGCGACCCCCACCCCTCCAGGCTCCCAGGGCCACCTTATGGGACAAATGCACAATTAACGTGACTTATAAGGGCTGACCCATAGCCCAATGAGATGGGGTTGTGTTGTGGCTCAGGGTTTCTGGCTGCACGGCTTGTAGCAAACATTTTTTCCATCCACACTGGGTCACATGGATTCCTACTAGAACTAGCCCCTCTATGAGAATGGCCCTTGGGCTGTAGGTAGAGGCTGGGGTGGCAATTCAGCCAACACCGCCATAAGTGCAGGTATTAAAGTCACAAAAGCTGGCTGGGTGAAAGGATTTTTTTTTTTTGGCTTCAAAGGCATTGAGCAACGGCAGCATTCCTGCTAAAGTGAGCTCTTGGGCTGCCACCCAGGACAGAGTCCACTACCACCCAGCTGATTGGCAGCGTGCCACAGTGGGCAGCATGGGTATCTACTGGTGGTGCACATCTACACCTGCCTCAGTGCACATAACAAAATTTATTCCACACATGGGGGAAAAAATCCTAGGGAACCCTGCTCAGTGCTCCACAATGGGGGCTTTGGTGGTCTGTAGGCTGCCGAATGGATTTAGGTGCAGCTATGCCACATTCGGCACACTGGTGTTGTGCAGTCTTATGCAAACCACCCTCGTTAGCAGCAAATGGCCCCCCCCCCCCCAAAACACACACACGCTGCTGTGCATGTGACTAGACTGAGCAGAGGCTGTCGCTTTGGCTCAGCGGCTGTTTTGCTGGACTACACCCCACAAGGTTTGGCATTATGCAGCGCATTGTTGGATGCAGAGGACCAGTACTGAACTATTGTGCATATGTGGTGGAAGACTGGCTGGTGTGCAAATACATTTCAGGCTGACCGGTACACTCCATGTGACTGTGCGCAGACTTTGGCAATAATACTGCCTTTCTTCACCTGGCGAGCGCAAGGTGCCAGGCTCTATCAGAGAGCAAAGGATGATTACTAAGATCTATGGTTTAAAACAACTTTTCCTTAGTTCTGTCCTGCTGACAGCCTTCTCTCTCCTGTCTCTGGCCAAGGAAAACGCCCACGGTGCTGCCTGCATCTGTGCGGCCCCATCCCCAAGTGAGCTGCAACATGGTTGGCGGTGTATATGGCTGGCTGAGATCATGGGCTTGAGACGTCAATTAGAGCTTTGCAAGTTTTCTGTTCCCTGCTCTGCCGCTATGCGGTTCAGAGCCTTGTGAGGCCAGTCCTGGCTATCTCCTGAGCTGAGCTGTCACTCATCCCTCCATCCGCTCATTGGGTGTGTACATCTGTGACGTGGTACACGGCTCTGACTAGGAGGAGCTGATCAAAGCTTGAAACCTAAGTTGTGGGCTGAGCCTGAGACTAGCTGCCAAGCTGTGCGAAGTATATGGGGTTCCTAAGGGCTTTAGGCTCTTTTGACAAGCCCTGCCTTAGACTGAACAGCCAGCGCCTCAGTGATCATCTCTATGCATCATGAACAGCCACATTAAAGTCTTCTGCACAAACACAGTAGGAATCTGAACGCTCTGCTGGTTTTTCCAAAGCCCTCACCAGTCCTCTGGAAGAGAAAGACAGACCCTGTGATGTGAACAGCAGCAGAAGCTTTGACTACAACTAATACCAAACTCTACAGATATCTGAATGCAGATGTTATCACTCAGCATATTGTGCAATTGGAGAGCGAGACCAAAACATAGGGCAACACTGGGCACTGCCCACTGCCCTGTGACAAACAGGGCTCATGTGTCTGGGGGCAGGGTATAAAGTTTAATCTCACCAGCTAGCCAGTGTGTTTCACCTGATTACACCAAGGAAGTAATTTGCCGTTGTGGGTCGAGCAATAGCAGTAGTTCTATGGCTCTGTAATGGAATCCTGTAGCTCTCCTGTGCTGGGGTGGGTTGTTAGCGAAGACGTATGCAAAATATGTACTCTGGTGTGAATGAGGTTCAGTAATATTTACCCTTCTCGCAATTTTTTTAGCCATGCACCATGATGACTCTCGCTAGACGTCTCCCAGTGCAACTTGAGACCATTACTTCAGACCATTACTCCTCATTCTGTCACCAAAGAAAACAGCCTCTCTCCATCCTCTTTGCAATCCCCGTCTGACAGCTGGAGGCTGCGATTGAATTCCCTGCACTCCTCTGTAGACTAAATAAGCCTCAATCCTTCAGCCTCTCCTCATAAGTCCTGTGCTCCAGTCCCTTAATAATTTTTGTTGCCCTCCTCTGGACTCTCTCGAATGCGGCCACATCCTTTTTGTAATGGGGAGGCCCAGAACTGGACACAATAGTCCAGATGTGGCCTCGCCAGCACCAGATAAAGGGGCATAAGGTCTTCTCCAGATCTGCTGGCAATGCTCTTACTCATGCGGCTCAATACGTCATTAGCCTTCTTGGCTCCAAGGTCTCATCTACTGTAATGCCAAAGACCTTTTCTGCAGAACTGTTGCTGAGCCCCCAGACTGTAGCAGTGGTTGGGATTCTTATGTCCTAAATGCAGGACTCTGCACTTCTCCTTGTTACACGGCATCAGATTTCTCTTGGCCCAATCCTCCAATTTCTCTTGGCCACGTCGGACCCTATCCCTACCCTCCAGCATACTTACCTTTCCCCCTAGCTTACTGTCATCCGCAAATGTGCTGCAGATACAATCCAGCCCCTCATCCAGGTCATTAATGAAGATGCTGAACATAACTGGCCCCAAAATCAACGCACTGCAGATACCACAGGTTCAGCCTGCCGGGCAGATTGGAGTGCTGCTCACTTTCGCTTGGACCTGCTGGGTCAGCCGTGCTGGCACTGGGCTCTGACCTCTTTCAGGGCTGCAGCTGCTGGAGTAACCCAGGAAATCATAATCCCAGTGGTTTGATTTCAAAGGGAGCCTGTGTCTTGGTAAGTATCGGAGGGGTAGCCATGTTAGTCTGGATCTGTAACAGCAATGTGAAGTGAGTCTGTGCTCACAAAAGCCCATGCTCAAAACTTTTCTGTTAGTCTATAAGGTGTCACAGGACCCTTTGTTGCTGTGTCTTGGTAAGTCTGGCTAAAGCACCTGCGCTCTTTGTGCAGGATTCGTCCTACAGTGACGGGGATTTATACCCCCCAAAGTCTCCCATCTTGTGCTTCATGACTGGCAGCCTTTTTTATTTTATTTTGTAAACCTCTTTGTTAACCACATCTCAGTCATGTGTGGGCAAATGGCAGCTTCTTGCTCAACAACTCTGCCCCAGGGTGTTTGCATCATTTTGCTTGGCTGACAAACCCAAGCTAGTAGCTGGGCTCAGAGCTGGTATAACGATGGGACAGCACTTTGGGCTTTTGCTTTCAAACTGTCAGCTAAATGGCAATTGCAGAATCTTTGTCCCTGGGTGCCCTAAGCTGCAGCTGGGTGGTCCGACCTAGTCAGGCTGTGGGATAATAAACAAGTTGAAATCACATTGTCTGACTTGCAAACTAGGCAAATTTGATCTGGCGTCACACGGAGAGAATAAATCAGCCAACGCCATGGACTTCACAGAGGCGAGTTTGCAGAGCCACCGGTCCCCTCAACAATCACTCATGCAGCAAGCATTTCAGTGGAGCAAATCACCTCCACCCATCTCTTCAAGCAGAAGCGAACCATGGCTGCTATCTGCACAGTCAAGGGGCAGTGCTCCCTTTCACTCTGTGCTCGAAGAGATGTGTGGAGGTGATTTGCTCCACTGAGATGCTTGCTGCATGAGTGATTTTTGAGGGGACCGGTGGTTCTGCAAACTCACCTCGGTGAAGTCAGTGGCATCGGCTGATTTATACTGGCTGTGGATCTGGCCCCAATTCAGGAGAGCATTTACATGCATCCCTGAGCAGTGATTTGTGCCCAGACCAAAATCAAATGTAACTACAAACACTACAACTACATCCAGAAAAGCCAGAAGCAGGAGCTTGTTTAGAAGTAATCAGAAATGCACATTGTGGGCCGTGTGGCATGAATATTTCCTAATGCCTCATTAACGCTGAAACTGACCTTGCATCTGTGCAGTGGTACCTCTGTGCCTGGTGCATATTACCTGGTGTTTCTTCTCAGGTGTTTGTTATAAAATAACTGCGCACTTCAGGCCTGTAAAGGCGGGAGGAGGGAAGCTGCTGACGGCTGTGCACATAGTAAAACCAGTTTGCTGCCATTTATAAACCAGTTACACGAAAGAAATCCATACAGTGCCAGAGACGTTTATTGGCTTTCCTGACATCTGTCAGCTCTTTACTAGCACCCTTAAAATGGAGTGGTATCAAGGGTGACACTTTGAACTTGACTGCACAGAATGCTTTATTATGCCCATTCAGCCAGATAAGAGCCTTAGGGAAACTACACAGCGTATCAGAAAAGGAAGGGGAAAACATATAGTGCAGTGTGTTAAAACCAGCTCTTCCCCCACCTGGAGCTTCGCAGAAATAAACACGGTTGCCAAGCATGTGTCCTTTAAGACAACGCAAGAGGAAGCAACTGATCATGACTATTACAGAGGGTAGTGGACTAACAGGCAATAAAATGAATGGGGCAAACTTTCTGGCTGCTTACCAACTTTATGGGCTCATCCTGTTCTTGCTGGATGTATAAACTTTCCTGTACAGCAGACCACCAAGGAAGGAAAACTGTGACGATTAGGCTGGGGTAGCGTTTAGTAGAGACACGCATTAGAGGGCTAATGATAGGCTTACCTGCAATATATTGTTCAACCACTAGTTATCTACATGCTGGACAACATTCTGGTCAACAAGAGAGACAAAAATGGAATTTGAGCTGTGTGGAGAATTTGGCCCTAACTTAAGTCTCTGGTCTCATTTCTTCACATTTTGCTGCCTGCCTCTCTTCCAAAGTTTCAAGTCTTTCACATGCACCACCAGCTCTCTCCCAAGTTCCCCGCCTCATTACAAATGATCTACCATTGTGCCCCTGCCTGACTACATGGAGTAAGATAAAATTCATCACACAGTGCCATCAATTTTTTATTAATATCCACTTGTCTGTCACCATGTCTTTCATCAAAATGGACATTGGGGAGAGAGGGAGTGCCCCGGCTTTTCTCTCCTTTTGTCCATGAAAAGAAAAAGATGAAGAGAACATTGACAGAAGAGGAGTAGAAAATAAGCAAAGGAATCATTTCTTTTCTCTGTTGTTTGCTTTCCTTTTTTGCTCTGTTCTCTTCTCCCTTTCAGCAAATCCACTTTCTTCCTCCCCAACATTTTTTCCCTCTGTGTTCCAAATATTGGGAATGGAACTACAAACCACTCACACATCTCAAACTGAGCCTAACTGGTGCTCAGGTATAGAATAAAAAATGGTTGTAATACCCAAACAGCTCATGCGGAGAATATATCCAGGTAGGACATCGTGAATGAGTGCCAGGGAGCATTTTTCTTTGCAATCTTTTATCTTCTTTTTTGGCCAATGGACACTCTCCATGAAAAGTCAAATGCACAAGTCATCCTGAGTTTCATTTTGGATTTCCCTGTGCTGGCTAGCAAGAACTCATTATTTGGCATGTTGGGGTTGATTGTCCCAAGCTTTTGTGAAAGCTCCAGAACCTCTATTACTTTCTGTTCATTAACAACTTTTGTTTGCTCTCCCCTGCCCTTGGTTGCAATTTTCAGCACCATGCAGATTTGCAAACCAGGGATGGGAATTCCAAGAGAAGCCACGTCATCAAGCCATATCTTTTAACGGGGTGAGTCATTAAATCATGGTGCTGTTATGGTAAGTCTCAGCAGCTAAAGCATTTTTAATAGCATTAGCAGCTCTGACGTCAGAGCACAGATGCAAAATTAACTGGCCACAAAGCTAATATGTAAAATCTTTGGATTGTACTTAGCTTCTGATGAATGTACACATTATGTAGGTGTTTAGATGCATTATCTCATTTGCCAGTGATGCTATTGATAATCCACTCCTCTGTCTTCTTGTACCAGGCTGTTCACCTGACTACAAATTACGTTTCAGGTTGCAATCTGCTCTCACTTTAAATGGACCTTGGCTTACTCTAAAACCAAACCACCCACCCACACACAGCTGCCATACTGGTATGGGACACTTTATTTATAAAGCCCTGAAACTTTAGAAGGCATAAAATTGTGTTGAGCAATACACATTCCGTCCTCCACAATGTATAAACCTAAAGGTACAACTTGGTAGAATATTGGATTATGGCTTTGTTAAAGTGCCCTTGCAATGTCAGTGGTTATGGAAGTGGCTGCATCGACAACTCTGGAGCCCTTGGGCCGGAATCTCCTCCCCGTTTTTACAGCTGTTGTAGTTTCATTGGTGTCCATGGTGTTATTCCTGATTTACACCAGCATGAGAGAAGAAAGTCAGTCCCTGCCCTGATCTACTCAGAATCAGATGGTGCAGAAGTTGCTCAGCTAGTTTCTCAACTTTGACCTGTGGTGAGCAGAGGAAAGTCCCCTCCCTGTGCTCATTCATTCTTGGACGCCTCTACCAAGAAGGCCAACCTGGCCAGTTTGTAGCAGTTCGGACAGTGGTTTGTGGCATGGTCACTTACTCATTGGGAAACTGACTCAGACCATCAAACTCATTTAACAGAGGCCAAACAGTCATTGCATGGCAACGATTTGCAGTCATGAATGATTTGGGCTGGATTTGAATCAGCCACGGATGCTAAGCAAGGTTCCGTTTCTCATTATAGCACAGCTCATGACAGAGGCCTTCAGCCATCTAGCGATCTGAGCTTTACTAATTATAGCTCTTCTCCTAAGCCTTTACCTGTTGGTGGCTTATTGTATAACACATAAAACAGCCATCAAACAAGAATTCCTCTCTGTGCATCTGCAGACTTTGAGGGTGTTGGTGCATCTGCTGGCAGATACATTTTAGTATCATTTGAAGTTGGGGTGGTCAACCAGTTAAAGACTAAGCCAAAACAGCTGTGGATAGAGTACAAAGAGCCACATATTACATATTTATTTTTATCTATCTATCCATCTATATAATTTATATTGAGAGAGAGAGAAAGAAACAAGTAATACATGGCACTCCTAGCTCCCCTGTGCTAACCCAATGATAGCAACTCACTGGAGCCACTGCCACGCTTGTCCTTCCAAGGTAGCACTCCTGGCACATGGCTCTGAGCAGGAGCCACATTTCATTGCTCAAAGAGCCATGGGGTGGGCACCCTGGATTTAAGGCACTGATTAAACTGGCTTGGAGTATCGTTTAGATGGCTGACATGCTTGGAAAAATACAACTGGTTGGAATCACCATTTCCCCCAGTAGAGGGTTAGCATTTCACACACGGCTGGGAATGCCTTTTAACCTGTGGAGCATATACAGTAAACTTTCATATCCAGCAGTCCCGGAACCGAGGAGTTGCCAAATATTCAAATATTCTGCTTAATAGAGAGCAATGCATAACACAAAAGAAAAACAAGATTAGATATTAAGAAACAAATGTATGCGGAATACTTTATTTACACATCACACAGAACTGGAAGGGACCGTGGAAGATCATCTAGTCCACGCCTCTCCTCTCCTGGCAGGACCAAGTGCCACCCCTAATTTTTTTTTTTTACTCTATTTGCCCTAGACCCCTAATAACCTTCTCAAGGACTGAGCTCACAACCCTGGGTTTAGGAGGCCAATGCTCAAATCACTGAGTTAGTCCTACCCCCACCAACAGTAGCATTTTACACTGTAAACTTATACTGTAATTGCAATATTTATTTGTATTTACTTTCACTATACCACACTTAAGGAAAATGTGACTATGGTTAAAATGCCAGTTATTGGAGAGTTCTGGATAATAGAATGCCAGATGTGAAGGAGTTTACTGTACAAGTAAAGGTTCTGTCTCTCGCTCTCCCCAGTCTATTTCTGAAGTGCCCAAGAAACACAACATAGATGTGGGGCACGGATGTGATTGGCTGCAGCAGAGAACAGGATTACTCTTTTTTAGAAACAGGGCCGTGGTTAGAAAAGGACAGTGAAGTGGTATATTTTGGAGAGGAAGAGGAAGTGATTGAAATCAAATCTTTATAGACAATGACATTACCAGGATCAGGAGCTTGGAGGTCATAGCAATTTGATGAGCTGACTGTGTTGCAGCATTCCAGCTCAGCATTAGCTCTTTAGGAAATAAGGGGAAAAGGTTGTGAAACGGGGGATATTTAAATTTGATGACTACGATGGTATAGGGAAGAGAGATGGTAAACCAAGCCCACAATCTATTTATAAACATTGATCATTGTACACTGAAACTGGCAGGTATACAGCCTAAACCCATCTTCATTAGTTCTACAACCAAAAAAATACAGCCCAGGTGACAGTCATACCCTAATCCTCTGTAGCAAATACCTTGGGCTAGCCATTTTGTTGGCAAAACCCGTGGAGTATCCAGATTCCCCAGGGCGTTCTCTCACCAGTAAGGGCACAGAACACAGCACTTTTGTTGACAGCTGTACCCCCTTTGCAAGGAAGAAAGCCTCTGTTGACAGAAATCTGTTGCCAAAAAGCTGATCTGGACATTCTGGGGGACCTTCTGTCAACAGAAAGGGCTTCTGGGACACCGAGCAGCCCCATCTGCTGTGCTTCTGGTTGGCTGTTTTGCTGATAAAGCAGGTGGGCAGCCCAGGGGCTCTCTGTTGACAGCATGGATTGCTCTTGTGATCTGCTTAGCAGTCTGGCAGCGATTGGCCAACAAAAGTTTTGTCGGAACATATCTTCCAACACAAACATCCATGGACAAATGGCTCTAATCTAGACATAGTCTTAGAGAGTTGCACCATATCATCGTGAAACTATTGTTTTAAAAATATTGTTCTCCACATGCTTTGGGCAAAGACATAATTGAATGCCTAATTCAGGCTCTTTCAGACACTGTGATGTATCTGAGTGCTGGTGCAGCCCATCAGTTAACTAAAACATATGGTACAAACACAGACTGTAAAATGATCAAGTTTACACCATTTCATTTCTTCCATCCTGGGAGCATTAGAAATAAACAAAGGTGCTAAGTGGTCTTTATACATGCCACAAGACTTCCGAGCGTCTTGTCGCAAGAGGAACACAAGCAAAATTTCACACATGCACACACAAACTGAGCCTCTAGGCCAACCGGGGAAATTTTGTTGGGTCAGGGGGACACTGATCCAAAGAAAAAAGACTCAGGAGCCACAGATAAGTAAGAGGCAACCCCTGCCCTTCACTAATGTGGCCCCCCGCCGCAACTGAGAGGCAGAAAAGTCTCCCCTTCTTCCCCTTATCAGCCCCACAGCCTAGCAGGTTTTGTGTGCTCCCCTAGGCTCTGGAGTGGGGCCAAAAATGAAAGGTTCTGTGTGTGGACTTGTGGAACATGGGCTGGAGTTTGAGAGTGTCCAGGCAAGAGCAGGACAAGATGTGGGGTCTGGGTGGGAGGGGGGGGTACAGGAGTAGGCTCAGGGTTGGGTGGTATGGGCAGTAGGGGTTGCAGGGGCTCCCCTTATCTTAGTAAGCAGGCACCCCAGGCGAGGAAGGGCTCCTGCCTTTCCTCACTGCTGATGCCTGGCCACTTGGTAGGGACCACAGAAGTGGCTCTAGCCCTTGGGAGTGCTGCCGCCCACTCCCTCTGGCCATTTCATGTGCCTATGTGCAGGACAAGGAGCTGGACGTGTCCACACTGAAGGTAAGGTAGGATAGAGTTGGCAACCTCCCCTCCTGGGCCAGACTCAATGGAACCCCCCTAAGTGGGCCTGATTAAAAGTAGCTGAAGGGCTGGATCAGGACTGTGGGATGGGGTTACCCCACCCCTGTGTTAGGCATGCTCCTTAGAACACCCATTGACCCATGGCAGAGCTAACCCAGGACTAAGTTATCCTCTGGTTTGAGCAGATAGAACACCTAGGCTGTTTATACACTGGGTCCCTCCTTTCGGAAGGGGCATGGTAACGAGTGAGTTGGGAAGATGCAAATGAGGTCATGCACCTCATTAGCATAATGGCAGCCATGCAGGATTCAAAAGCCCTGCTTTTGAATTGTGTACCACCCATGTAGATGGAGGCCTTTCTAAAGGACCCCCTGGACTTCAAAAGTCCCTTCTTCCTAAAACCAAATAGTGCAGGGGGTCCTTTTGAAAGGCCCCCCATCTACACATGGCACACAATTCAAAAGCACTTTTGAATGGCATATGGCTGTCATTATGTTAATGAGGTGCTGCATATTCATGGCATATTCATATTCATGGCAGCACCCTATTAGCATCTTCCCAACTCACTCATTACCATGCCCCTTCCAAAAGGAAGGGGCTAGTGTAGCTGTAGCCCTACTGAAGTAACACACACTGTATCAACACCTATTTTGTAGCATGACAGGTGTGCCTGCATGGGGGGGTTGTAGCTGTCACATGGTCACTCAACTGCTTAAAAACTAACCTGAGCCTTAAATTTTCTGGAGGGGTATGTGCCATCCTGCATAGGCTTGGTGTCTCCTTATTGATGAAAGAATGTGCAGAAAGCTGCATGGCAGCTGGCGTAAGGTAATAAACCTTAGCTAAGCCCATGGAGTAATGTCATCTTTTCCTCCCCACCCCATGCTGCCTTTCGCCCACTGTATTGATTTCTTTTTCAGGATGTATTCCCTCTGTCTCTGAGTCTGTCCTGAGGAAGTTGTAGAATTCCCTTACAACCTTGCGGACGTTTCCTACAGACCCTCCTTGGGAAACTTTCCTTGGAAGGAAGGCATGTAAGAAAGGCTCATAAGGCAATATCAGGACAAGTAGTTTTTGGATACCTAGACTCCACCTCACTTTGAGCTCCAATCCAAATAATTTATGACAGGACCAAAGCAGGGGGAGGACTCCTAACCTTATAGTTCCTTGCCATACACTTACAAACATCAGCCATTCAGGGAAGGCCTGCTGCTGTACTTGGCTAGCCGAGGACAATGTCATTTCTGCATCAGTCACCCAGCTGAAAGGGGGAGGATGGCAGCACCAGCATTTTGCAAAGAGTATATAATTGGGTGTCAGATTTGAGTAATCCGCTGTTTTATATTGTCCAAAAAGTGATTGCACCGAGGAGAGAATGATGGACGATGTACATTCACCTTCAGCTGGTGACATGAATAGCTTAGAAGACAGACAGCTCCTCTCAGGTATGCACTATATGCTGCCTCAAACTGTACTGTGTTGTGGTACATTTGCTTAGCTCCAACTCGCCTCAGTTTGCTTCCTGTTCTATCTATCTGTTGAATTCAATCAAGTGGCTAAGAGCTCAGGCACCGACTAGTTCATCTTGAAGAAGGTTGTTACATTTTGGCCCGTGCTTTGGCTCACAGTCCAATTAACTGGGAAAAACATCTTTCCAGTTTCCTTTCCCCAGGATCCTTTTAATGCCTATATCTTCTCATACACTGCCCTAGCATTCTTGGTTTGACAACATTTGTTTAGAATTTTCCCTGTGGTGAGCTGTGGGTACGAAAGCTTTCGTCTTATCCCTCTTCCTAGCATTTGCCATCTATAGGGTTGCTGCTCAACTCTTATTTTTACTAGTTTTCCAATTATGTGCCATACTTTCAATTTAGCTCACCACCCACTAATATTTTGTAAATTTGAAAAAATAAAAACCACTCCAACCATAGCCTCCTGTTCATAATAAAGAGTGTTCCATCTACTGCATCAAACTCCTTACTATGAAAGGTTTAGAGATGTAAAAAGTTGCTTATAGCTTAGCTTATTGTTCAGATTTACAAGCCTTATACCATATCACTCATGTGGTACAGAGCCTGCTCCACCTTACAGCCTTGTTGTGGTAGATTTTTTTCTTGCACTCTCTTGTGTCTCTTTAATACAAGATCCACACACCTTTATGCCAACTGAGGGATATGAAATTGAAACCACCATTTACTTCAGAGCAAATTCACAGCTACCATAATGACACCAACTTCAGTGCTGTCACTGCTAGTAGAGAATTTGGCCCATCAGCTCTGAGTTCAGGTATGAAGGGTGATGGTTCCTTGCTTAGGGTCTTTGTAAATAAGTTAGAGAGACAAGTTGAAGTGCTTCTGGAGGCAAACATTCTCAGCAAGCATTGAGAAATTATGCTCCCTCCCCTCTTATTGCCCTTTTATCATATGGCATGATTGGACAGGAGAAGTGTCGAGACTTACTCCCCTGAAATCTGAACTCCTCGAAGATGCAACACACCAGTCGAGATGGATCAGTATTTTACTTCTTGTGTTAAGTTTGCCCCCTTTTTTTTTTTTTTCCCCTTTCTTTCGAAGCATAGGAAGAAAGATACATGCACAACCTCAACAATAGTTAAAAAAGCAGAAAGGTGTTTATTTTGGCACAATTTAAAAATACCCCAGCACATTAAACAGCAGTTCCTTTGTCCTTCAATTAACCATCTACAGCTCCAGACTCAGTCATCAAGTGCTCAATAACGTCAGCTGTATGGCTCAGAAAAACCAACAACTTCACACTGTGTATTGAACATAACAGTAAAACCTAAGGAGATTCTGTCCAGTGAGCCAGTTAGGGCAGACAGCAGGAATGGAATGTGAGAAAGCTACAAAGCCCACAGAAATAAAGTTAGACAGAAAAAGTTAGCACTGAGAGGCTACGTCTACATTAGCCCCAAACTTCAAAATGGCCATGCAAATGGCCATTTTGAAGTTTACTAATGAAGCGCTGAAATGCATATTCAGCGCTTCATTAGCATGCGGGCGGCCGCGGCACTTCGAAATTGACACGCCTTGCCACCGCGCCCCGACGGGGCTCCTTTTCGAAAGGACCCCACCTACTTTGAAGTCCCCTTATTCCCATCAGCTCATGGGAATAAGGGGACTTCGAAGTAGGTGGGGTCCTTTCGAAAAGGAGCCCCGTCGGGATGAGCCGTGTGGTGGCGAGGCGCATCAATTTCGAAGTGCTGCGGCCGCCCGCATGCTAATGAAGCAATGAATATGCATTTCAGTGCTTCATTAGTAAACTTCAAAATGGCCATTTGCGTGGCCATTTTGAAGTTTGGGGCTAGTGTAGACACAGCCAGAAACCTAAACTGTGTCTTGGAGGTGAGGGAGAACAAAGCATCTGATAACAGACACTAACATGGTTAGTGACGCACTTGAGGGTCAGACAGGGTTCATCATACAGATACCTGTGTGTAGCAGTGACCTGGGTTCAGTGACAGTCCCTACACAGCCATGGAGAGAATGACCCATCAATGATTCATATATGGAAAGAACCGATGAGCAACTAAGGCATGCAAGTATGCAGTTACATTGACAGATTCATAAGCAGAAACACCAGTCAAGGCTGTATTATTTTTGCATCGTATCATTGCATAGTTACTCCTTTTTCCTATAAGATTAAGTTGTTTCTGACACTTGAGTTCATAGCCCCTGTGCCTTCTTAATACCTTAAAATGTCATTTGTATCAGAGGGAGAGCCCATTGATACAGAGTACAGAAAAAAAATAACTCTGGCAAAACTGCCGCCCTACGGTTTGGGAATAGACAAACAATACACATAGGCTGGGTCTACACTTGCCCCCCCACTTTGAAGGGGGCATGTTAATCAGGGCGATGGGAGATTACTAATGAAGTGTTGCAGTGAATATGCAGCACTTCATTAGGCTAATTCTCCCCCACGGCCACTTTGAAGTGCCTGCAGCTACACACATGCCAGCAATTCGAAAGTTGCCACTGGGGAGAATTAGCCTAATACAGTGCTGCACATTCACCGCAGCACTTCATTAGTTATCTCCCATCGCCCTGATTAACATGCCCCCTTCAAAGTGGGGGGCAAGCGTAAACAAGCCTATACAGTACTTAAGAATGGAAACTCTCAAACAGCCTTACGTCTTGTGCTGTTAAGTTTTAGCAGGCAAGGAAAAAAGCAATTAAAACTAAGTTGAATTTAATTACAGAAAAGGAGTCAAAGTATGACATATATAGGTGATTTTATGTGCATGGCTAGAAAGCTCTGGTCCTTCACGGCTTCCACTTTAACCTGCTACCTTTGACCTCCCCAGAGGAAAGCTGAAAAAGGAGAGGTTCCATTCTCAAGCATGAAATGCAAAATAATTTTACACTACATTTAAAAAGTGCATAAAAATAGATATTCAATAAAAAGACTAGCAGCTCCTCCCTTCCCCCACCCCAAAACTTACCACACAGCTGTGAACAAGCCTCCGACCGTAGGCAGAGGGGGCAGCTGAACCATGAGGTTTACACTACTCACACTGGCAAGAGACAGCTGTTTTAGCATTTTTTAAAGTCACAAATCAACAACTGTGTTCTTGAAATCATGATGGCTACTGCTGGCCAGTGACAAAAACCCACCATGTGCCAACTTCCCCTAGAGGGCTTGTGGTAGCAAGGTTTGAACAAAGGCAGATTGTGTGCGCGCAGAGGGATTGGGGGGACTCAAAGGCTAAGGTGCTGATCTGTAGGCCTTATGCATACAAATGGAGGAGAAGATTGTGAAACCCTTATTTGTGTTAGTGAGAATGCCCGTGACAACTCTAATTGAAATCCGTGTATGTAAATGCTCACCAAGGTGGCTCAGGGTAGTTTAACCTAGCTTAGAGAGTTTACCTTCCTGTAAGCTGCAACAGCCACCCTCACAAAATGCTGGAATGAGGGAAGGCTGCATGTCGCAGTGAGACAGAAAGAGCAGCTTATCAACTACAAAGCCACTGCCAATGGATCTTCACGTAAGACATGATCTAAAAACCCACGAAATGCACTAAGAAACTGCCCATCAGTGTCACGGGCTTTGGATCAGAACCACCAGTCTGACCACAGTGTTCAACAGCACTTAGGATAACATACCTGGACACAGATGGTTCCAAACCTACATTTAAAAACCATGGCCCTCTGTGACTGAGAAGCTAAAGATGCTTTTGAGGAAGTCTGTTTTTGCATCAAGACACTTCATGTAAAATTACTTTTGTATTTTTCTGCAGCATTAAAAACCATGGCACTTAGAGTTAACACTTACAAACAGGTCCTTTAAAACAAGCCCGCCTCCTGGATCAATCTCCAAACTCCACGTTGGTCAGCTGCATTAACAGCTTCCATTCCTCAGCTAGAGAGCTGATTGCAAAGCAGGAAAACTGATCTTGCCAAAGCTGACCATGTTCCTGGACAAGGCAGATTCTTTGCAGATTTTAGCATAGCTTCTCTTAGGAGAAAAATGAAACCAAACAACTGGAGGAATACTTTTCAAGCCCATCAAAACAGTTCACAGAACTGGATATATTTCAGAGTCACGTTTTCATTAGTTCAACTCTTCTCTCCACATTTGGCACAAATCCATCTGACACAGTGGCTCGGCTTGCTTTTAGATCAGCTACTCCTGAAGTTTTCCTGGCATTTCAGAGGATACAGAAAGTCTCTCCAATACTGTGCATATTTCTGAAGTTCCCAGATGAGTTCTGAAGGCTAAACATTGCTGACCCTGGTTTCTGCAGAAGGGATCATAGCAGCGGAGGCAGACATCACTAATGACCGCTCTCGTCTGACGTAGCGTGGCTTTCGAACTGAAAGGGTTGGCACAGACCGTTAGCACTTGTTATCTAGTCATGGGCTTCATGATGAATTCATACTTAAATGTGTCTACCAATGATCCCAAGGCAATGATCATACTAGATTACAGAAAAAAAAAAAAACAATTCAGCCCATGGACTAAATATTAAGGCTACTGAAACCCCTCTTCTAAAGAAAGAACTTTAATTACTTATTGAACTGGGGGCTCACTGGATACTAGTTTTTCTATTATTTCCTCCTCAGCCTTAGAAAGATAGCTACATACTATTCACATTTTATATAGAAAACAAAAGCAGAACAGCTAAGACATTTTCCAAAGGTCACCCAGGGTCTCAGTGCCCGACCCAGGATTAGAATTTAGGATTTCCTGGCCCTATCAGATAACATCTCCCTGAAACTTGTCTATTGTGCCACTTTACTGGAGCATAACTTGCTTGCTCCAGGGTGTGAAAAAAACCCCACATGAACAAAGCAAGTTGCAACACTGTAAAGCACTAGTGTAAATGATCTCCCAGCAACCTTACCTACTCCACTTGCAAAGATGGTTTACCTACATTATTAGGGTCATGTCTACACTAGCCCCAAACTTCAAAATGGCCATGCAAATGGCCATTTCGAAGTTTACTAATGAAGTGCTGAAATACATATTCAGCGCTTCATTAGCATGCAGGCGGCCGCGGCACTTAGAAATTGATGCGGCTCATCCCGACGGGGCTCCTTTTCGAAAGGACCCCACCTACTTTGAAGTCCCCTTATTCCCATCTGCTCATAGGAATAAGGGGACTTCAAAGTAGGTGGGGTCCTTTCGAAAAGGAGCCCCGTCGGGATGAGCCGCATCAATTTCTAAGTGCCGCGGCCGCCTGCATGCTAATGAAGCGCTGAATATGTATTTCAGCACTTCATTAGTAAACTTCGAAATGGCCATTTGCATGGCCAATTCGAAGTCTGGGGCTAGTGTAGACATGGCCTAGGAGAGCCCAGCCCTGGTGCCATGACCATAGTGCCACGAGAAAACACTGCTGTGGCTGTACTTTAAAGCTTTGTCTACAGTTGAGAGCTTAGAGTCAGCATGCTGCCAGAAGGAAAATCTAAAAATTAACATTGTGGTAACATTTAAAATCACTTTTTTTTTTTTTTTTTTTTTTTTTTAAATATAATCCACATACATCCACAATGAGAGCCAACCATTTGTATTGTTTAAACGTATCCTCACTCCCACAAACACACACTTTATCCAGTTCCTGGAAGGCTTGATTAGTCTTTCAAGTCAGCATGATTTTTGTCATTGTTTTCAGAGTATACAGATCAGGCTTACACAGCAGAACCATATAGAGTTACAAACATCAGTTACAAACTGACCAGTCAGCCACACACACCTCATTTGGAACGAGAAGTATACAAATCAGGCAACACAGACAAAAAAAACCACATCAAATACAGTACAGTTCTGTGTTTGTTTTTTCCATAATTGGCATTTAATAGTAAAGTTTTAAAATGAACTGTTAAGGAAACTGTCTGTGCTTGTTTCATTTAAATGAAGATGATTAAAAGTAGCATTGTTCTTTGGCATTGTAAAGATTCAAAGCTGTATTAAGTGTGTTCAGCTGTAAACTTCTCAAGCACATAACATTACGTTCAGAATTATGAACATCCTCCATTCCTGAGACATTCATAATGCTGACGTTTTACTGTTCATCATGCACAAGTTTTCAGTAGTTCCTGATAAATAACTAGATTTATCTAATAGGGCATTGCAAGTTTCTTTGACACCTACACACGAAATAAGCAAATACAGCTTTGTGATACTTGTAATGTTACATGTCTCGATTTCTTTTAGCTTCATATTGTTTTCAGATATATTTGAAACTTTAAAGAGTGCTCACTTTATGTGACAAAGTGATTGATCTCACCTTTTCCCATGTTCTGAATAGAGAAGTAGCCAATGCGTCTGTTCCGTTAAGCTTTCTTGTTTGCACATTGGCAATACTGATAACTATGGCTTTTAGAACAACATTTATGTTAGTGATGCTTTTCTGGCAGGCTTGGTGTTTGCTTTTTTTGCAGAATTTTCAAGAGAGGTTTGTTAAGAATATTAACAAAAGACATCCATGGAATAGATTATTTGATTATACTCTCAGTACTCCTTGTAATAATGTGTGTTTAAAAAGAAAGAACAGAAGGGGACCGGTTAGATGAGTACTGAGCTAAGGAATGGGTCACTGCCCAAACTTTTGATGCTTATTGAAACTACCCTGGGAACTCCCTCTCCCTCCACAATTTTTGTGGTGCAAACACCATGTTAGTGTCAGTTGGTTCAAGAGGTGCGATATGCTTCGATTCAGTTAGTCTAAAAAATGAAACACCAGGGAATCCAAGATGTTCTAGCCCTGAAAACATGTTCAAAACTTGAATAATTCACTTTTTGAACACCTCTGAAAAACTGAGCACTCATCCAGCTATTTCTAAGCACTCTACCTTCTAGCTGCCAAAGATACCATTAAGGAAACAATATTCTTATTAGATAATATAATTGTCTATGTTAATTACTGAAATGACACCAGATTAGAAAATGTTATTACTGGTATCATACTTCTGTCCTCTGAAAAGACTTTGTGGTTTCATTTCTGGAGTTTATTTTTGCTTTTGCACTTACGGGTATTCTTGGCACTCCCACAGTGAGACTCGGATTTTTGCAGCTATTTTGGATAGTTTTGTGTTTAATTACATGACCACAATGGGAAAGGAAAAACCCCATACACAAAAAAAAAAAAAAAAGAAGCCACCAACAGCTGTTGCTGGTGAAAGTCATAATAAAATATAATATAAAATAAAATGAGAGATCCTTCAAACATGGAACAGATCCTTACCTGAAGAAGTAGGTGGTGGTATCATTGATGCCTGCAAAACAGAAAAAGGACCAAATAAAATATAAAAGATCTTTGCATTTGCATTCTACAATACGACAGAAATTAGAAGTGGACATTAAGATTACAGTTATTTTTATTAACCAAACTCCTCCTTAAAAAGAATAAAATCCAATAAATTCTAAAAACCTGTTTTCTCATTATTAATGCTCTTTACTGTTGCATTCTTCTCAGGTTGGCCAGCAAACTTGAGACCTGTTTTTTTTTTTTTTTAAATGAAGTCAATTCCACTTCCAATTTCTCATATGCCAATATAATGCTGCAAATTTTCAGCTACAAAAACTGCACACTTGTTTCAAATGGTTCTGATTGGAATTTTTAGAGCAATTCAGGGACAGTCCTTTTTTGGGTTTATCATCTGTAAAAGTTTCATGTCTACAAAAAAAAAAAAAAAAAAAATCTTGATTTGGGCCAGAAATTGGACCTGACAGTATCCTTATCAAAATTCAACACTAACTGAAAGGTGTTTACACCCTTTAGAAGAAATTATTTTACTTACTGTTTCACTGGACTGTAGAACTGATGCTGAAGGGGAAAGAGACAGACTGTTATTGTTCTAGAAGGTTGGAACTATTTGCTTCAATTGCATACGTATTGTAGAAGTTCTTCAGAATGAACTTTATATATGCCTACAATTCCAACCAACACTTGAGGGAGAATTCTCCCTGCATTGCTTTGTGGGAGACATTAATTCAATACTATTTGGAAGTCAGAGCACATTGCCCAGAAGATGCTTCTGAACATTCAGAACACAGGACTCTCAAGTTCTCCAGGAAGCAGCTGCTTTTACAGCGTTAAAGGCGTTTCTTATTTTGTTCCAAGAGGAGGATCACTGGAGCGTCACACTGCTTTGAAGGAGCTGCTATGGAAGAAAAGCAGTAGAAACCCGCTATCAGTGTATGAAGGCAGCACAATAGCATGGAGAGGAGGAGGACAGGGCAAGCAGAAGTAGCAGCAGCATCAGAAACTGGGAGATACCAACCTTGACCGGCAACAAAGCAAATTAGCCAAGCAAAATAAAAGTCAGACTGACAGAAATCCTAGAAGATTTCCTCCAGTAGGCTTTTTACTCTTCCCCCTAGAGGGTTTAGTTTCAACATTGTTACATATTAGAACGAACACGAACTAACAGTTCAAAAAGTGGAAGTTGTAATTTAAATGTTTTTAAACAGCACAAAGTTGGATGACCTGCCAAATTACATGTCACAGAATGATCTCCATCATTGGTGATATTTAAGAACAGGTTAGACAGACATCTGTCAGGGATGGTCTATCCTAGATGGTGCTTGCTCTTGCCATGAGGGCAGGGGACTGGACTCTATGACCTCTTTAGGCCCCATCCAGTTCCAGTGTTCTATCATAGCTCTAGACCTGCCATAAAAACCCGAAGAGAAATCTGTTTTGGAGGGGGAAAAACACACCACAAACTTGTAAGAAACAGATTTCAATTTGTCCCTTTTCATTATACCAACACTTTCATTAGCACAATATAACATTAGCATCTAGGCATCTTATTGCACACTTTACATGAAGTGGCACCAAAATTCACTGGAACTGGGCGATGCAATTCAATTACTGATATTAGGTGTGTCACTTGGATCTTAAGCTTCTCCTTGCTTGTTTATTGCTCTTAAAGATTTCTGTTGACAGTTTTATTTTGAACTGGTTCTGTTAGACGCTAAATGGAAAGAAGGGGGTATCCAGCTTCCCAGTGGATGGATCCGATTAAGATCAGCTCCTTGTTAAAATGGTAGAATCTCTTAAATGATAGCTACTGCATGTGATGTTGACAGGGAAGGGCTTCAGGCAAGTGGAAAAATACAAATACACTTCAATTTCTAGATTTTAAAAATTGCTCTGCAGACATTAGATTGTAAATACAGACCAGGATGGGTTACGGTGCAATAGTATATACAGAATTGTTTTATACATATTTTGCAACTGAAGAGATTGAAGAATCCAGGTGACTATAAAAATTACATATTGGGCAAAATTTATACCTGACATAATTCTGCTGGCTTTCATGAGTTACAGCAGGGATCAACTTAGCTCATTTGATTACAGCTATGTTGCTGTATTTCAGATTTACATTTTTTCCCAATATCATTCTACAAAAGCAGAAACTAAGGATGGATTTGGGTGAAAGCTCTGTAAAATGAAAGCATTCCTGCCATAAAAGGAGTCATTCCTCTGGGTCCATGCAGTGTCCTCTCTAACCTCTTCCATCCACGTGCAGGATTACTTTGTTATGTGCACCAAAATATACGCAGCCAATATATGCACCAAAATACATACCACCAACTGAAACATGTTGCTCACTTGGGGTGGCTGCAGGCACTCTGCTAATCAACTGGGCGGCACCTGACTCTCTCCTAGGCAGACATCCAAGCACTCAGCTTACAGGGAACACTGGTCGCATGCATAAATGAAGAGGAAAGTGTAATGGATAGAACAGAGGGATAACCAGGAATCTGTGGTTTGATTTAATTCTGCTGATGCTGCCTCATCTACAGTAAATCCCTTGTCTTTCTGGGCATCACTTTCCCTAATCTGCAGAATTGGTATAATACAGTGTTGAGGCTTAATGCATTTATGCAAACCGTTTTGAACACCTTGGATAAAGAGTGCTAATGCTGAATTCTAGAAAAATGCTGCCTGTCCAGGTAGCACTGGCATGTACCCCAGATCTAGATCTTTTTGTAGCATCTATTATAAAGGGCTAAATTGGTGGACTCATTGTAGTCATAATATAATTCAACTGCTGTTAGTCATTAATGCTGTACAAAAGGCACTAACCTGTGCATAAGCTAAATTGAAAATAGATACATTTGTATTACCACAAACATATACATAGTAGAGTGCAGACCATGTTTACTCAGTGCCTGTGAATGACCATACAGCAGACAAAAGGTCCATAGAATCACAAACTGAAGGGGACCTTAAGAGGTCTTTTAATCTAGCTACCTGCAGTCAAGACAGAACTAAGTTATCTTCACCATCCCTGACAAGTGATTGTTTAACCCACTCTCAAAAACCTCCAATGATGGAGGTTCCACAACCACTCTTGCCCAGTATCCAGTCATCCAACAATGGACAATGTCAGAGGATGCCAAGGGACTCAACTAACTGACTGGGCAATCACCAAGAGATCTGTCCTGTCATCCGCTCCCAACATCAGGCAGTCAGAGATTTTGGAACACAGAGGAAGGGATTGCACTCCTGACCACCTTAGCTAATAGCTATTGGTTGACCTGCACTGTTAAATTACCTAATTCTACTTTTTCCGCTCCCCCCCCCCAATCTAGTTTTGATCTTCACATCATCCTGTGGCAAGAAGTTCCATAGGTTGACTGTACATTGTGTAAAGATGTATTCCCTTTTGTTTTAAACATATACCAATTAATTTAATTGGACGACTGCTAGCTCTTATGTTTATGAAAGGGTAACTAATATTTCCCTATTTCTTTTTTAATGTCACTCATGATTTAATAGACCAATATATTCCCTCTTCATCCTCCTCCTTCAAGGCTGAACAGTCAGTCTTTACTCTGTCCTCAGATGGAAGCTACTCCATACCCTTAATATTTGTTGCCCTTCTCTGTACTTTTTCCATTTTTAATTTTTTATTTTGGAGATGGGTCAACCAGAACTACATGCTATAGTTCATGTCTGGGCACATTATGGAGTTCTCTTATATAGCCGCATCTATACTATAGTGATGTTTCAAAAGATAAATTTTTCCTAAGAGCACGTCCACACACACAAAAGAGGATTGAAAAATTGATCTGCTCTTTTGGGCAAGAACGACCACACAGCCCCTGCTCTTTCAAATGAACAGGCCAGCAATCAAAAAAGATTTGGCGCCATGAGGACTGCTTTTAAAAAGAAAGCCCCCCCCCCCCACTTTTTTGGGGGGGCAGAAGAGGCGCTCTTCCTGATCTGGGCGCAGAAGGAGAGCTGCATTCTTTCAATTTCAGATTGAAATAGTGCATTTTGTGTGTGGATGCTCCAGGTGTTTTTGAAAAAGGGCTCAATTTTCCAAGAGAACTCGTTAGTGTAGACGTGGCCTGTATAATTTAGAAACGTGTGCATGTGTGTGTTTGTTCAAGAACTTCTCTGAAATGGTAAGTGCTAGGACCACTGAATTTGATATACAGTTTCCTCTTATAACTCAAAGCACTGTGAGGATTTGATTGTGCCAGAACAATGGAATGTGCATGGAATGCAACTGTTTCATATCAAATGGAAAGGTCGGGGTGTGAGAACACCCACGCATGACCACGGGGGGTGGAAGCACGCACAGGGGACAGATACTCATCAATGACTATGGGGGAAGCAAGTACCCCAATGATCAGTCACTGGCTGGCAGTATAGTGCCCTCCACTCTGGTCTGCCCTTGGGAACAACTGCCAGCTGGCAAGTGCATCGCCTGCCATACCCTGGGGAGCACCAGCAGCCAGCGTGTGCTGCTTCCCTGGACCAAGGCTGAGAGCAGACTGCATGGCCTCCTCACATCTTGACCATGGGGAGCACTGGTAGGCAGCTTGCACAGTGCCCCCAGGACCAGAGAGTGGGCAGGGTGTTTGCCTGCCCAGCCACCCATATCCCAGGGACAAGCCATAGGGCAGGGTGCACTCCCTCCCCTGTCAGGCCCAGTAAATACTAGATAAGTCTTCTAGTATTATGATATTTATGGTCTGACCTATCCCTTTCCTAATATCTATTACCGTTGTCTTTTCTGATGGCCACTGCACACTGAGTGGATATTTCCAGAGTACTCTTTTTGTTATAATAGATAATTTAGACCCCATTATTTTGTATGTATAGTTTAGATTAGGTTTTCCAATGTGCAAAACTTTGCATTGAACAACGTTAAATTTAATCACTCAGTCACCCAGGTTCGTGTGATCCCCTTGTAACTCTTCCCAGTCTGCTTTGGACTTAACTACGTTCAGTAATTTTGCATAATCTGCAAAAGTTGCCATTTCACTGTTTGTTTTCCAGTCCAGTTATGCAGATGTTCAACAGAACTAGGCCCAGTACAGAAGTGCACAGAACAGATAATACCTACATTAAAAATCAACATGGAACTCTAAAAAACATATGGAAAGGGTTTTGGCTTTTTCTCAAATTCCAGGCTAAACTGTAATTAAATAATGAAAATGATTTTAAAAACACTTCACCTTTGTTTCTTCTGTAAAACATATTTGGAAGTTTATTGGAACGTTTGAGGTAGAAGAATGAAGCCACAGAGAGTATCAGGACTAAACTGATGAAGAATGTCCCTAAAATGAGAGAGGCTGCCACTTCTGGGCCCCCTGTAAAATCAAAGGAAATAGCCTATTATTTACTAGAAATCTCTTATAATAAAGGGATTTATTTTTCCATAGTGGATATGCAGAATACTCAGTAATTCCCTTAATTTAGATGGGGAGGAAAAAAAAATACCCCAAAACACATTCCTTCTGTGTATCAAAATAGACACAAAGCCTCATTAAAAGAGTTAGGAAGTGATCCTCCAATGCTACTTGTCTTGTTTTAGCTTTGACCCTCACTATTTAATTCCAGATTTTCCTGAAGATATCCAGAGATTTTTGTCCCAAGTGTTTCTTTCTTTATTCTTCCTTTTCAAACCCAGTGTTGCTCACCATTGAGCAAGAGTTGATTAGCCATCAAAATAATAAGAACACTTAAGGCAAACTTAAACTATCAAATACCAGATTGGTCAGATCAAGATCAAGCCTTTTGTCATTTCAGTTGGGTTACATTAATTATTAATTAATGTAGTTTACATTAAACGGAAAACAAATCTGGCTTCATTCTATTTTTTACACTGTTTCATTCAAAGTTAGGGACAAAGGATGTTTAGTGAGATTTTTAAGTACTGATATGTTTAGTGGAACACTGTACACAGATTGACAAGTTCCCAAACCTGCTCCCTAGATTTTGCAGTTCCTTTACTCAAAAAAAAGTTATGTTATTCCTCCATTTTCCTGGGCAAGAAAACCATCATCATTACCATTGGAGTAGAAATTTACAGGAGCAGTTGTGAAGGCAATTTACTTTTATTACATCACATGTATTTAAAAAGGCAATATTGTAGCACTTTATACTCATAATAAACTAGAATCTGATTGAGAAAAACAGAAATATTAAGGCTTCTATCAATAGCTATTTCATCTTCCTTACATCCTAGACCTCCCCCTCTCCCTTTCTGTGAAGATCATCAGTTAGCACAATTGGGCATCTTTGGTGGCCTCTGCCAGGGAAGTACATGGATAGCACAGTAAGAGATGCTCCATGTCAAGATTTATGTGCAGACAGAGTTGTCTGGAAGGAGCCTGTATAGCACTGAAATATATATATATGAAGTTATGATCATAGCATTTATCCTCTCACTTCATGAGCATTCATATTAAGCAGTTATTCAAACACAGTTCACTAAGTCACCTTGTCTACCTCCTGTAGTGGCACATATTGCAACAAATTTGTATTTGCTTGCAGTACAAGCAAAACACCACACGTAAGGAATCAAAATGAAGTTTTTCCATGTACTTTACATCCATCTCCAGAACCAAAAGTTTCAAGTCCTACAAGAGATGGTCAATGTTGCTAGGAATTCAAATTGGCAACTGGTGTGCCCCAAAAAGACCCACATTTGCTGCAGCATCAGGTTTAAAACACAGCTGGCAAGTAACTGGCATAACTCCAAAATAGCTACATTTTAACAATATGGGAAAAAACCATCTCATCACGATGTTATTTACCATCAGGTTGTCAAGTAGATACTACTGACAACTGGAAAGCATTTAGAGCAGCTACCACTCCAATATAAGAAAATTCTGTTTACTTACCTATATTCTGTAGAAAGGGGGTTACCGTACTTATATTCATTTGAAAATTCATTCCTTGGGTACCAGCTATATGCAGGGGAGGGGAAGAGAAAACAACACACATTTTCACACAGCATTAAATTCAGTGCAACTTAATAAGGTTGAGAGTCATAAGTCATTATATTATGACGGCTCCATTTCCCTGATGAGATAACGGCACTCCAGAACTCCACCTCTACTACTTCCTGGGAGAAAAAGAGGCGGCCCATGATCACCCTCTTGAGGCAAAAGCGTTCATTACTGCATTGCCCAAATGCCCTTACATGCCTCTCTCAGCACTTTTGCTTGCTCTGTTAAATGATTAAACAAACAAAGTGGACGACTCAGAAGAACAAAATTGAAAAAACGGTGTCCCACGTATAGGATAGTATGATCCAAAGTCTGGAATAAAAGAGCTATTTGAGATGCAAAGGAGCTCTTAGTACAGATCTTTGTCAAATGACTATTTCTGGAAATGGTGATTAAATCATTCAAGAAATTCTATGCTAATTATTTGCTTGATGCAAGTTTGGTTTAAACATTTTGGTATTTGTTGCAGAGTTGTACATGGTATGGCTAATGATGGTTCTTACAAACCACAGAGATATGGTTTAAAGATATTGCATTTGGTTGTGAAGATTGGGTATTTTAGCGTATAAATAAAGGTGTCAAAGGAGATTAGGAGACAAGATTACAGATCATGGAATGCTGGGCCATACACTGATCTATAGCTGTTTCTGCAGTTGATTTCAGGAAAGTTTTGAAGTGTTTATTATCCAACGCTCCTCAGGTATAGGATGACCTCTGAGAACGATGGAGAAACTAGGGGCTTGTCTTCACTACTTGGTGGATCCACGCTGCAGTGATCAATCCATCAATGGTGGATTTATTATGTCTTGTTAGACTTAATAAAATAGATCTTTGAGATCTCTCCTTTCAACTCCAGTACTTCACCAGGACAAGAAAAGCCAGAGTGAGTGGGAGAGCAGTCTCCGACAGCCTTAGAAGACACTGCAGTAAATATACTGACTTTCGACTACAGCTATGCTATTTGCTTAGGTTAGACAGATTGGGGTGGGGCGAAGAGCAGTTAGTATAGACAGGACCTAGGAACGGAAACCCTCAGAATGTCTCGTGGGCGAGTCTTGGTTGACCTGGTAAGTGTATAGAGGCACCCAGTGTGCGCATGCATACACACACAAATCAGGACAAGAGAATAGCAGATGACTTACAATTTCTACAGTCTGTCAGATTGTAAGTGGATACTACAGAAGTAGTTTCATTCCTGCATTTAATGCAGCTGCTACTGCCATCCTCATTCCACTCTCTGTAACAACCTGCACAAGAACAAAATGCACACTAAGCTGTAAAAGGTATGAGAAATGTCAAGAACATCCTTCACCTCCAAACAAAAATCAAACATCTGAGGATACGGGCTTCCTGCACAGAAGGTCTCTTGCTTACTATCATAATACACCAAAAAAGCTTTAATGTCTAATATATCTGCTGCAACAAAACAAGCTTTTTTCCTACATATAGGGGACATTCAGGAGAAGTCAGTTACAAGCAAGCAAATGTTTAAAGCTGTATGAAAATAACCTTTCACCATTTGGTTTCTTAAAATTATGGAAAAAGCCAAACAGGGACAGTGTTCCAAGCCTTCCAGACAATCTTTTAAAAATTACCAGAAAAGAATGGTCCTCCCTGGTTATATTTTTCCTGCACTGTGTCCCCATCCTGCTAAAACAAGATTTAATATCATGTTTATGTATTATATACAGCAGGACAGACAGCCACCATGGGCCCTAGGGCAAGGTGGGATGGGGGCCCAGTTCCATACCCTGAAAGGGGTGGGGCTGGGTCGGTCAGTCCTTAGTGCCTCCTGGACCATGCTACTGTGTTCCAGTCACAGCCATGAGGAGTGGTAGAGCCATGCTGCTCCTGTACTTCAAAGGGGCTCACAGTTCTGGGCATTTTTGAAACAGCTGGCCCATTACGTAGTATATTTCTATTGCCAAGACTTCTTCCATATTCCATAGGTTTCAAAGGCTCACACCTGTTTAAACTACTACATGATACACAAGTATCAGAGGGGAGCTGAGTTAGTCTATCTTTGAAAGCACCTTATCCCGTAGCACCTTATAGACTAACAGATATTTTGGAGCATAAGTATTTTGCGGGCAAACGCCAAGAAAGCTTATGCTCTAAAAATACTGGTTAGTCTATAAGGTGCCACAGGACTTCTTGTTGTTTCTGAATATACATAAGTGACATCTTTTATACCAGCTGTCCTACCAAAGCAGGATGGAAAACGAATTAAAATTGTGTCTTGAATGATGTCTTCAGAGTCTCAATTTACATTTAAAGGCACACATTTCTACCTTTGATAAGACAGGAGGAAAACAAAAAACCATCACCAAACTAAAGGTGTGTTTTCAAACACCAATTTTATTTCACAGAAAAAAAGCAGTAGTGCTGTCACTTTGTCTTATGATACAGGAGCCTGGTGATTAGAAGGATGCCCTGATAGATCATGAGAGTCTAGATTCTACAGCAAAATCTCACTATGTTGGCTAAAAACCAGTCTTCCAAAGCCATTGACCAAGCAGGGATCAATTATCCCATAAAGCACACTACTAGTAAAGCACTGACTGGGAAGCAGCTCTGCTGTTCAGTTTTCCTCTGACGGAAGCTGCACATTTGATGCCTTCAGTAATAAATTACATCTGACACTTAATCTAAACACAAAGGGACTCACTGTAAGGGCAAATTGTTTCTACAGTAAATAAGAAGGAAGCAACACAGTACTTTAAACACCAAAGATTTCAGTAGCTTAATGTTTTATAGCATGATAAGATGTTAATCTATAAATAAGTAAAACAGTTTGTGCCACAGTTCAAATCACTTAAACAGAGTGAATGTAGTAATCATATAATGCTTAAGTAACTGAACAGCAAAGCATTTATCTTAGAACATAGGCTGAATATACACTGTCTAATGTACAGAAAAGACAACGCATGTGTTTAGTCACAAGAAAGAAAAGCAATGATTTTCAATTCTTTAGGGTTCTTTTTTTATTTAAAAAAAAAGAATCAGTAATGCAAGAGTCCATGTATTTTTACTGATCTTGAGCCTAGAAGAGTTTGCTTACTCTTTAAAGTTTTCCATTACAAAGGTGGATTTTAAAAAACATCAGATCACCTTTCTCCTGGCATTGCTGGAAAATGACAAAAAAGGAAATCAACTAATATTTCTCTGACAGTCTGCTTTATGTAGCACAAAGTAACCCATACCATTTCCTTGAAATAAGATATAGTACATTTATATCATATTAGCCAAGCCTTAATTCTTTCTTCCTGCCCCTTAGCTGTACATTACCGTATTTTCGCTATTTATCTCACATGCTGTGCTTGTAAATACTGATTTATAGTACACCTTGCACCATACCATTTTATGCCACGTGAAAAGTGAAGAACAAGTTCAGCAACAGCAGGCTACTATCCTCCCTTGCTAGGTCTACATTATAAGGTTTCGTTGACAAAACTCAGAGCATCTACACGACAGACTGTTGACAAAACTCGGCACTTCTGCTGACAGCATTCTGCCTCTCCATGATGGGGAATAACCCCTTTGTTGTCAGTTTGTTGATAAGAAAAAGCGATGTAGACACTCCGGGGGACCCTCTGTTGACAGAGGGGACTTCTGGTTTACTGGGCAGCCCTGTTTGCTGAGCTTCCCGTTGGTCATTCTTTTGAGAGAGTGGATAGGCAGTTGGGCTGCTTGCTGTTGACAGAGCAGATTGCTCTTCGACCCTCTTGTGCGTAGACATGATCAGTCAGAGTTTTGCCAGAAGATGTCTTCTGACACAACATCTGTCAATGGATAACTGTAGTATAGACACAGACCCCACATGAGCATGAATAAAAATTTAATGTGTTCATTCAGAAAACAGTCCTCAAGATTCATGCATACAGTAACTTTTATTTCCCTCCCTAATTAGCTTCTTTAGCTTGCCACTGCCTACAGAAGAACACAGTTGAGAATTTCTCTTGAAAAAAAGCACTACCTGGACTGCATTGGTGAGTGACTGGACAGGTGCTGTTTTCATCCAACACATCCATACAGCATTCGGTCTGTGAAACATACCAAGAAAAAAATATTACTGCACATTTCCCACTAGTCTTGGCTTTATTGAATGCCCAGCTTTATGTTACCCAGAACATACTAAGGAAAAAGGAACACAGTGGCACCAAATTACACTGAAACCATACCAATGAACATTTCATTGCCACTTTTATTTTTTAAAATAATCAGCCTTTTTATTTTAATAACCAGCAAGAGTAAGATGCTAAACATGCTGGACAACAATCAATGAGAATTTGACCAGTCAGCAACTGCTCAAATTAGGGCTTTGGAAGCAAATGTAAAAGGACTGAGAGTTAATTTTGAATGGGATCTATACAACCACTTTGTGGTTTTACCTGAGGGGAGAGTGGTCCAATCAATGGACATGAATTTATCTAGAAGAGTTGGCAAGTGCTGTTAACAGAGAAGGAGATCTCAGTGTGGTTGCATTAAGCAGATTTTCCCCTAATCATCATCTTTGTTCTTTACAAGAAAGGACATTGGACCACTCAAAAAGCTGCAGATTACAGCTGGGCAGGTGATCAGCAGGAGGCCAAGAATATCCACCATAAGGATCTAGGTTTCCACAGCAACTCTGGCTCATAGTGGCCCCTGGGAATTCACTGGCACACAGATGTCCCCAAAACCCTCTGAGAAGGGGGATCCACACTAGAGAGAGGAATCCCTAATAAGTGTATGGGATGATGTGGGTCTACCTGGTCTCATCATTTTGTCCTCACTGCTTTCCCCTGCACAGATCTTAGACTAGCAGAGAGATTTGTCTGTAGGCTCTAAGACTGCTACAGAGGCAACTAAGCTAAGTCTCTTCCATGTACAGATCTCTGAGTCCTCATTCCCTCTTCATATGCCAAAGTGGCAAGAAGGCTGACTTTTGATTAAATTTCACATTTGCATTGGAGTTTCCTAATTTCATAGAGCACCTTTACAAAATGAACATTTGCATTACTACCGCAGTTGAAAAGCATACTGTATGTCAGAATCATGACAAAACCCAAGCTTGTATCCAACAGTGTATTGATAAAATGTGCTCTTCTGATGTTCATATACATTGACGGTATGCCTGTTATTCAAAAACTCAGTGTTAGGATGTCATTACTATAGAGAGAAAACTCAATGTGCATAAAAACAAGCTAAATAAGAGAAGTTTTAAAAACAAAACAAGATAACTCCTTGCTTACAGGAGAGCCATTGGGTCTCTGAATAGCCATACTGCAATGGAAGAGTGTAATTTCAGCTATACAATCTCCTCCTCACCAGACTAAAAACAAAAAAGTGTCCTGAAACACTTTGGAAAGTAACAAGAGATTGGGGTAGTATTGAAGCATGTGAGTAAAGGGTCAATCTGAACCAACTCAGCACTTTATTATATGCAGTCACCAATCGATCAAACAAGTGACAGAGGCTCATGGGTTTCAGGAAGAGTATCATTCATCCCTGACCTGGTAGAGATAATCAACACTGGTATGACTGCACTCAGTTAGTGGAGTGGGGGAGGAAAGCCAGGGAAGAATGAAAAAAACCTAGGTAACTTGGTACCTACAAAGGTTTGGAGGTCAAACTGCCCTGAAACAGATGATAAATTTCTGCTCAATCACTTTGCAATAATAGGCAGTAGCAGTTTCCTGAAACCTTGAGCAGCTTTCTAAAGCTGATTTTAGGTTTCCATATTTTGGATTACTTTTGTAGGTATTGTACCATCAAGCAGCTAGAAATATTAAAAGCTTTGAAAACCATAAAAAAAATCATGATTTGAGAGTGTGACCAGCTGCATGTCTTCTAGCTAGTGGGTTCGTGTTTGAGGAAGGTTCAAAGTTTGACAGGCAGTCTTGAGAGCACACTTACTCTTCACTGGTTGCCAGATTGTTTAGACAAAGCAGCAAATCAACACAGCAGTTTTGGGGGCTAGATCTTCATTCCTCTTGGGCACTATTTGCTCAACCTATCTACCTACCATATTGATCAAGGGCAGCAAATGCTGCTTAAAAATGAAGAGCTGACATTAATGTTCACAGGCAAGTTCTGAGTGTGTTTTCTATAAACAGCATTGTAAGGGGGAAAACTCACTTCCTTCCTAACAGAATTTAGTACCTAAACCAGCAATTTTAACTCTATTTCATTCATAGCAATAGCAAATAATACATACCAAACTATCTGTGGATTTGCTTGTAAGTTCAGCTATGAGTTGAGTTAGGAGAATGACATATGGCACTGCCATGGCCAGGAATAAGAAATATCTAAATAAAAGGAAAGAATGGAATGCTATAAAGGCCAAAAAGATACAATGTGTCTCTGCATCCAAAACAAATTTCTGCTGAAGTGTTAATTTTAACTGCACAAAAAGTCTTATACTTAGCATGTTAAAAGATAAAGACTTACCTTATTTAAAGGTACAAATTAAGACATTCACATATTTGACTACAGCTGCAGAAGGGCAGGTTTCTGGTTATGCCAGACAAGTGTAGTTGCTAGGAAACAAGGAGCCTTATCAGTCTGCTCCAAACAGGGCTATGCAGAGACTATTCCACACCCATGATTTTCTTTCATTTAAGCCTGGGGGGGGGGGGGGGGGGGGGAGGAGGGAATCATTGGGCTTGCAATACAAACAGTTACAGCCTGGTACCATTACTGATAAGCCTGCCCACAAGAACTGACTTTTCTGGCTGCAGCACTGTACTGCAAAGGAGTCAGTATCAGGATATATAGTAACAGCTCTTCAGAATGGTAATGCCATCCCAGCAGAGAGAGACCTGAAGCCTTAATAAAATTTACAACTTAAGATGAAACATTATCAAATTCAAAACAGAAGTTTAGCTAGTCAGGGATTTCTGGCTGCAATAATTTAAGCGAGATTATTCTGAAACCATCTGTGTATAAAGCAGAATGTACAGGTTAAACTGCTCTAGCCAGATGAGAGTATGTTGCACATCTGCAGTCTGGAATGATCTTAGTTAGCTAGCTCACCACCTATCATGGGTGTGACTAAGTTTCCCTTGCCTCTATAAAGTTAGTTTAGAGTCAACAATCTTGGCTCAGTGTTCTGTGCTGTTATTTAGCCGTACTTTACCCCTAAATGTTTTCTAAGAGCCCAGTAAGCGGTGGAAGTGTGCTAGGCAATACTGACCACACATGGTCTGGCAAGTTCTCTCGTTCGGCACCAGTCAGATCCTGAGGGTGCCGGACTAGCGAGGTACAATACGTACTTTAAGCTACGGTTTCATTCATAGGTCTCTTCTCTACTTTTCCCAGCCAGGCCCAAAAGGAACCCAGTGGAAGCCGATCCCCTTCTTTCCCCATCCTAATAAAGCACTCAAAGAAAAAAAACAAAAACAAAAACACAGCATCCCCAATTCTTGGTTTGGCTGAGTTGTTCAAACACTTTATCAAGGAGCATTCGAGTAACAGTGACTACAGAAGGATACATTTTCCACTGAAATGCTATGAAAAATATGAACTCTCAAAGCATCCTCACTTCAGGGATAGTATTTCAGAGAACACATGAAAGACCTCCTGACTGAAATTTAAGAAAAAGAAATGTCTGACCGCAGACTGAAAGCTTGAGATTTGCCTGCCGTGTCATTTAATAAAGCAAAACTAGTTATTAAAATATTGTTGCATAAAAAGGATCCTGTAGATGACTTATAAATTTATATTACCAAATTACTGCAAGTCACAAAATCCAACACTGACTAATGATTTTTTAAAAAGTTATTTTGACTATGTTGAACAATTTGATTTCTGATTGCACAGTTGAAAGAAAATATCCTTCTCTCTTACCTTTTGGTGTTCTCTAAAGTTAAAGTAGTCATATATGTGTCTCATCATTAACTCCAAAAACTGGACCAATGAGTTGGGTGGTTTTGTATGAAAAGGGTCCACCTCATAGTGGCCACTACTGCAATTAGCCCCCTTCAAGTCCTCAGTCTCCAGGCTTGAAAGAGCTGTGAACAGGCTGTGCACATCAATCACATTCCTCTTCTCCTCCTAGAAGAGGCCCTTCTAGTCAGGGATGATTTAAGCACATTGGCAGAGAGGGGAAAAAGACTGCACTGCAGGATAGCACTTAGTGTGGACATTAAAGAATATCAACATCTAGTGGTGTCAATTCAAGAATCTTCACAATTTCATAATTTCAAGTTTAAATTCACACAGATGAATAAAGTGACACCCTTGCCATTTGGTAAGCAGTCAGTTCAAGTTCATTATGTACTTGATATTATATGACAGATAATTGAAGACTCCAGGAAAAGACTGAGAACCTGATTAGATTTACTATTACTGGTGAAGATTATAGTATTTGGAGACAAAAAAAAAAAAAAAAAAAATGTATGAATCCTCATGAACAAAATGGTTCTCCACAATGAGACCTTTATAATACAGAATCAACCTCAGCAATTACAGCTGTGCATATCTTGTTATAAAACACATGCTGAATGCACCACATTGGGAAGGGAGCTCTTTGGGTCAACTCAAGCTATAAAATGGGCTACTGAGAGGAAAGACTTCAGAAGAAGTATATCTGAAAGAATTGGGGAAGATTCAGAGATCACAAAATTGGACATTTTAAAAGGCAGGATGGAAATGATTCACAAACCATTGGTGCAGATAAGGTGTATTATTCAACAGCGTGCTTGAAGCCTCAAATCACTAGTGAAACCTCAATCATCAACATTCTTCTGAGATTACTTAAAGAGACAGTTTGTCTAGCGATTAGAGCAGAGAAACAGGTGCCAACAAATCCTAAATGATAATACTGCTGCTGCCATTTATTTCTTGTACAACTTTGGATGAGACACTATTTTTTTCCTTAATTTAGCCACTTGTAAATAGAGACCACGCTCAACTTGTTAAAAAAAGGGCACAAAATAAAGTACACTGATACTACAGACAAGATTCATCCAGTGGTCAAATGTGAATGACAAAATTCCCTCTAGTGAGAAAATGCAATAATGCAGATTTCACTGGCTTTATCGCAAAGCAAGGATAAACATTTCAAAATAACCTACCCTGTGGAAAACATTCCAGTTTAAAATAGCCTATGCTTTCCATGCTCTTATAGTAAAAAATATATAAATTAAAGACTTCACTTGTCACAAACAGGATCAAAGTCAGATTTTTTTTTAAATATACATTAAACCCTCAATTTAACAGACTAATGGTGGCAGGTGAAGGGGGCTGTCCATTATTGCTGAGAGTCCATTTAATCTGAATAGTTATACTGTGCGACAATGCACTGGCCTTCCCAGACCATCGCTCACTCCTGTCCTCTGACCCACCACTTCCCTTCCCCTCTTCTGCCCCATTCTTTCCCTCCCACATCTGTCTCCCTCTCCCAGTGAGCAGACAAGGAGCTGCACTGGCTCCTTCCACTTTCCGCAGCTCTTGGTGCGCTCAGTGCTGCGGCTCCTACAGCCCCGGTGGCCGATCCAGCAGCCTGGGCCACCCTGACGGCCCCCAGCTGCCTTAGCAGTCACCCAGCAGCTCTGGTGAGTCCCCAGCATTTAGGGAGGGAGGGCTGGCGAACACCACCTGTTATTTCCAAAGTCTGTTAAATTGGGGTCCATTAAATCAAATGCCTTTACCATAAACTTTGTTCTACCGCCCAGACTGACCAAAATCAAATTCAGGATCTTTAGGGGTTTTAAAATAAATATGTTGGCTAGAATTTTCAGGTGGTAGCAGACCTGTATCTTTTAAAGATTTGACCCCAAAAAAACACACACACCACACACACAGAGCTACATACAGAAGGGCACAAGTACTTAATAGGCCAGGTCCTTGTTGCAGTAAACAGGTACAGGGCAGCCAATACTACTTGTGATTCTTCACAAGGTAATTTAACTTTAAAAAGACTGTCTCTGGAGTGAGGAAAATGCAGGGGGGGGGGGTTGCAGCACAATTGGCTGCTGGGTGTCAGGCTCATCCATCTCCTTAAAAATGTTTAAATAGGTTACTGTTTATGTATGTGTAGTTATTTCTATCAGATTAATGTTTACAATTTTCCATACTTATTTCTTTACATATGCCAAAAGTTTTTTCCACATGAACATAACCAAAATTTCTATCTATCTGGATTAGATAAGACAGGTTTTGGGCCCTGCTAGTTCCAAGAACAAAAAGCTCCCCCCCCCCAATATAAGAAGTTTGCTCAGCGGTGGAGTATCTTGACAGAATGCAATAGTGCTTTACCACTTCGGGTTTTCTTAATACATCTAACTCTCAGAGACAAAAATTGCCTTATCTTCCATACCTCAAGTTCCTCAACAAAAAAAATTGCCTGTGATTATAGACGACTTCCATTGAGACAAAGTCCTTAACTGTTATACCCAGATGCCGATCAATCTTCCATCACTTTGGACTCAACACAAATGTCTGTCAATACTTGCATCATTACTATGCTAAAATTAAATACTACTTGAACCAGAGGAGAAAGTATTTTAATGTCATCTAAGTAACAGTAATTACTTGCTTTCAGAATGACTGGAACTCATTCTTGTTGGACATATGTTTTTTGATACAGGCTCCATACCTCTTGTGTTACCATCCCTGAAATACATTATAGTACTAATCAACAATGAGGCAACTACATTTATTGACAGCTACTTGTTCACAGCCGTTAATGATTGTACTATACTAGAACATCTCCCCTGCAGCTGTTTCAACAGAAATAGTACATTGGATAAAAACTGCCTTCAAATCTTTCCAGTGAATGGGTATTTCTCCCACTCAGACTATTAAGACACCTTTTATATTTTGTTTGAATATTTGCTCAAAAATGTCTTTTAGCAAATAAATGGTGATGGTTGGAAACTAGTAAATAAATAAGAATACCTGTCTGGATTAGGCATAACACATTCAGTGAAGCAATGCTGGTAACATCATATATTTTAAAGTGAAAAGTAACATTCACAAACAGTCAGAAAGTCAAAACTGTTATTAACAAAATAGGTAAATCATACACAAAGTTCATTAAGTTTTGCTGCAATTGTTTGGGTCCCTTGCAAAGATGGCGTGTAGTAGCTTATTCTCCATACTAATCAAGTGCAAAGTAGCCAAATAGGGCACTGACTTTGATGGTAGTTGTGGACATCCATCCACTAGATAATAAATCAGACCATGTAACTCATTTTACATGGGCCCTTAGCTACTAAATACTGGTAGGCTTATTACAAGACCATGGTCAGCACATCAACTGGTAATTTTAATTTTCAACTAGAGGGAAAAGCCACTCAGTAAGGTAATACTGTTGACTTTAGAAGGACATTACCTATTTACTCTAAGGGCTTGTCAGTAAAGTTTTAGCATTTAAAATAAAACAGGAGATAACTTCTTCAGAAGACAATGTACAAATGAAACAAATTACCAACATATTAGAAAAACAGTTCTCCGAGTATTAGATTTGGCCTGCGTTTCACTTCTAAAAAAAATGACACAAATGAGCCTAAACTAAAAGTATTTTTAACATGAGCGCCAACATCCTTTAAAAAGTTACAGTTAAACTTTAGTAAGGTTAAGATTATCTCACAAATATTTTTAATAAGTCAGAGACCGGTTGCAGGTAATAAGCAGCAATTCACAGAATCCTTTGACCTGCTTCAACTTTTACTAAAAATATCCAGGGCAAGGGGAGGCAAACAGAGTGAAGCTGTAGCTTGAAGCTCCTCCAGCCCTAAAGCCCCAACCTTTGCTGCTGCTCCAGTGAGCCAAGAATGGCTGCTCTGGCAGGCCCAGGGCTAACATAACATAATATATAGAGATACACATCTCATAGCACTGGAAGGGACCTCAGGAGGTCATCAAGTCCAGTCCCCCAAGCACCATCCCTGACAGATTTGTTTTAAAAAACAAACAAACAAAACAAACCAACCTATTTTGCCCCAGATTTCTAAATGGCCTCCTCAAGAGCTGAACTCAAACCACTGAGCTATTCCCTCTCTCTAGTCAACTATTTAGCAGATCTGGGGTGACTGCTGGCCAAGTGCTGCAGGGTCTTGCCAGCTGTTCTGGCAGCCTTGGGACTGACTTCAACAGCCACTGCTCTGCCAGCTCCAGGGCTAACCAATCATCAGCTGTTGAGTGTCCCCAGTGCTTGCAGACCACCAGCCAGCTGTTCCAGGGCTACCGCTTTGGCCCTGCCCCAGAAAGCTACAGAATCCGTGACCTCAGTGACAGAATTATATCCTGAAGTGTTAGATACTTCCTATGATAAATATCAAAAATAAGAACTAAAACCTTAAGTCACAGTCAGCTCTGATTTCACATGCACTAGTAGGCATAAACTACATATTTTACAACTTTTAACTCAGCAGCATTCACTTGGCTCCTGTAGCCTGACAGCCAAAAAGTTATTTTCCTGGGTAGAGGGTGTTGCTGTAATTTAAAGCTTAAAAAAAAAAAAAAAACCACACAAATTTAGGATAGTTATTAATTACACTGGCTTAAATGTATTTTTGGCATTAAGTTCAATACAAAAAAGCTAAGATTCAAAAATATATGTAAGAACACCATGAAAAAATTCATCATCAATCTAAACTCCTGGGAATCTACATCATCAGACTGAAATACCTGGTAACGATTGATACAACCGGGCACATCACCCTTTGATAGTATATGCTCAAGTCACGCAAAAGAACTTGGTTTTAGAAGGAATTCAGAACTACACTGATATGCGGTTATTGCAGTCAGCTGTGCAAATCCAATATTGGATGGATAAGCCATGAGAGAAGCTGCAGACTCAAACACTGCCCATAGATCCTCACCGCCACTGCTAACCACCATCTCTCAAGACGAAAAGGGGCCATAATAATATCAAAGTATAGCAGCAAGTTTGTTTCCAGATTCAGACCAATTAAAACCAAAACCAAAACGGGAGAGGGTATTAGAAACTTGATAAAAAAATCTCAACATTTTATCTGATAACCAGAGACTGAATCCACCTGAAATGTAGATATCTCTATTCTGCTCCCAAATACATTTTTACTTCTCTCCTTTAGTTCCTCATAACTGTCAGGATCTCATACAGGCAAAGTAAATTAGATCCCAGTTTCATAAGCCACATACTTTCAAAGGCCAAAAATGCTAAAAACTTACCAGGTTTTTCAGAAGTTCATACTGAAGTGCTGGATCTTCTATCAACACGTTTTATTCAGGAGGGAGGAACATGGTGCACTGCTAGGTTCTCACTCATACTTTAATACACGTAGCAAGACGCCTACACAACAGACAGACAGACACAATTATTTGGGCAGTGCTTACCTCAACCCCTTACAAAGGAAAGCAAACAAACGAACAAAAAAAAAGACTTGTTTTTCCAGCTCCACTTGCCTGTTTTTCCTGCTCTTCTTATACATACACAATACAGATCGCCAACTAACCTCAGGAAAAATTCTCACCAGCAACCACACACACCACCACAGAAATACTAATCCTGGAACTTTTCCTCACAACAAACCCCGTGGCCAATTCTGTTCACATATTTACACTGGAGACACCATCACTGGACCTAACCACACCAGTTACATGATCAGGGGCTCATATTCCTGTACTTCAGCAAATGTGGTATGTGCCAGCATGTGCTAGCAATGCCCCTATGCTACGTATATTTGACAAACTGGACAATCACTTCACCAAAGAATGAATGGACACAAACCAGACATTAGGAATCTGAACACACACAAACCTGTCAGTGAACATTTCAACCTACCAGGTCATAGCATTCAAAACTTAAAAACCTGCATTCTAAAACAAAGAAACTTTAATACCAGATTACAAAGGGAGACGTGAATTGGATTTCCACGACCAGCATCTGATGAAGTGAGTCTGTGCTCACAAAAGCTCATGCTCAAACTCTTCTGTTAGTCTATAAGGTGCCACAGGACCCTTCATTGCTGTTACAGATCCAGACTAACACGGCTACCCCTCCGATATTTTGTTAGCGTTTCAAGTGCTACAGGACGGCTTTTTTGTTTGGTGACTACACACAAGGACAGTGCTAGTTTAGCTGAAATCAACAGAGTTAACTTAAGTATACAGGAGATCCTCTGCAAGCACTGAAGCCAAGCCTCATTCTATATATAAGGCTGGAAAGTTACACTTACTTTAAAGCCCTGTTTCCACTGAAAGAGAGTTACATGGTTCAAATTTGCCTTAAACAGCCATTAGGTCACCCAAAAGTGCCATCAGTGTTTACTCAGCCAGAAGTATACAACAACTCATTCTACAATGACAATTGTTAATGCTACCTTCAAATTCTGATGAGAGAAATTAATGCTGGCAAGATTTCATTGTCAAAATATAGTTGCAGACTCCAGATAAGTGCTTTAGAAATGCTTTTAGATACTTACTAAGCCTGATCTTTGCAATTTAAGCAATTAAACTGGTAAAACATGCTTTTAAAAGTACTTCCTGAAAATAAAACCTAAAATCCAGAACCACCAAACTGTTGCAATTTGAACAAGTGATTTTTTTTCCCCTCTTAAAAAATACACTACAAAAATTCTGTCATTGGAGTCATTTTGTATTGTGAATTCAACCTAATAAACATGGGCATTTTCTTATCTTAGACTTGGTCGAGATCTGATTTGCCTTTGTTAATTTGTCAGAGGTGGGAAGAAAAGAGATTTCTATTTCCTTGGCTTCCCTTATACACCAAATTGCTGCAATCACTCCCCAAGTTAAAATGTACCATACCTTCTTCGCCAGGGAATGTATTCTCCGTGCCCCTTTGCACTATTTTTCTGTAGTTCACACAGCTTGCTAAATATATTACAATAACCTATCTTCTGTCTGCAGCTTTGAAAGCTTTGTGCAACTTCCCCTATCCCTTCCAGCAATATCATTAATCACCAATGTTAAGGCCCACATTTGTTTTTATGATGGGCTTTTAAAAAAAAAAATACATTTTTATCCTGGGCAACGGGTGTTTAGTAGTATTCATCTTGATCCTTAGAGGAATCATTTTTGCAGTGCCCATTTTAATGCCAAATTTTAAATCACATTCAAGGTTTGCTGACTTTTTAAGCCTTCCTCATTCTGACAGAGGTAGGCTGAGCAAAGCCCATTAAAATGAATCTCAAAAATGAAAGTTCCCACAACTCACCAAAAGGTGGGTGCATTGAGGGGGTTACACCACAAGGCACTGGAGCAGTCTGAATCTCAAATATGAGCGTCTCCCCCATCCTTCCAAAAAAACGTGGCTATATTGGGGGGCGGGGAGGGGAATCTACACGGAGAAACACTGGGGGCAATTCTCAGATTTCACTGAAGGGGAAAAAAGGGGGGTAGGGGGCATGTGGTCATTCCCCAACCTTTTTTGTCATCACAGGTATGGGGGCTTGACCATCAGTCCAATTTGCCCCCCGCAAATGAGAGAGGGCTTTGGTGTCCCCCCTTCTTCTTGACACCCCCCAACTGCAGAGGGAGGCAGAGCCTTTGCCCCCTCCCCCAGATGCTTTGGTGAGCCCGAGCCCTCACCTTCTCCACTTTCTGGAACCTGGGAAGACAGAGCCCTTTGCTTCGTCTCCCGCGCGGGGGCACCCGGCAGGCCTGAGCTCCCCGAGCGCGGGGAAGATGGGGGGAGCGCGGAACCGCCTAGGCACCACAGTACCTGCGCCCCCGGAAGAGAGTTCAAACCGCACGCACGCACGCCCCAGCCCAACAGGAGTGCGAGCCCCAACCCCAGCCGCCTCCTCACCTGTATAAGAAACCTCCAGCAGCCTCCGCCAACAGGTTCCCTTTCGTACCCCCCGCCCTCAGGCGGCGTCCAGCCCGCTCCCTCCTGCGCCTCCTTGGGACTTGTAGTCCTGCTTTTGCCCGCCAACCCACTGGTTCTGGGGAGTGTCTCCTGGTTCGGAACTACCATTCCCAGAGGCCTTCGCGATGCCACACCTGCGCCCCCCTCGTTCCACAGGGAACCCCCGCGGCGCCGCAGCCTCGATGAGTTCCCTTCTTTGCCGCGCTATGCCTCTTGGGAAATAGAGTTCCTCGCCTCTGCGAGGGTGAGAGGCTCAGCAGATTACAGGACTACAATTCCCAGAAATCGCCGCGCGAGCCAGCCATTTTGAGCGTTGCTAGGAGACAGAGACGCCCCTAGAGGAGGAGGAGCGGAGGAGGAAGGAGCAGGTGAGGGGAAGAGATACAGGGCCAGGAATAGCCTCAATGCTGCGGTTACCCACGAGCCCTGTGCTGGACCTTGGTGCCACCTGCTTAGGGGAGGTTGGGGTGTTCAGTGGGGGGAGCACAGACTTGGACTCTTTTTCCTCACCCCATCAAGTCAGTCACAAAATGGATGCAAACAAATGGGCTTCAGACAGGAGTCTTTGGGATAAATGAGTGGGGGAGATGGATTTTTAGGGACTGTGCCCATCGTGTAGAGAGCTCCTCTGAAGCTGTATTGAAGCCACCTGGTTGTGCCAAGAGATCTGCATTGCAACTTGCAGGAGCACCCTGATTTCAAAGAACAATGTGTGAACCCAGGATGAAGCTTATTTCCAAACGGGTAAGACCCACTGTGCAAAATACATTCACACAGACCTACCCTGGTATCAGTTCTGATCCTTGGATGGATTATTCTTCAAGTATGAGAGAAGGGGCAAACTCTCTTCACATACTGGGCCGGGAGTCAAAATGGGCTGGCACGGTGGCACCATTATTTGGAGGCTGATGTCATGTTCTCCAGAACTAAGATTTCATTCTTAAACAGTCCTCTAAATCTTATGGGTGCAAAGGGAAATGAAAATATGATCCAAGTGTAAACAGATATAGTGTCTTCAGACAGACTGCAACCATATAGCAGTAGGGATATTACCAACCACCGGACCTGGATGGTGATAGTGACTATGAAATGCTCAGGGAGATTAGAGAGGCTGTTAAGATTTAAAATATAATAATGGGCAATTTCATCTATCCCCATATTGACTAGGTATATGTCACCTCAGCATGGGATGCTGAGATAAAATTTCTTGACACTTTGACAGTTTTTTGGAGCAGCTGGTCCTGGAACCCACAGGAGAAGGGTCAATTCTTGATTTTCTCCTAAGTGGATTGCAAGATCTGATCTAAGAGATGAATATAGGTGGACCACTTCGCAATAGTGACAATAGTATAATTAAATTTAACATCCCCGTGGCAGGAACAACATCAGTTAAAGTCAGTAATCCCTGTGCCCACTTTTTATTTGGTTCACCAAGTATACACACAGAGTGACTTTATAATCAGGAAATACCTGTCTCCACTTCTCTTCACTGTTTGTAGTTTGCATTATAGTTTGGTAAATATATCACCATGAGGTTGGTCTACAGCATCCTGATGATTTTGTCAATTTCACATCATCCCTTTCTAGTAGTTTCTCAAATAAATCACATGATTGAATATAAAACACAAAAACCATCAGATGGAACATTACAAGTAGTACAGAGATCCAGTGTACATAACAGGCGGTCCTTTAAAATCTATGAATAATTTATACAGTACCACAACAATCTACATTTTTCCACATATGAGAGCTTTTCAACATCATTTTTGTATAAGGCAAGATGTATCATTTGCAAGTTTACATATGGAGGGGAAAAATTGTGGTGTTTAAATGTGGAATTGGCCAAACATCAGTAATTTACAAGGTAAAACAAAACAGCAGAAATGTAACATTTTAAAGACTAACAACATGGGGGACACGAAAGCTCATCACAGAATAAACCATTTTGTTAGTCTTCAAAGTGCTATATTTCTGTTGTTTTGTTTTGTTGGAGTGCAGACTAACACAGCTACCTCTCTGTTACAAAGTAAAAGAAGATATATGCTCTGAAAAACATACCCAGTTCTATAAATTGTTCATCTTAACTCAGACCAGCACTGCTGTGAAATAAAACTGCTGGAAAAAAACTTTCTGAATGTTGACACTGCAAATGAGTATGCTAAATACTCCTTGTTTAATGCATTAGCACTTTATCTGGCATTATATTAGGCTTCCAGTAAATCTACTTACCTTACAC
This sequence comes from Carettochelys insculpta, assembly GCF_033958435.1. Taxonomy (NCBI): domain Eukaryota; kingdom Metazoa; phylum Chordata; order Testudines; family Carettochelyidae; genus Carettochelys; species Carettochelys insculpta. The sequence continues at coordinate 14,559,291 of NC_134159.1, forward strand.
AGTTTCAAATATTCAAAGTTATTCTTTTAACTAAAAAGAACTTATTTCATATTAGACACACAAGGTGAGTGAGGTACAGTACAACCCTGAGATATGTGCACTCAAGTTGTGTGAACCTTGGGCTAATGCAAGTCTGAGTGCCAGGGAACTGGTGCCTGGCTCAGGGCTGCCTGCAGCTGGAGAGCCAGGAAACTGACCAGTGCAGCAGCGCTGGTCAACTTCCTGACTCCAGTGAGTGGTGGGCAGGCAAAAGCCAGGCAACAGTTCCCCACTACTCACAGGAGCAGGAAACAGACCAGCACAAGAGCTCCGATCAGTTTCCTGTCTCCCGTGAACAGCAGAGTCTACTATAATATATTTTATTTGCCCAGCTTCTATAGGGGAGAATTAAAAACATTTGAGCTTACATAGAAGTCTCATTTCTTATTGACAATTTAGATTAACCAAAGCTAAAAGACAAATTTCAAGTCTCAGTTCTCCTGATTGCTTGCATCGGGATTTACACTGATGGAAAGGTAAATCACACATTCAACGTTTAAGAAAAATCCTCACCAAGTTATTGTTTATTTCTTTTGCTATTGTGTGTGCATATGGGACGTGGTCAAGAAGGGAGCCACATGGGCATCTTGCCACATCATGGCACTTTTATTTTTTTAAATGTGACATTTTTTGTATCTGTCTTGGGACTTGTGAACGAGGCCTATGTGCAGCCTCTTTGAGCATTTGTTATCAATGAATCATCATATAACTCATGGAATATGAGTCAACCATTCAGTTGCATATGATGTTTTTTCATTAGGTGATAGTTTCAGACTGAGTGCACCTGAGTAGTGATATGCAAATTAAAAATTTTTTCGATTCCACCCAGAGATGGGGTTTCTTATGGGTGGGGTAAATGGGTTGCCTGTGTAGCCTGGGAACCAAGAGTGTTACTTGGTACATAAAGCTATCCAGAAAAATGAACACTTGAGGATGAACCTGATAATGTTGTATCAGCATCATGTCTAAATTTTAATTTGTTCAAAAGTCATAGAAATCAATTTTGTGTTCAAGTTGGTTTTGGACCATACTCCCCTGAAAGCAATCATTAAAATACATAGTCTTAAGTGGCAGTAAATCTTCAGCTTTGAATTTATTTACTTTTCTTGGTTTATGACATCCTCTCTAATTTTTCACGCTTTATTTTAAACAATTTTATAGAAGACTAAAAGTTTTTTTCATACTAGTGTAGGGCTGTGTCTACACTAGAGAGTTTTGTTGACAGAAGGGGCCTTCTGTCAACATAACTCAGGGAGCATCTACACACATAAAGCGTTCTGTTGACAGGGTCACGACAGAAGCCCGCATTTGCCTCGACAGAGTTATCCCTCAAAAATTTGAGAAATAACACTTGTCAACAGAGTAGACAGAAGTGGGCTACATCTACACTAGATGCGTCTGTCGACAGAAGCTACTTTCGGCAAGGAAAATCTCAACACAACCACTGTGGACAAATTGCAAATATATACAACTTGCTCTGTCAACAGTGAACCGCCAGACTGCACTGCCCTCTGGTGCCAGAAAGTGGAATGGCAGCACTGCAAAGAGGGCCGCCCAGCAACTGGAAGCCCCGCTCTGTCGATAGAAGTGTGCACATTGCACTTTTGTCGACAGTACACTGTCCATAGATTGTTATGCTTCAAAACAAAAAAGCAGTCAAGTAGCACTTTAAAGACTAACAAAATAATTTATTAGGTGAGCTTTCGTGGGACAGACCCACTTGTTATATTTTTGAGGGACAATATTGGTGAGGAAAATGCAGAGTTCTGTCGATACTTTGTTGACAGAGTGCTTTAAGCGGGTTGAAAGCCCCCGCGTCATGTCGACAGAAGGCCCACTCTGTCGACAAAACTCTCTAATGTAGCCCCAACCCTAGAGTATTCCCATCAGCACTTGTACTCCTGCCCTTTGCAATGAATGAGGGAAGCCCCTCCCTCAGTGGAGATGGCATGGAAGCTCGAACTAAGGTATGTCAACTCCATGTACATAAGTATCGTACCTGGAGTTGTGTATCTTAATTCAACCTTCCCCTTTAGTGTAGGTCTGGCCTAAGTCATCTTGGTGACATATTAGATGGAAACATACAATATGGCTCGTAGCAGTGGCTATAAATACTGATGAATGAGGAATATGTGTGTTTCTTAAGTAGTATCTGCCTGTGGGTGAAAAAACACTCAAGCTGCACAAATTGTTGAACTTCAGGACTGATATTCCAGGTGTAACAGAGAAAAACATGGACCATAACTTCAACAACAGGGTTTGCTTTTTGCTAAAAATCAAAGTAATGTCTTGCATGGTAAAATACAGAACAGGATTAACTAATCAAAATAGAGCTGAATAAATGGTATTACAAGCAGGAAATATCAGAGACCCATTGTTTAATTAAAGGAAAACATGGGTAAAACTGATGCATTAGAGGGCATACCGTCAGCTGAATTTTAAACCCTGAAAAAGATGGTTTTCCACTTAAGAAATGTGAACAGTATAGCCAAGATGGGGAGTTAAATTCTTCATATTGTTGTTTCTAAATAAGCAATGTCAGTTTTCCAAACCTAGGAACTTTTATTCAGCACATTGTGCTGTAATTACTGTTAAAATTATAGTTTTTTCTTCCTTATCTACTCCTGTGTTGTTTTGTACTGAGTTTTTGCACAATAGTAAATTGCCAAAACCTGCAAGACTAGTGAGTCTGTTATTCTTATATTGCATTTGGTGGCATATTCAGCATTTATACATAAATTTAAAAATTTACACTTCAAATGCTTCAACACCGTAAAATGTTCATGGCAGTTTGCATGATATAGACAGTGCACATAGGAGGGTGGGGAGGGAGAGAAAGAAAAGTGTCAGGGACTGGGACAAATATGGAAGTTTATCTCTCAAAGCTCTTACTACCAGTACAAAGATTGAGTACAGGTGCAAGTTTATATGAAACATACTAGGGTGAGTATTAAAGTTTTAATGTTTGTAGCAATATATAGGTTTCATTATTAGTACCTGGAGCAGGGATTTTCAGTTATATATTAGTATCTATTGAAGTTTTATTAAAAATACATTTCATTCTGTTCAGATAGGATTTTGTTCTCATTTGAGCTGATGAGCACAAAAACTTGATACTCGTAAAAGTACGGTTGGGTGTTTTACAGAAATCAATTATAAAAGAGTCTAGTAAGATATAATCTATATTATCTTGATTTATTAACTTGACCAATGTACTTGCAAGTGAATGAGCAGCAGCTGATCTTACAAGGTAAGCATCAAAGTCTTTCATCAAGTAGAGGGGTGAGGTGAGCACATAACATTTGTGGTTCTTGGGGCAATTTAATTACTGAGGTTGAAATAGAGTATTGCCAAATTGTTACATTACTGGATTTAATTTTGTGATGTGTGGTTAATTTGCTAGAACACTGCTTCACAGAGTGGTACTTCTTTCAACATACAGTACAGTCTTAACATGAAAGACCAATTTCACTAAGCATATACCAGAGCAAGGTATGTAGAATTCACAGAGAACCATCTGAAGGAAGTAAGAGCGATTATACTAATTTCATGGTTATTCTTAAAGACTGAAATGGATTTGGGAGTCCTAATATGCAAATTAGTTCCTTCCAGTGGTGTCACAAGATACTTTAAAATCTTCTCTGAAACAGTTTGAACTTGGGTATTATAGAAGCAAAGCTGCACTAAGATCAAGTATAGTATCTCCACCTAATCTGAGCACCTGGCACATGACTTCTGTCTTCTGCTTTCCTTCCATGCCTTGCTACGACTGTGTCCTAGAGCCGAAGATATTTCACCTTAACCTGGTATGCTGATCATCAGTGTTACTGTGTATCACAAAGGAGTAGAATATTCCAGGCTTTATTTGAAAAAATATTTTTGACTACATGAAATTAAATGAACTCGAGGTACTTTTTCAGTTGCATCATGGCAAAATACTTGTACTGAATGTTCTCATTTTAAAGGCTCACTAGCCACTACCCACCCTCACCCCCGCTAGAAAAAATCATGGGTCTTGTCCTTGTGAGCACTACATGGAGAAACGCACACAAGCAAACTGAGCTTCCCTTTTCTGCCAGAGAATAAAATCTCAACTACAATTCATAGAACTGATCTGTCCCCAATACAGCTGTGAAATAATCAGAACATCAGACCTGAAAGTTCTGTTGGTGATCAAAGCAAGTTTCCTTCAAAGACATCTTCGGGATGAACTGAAGTAAGCCACTGCAATTTCATCATACCTTCCTGTGTTTATCAGTATTCATCTTTCTTCTCTCCCTATTCAGCGCCTCCTTCATGAGGCACTGAATGCTGTGAGGCACAGAAAGTTCAGCGTGGAATGTGAATGCTTACAGATAGATTTCCCTGAGTGAACAGGAAGAATTGTAGAAGTGTCTCGAAGAGAAGTTTGAACTGTACTTGGATTTAAAAAGGACGGAAGGGAGAAAAGAAAATAAGAAAGTGTCTAAATCCTGCACTATGTTTATCAGATTGATTGTTTCTGGTGAAAAACACTAGAAAGGAAGTTACAGGGAAACAGATTTTCTCAACAGGATTTCCTTCTGACAGGATTCTAGCCACTACTGAATTTGGGTAATTTAATAGCTTTCCTGTCTGGTTTTATTATGCATGAGGTTTCTACCATTTATCAATATGCGTTGGGGTTTAACTTTCTTTCCATGAACAAACAGTTGATAAAGTGTTGATGTGTCTTTCACTTAGGAAATTCACAATATATTTCAAACAGTATGCATGTAGCTATTTACTGAGTTTCCTCTTCAGCATGAGGGCCATTGTATTCCTTTAGTGCCACTATAAAAATGGTAATTCCCTCCACACCACCCTAGTTTTCAGAAATATCATCATATGACATCTGCCCTTCTCTAGTTCATGTCTTTGTGGTGGACACTACCAGCAAAGCAGAGTGGGACTTCAGTTCCTGATATTTCTAAGAACAATTCAGCTAAGAGTTATGCCAGCTCCAGAATTTGAATTTTGATTTAAACCAGGAGTGTCCAACCCGCGGCCCGCGGGCTGCATGCGGCCCTGGACAGCTAGTAATGCGGCCCCACAAGATCGTAAACTTTTAACATTATTGAATAGTAACAGAGAGTAAGCCGTGCTAGTCTATACACTATCAAAACAAAAAGCAGTCAAGTAGCAGTTTAAAGACTAGCAAAATAGTTTATTAGGTGAGCTTTCGTGGGACAGACCCACTTCTTCAGACCATATCCAGACCAGAACAGACTAAATATTTAAGACACAGAGAACCAAAAACAGTAAGCAAGGAGGACAGATAAGAAAAAGATAATCAAGGTGAGCAAATCAGAGAGTGGAGGGGTGGGGGGGAAGATCAAGAAGTAGATTGAGTCAAGTATGCAGACGAGCCCCTATAGTCACTATAGTCACACAGCATGCAGAGTTTATAGTCAAAAACATACAATATATGAAGGGTGTGGTGCGAGGAGGGCATAAGCTAAATAAGCACAGCTCCTAAAAGTACAGTGTATATTTGTGTATGTCTGCACATGCAAATACAGAAGATACATCAACCTTGCCAATTCCCCATTGGTCTATTCTTCACTGTAATTATTTAAAAGCAAAGATACAAGTTGCTATAGAAAGATTCTGAGAATAGGACGGATGCAGAAGGTCACCAATGAGGAATTATATAGAAAGATATAGCCGAGAGAGAACCTGCTGCAGAAGGGTATAAAATGGAAGCTACAACTATTTGGGCATATAAGCAGAATGAACGATGAATGAAAAATAAAGACCCTGGTATTCAGCATAATGGACGGTTCAAAAAGGAGAGGCAGACCCCACAGAGTATGGATAGATGATATAGTAGCTTGGTGCGGAGCTCGTCTACAGAAACTAAGCCACTCTGCACTGGACAGGGAAAGATAGAAGGAAATAGTGAGAAAGGCATCAGACAACAATGGGCACTGAGCCCTTGGTTACAGGTGATGAAAGATCCAAATCCTCAACTAGGTGAAGTCCCCCTGACTTAAATGTGCTGTGTTGATTTAAGGGAGGGTCTGACCCAGCAAGTTCTTCGCTTTTGTTCTTTCAGATATCAGTATCACTAGATTCCACGTTATGAAAACAACCCATCCTTTAAAGTACAATGCTAACCATTTACAGAACATCTAGCCTAACAGCAGCTAATGAGTCAATTGAGAAACGTGAAGACAGCATGGGGGCAATAGCCACAAAGCACTTTATATCTCAAGCTACCAAGACAGCATGATAAATATGCAGAGGAAACGTAACAGGGTGTCACTCATGATCACTCTTCACTCTTTGGCTCATTAACTGAACTGATGATTCCAACTACTGCACTGAGTGAGAGTGTGTCTCTCCAAAGTGGTTCTCCATGTCAAAAAGCATTTGTGAGCAGAACCAAAGCCTAAGATTATGATATAAATTAAGCTTTTAGGAAGGTACAAAAAGCATCCTGATGTCCTTTTCTATAGCTTCATATAAGGGTAATGTCAATAAATTATTTGACGTGCTACAAGGATGCTTCACCCTTGTGCAAACACTGATTGCTTTACATTGCTGCATCTCATTATGATTGAAATTAAATCTCGTCCCTTACGTTCATATGCTTGAATTAGTGCATGATTTGCTTGGTTGTTCTGAACATATTCTTTAACATTAAGGCAAAACTGGGTCTTGTCCCATAAATATGTATATTCTTGTACTGTCCTTCTGAAGCAGTATCACATCTGGGGCTAAGTTTACACTACAGAATGAAGTTGATTTTAAGGCCCTTAGCTTGACTTTACAGAGGCTATCTCTACATTATGAGAGAAATTCAATTTTTAATAAATTGGATTTTGTTAACCTTGTACTTACAAATTCAAATTTAAGTGTCCACAAACCTTGAAATTTGACCCATCATTTTTCCTTGTTGAGTTCCACATCCCCATTGCCCTATGCAAGTTCGACAGGGTGAGCAATCCATTGTGGGTGTTTCATGTTTGAATCCCAGAATGCAAGGCCCTGTTCCAGAATTCAGAGCACCCAGTAACAGAATTCAGACCTCCCCCAAACCTGCTGGGGTTCCCTGTGCTGCGCGTCCTCTGTGGACATGGGCGGAACTTTGGACAGCTGTGCTATCAGCCCTGTCCATCCCCACCTGGTTCTGTCAGCTATGTGTTCGCTACAGATGTTCGCATAGCGATGGGCAGCTGTGCCTTCAGCCTTCTCCTAAACCTGCCTGGGTTCCCTGCATTGCGTGTCCTTTGTGGAGGTTGGTGTAGAAGCGGGCAGGTATGCGAGAAGCCCTGCCCACCCCCACCTGGTTCCATCAGCTGCACGTCCGGACCTTTATATTTGCAGACCTGGGTTCCACAGAGTTCAAATTCAAATTCTAATTCAATCAAAGATTCACAGGCTTCCTGTGACCTCCTTCTTGCGCCCTTGGCTGGAGAGCAGCTGAGAAGGAAGCAACCACACATAGAAGGTCACCGTGTAGCTTTGTGGGATACATACCTGACACTTCTGGAGGCTAATAATTCAAATTAAAGACTTGGTGCTTCCACACTAGCCTTTATTCAAAATTTTAAATTCAAAATTGACGCTATACCCATCCCATAGTATTGACATTTTGTTATCAGTATTAGGGCTCTCTCATCTGAGCTAATGGTATTTACAGTGAAGACAGTGACGTTTTAATATCGAGGTACTGCCTTTAAATTCAGTCTTATCTTCTAGTGTAGATGCAGCCGATGTGACTGTCTTCACTGCAAATACCACTAGGTCAATTTTAAGGAGCGCTATGGTTGACATTCTTGCATCAACCATCTGATGTGGTGTAACATCAAGTTCAAATTTAAAAGGTTGAATTAATGCTAGATTGGAAACAGTGTTTCTTTAAATCAATTTTATTGGCCTCCAGAGGTGTCCCACAGATATCTCCCAATGCCCCACCTCTGCACCTCCAGGTGCAGAGGAAATAGGTGACAGGAAGCCCAGGAATTTGAATTAGGTAACAGGAAGCCAGGGAATTTGAATTCATTTTCTTTCTAACCAGCATGGCTACCATGCCCAAGGAGCCATCCGTCACATTGCATCTAGCCATTGCATCTAGCCATTTTGCCATCTTGAATATGCAGGGTTTTTCTGATCTGAGTTCTCAGGGCTGCAAGAGAGCTGCGGCATGGGGCCATAACGAGATCCTGTATCTCATTTCTGTCTGGGGAGAGGAATCAGTGTGGAGCAGGCTGTGAGTCAGCAAGCGCAATGCGGACATTTATGAAAAGATTTTGTGGGGCATAATCACAACACATTACTCCTGGGACACTCAGCAATGCTGGGTGAAAGTAAAGGAACTCTGTTGGAACTATCATAAAGTCCAAGAAGCCAACAGGCAATCAGGGTCATCTCCCAAGACATGTCAGTACTACAAGCAGCTGGACGCCATTGTTGGGGGGGACCCAACCACAGTCCCCAGTATTAACTGAGACTCTTTAGGAGGCTCTACTCAGAACTCTGGTAGGAGCTGAAAGGAGCTGAGCCAAGATGGGGAGCAGGAGGCAGAGGCTAATGAAGAGGAGGACGGTGACAGTCAACAGCAGACGCCTGATGAACCTGATGCTGCCAGCCTGGAGCTCTTTGTCACCCTCGATCTTGAGCCAGTCCCCTCATCATTGACACCTGAAGCTCCAGGGTCCAGCAATGGCTTCTCTGATGAGTATTTTTATAGAATGCTACAAGCAGATTGTGGCTGGGTATAGGTACAGGTTTACTCCCGTGGAGCACATTTTTTAAACTGCTACAACTGGATTGTGGCAGGCGCGGTGGATCTATGCCCCTTAGGGAACAGCTTGTTAATATTTCTGGGGATGGATTGCTTATCATTTTATCATATCTTTATCTCCACAAAGATCTCAGCCAGATACTCTTTTATTTTTCACACAAGGTTTTTGGGGAGGCCTGACTTATTGTGGCTTCCAGAATAGCACACCTTGCCATGCCAGGCAACTAGTAAGTAATCTGGTATGATGGTATCACACAGCATTCTGGCAAATTTTCCAACCCAGTGTGAGCACTTTCTTTTTCACGCTGTTATTGTTAGGAGGCTGGTGTCTCTTCTTGCAACCTAGAAGAAGCATAGGAATTGTGATTGGAGTTTTTTGCACTGCTCCGTGGCAATCTGAATTTCCCAGGACCACCCTGCCACACCACAAGACAGGCAGGCTCCTCGTCTCCTGCATCCACATGGCTGGCAGGGTCTCCTGGCCTTTTCCCCTCCTACCATGCTGCTGGCTTTTTCCCTCCAAAGGATTGGTGAGGAGCAGCCAAGGAAGGTTTTCTTCTGCGCTTTAGAGTTTACAGGGATGACCGCCCCCGTCCCCCCGCAGCCCAACATCGGGCCAGCAGGATCGAACCCACCCACTGCCACATGGCTGCTGGGCTCTGCAGACCCTGCTCATGGACACCAGCATGTCCAGTGCTGGACTTCCCTGCTTCAAATGTTTTTTTTTCCCTGCACAGGATTGACAAGAAGCCACCAAGAAAGTTTTTTTTCCATGCTTTACAGTTTACAGGGAAGGCCTGCACCCCCCGCCCCCCCGGCCCCCAGCCTGCCATGTGCCTGGCAGGATTGACCTCTACCCCGCTTCCATGTGGCTGCTCAGCTCTGCGGACCTTGCTTCTGGACACCAGCATATCCAGAGTGGGCTTTCCTTGACTTAAACATCCAGTTTACAAGGCTTTGTTTCAGCCCCTTCCCACATTAATAAGGCACCAAGATCTTACCATGTCTGCAATGAATTAGGCTGGATAAGTAATAGCTTCTGTTCTGCAGAGATTGATTCACTGTCATCCTTAAAAAGCCAAAAGTAGCTTTGGAAAACAAAAGTTGCAGTGATTGCCAAACAGAGACCCATTCATTCTGTGGGTAAGTGCTTTGTGTCAAATTTAAGAATTGTATCTAAATTTAACCTTCACTATCTTCAGCAGGCAGCATCAATGGGGGAGACAAGGTTGCTATGATGAGGAGAAAAAACCCCATCTAAACAGGACCTTAACCTGCAGCAGCTGGAGAAGGCTGACAGGGAGAGAGCCAGAGCTGCTGCTAACCAAAAGTGGACACAGCAGTGGTGACACAGCATCCTGCAGTGTCACCAAAGCATGCCTGAGTAGAGGAAAGAGGTCTTGGCAGAACTATTGATGGCTGTCAGGGAGCAACCTAAGATCCTGCGTTCCACACTGAAGCTGCAGAGGGACACCCAACGCAGAATTCATCATGCGGACTCCACACCCTGTTGCCCAGCCTCCCCTCAAAATAGCTCGACCCACCCTTATCAGGGTCCTTGAACGTGGGGGCGGGGAAGGGCAAGGACAGTTTCCCATTCCATCCCCATGACTTTTCCCTATTGCAAAAGGTTATTCCACCACATGTGACATCCCTTCTTTTTCCTATCCCTTAGCCCTCACTGTCAAATAAAAAAATATTCTTTTTGTGAAAACCACAACGTAATTTATTGGTTCACATGGGGTGGAGTGCAGTTGGAGGTGTTTTCATAAAGGTCAAGCACACATCATTGCGGTTGGTGGTGGTATCACGGTAGTTAAATGCAACAGAATCATATGGCTGTCTGCTCAGTCATGAAGCTAGTTTTCAAAGCCTCCCTAACTACCATTGCTTCTGCATGTGGCTTGGTGAATGCCCTTGTGTCTGGCTGCACATAAGCCCTGCTCATGGCACCTGTCTCTGCAACCCAGGCTGGCATGAAATTATCCTCCTTTGAGTCACAAATGTTATGGACAATCCACCACTCTGGAACCATGGTGGGGGACGTTGGTTTGGGAAAAGTCCAAACAGGTCAAAAAGCATCTGAATCTGGCTTTTAAATGGCCAAAGGCACATTCTGCTATCCTTCTGCACTTGCTTAGTCTGTAGCTGAAGTGTTCCTCACTGCAGTCCAGGGTGCCTTCATGAGCCAAGGAATCAGAGGGTCAGCAGGGTCACCCAGTATCAGTATGGGCATTTCCACATCGCCAATATTGATCTTCTGGTTTGGGAAGAAAGTCCAGTCCAGGAGCTTTCTGTACAGACCTGAATTTCTAAAGATGCACCTCCTACATAGATCTCGGTGAAATGACCTTTGTGATCCACCAATGCCTGCAACACTATGGAGAAGTACTCATTGCAGTTTATGTATTCTGAGGCCAGGTGATCCGGAGCCATGATGGGGATGTGCATTCCATCTATTGCCTGACCGCAGTTAGGAATCTCCATGGCAGCAAACCCATCCAGTATGTGCTTGACATTTCCCAGAGTCAAGGTCTTCTGCATCAGACACTGACAGATTGCACTGGCTACCTGCACCACTGTAGTCCCCATTGTAGATCTGCCCACCCTGAATTGATTTCAAGCTGACCAGTAGCTGTTGGGCATTGCAAACTTCCACAGAGCAATTGCCACTTGCTTGTGAACTGTGAAAGCAGGTCTCTTTCTGGTGTTGCTGTGCTTCAGGGAGGGAAACAGCAAATCACAAAGTTCCATGGAAGTGGCCTTGCACATGCAGAAGTTCTGCAGCCACTGCTAGTCATCCCAGACTTCCAAAATGATGTGGTCCCACCAGTGTGTGCTGGTTTCACAGCTCCAGAAACAGAGCTCCACTGGAAGGAATGCATCTAGGGCAGCCAGCAGCTCTGCATTCCTGGTCTCCAGTTCTTCAATATCATCATCCAAATCCTCCCCATCCTCATCCATCTCATCCTCCCACTCCCTTTGTCTAAATAAATACTGCATGACACTTCAGGAAGTGGCCATAACACACTGTGCAATGGTTTTAAGCTGTTCAGGATCCATGCTAGTGCATGCAGTGGCATGAGCTGGGGGGCAGGCTTTGGGAAAATGGTCCAAAAAAATGGCACAAAATCACTTAGGCTGGCTGTTTGTTTTCCAGTGAGGGGTGGGTGCTTTGCACTCTGGGATGATGACATCAAACATGCACAAGCATTTGCAGCACATTTATTCCCATAAGCCTCTGGCACAAAACACCAGAATGCAACAGGGCAACATGCACTGTGAGATGGTGCCCACGATGCATTGCTCATGTAGTTGAATGTAGGAAAGGCAATGGAGACATGCAAAATCGACTTTCTGAACGTTTGCAGACACTCAACTTCAACTGTATAAAATCTAGCATTAAAAAGGCAACTTTATTAAATTCCACTTTTATTTCATGGTGTAGTTGTAGCCTAACTTAACTGGCTTAGCCCCATTGCACCTCTGAAAAGCTGAATAGTTCATTTATATTAAGATAAAACTAATTTCAAACTACAGGTTACATTACAGGAACCAAAGCTAAGAATTCCAATGAGTTATGTACTGGCTAAAACTGAACACTAAATAACATCTAACCACTGTGCACAGAAGATCAACTCTGTCAGTATTTCAGAAACTCAAGGCGTGCAAAATAAATATATAGACCCTACATACTAGATATAAAAATGACAGTCATGATATGTATACTGTTAGTATATTTGTCCTAGCCATCATTGTCTCTTCAGGATTGGTGAGAAACAGGGAAGGTATGATTTTCAAAGGGGATGTTTGGGCATTTGGGAAAAGTAAAGAAGACAAGAGGCCCCTCCCTCCTACAAAGTTTTAGGAAGCTGTAATGTCTCAAAGGGCTAGAGCCATTCTGTTGGAGGGTATACAGCATGACCTGGAGATATTCTGCTTGCTCAGCACAGGAGAAGATGAATACCACGAAGAGGGAGTGTGCTGACCAGTACAGGTTACTATATATGTATAACGGGTATAGTTTGTGTGGGATGTGTGAGGGGTTAGCACCAGGGTCACATCATCATCCAGCCAAACACCACGCGTTAGAGTTCTCTACAGAAGTAGCACTCTGCACCCCACTGCACCCCCACACCCTTCCACCACTTTCCCTGCTTTCTGGGAGTACAAGGCACCAAATAATTGCTGTTTCTTCTGTGAGCTGGGGATAAAGGGACTCCCTGGGCCCTCTCCCTTTTAAGTGTGCTATAGTCCGTTCCTGGGGTGGTGGGGGGCAGATGTTACTATAATCTGAGCCATTTCCAACAATGCATTATTCCAGATATCATCATAACTCTATGTACGAGATCTGGGAATAGTACTTCCCAATAACAGGATCGTAGTGCACCATCCACGCCGATGAAGAAATTAGTGGTTGAGGGCACTTGGAGGGATGTACTCAGCACTTTTCAGTATCAATTTAAGAGAGATTAGAGACAGAAAAGCCCTGTTACTAGCAGGTCATCTTGTCCACCTCTGCTGGTTGAGGATTTATGCCAGTAGTAGATTCTCAGATCTCAAGTGCTTTGTCCAATCTAGTAACAAATAACTCAGGCTGTGAAGCTGCTACCATTTCTGCTGGGAAACAATTCCACAGGCTAATAGAGCTTATTGTATGGAAAGCTTTCTCAATAACCAGCCTAATATTCCTTATCTCAGCTACAACCCACTAGTCCGAGTCATGCCGCCTCCGACCTCTCAAAGCAATGTTAGGCGCTCATTTCAAATATCCTTTCAAATCATGACAGTTTTTTCCACAAGAAAATATGCTTTGCTCCTCATGACACTGGATGTATCAATTTGCATCAGGGCAAGACTAAGATGGCTTAATACACACCCTGCTTGTCTATTGATGGCTTTATTGTCAAAATGTATTTTGTGCTACTTTTAGTTCTGTAGAAGGAACGTAAGTAGAAGGAAACAGAACAAGTCTCGGTGGCTAAAGTTCTCTCCCTATGCACATTCTGAGCAACTCAGGCTATGTCTATGCTTGATATAGAAGTTGACTGCTGATTTGTAATTTTAGCTATGCCAATTGTGTAGCTAAAATCGACTCATCAGCGGTCGACTTCAGTGTCTGTCTACATGGAGGAAGATTGATGGGAGCATTTCTCTTGTCAACCTTCCTTAATCCTTGTCAATCGTGGGGAGTTCCGGGGTCAACTTTGACCCTGGAAAGCACCATTTTGCACACATGCAAAACCAAACCTCATTAGATCGACCCTGAGCAGGTCAATCTTCTGCAGTAGTGTGGCTTTAACCTCAGCTGAGCACTGGGTGGATGGTAGAGGAAGGATCCTTTGCCATCAGGCTGCTGAGCAGAAGAACAGCCCTGTGGCTCTTATTCAAGACAAATGGCTATAGTAGCTTTCAAAGTGCCGGTACCCTATTGTCAAAGCCAAGGGAATGTAGAACCAGGTGAGATCTCTCAGCTGTGTACCTCCTTCAAGCCCCATACACTCCCTGCCCAAACTGCAACAGAGCACAAAGAGAACTACAGAGGCCCCCTACCATGGTCTCCCCAGATCATGCCGCAAAATCATAAAACTGCACTACCAGCTGTGCCACTGAGACACTTGCATTAGCATTGGAAGACAAAGGATTTGCCTGCCTGCAGTTTGGGGATTATGACAGATACATAACCAGATAACACATCGGTTTGAATTTGGGCTCTGATCGTCAAAGGAAACAGTTAAGGAATTCATAAAGGGGCAGCTTTATTCTCCCTTGCTAGCCTGCATGGATTTCTGCCAGAGTAATGGATATATGTAGTCCATTTGGTCCCAGCATATTACAGAGAATAGGCGGCTGGTGTAATATCTTTGATTGGACCACCTTCTGTTGTTGAGAGAGAAAGAGAGAGAGAGAATGGTTTTTGACTTTTGACTTTTTGACTTTTTCACAGCTCTTGGCTCTCAGTGCATTTTTGTTGACTTCCATTATTCTATTTATAACCTCAAATGATAATAAATATTAGTGTCACCAGAGATTTCACGGCTATGGGTGCTTAAACCAGAGACAACAGGGAAACAAGTGTCCCAGAATGTCAAAACTTTCTACCCAGCCAGACTTTGAGATGACTCATTCTGCAGAGGGAGAGTGGTATAGCGAATGGTACTTGAGTGACACCTAGTGGTAAATAGTAACAGAGAGGGAACCGTGCTAGTCTATATACTACCAAAACAAAAAAGCAGTCCAGTAGCACTTTAAAGACTAACAAAATAATTTATTAGGTGATGAGCTTCCGTGGGACAGACCCACTTCTTCAGACCATAGCCAGACCAGAACAGACTCAATATTTAAGGCACAGAGAACCAAAAACAGTAATCAAGGAGGACAAATCAGAAAAAAATGATCAAGGTAAGCAAACCTCTACTCTCTGATTTGCTCGCCTTGATCATTTTTTTCTGATTTGGCCTCCTTGATTACTATTTTTGGTTCTCTGTGCCTTAAATATTGAGTCTGTTCTGGTATGGCTCTGGTCTGAAGAAGTGGGTCTGTCCCACGAAAGCTCATCACCTAATAAATTATTTTGTTAGTCTTTAAAGTGCTACTGGACTGCTTTTTTGTTTTGCTCGTGGTAAATATTTCATTTTCTGACCAACAGGTTAAAATTGTACCATATCTTTATTACATTTTTTCAGAATCAATTCAGAATCAGATAGCCAGTGGGTCTTCTGCTGCTTGTTTTTTTGGAATCTTCACACACTATCTCAGTTCACTGTTTTTGTTCTAAAATAATCTCTGGGCACAATTCTCTTTTAACATCAACGTAAATTAGGAATAACTGCACTGAAACCAATTGATTTACACCGGTGTAAAACCTGTTTGAGGCGAGAATCAGACCCTTTGATGTTTTGGATGCTCTGGTTACACATTATATTAGGTATTTATGTTACTTTGCTTCATGTTGCACCGCATCCCTGATGTGAAATGACAAGATGCAAGGCTTTCACATTAGGCATCAAAAAGAAAATCAATCTTTTTGATTAGGTCTCTCCCATCTATATTTATAGCAGATCAACAGTTAATTAAGAAAAAAACCTGAGAATTTGAAATGTTAATTAGCTTGCTTGTTGAATAATTCCTAATATGTGCTCTACAGACATAAAGTAAACTGAAGTTATTTTATTTTGCCATACAGATGGTCTCCTTCTTCTACAATGCAATTTCAGTAAGAAAATTTATTTGTGATTGAGAGCGAGTGTCATAAATAGAAACCTATTATCTGCAGTAATGCTAGGAGAAAGGCCTCATGTTAGAATGATCAAGAATGAGGAGCGAAAAAAGCCTAATGGTGCAATTAACTCCAGTTTGCGACCTGTCAAAAGCCTCCTACTTTATAAAAAATTCTGTGTTGTGAAAGGATTGAATGGGGGTAGAGGGAAGATATTCTTTGAAAATCTAATTTAAAGCACATGGAGCCCTCAGATAACACAGTAAAAAATAATCTGGTTTTACAGGTAAATATCCTTCATCAAGAGATTCAGAATTGAACCATGATTAAGATTAACAGAGTGTATAATTTCATGAATAATACACATTTCCACTCAATTATTCTATATGTCTGTGTTCACACCCAAAGTTTAATGTCTGTGAACTTCCATAATACACATTCTTTGGACAGTCCCAGACAGGTAGCTGTGTTAGTCTGTACCTTCACAAAACAAAGAAGCACTCATGGAGCACTTTAAAGAGTAACAGAGAGAAAGCCGTGCTAGTCTGTATGCTATCAAAACAAAAAAGCAGTCCGGTAGCACTTTAATTATTATTAACAAAATAATTATTTTGTTAGTCTTTAAAGTGCTACCGGACTGCTTTTTTGTTTTGGAGAGCTTTAAAGACTAATAAAATAATTCATTAGGTGATGAGTTTTCACAGGGCAGACCCATTTCTTCAGATCTGGAAATAGATTCTTTAGAGTTTCATACACTATTTTAAAGCAATCAGTGCTCAGAATTAATGGCAGATTGACAACATGAAGTCATCCACAGAACAGTGCAAGCTTCCCCCCCACATCACTGTCTCAGTTGATATAAGACACCATTTAGGCAGAAACACAGAAACTTCAAATCATTTACCATTGGCAACCATTATACAAATAATGCCACCTACATGTGATCTATATCACTTTTCACCAGTAGACCTTAAAGCTCTTTACATCATGATCTCCTTTCTACAGGTGAAAAAACTGAGGCACAGAGCAACGACTTGTTCCTGTTCTTCCAGCAGGCTAGTCCTGTGCTAGGACTAGTACACATTTCTGCTAAGGCCCAACTCAGCGTTATATTTATTAGTCCACACTGCCTCCCTGTTAGTTGTTTATGTTTTGTTGTTCGTATTGTCAGGGCCTAAATACAAATGACCTAGTGATTATATGTTCCTCATCACCTTATCAATCCAACTGTGACGTCTATTGCTTTCAAACAGAGGCTCTCCATATTGCCATTAAATGTACAGCCAAATATAATTGGCTAAAGTTACTAAAAATTGTTTACCAAACAATAATTCTTGATTTAGAAAGTTATTCCCTGTATTAAATGATGATTTCATTATGAAACAGCAACCAATCACTAATAATAGATTTCAAATGTAGATTTCAGAGAGCTTTGGAGAGATGAGTAAAAATGATCATTTTCATTTTAAAACTGGAGAAACCCTTAACTCAGGTAAGCCGTGTCTACACGTGCACGCTACTTCGAAGTAGCGGCACTAACTTTGAAATAGCGCCCATCACGGCTACACGTGTTGGGCGCTATTTCGATGTTAACATCGACGTTAGGAGGCGAGACGTCGAAGCTGCTAACCCCATGAGGGGATGGGGATAGCGCCCTACTTCGACGTTCAACGTCGAAGTAGGGACCGTGTAGCTGATCCGCATCCCACAACATCGAAATAGTGGGGTCCGCCATGGCGGCCATCAGCTGAGGGGTTGAGAGACGCTCTCTCTCCAGCCCCTGCGGGGCTCTATGGTCACTGTGTGCAGCAGCCCTTAGCCCAGGGCTTCTGGCTGCTGCTGCGGCAGCTGGGGATCCATGCTGCATGCACAGGGTCTGCAACCAGTTGTCGGCTCTGTGGATCTTGTGTTGTTTAGTGCAACTGTGTCTGGGAGGGGCCCTTTAAGGGAGCGGCTTGCTGTTGAGTCCACCCTGTGACCCTGTCTGCAGCTGTGCCTGGCACCCTTATTTCGATGTGTGCTACTTTGGCGTGTAGACGTTCCCTCGCAGCGCCTATTTCGATGTGGTGCTGCGCAACTTCAATGTTGAACATCGACGTTGCCAGCCCTGGAGGACGTGTAGACGTTATTCATCAAAATCGAAATAAGCTACTTCGATGTAGGCTTCACGTGTAGACGTAGCCGTACAGAGCAGTTACAGCTCAAATTTTCTTTTATTCCTGAAAATTCAGTCCTGATGCATCTAAAGTAGGGCACTCAGTCATTGAGTTGCCCAAAATTATAGCTTAATGGAAAGAATTACCATTCTTCTGGGCATTGGATCAGGGGCTGTAGAAGCTATTTTGGAATCTTGGGGCCTAAATGACTTGCACAAGGTCACAGTAAGCAAGTGACAGAACTTGGATTAGGTCCTGAATTTCTGACTCCTCCTCTCGTGCCCAGACCACTAAATACATTGCCTCCCAATTTTTATGGTAGGTAAAGAGCAGCTTCTGTAGTGAGCAAGAGCTGTTGAGGCAAAATAGCCTGTCTGGACTAACATGGTAAAAGGTTATTTAAAAGTTGCTATTTAAAAGGTGACCACCAAGACAAGCAAATGAAATTGCCAGTGACACTGAGGAAGATCTGCAACATGCAGAGGTCCTTAAATCACTTCTCTGTATGAAGGTGATTAAAGAGGGACTAAATGTTTAATATCACTGTGTGTCTTAGGCTGGTAAAACACACCTTAGAGTCTGCAATGCCTCTACAGCTCCTGCAGTGCCTTCTAGAGATGATCAGTGCAGAGGGATTTCATATGTAGTTCAGAGAGCTGCTTTTGCCATCATTTGAAATTATCTCTGTGTTAAGTGTTTTTTATATCTCTATATATCTTTATAGATATATATATGGATCTACATTGGAGCCGTTTGCAATGAACAGCAGAGTCAAACAAGGATGTGTTCTTGCCCCTACCCTCTTTGGCGTATTCTTCTCAGTTGTAATAATTGTGCATTTCAAAACTTACGCAGAGATGTATTTCTCCACACAAGATTAGATGGCTCTCTCTACAACCTGGCAAGACTCAAGGCCAAAACTAAGGTCGAGAAAGTCCTCATTAGGGAACTCCTTTTCACAGATGATGCAGCTCTTGCCGCTCATATGAAGACACGCTACAGTCACTGATAGATTCTCAATCCACAGCCTGCAAGTTGTTTTCCCTTGACATAAACATGACGAAAACTGCTCTATTCACTCAAGGTATACCTCAGCTAGCCAATGTCATTCTGGATAACAGCCCATTAGTTGAGGTTCAACAATTCTGTTACCTTGGATCTACTGTCACCACAAACCTATCCATGGACAAAGAACTGAACATTGGAATCGGGAAGGCAGCTACAATTTTTGGCAGACTTATGAAACAAGCATGGAACAATCCTAAACTGAAAGTGAAAACAAAGATACTAATCTAGCAGGCATGTGTATTGAGTATCCTGCTATATGGTTCTAAGGCACAGACCACCTACTCAAACCAGGAGAAAAAATTGAATAGTTTCCATCTTTGCTGCCTCTGCAGAGTTATGCATATCAACTGGCAAGATAAAGTTCCAAATGCAGATGTCGTGTCAAGATCTGGCATACCCAGCCTCATAGTGATTCTCAACAGCAGAAGACTACGATGGCTTGGTCATGTGAGAAGAATGGGTGACAAGTGTCTTCCCAAAGAAATCCTCTTCAATGAACTGTCATATGGGTTGAGAACAAGAGGAAGACCAAAGCTAAGATTCAAAGATACATGCAAAAATGCCATGAAAAAATTCAATATCGATCTAAAATCTTGGGAATCTACATCATCAGATTAAAACATCTGGCAACGATTGCTACGACAGGGCACATGATCCTTCAATAGTATGTGTGCAAGCCACACAAAATAACTTTGTCTTAGAAGGAAAAACTCTAAGACTCAAGAATTCAGAAATAGCTTGACTTGGTTAGTGCAATCCACCATGCAAATCCAATATTGAATGGATAAGCCATGAGAGGAGCTACAGACTCAAACACTGACCACAGATCCTCACCACTGCTGCTAACCAACATCTCTCAAGATAAAAAGGAGCCATACCATTCATATATATATATATATATATATATATATATATACACACACACACACATACCATATATGTATGTACACCTGGGGAGGGGAGAGAGAGGGAATCTTGCATGGAGGGATACTGAAAACTGGGTAGCTCCCCAATTTCCCTACTCCCCATTTTCTCACTTTGTCTCTTTGCAAAGTCTGCCTAGCTCTTTAAGGCCATGATCCTGGGCCATTGATATCAATAGGAATTTTGTAACTGAGTTCATTGGTAATACCCCGTATTAATCTCTAAGTGTATTTCTCCCCAGACAAATGTATCAGTGATGTGCCTTTGTCGTAAAGTTTTCATGTGTACCCCTGAAACCCCACCTCAGGTTTAAAAGAAATATATGTATTTGTCATAGTTTTTTTAGTCCCTGAATACCAGGTACTGAAGGAGCTATCATGAGCAAGCAGAATGGGTGAAACTGACAACAGGCTGCTGCACGCCTCAAATATCTGCCTAACCACTGACCAAGTCTAATAACTTCTCCTCCTCTACAACTTAAGTTGACATGGATCCTTGAACTAGCATTCCAGATCGATAATAAGACAAAATAAGACAAAAGATATCATACTTCCCCTATATAAAACTATGGTACGCCCACATCTTGAGTACTGCGTGCAGATGTGGTCTCCTCACCTCAAAAAAGATATATTGGCATTAGAAAAGGTTCAGAAAAGGGCGACTAAGATGATTAGGGGCTTGGAATGGGTCCCATATGGGGAGAGGCTAGAGAGACTGGGACTTTTCAGTTTGGAAAAGAGGCGATTGAGGGGCGATATGATAGAGGTATATAAAATCATGAATGGTGTGGAGAAAGTGAATATAGAAAAATTATTTACCTTTTCCCATAATACAAGAACTAGGGGACACCAAATGAAATTGATGGGTAGTAGGTTCAAAACTAATAAAAGGAAATTTTTCTTCACACAGCGCACAGTCAACCTGTGGAACTCCTTGCCCGAGGAGGCTGTGAAGGCCAGGACTCTATTAGGGTTTAAAAAAGAGCTTGATAAATTTTTGCAGGTTAGGTCCATAAATGGCTATTAGCCAGGGATAAAGTATGGTGCCCTAGTCTTCAGAACAAGGGCAGGAGATGGATGGCAGGAGATAAATCACTTGGTCATTGTCTTCTGTTCTCCTTCTCTGGGGCACCTGGCATTGGCCACCGTCGGCAGATGGGATGCTGGGCTGGATGGACCTTTGGTCTGACCCAGTATGGCCATTCTTATGTTCTTATGTTTTGCATGGAGTCAAGTTCACAAGATAATAAAAAGGAAAAGGAGTGGTATTGTTAAGCTCAGGAAAAGGAGGAGGACTGAGCACCTTTGTCTTTCATGCCTACTACCTAATGTACATTAAAACTGCCTTGTGACATCCTTAGCTACCTCTGATAGGACCACCAAATTTGCAATGCAGCTTCCTCTTATTCTAACTTAAAGCCAGGTCAGGGTTTGGTTGTGCCAGGAAAACAGGACATGCCTGAAATGGTATTGTCTTCCATAACGCAGAAAGGGTGCAGCTGTTAGAAGGCACAGTTATACTGCAGAGTGACCACAGGGGGGTGACTGACCCATTAAGACAGTGGCCAGCTGGGGCTCTGAATGCTGCCAGCCACTGCCCACAGGCAAGGTTCCCATGCTGGTGCTGCCCCTGTGCTGGTCCCCGTGCCCTACAGCAGCACCTGTATCCACACCGTCTTCCCCCACAATCCTCATTCTTCAGTCACTGTTCCCAAGACTGGTGTTTGTGTGTCTGGTTTGAAAATCTGACTGGTCAGCCTTATGGCAAAGCCCAGTCTCTTCTCAGCATGGGACTGGACTGCAGATGTTGGACGTGAATATTGTACATAACTGTACGGAACAGGGGGTTTGGTGCAGATCTACCTCTAGTGGGAGAATTTGCTAAGGATACAAAATTCAGTATAATGCTTTGCAAAGGGTCCTTGCAAACAGGGTGCAAAAAGATCTTCAACAAAGTGAAAAACTCCTTCACTAGAGCTCTTAAATGATTGTCTTAGGCTGCGTCTACACTAGCAAGTTCTTTCAAAAGTTTCTTCCAAGGAGGCGGCTCTTTTGAAGGATCCTGCAGAGTGTCTACACACAAAAAGTGTTCTCTCAAAAGTAAATCAAAAGAATGTGGTGCTCCTTTCGAAATTGCTCTTCCTCTTCCATTTCAGAAAGAGCACCCCCTTTCAAAAGAAAACGTGTAGACACTCTGCAGGCCCTTTCTTCTGAAAGAGCAGTCGTCATGGGGCCTAATTTTTCGATTCATGGATTGTTCTTTTGAAAGAACAGGGACTGTGTGGACACTCTCTTTCGAAAGAGCAGATCACGCTTTTTTGTGTGGCTGTGGCTACGCTCCCCCTCCCTTTCTGAAGGAACATGTAAATTACAGCCATTCAAAAATGCAAAGAAGGTGCTGATATGACTATTCAGTGCCTCATTTGCATAATGGCAGCCACCCAGCCCGTTGAAAGTGCTGATTTCAAACTAAAAATAGCCGTGTAGCCGGGGTTCCTTTGAAAGGGTAACACGATTTCAAAAGCACCCTTCTTCCCAAATTTTCCCAAACCAGTGTTTCTGATTTATTTATGCCTCGCTGAGTAGTTAAAGAAATTGTACCGTCTGACTGGGTTAACCCTTTGAAAGAAACATGATGTGACAGGCTGTCAGAGTTAGAATAGAGTACTGTAGCACATCAGTGTTTGTATGATATAAAAGTGTTAACAGAAATATTTTTCAGCATATCAAAGTTAATTAAGGATATATAACATTTAACAAGAAGCTTTTTGTGAATTCTCCCACCCTTTATAGCCTAACAGACCTAGTTAACTTCTCTGATCTTCTTCTTCTCTACAGTCATGCTGAATTGAGTAGATGATTTTCAGAATGCATTGAAGATCTAGCTGAGACCAACAAATCCATGGTATTGTTGGGCTGCTAGTGAATCAAGTGCTGCCTATTACTCTTCCTCATTTTATTCTGCTGAAGTGCCCAATGGCAATAGCCTGCACCATGGAGTACGCTTCCTCCAGCAGATTAATAAAGCACTTTAAAAACCAAACCATGAATAACACCCCATCCAAAACCAACCAAACAAAAAGGCAGTCCTGTAGCATAGAATCCTAGCGCTGGAAGGGACCTCAGGAGGTCATCTAGTCCAGCCCCCTGCTTTGAGCAGGATCAACCCCCACTAAGTCATCCCAGCCAGCATCTTGTCAAGCCGGGACTTAAAAACCTTGAGGGATGGAGAATCCACCACCTCTCTAGGCAATGCATTCCAGTGCTTCACCACCCTCCTGGTGTAGCAGTTTTTCCTCATATTTAACCTACACCTCTCCCTCTTTAACTTCAGACCATTGCTCCTTGTTCTGCCATCTGACACCACTGAGAACAGTTTCTCACCCTCCTCTTTACAGCTTCCCTTTAGGAAGTTGAAGGCTGCTATTAAATCACCCCTACGTCTTCTCTTCTGTAAACAAGCCCAAATCCCTCAGCCTATCCTCATAGGTCTTGTGCTCCAGCCCCTTGATCATTTTTGTTGCCTTCCGATGAACCTGCTCCAGAACATCCACATCCTTTTTATACTGGGGGGCCCAAAACTGGACACAATGTTCCAGATGTGGCCTCACCAATGCCGAATACAGGGGAATAACCACTTTTCTAGATCTCCTCGAAATACTTCTCCTAATGCACCCTGGTATGCTGTTAGCCTTCTTGGCTACAAGGGCACACTGTTTACTCAGACCCAGCCATTCATCCACCATAACCCCTAGGTCTCTTTCCATCATGCGGCTGCTGAGCCAGTCGGTCCCATCTTAAAGACTATAAATTTTATTTCTTAGGTAATGAGCTTCCATAGGTAAGACCCACTTGGTCAGATTACCCATGAAAGGTAGTGCTTTTTCTGTGCCAGTATTTCCCAGTACTGAGTACCAGCACTTCAGCAGCCCCAGCCACAGGATTGGCTTGGGGGCAGGAGCGTGGAGAGCTGGCTGAGTACTGGCTCCTCTTTTATTATGTAACCCTTCTATTAATGCCAGGTGCCTGCCAGAAGGGCCGGGTTCAGCTCCTAGGGGTTTTCTGTCAAGGATACAACCAACTTGCTTTAGCCCCCACCCAGTGGCCTGGGACAATCTCACCCCTCTTGCTGGGTGCCTGTAAGGTCGTTGCCCCCACCCCCCCGCCCACAAGCACAAAGTCTAAGATGGAAACAGCTTATTTAATAATGATAACCTAACCCAAGTTTACACAGTGACATATGCAATATATCTAAGCAAAGGAGAGATGCACCCCTTTAACAAGATACCATCCCCATACATTACACGCTTTTTGCCATTACCCCACACACCATTAGAGGGTGCACCTCTCATGGTACAGTCCCAGACCCAGAGCCCACAGATACATCACCAGGTCAGTACTAGCTGTCCACTTGTCTACAGCATCCCACTGACTGCCACCTGCTGGCTGCTCCTACCGGACATCCACCAGTTGCACCATCCGTCCATCGCTCCCTCCTACCAGCCAACCACCAATCGTGCCGTCCCTCTGTTGCTCCTCCTACCAGCTGGCCGCTGTGGGTTTGCCCTGAAGCAAAACCCTGCACTTGCAGCTCCTGATAGCCTCAGCTGCTAAACGCTGGTTGCAGCTCTTCATATCTACATATGGGTAATCTTACAACACAACACTAGTCTCCTGCTTTGTCTTTTAACAGAGTGGGGAAAACTAACCAGACCATGCTTACCCCTATACAGCCTAAGCATAAACAAACCCAACCTTTTAAGCTATACTTTACAATGCTTTAAACCAAAGGAGCCCTGTGTAATCAATGTCTAACGCAGTTATGGCGACTGCCCTGGCCCCGCACAACAATCCAGAGCATTGGCGAGATTCCACAACACCCACACTGAGTGTCAGCATAAATTGTGATTTTACAACAATGTGTTTACAATAGACAAAATCTTGTTGCTTCCTTGCTACCCATCAGGCTTTGGCTGCAAGGTATCACACATGCACACGTTTGCATTCTCATGTAAATGATCTCTGGGAGACACATTCCTCCCAGCCTTCAGCAGCATTGAGTTCTCCTGGCACATTCCTTACAATTATCAAAAAGGCACTGACAAAAGCTCATCTAATACATAAAATTGTTAGTCTTTAAGGTGCTAAAGGACTGCTTGGGATTTGGGTTTTTTGTTTCAGTTTTGTTTCATAAATCCACAGACTAACATGGCTACTCCTCTGAGACTACATTCCATGAACATAGCCCATGTTTCATGGTGAAACACAGTAATTGTTCAACAGCAATGTGGGATTTTGCAACAGGAAGTGAAGAATACTGTATCCTTTTTCAACCCAAAAAGAATATCTAGGTAAGGATAATTTATTTACCAGGTTGTTGAGGAAGCAAGGTTGAAAAAGATGTTGCAAAAAGACATTACATGATCACATTTCATTAGCAGGAACTTGCTAAAGGATCTTCAGAGATTTCCCAAGCAAGTCTTGATCACACCCAAGCCCTGCCCAGGTGAGCAAATGAGACCAGGGCAGTTTGACTATTAAACCAGAAGAGGAAGAGACATTGCTAAACATGTTGGCTCAGATCTGAGGAAAACAGAAGTGTCTCCGTGGACATGTTCATGCTGCATGATTCTCATAAAGATCTATCCCAGGATGTTTTCTCAGATACTACAAGAAGTCCTGTGGCACCTTATAAACTAACAGATATTTTGGAGCACAAGCTTTCGTGGGCAAAGACCCGCTTCATCCGACTTCTTGTTGTTTTTGAAGAAATGGACTAAGCTGGCTACCCCCTGATACTTCTCAGATACTGTTTTCTATAAGATGCCACTGGACTGCTTGTTATAAGCTACAGACTAACACATCTATCCCCTGAGACTATTCCCTTCTCTTTTAAGAGATTAAAGCTAAGTCTACACTAGAGAGTTTTGGCAACAAAACCGCAGTTTTATTGACAAAACTCGTGGAACGTCCACCCTAAAAATATGTTCTGTACCCCCACCTAAAGCAGGATCAACCCTAACTAAATCATCCCAGCCAGGACTTGTCAAGCCAGGACATAAAAAAACTCTCAGGATGGCGATTCCACCACCTGTCTAAGTAATGCATTCCAGTGCTTCACCACTCTCCTGGGGAAATAGTTTTTCCTAATATCCCACCTACAGTTCTCCCTCTGTAACTTTAGACCAGTGCTCCTTGTTTTGCCATCAGTCACTACTGAGAACAGCCTCTCTCCATCCTCTCTAGAACCCCCATTCAGGAAGTTGAAGGCTGTTATCAAATTGCCACTCAGTCTTCTCTTCTGCAAACTAAATAAGCCCAGGTCCCTCAGCCTCTCCTCATGTGTCATGTGCTCAAGCCCCCTAATCATTTTTGTTGCTCTCCGCTGGACCTGCTCCAATGCATCCACATGCTTTTTAGGGGGCCCAGAACTGGACGAAGTACTCCAGATGTGGCCTCACCAGTACCAATTAGAGCAGAATAACTTCTCTAGATCCGCTGGAAATGCTCCTCCTAATGCACCCTAATGTGCCATTAGCCTTCTTGGGTAAAAGGGCACACTGTTGTCTCCTATCTAGCCTCTAATCCACTGCAGGTCCTTTTCTGCTGTACTCCTTAACTAGTCAGTCCCCATCCTGTAACATTGCGTGGGTTTCTTCTGTCCCAAGTCCTTGTGGAACCTCATCAGATTACTTTTGGCCCAATCCTCCAATTTATCTAGGTCACTCTGGACCCTATCCCGACCCTGCAACATATCTACCTGTCCCCCTATTTTAGCGTCATCTGCAAATTTGCTGAGGATGCAGTGCACCCCCGCATACAAGTCAGTAATAAAGATGTTGAACAATACCAGCCCCAGAACTGATACCTGTGGCACTCCATTTGAAATCAACCGCCAACCAGACATTGAGCCATTGATCACTACCTGTTGGGCCCAACCATCTAGCCAGCTTTCTAGCCACTATCCAGCTTTCTATCTTAAGGCTATGTAATGGGTTAAAGACTACACTGGTCAAAGCGAATCTCAGTACCAATTACGTGCTAGAACAACAACAAAAATATGCCTCATTAAGTCACTTTTACATTATTTTATTTAACCCACTCATTCCCCTTTAAGTCTCCTAAAAAACTCTGATACCATCTGCTGGGTGTAAGAAGAATAGCAATAAGAGTAAATGATAATAATGAAGAGCCACATGTGGTACTGGGGGAATCCTAGAACTCAGCCTAATGAGGGATTAAGCCAAATAAACCCCAACGATTTGTGAAGGGCTGCAATAACACCAAGCTTATAGCTTGGAAGGTGGTTCAGATATGCAGTATACAGTACAAATAACTGGCTGCAATTAGAACAAGTGCCTTAATTACTGTGTTTACACTTTGTAACCTGTTTGCTAAGATCAAATAATGTCTTCTCTGCATATAAAGTTGGGTATAAATATATTTGCTTTCCACTCTTGATTTCTAACCATATGCTAATTTGCAGTGCTGAGATGGAGTTTGAAGAATGCGCCTCATCTGGACTGGCTGGAGTATAATGTAATAGAAATTGCAAAGTTCTGATAAAAGCAAACACCAGCCTGAAGTGATTTCATGCTTAATAAATACATACGATGATGATGATCTATGTCTTTCACACAAACATTCATAAGAGCTCCCTCCATTTCAAAGGTACATAAAATTGACTTTTATAGTTTGTCGCCTCTTAAAATGTTTTCTCTGGTGACCTGTTTCCACGCCCCTTCACAGTTTGGTTGAAAATACACTTTTGGCTGTGAAAGGGGCTCTGCCAAAGCATTTTAAATTGGTTTGTTATCCTACTACTCCCAAGTGGCTGCTTTTTAAGATTTGTGATGTCACATTTCACAAATAATGAGGCTGTATTTCCAGTTTATATGAGACCCAATCTAGCTGCATTGAAGGCAATACAGGTTGGACCTCCCTAATCCAGCACTCTTGGAGCCTGACCGGTCCTGAACAAAGGAATTTGCCAGACCCGGGGTTATTCCCTGCAACCAGCCCCTGGGCTGCTGCCCCTCCTCGCTGACAGATGCTGGTTCTGGCCCCACCAGGCTGCTGGACCCCGGTTACGCTGCTGCCAGACCTAACACTGGCCCTGTTGCTGTCAGCCCTGAATGTTGCCACACCAGACAATCCCAGTTTTGGGAGGTGCAATATGTAGCAGTATTTCCACTGAGTTGAGAGATACAGGCTCAGGTCCACTGTGCTGCCTCAAACATTTTGGCTCCAATTTCAAAATGTGGGCATTGAAAGCTAAGCCTCTATTCGGCATTTCAACACCGTGTCTAGATACCTCTTTCAAGTGTCCAATTTCACACCTGAATGTAGAATTAATTGCTTACATTTATGTACTCAAATTTCTACATTTGGACACATTTTTATTTGCTCAGAATTAATGTATGAATCCAGCAGGTTAGAAAAGGCAGATTCCTGTCCCCATTACTGAAGCGTGGAGTCAACATGTGGTACAGAAACTTCATTTTAGGGCCCAATGTGGCAAGATGCTGATCACCTTTGATTCCCTTTGGATGTGCCCGATTTTAGTTAAGCACTTTGTAAGATCAAACCTTATAAAGAAAGTATTATAGTTTCAGATCACTAACAATGGTTCATTTCCATTTTCTTCTTCACACCTGTGCAGAAGAGCCTGTTTTTTGGTGGAAGCCTCCGAAGAGAGTTGTATCTCTCTTTAGAACTTTGCCAAACACGGAGTTTTAAAGGGGAAACAGAACTTTTCAGTAAGATACGATAGGAACAAGACTAGGAAATGTCTCTGAGGAATACCCACCTGGGATTGATACACCTGACCACTAGGTGTCGCCACTTATCAATAAAGCTAGAGCCAAAATGGGTATCCTGGAGCAGTGTAAAAGGCACCAGACATTACCAATGTACATTGCCAAAGAACCACAGGAATGCATCAGCAGCCCCCGTAAGTTCCCCACCTCTCCCCTACAGCGTTGGCAGCTCCACCAGTTAGCACCTCCCTCTTCCAATCCACACCTCTGATCTCCTGGGATCAGCTGTTTTGTGGCAGGCAGGAAGCTCAGGGGGGGGGGGGGGGGGAGGAGTTATTGTGTGGCGGGTGGGTGGGGCGCAGGAGGCCTTGGGAGAAAGGATGGAGTGCGGGCAAGGCCTGGGCAGAGCCACGGATTGAGCAATGAGCACCATCCCAGACACATTGGGTGCGGAGGCCTTTCCTGGAAAGGTGCAGCATGAGAGCAGTGTGAGCTTCCTAGCTCACACTAGGCCACGCTGCTCCAGAGGAGGTGTGGGGAACTGCCCTGCATGCACCAGAAGCGGCAGGCGTGGCATGGGCAGAGTAAGGTTAGGTAGGGAAGGGGCATGGGCGAGGAAGGGGTGGGGCATAGTAGGGACAGAGGTGGTAGTGGGGAGGGTCAGGGACATGTGCTTGGTGCTACCCCCTGCAATCCTCACACCGGTTGCCTCTGGTCATTCCTGGGGTTATAGTTCAGATCCATTTCTTGTCACGTATGGCTCCATGTCTGACGAGAGGTCTTTATTTTTGACCCTTCGCGCTGCTTTACAAATGACAGCAACTCTTTACAGGAAAGATTATATGATCAAAAGGAGGATCATTACCTCCCTGATCCATTCTTTGCCCTTGGCTGGCTGAGGGGTAAACATCAGAAAAATCACAGGCTACCCAATACAGCAGAAGTTCAGTGAGAAAACTCTATGGGAAAAAAGGTTAAGTGAGATATATCATGACCCACAGTTGGTGCTTCAGGGCAATAGGAAGTGAAAAATCTGTACTGTTCCCATCAAAAGTTGACAGGTAAATCCTGATATGTTTCTGGAAGATCTATAGAGAACCAGGTTAAATACACCCTGAACTTTATTTCACTGGTTTCAGACTTTTGTCTGTGTCTTGTCATGTAATCAGACATCCACCAAAATATAAACAAGATTAAATTTCACTATTAACCACCTTGCCTCTCACATCAGACTCCCAGCTGATGTGCTGCCTATCTCAGCCATCTTGTTGCTAGACTCTAGTACTAACCCAAATAAAAAGGACAAATAGGTTAATATATTTTAGGGCCGGAAAGGACCGCTCTGATAATCTAGTCTGAGCTCCTGTAAAACACAGGCTGTAGAAATTCTGCTAGTAATATCTGCATCAAGCTTACAACTTCTGATTGAACAATAGCATAACCTTTAGAAGATATCACATCTTGATTTAAAGACTTTGAATACTGGAGAATCCCACTTCCCTAGGTAAGTTGCTCTGATAGCTAATTACCTTCTGATGTCTTTGAAAGCACTATAATGCATTCAAACCAACCTAAAATATCAGGAGGGTTGAAGAATGACTCTTCTCTTATTGCTAGCCATAATATGCATTCCCAATACCTAACCCAGGGTAATAGGAGATACCACAGGGCAAATATTTACATTACAGATTGGGCTAAACAGGATGAAGATACAGAAGTATTTCGTGCTCTAATTGTAGGAAATTATCACATTATACACGTAAATAGACATGTGAGAGATTACTTATCTGGTTGTCTTATCCTAATGCATACTCACAAATGGGGTAGGGGCAGAGATAAGGATGAGAGTGAAGGGAGAGAAAGGCTGAGGGGGAAAGAGCTCAGATAGTAAAGGGGATGAAAGTGAACCAGCTGATATCGGAATTTCCTGAGTCTTGAAGATTTAGCTGAACTAAAAGCATTAGAGCTGGGCCCTGGTCAGAAGACCTGCAAGCTTTGGCTCCAGAGGCGACCTTTGCAACTCCGCCTCACGAAACGTCATGCTGGATTCTCCATCACTGGCAATTTTAGATTTTTAAAATATACGATGTAGTTCAAAAGCAATTATTTTGGAGATTTTTGTGGCCTGTGTTACGCCAGAGGTAAGACTAGGTGATCACGTCTTCTGACTCTGGAATCTATTCATTTCTAATTAACACAGAGCCTCCATTTTCAGAAATGGCACTGGAGATCTTATCCTCCATAAAGGGGCTTGATATGACTGGACCTTAAAGCCTCGCTAGTGAATACAATGAAACTGGGCTTTCAAGATGCCTTTGTGACTTTGCTGATTGTGTCTGTGAGGTTTTGTTTTATTCTCTAAATGGACAAGAGCACGTCAGTGAACCATGTCACAGGTTACATACGCCCTTTTTCCCTTTGCGAATGTGGTGACCTCTTGTGACTCTGGACCAAACACATTACTGGGTTAACTCCATTGTAGTCTAGTGGTACATCAGGGATAAACTTGCCCTTCTGCCTTTAAGCAGGATGGCTGTGATATGAGATGGAAAATGAATACCAACAAGGTATAGTTTTATATTCGTTCATTATTTGTATTATAGTAATTTTAATGGATTCCAACTGAGCTCACGATGCCGTTGTGCTAGGTACTGTACTACATAGTGAGAGATAGTCCCTGCCTCCAAAAGCCTGCAATAGAAAAAGATTAAATGTTAAAGGCGGAAGCAGAGGCCTAGCCCATGATCACATATGTGGTCAGTGTCAGTGTTGGAAACAAAGCTCAGATCTCCTCAGGTCTAGCGCAGTCTAAGCCACTAATGCAATCAACGACATCACGTCCTGGCCTTCCCTAACAAACGATGTCTGTTCGACTGCTTGTTATTTGTGAAGTGACAGACTAACACAGCTACCCCTCGGAAAAGGTTTGGTCTCCTGGATACAGTGGTTAAGTGGTTGACAGTCCTGTGATTTTTTGCATCCTTTACCCCTCTCCTTGTTGCTTGTCATCTTGCCCTTCTGCTTCCTCCTTTCTCAGCAGAAGCACAACTCTGCTGTCTGACTGAGCCTCTGAGAGTGCAGAGATTAAGGGTAGGCAGTGCCCTTCATGTGTTGGCCACTCAGGGGCACCAGAGTGCAAGGCACATTGTCCTCTTTGTGACCAGAAAGAGCCTGAAAACCATGGAGTTGCTAGATAAAATGGGGGAGAATGAGACATCTTATTTAACATATCAGCTTATTCAGCTCACAGTGTTCCTGAAAACTTCCTGGGGGAACACTCTGATAAATTGGTAGAAGCAATTTACAGTGCAAAGTGGGTGATATTTATCTCCCAAGCAGTTCCAATGAAATGAATTTAACCCAGTGTCTTTTAGCAGGATGGGTTTTCTCCAGTCATTTATTGCCTGGCTTGCAGCAATAACTTTCTTTGATATGAAGAAACAAAAGACCCTTCTTGGATTGCAGACAGAACAGTTTCCTCTCCTTTTAATGTCATACTGTGCTTCAGAGTATTCTCCTGTCTGAGGCCTAGGCAGGTATTTTCCTCAAGCTTCCTGATTCAGTCCTGATCACGTATCTGGGCGTCCCCCAGCTGCCTTGCTTCATTACCCCATCATGCTACGTGTAGAATCCCCATAACGGGAAGCTTTTAAGAACAGGTTGGACAAATACCTATCTCGTGTCATCTAGGTATATTCGGCCTCTTCTCAGCAGAGGAGGTTGGACCAGAAAACCTCCAGAAATTCTTTCCAGACTTATTTTTCTATGAATTTATGTGTATGTGTAATGCCTAGCAATAAAGGGGCCCTGTTCTTAGTGGGGACCACTAGGAGCTACCAGAGTACTAATACTACTCATAAAAAATAATCAGGTACAATATTCCAAATGTAAAAAAATAAGGCTACTTGTGCCTCTCCACTATAACAGCCCCTTCACTCACAGACATAACCCTGCCTCCACCACTGCTATTTAGCTTTGGCAGATGTCACTTTATAACTGCCGCTTCTGAGTTAGTAAGGCTTTGGAAGGCAGGTTTGTTAACACACTGACTACCAGGGTGTGCTTTCACAAGCACTTCTCAGCGGTTCCTATCTTATCTGGAGCACAATAAGCACAAAACGGCCCCACAAAGTTGTTATAAATCATATTTTATTGATGTACTTTTTTTCATTTAAAACAGCTGCCTGCACTGCAATATGGTTGCCTTAGTTTGCTCTGGAAGAGGAGGTTGTATAATGAGCGTGCTGTAAGCTTATTTTGAACCTTCATAGGTAATATGGGATTTGGTGATTCTCTGGGGATCGATTCTTCGGGGATTTTGAGGAAAGTGGCTTTAGCATTGGTTAGAATTGCTGGGCAATAGCTTCACCAGCCCATCGGTCCTTCCCCCATGGGGTACTTATTTCCATTTGTTGTAAATTATAAGGGATAATAGGAAGCAGGGCTTGGGAGGTTTGCATTTGGGGGTTAATGCTGACAATGTAAAAAGAAAGGTTTGCTGTGTACATAGCTGGTTTCTACAATGGACATCTGTATGCCTTTTTGAATGGGTGTGTGGGTGCGGGTGAGAGAGGTAGTGTTTTATTTTCTGTTATGAAAGGCTAAAACGTAAAGGCAATGACATCTAATGCAATTCTAGGACACATCAGGCAAGATATTTCCAGTTAAGATAGGGAAATAGTATTATATGGGCACAGGTGAAACCTCTTCTGGAATATGGTGTGCAATTCTGTTCTCAAATGTTTAAGAAATATGAGTTCAAGTCAGAATAGTA
Source organism: Carettochelys insculpta (assembly GCF_033958435.1). Taxonomy (NCBI): domain Eukaryota; kingdom Metazoa; phylum Chordata; order Testudines; family Carettochelyidae; genus Carettochelys; species Carettochelys insculpta. Next base: position 14,592,999 of record NC_134159.1, read on the forward strand.
CAGAGAAAAGACTCTTAGGATGATCAGAAGAATGGGAGACATTTAAGGAGCATGGCTGGTTTAGCCAAAGTAAGGCTGAGGGGAGATCTGATTGCTCTCTATAAATGCATCAGGGGATAAATAGTGGGGAGGGAAAAGAGTAACTTAAGGACCCCCTGTTGGCACAAGAACAAGTGGCTATAACCTGGCCAACAGTAAATTTAAGCTTGAAATTAGACAAAGGTTTCTAACCATCAGAGAAGTGAAGTTCTGGAACAACCTTCCAAGGGGAGTTAGGGCAGGGGGAAAAAAATCTAACTTGGTTTATGACTGAACTTTATGCATTTATGAGATTGTCTACAAAAGCATATGACCCATTGGTGATGGCTATTAACAAAATGTCTCCAGTGACTGGACCAAGGACACTTGAAGGGAAGGGCACTAAGTTTCTTCAGAGAATTCTTTCCCAGGAGTCTGACTGGCAGGTTTGACTCATATGCTCATAGTCAAACTGATCACCGTATTTGGGATCAGTAAGTAATTCTCCTCCAGGTCAGATTAGCAGAGACCCTGGTGGGTTTTCACCTTCCTCTGTAGCATGGGGGATGTGCCATCTGCTGGTTTGAACTAGAATTAATGATGGATTCTTTGTAACCTGAAGTCTTTAAATCAAGATGTTCAGATGTCAGTAACTCAGGCAGTAGTTCTGGTTCTTCTATGGAATAGCATGGTTGAGTTTTGTTGGCCTTCAATGTGCAGGACAGGCTAGATGCTATGAAGGGTCTTTCTGGTCTTTGAGAGAAGAGTTCTGTGTATACTGAGGTCAGGTTATGATGGTTCAATTAATTCCATATTTGCAAGATTTTGAAAAAATGGTAAATTTTTATCCTCCTGTTTTATTTTGTGATCTCCTACCTCTTGATCAAATCTTCTTCTCCTCTGTACCTTACGTATTATAAGGAAAAACTTTTGTGCAACAATCACTGATGACTTTTTCCAGGTATCAAGATGGGCCTGTTTCTGACCTTCCTTAAGGTGTGGTCCAAAGCCCTTTGAAGCCAATAGGATTTTTTTCATTGGTTTTAATGGTGTTTGGATTAAGCCCTCACATGCAGTTTACACTGTTTCACTGGAGTTAATCCTATTATATACACCAGTGTCATTGAGATCACAATCCAACCTTATCTGTGTTATTGCCATTGCAAGACCTAGATGTTTCAGTATGCTTGCCGTAATACATAACACATTCAATACCCATCTATTCCTACCAGCATGCAGCACATAGGCTATATCTACATGTGCCCCTCCCATTTGGAAGGGGCATGTAAATGAAACAGGCTGAAAATGTTAATGAGGCACTTATATGAATATTCAGCATCTCATTTGCATAATAGCAGCCACCCAAAGTATTGAAAGTGCTGCTTTTGAATTGTAAACTAGCTGTGTAGATGGGGTTCCTTCGAAAGGAAACCCCGATTTCAAAAGCACTCTTCTTCCCCCCCAAAATTGAGAAGGGTGTTTTCAAAATTGGGGTTTCCTTTTGAAGGAACCCCATTTACATCTCTAGTTTGCAATTCGAAAGCAGCACTTTTGATGCCCTGGGTGGGTGTCATTATGCAGATAAGGCAATGAATATTCATCACAGCGCCTCATTAATATTTTTGACCTGCTTTATTTACATGCCCCTTCCAAAAGGGAGGAGCATGCACAGACGTAGCCTTAGAGCTATTTTAACAGTACCAGCCACCATGTTTGCGTACCTGTTTTTTGTCACGTACCTGATGGTACCCACAAAAAACTGTGCCCATATGATGTACAAATACCTATTTGCGTATGTAAAATGGATGTGTAGCTAATTTTGCAGGTGCAGTTTTCTGTATACACAAATGCAGGTATGTAGAAATGGAGTTAAGTTTGGAGCCAAATTAATAGACAGGATCTCTTTAATTTAGTATGTTTCTCTTCTTTTACAGCGTACCTGGCTACCTGATTCCCAGTTCATTCATACATAAACTCAGGAAGGAAGGACAGGTGCACCTCTTGTTTCATCCTTCTAGACTGCATGTTCAATTGTTTTTGAACAAAGCCAGATGAGTTCAAAACTAGAAGGATTTTTGTTCCATTTCTTTCTAATCAACCCAAAGGCCTAATTAAATGGACTTTATTGGTCTTGCATTCTGTGATTGTCATGAAGAGAGTCATTTTTCAATGGATATTTTAATGGGGCTTTAATTGTAATTGTTGAGCACCTGCAGAGTACTAGCCCTAGAGCATTCAGTGCGGAAAAAGCCAGATAATAACTTGAATCGAAGTAACAGTTAAATATACACTAACAGCCACATAATCCATTATAAAAAGTCCAAAATTTTGCATCCAGACATTGGATTTTTTATTGTGTTGGGGAGAGTGCGTGTGTTTGTATGTACATGCTTGTTACAGGATTGGGTTTCATTTTTGAATCAAGTTTTGTTTCCAAAATAAGATGAAATTAGCAAAAAGAATTATAAAAGTTATTTAGAAGCAAAGAAATATGGTGATGAAATAAATTTTGAAATACACAAATGAAATAGTCTCTTGTTCTTTTGATGCAGACATTAGATTATGTCTCATTCATCATCACAGTAGGGAATTGAGTGCTGGATTGGAAAAGGGTAACTGAGGAGCAGCATGAGATTGGGGAAGGGGCAAAGGACCGGGAGTCAGGAGATCTGGGGTTTAGTTGATGCTGTCGCACTGGCTTGCTGAATGACATACAGAAACAACCCGCATTTCTATTTATAAACCAGAATAGTTTCCTTATGCACCTTCCCAGAGGAAGATTTTCTCAGCAACAAACAGGAGTTTGGTTTTTGTGCCTCTGAAAATCTATTTTACAAATGCTTTTGTTTATATTGTTAATGCTTGTAAATGTGCTTGGAAGAGTCGATTGGATGCAGTATGGTCTAATTATTGCATGTCTTTTACTATATTATTATTTATTTGATGAGGCACCATTGTCCAGTCAACAAGACCTGGGGTCCACTCCTGGCTTTGCCACTGAACTCACCTGTAACACTGGGCAAGTCACTTCACCGCTTTGTAACTTACACTTCGTATATTGTAGGCTCCCTAGGGCAGGGACTGTCTCTTACTATGTGTTTGTACAGCATAGTGGGACTCAGATATCAGTACAGAAAATAAAAAAGTTAATTATAAGTGCTAAGAATCATCTTTTATAAAATTCTAACTGAGTATTAGCAGCAAATCTGTGAAGACAATTACACTGTTTGATGACTGAGAAATCCCACTGTAAGTTATATTTCTTAAAAGCTAGAATCTTTTATGTTATGTTTTTCTGTGTATTGTCCCTGAAAAGTAATCCTCCTGGAATAGCTACTTATTTCTCGGGGTTGTCAGGAAGGTGGGGAGTGATCCATTTCCCCCTTTATTTAAGGTATCTTCTTTGTGTGAAACATCTAACTGAACAGAAAATACGTGCAAGACCCTGTTTTTCCTCCCAGAGCTGAAGTTAAAAATTATTCAATGTAAAATTCCTGGCCTGTGAAACAGAGGCTCTGTACTGTACCAGGCAAAGATTTTCACCAGCATTCTCTTGCTTAGCCAAGGCTGAGATAACAGACACGGTAAAGCACTTGCTGGAATAAATCTACACTTCTGAGATTCCATCGGGGTGTTCATCTTCCACCTTGTTTTTCCTTTGCTTACTAAGGTATTGCCTGAACTTATGGTTGATATTTGAATTGACTTTTTTTGTTAATATGATCGAGACCACGTGAAACTCAATCTTATTTTTGTTTGTTTGCATTTAAGTTTCGAGAAAGACTACAAAGAACAAGTAAGTGATAGACTGGTTTTTTTGAAAGCAAGCTTGCCTTTTCAAGCCAAAGGGCAAGTGTACTTTGCAGTGCAGCGAGGGAGTTTTGAAAAATGTTTAGGGGCCAAAAGTGTGAAATTGTTGTGCTGTATGTGCACTTCTCAAATACAGTGAAAGAAGGTTGAATTCTAAGGAAGTCTTTGTGGTCCAAGACAATTTGCTTCATGCAATAATTAGTGTGTGGCAGGTCTGATCACTGGCCTTTGTGTATAAAAACTCGGCCAGAAGTTCCTCTCTGGGTTTCTGATCAGTTCTGGGTTTGTGACACTTTTGAGAAATAGCCAAGGCGTCACTAAGGTAGGAAACAGAAGGAAAGGAGTGGAGCGGTTTTTACAACAAAATGCTGTTTAAACTAGAATTGATCTGTAACAGGTATTGATTATAATCAAACCTTTGCTATTTACTTTGGAGGTGCCATGATTTTTCTGCGTCAGCTTATTGTCATAGTAATCAGTCACTCTGTGAAACCATCTGTTGAGTGTGAGCCTACATTTCTTTTATCAAAGTATTAGCCAAGAACCCTTGCACTTTCTTCTGCCACAGCACATATTTTTGGGTTGGGGCTATGCAGAGTATCTTAAAACAGAAGCTAATTTAGCATCCCCATTCTTTTCTCTTCCCCTGAAAGGTAATAAAATAAGAACATGGTCAATTTGGGGGTGGTACAGTTCTAAGCCAGGTGAGCAGAAAAAATTTCAGAGCATCCCAACGTTATAGATATTTCCAAGTTTCCATTTGGAAACCAAGCACTGTTACTAATTTACCAAAGATTTCTCTTCTTTCTGAGACTTTTTCATTTGGCTGTTCCAATTATTATGGTGATGAGAGGCCATCAAAGAGAAACACTGAAAATGAACAAATCCAAATAACTTTCTAGATGGGCAAAACCCAGAAAAAAATTATATTTTCATGGAAGAGATGAATTGAATGCAAGCAAAGCCTGAAAACAAAAGGACTTAAAGCGATAGATCCTCAGGGTTATAAATTGGTACTGTTCCATTGAGGGACCTGGCCCACAAGGTTTAATTAAAGTAATTTGAAAAAGAAACACAACATTATATTCATTTTAAAATGACCCTAAAGCAAATTATAGGAAAGTGCATTTCACCTCAAAAATATTTTAAGGGAGATTTTCAGAAGACTGAGGCTCTGCCTCCATCTTTTTGGGAGCAGTTTGCCCTGCAAAATTGGTGCCTTTTCTTTTGCATTTGCAAATTGAATGGTGGGCACTAATCTGATTACCCATGTCTCTTGACCTGCAGTCTCATTCCAAAGTTAAGGACACAAGGGTTCCAATTTATTCCCCTGGTCAGAAGTCATGATCCAGAATTGAGGAACAACTTTTGTGGGTCCAAATTACAACATCTAAAAGACACTACTTCTGTTGTACATTTATCCTCTTATTAATTAGTCAGTGCACTTATATGTTATGTGGAGTTTTTTTATAAAAAATTAAGTATGTAGGAGATGATGTGTGAGGTTCCTGGAGCTCTTTCAATTCCATTTTATTAGAAATGTTTTTCCTAAAATTCTTGTACTCTTGGTACTTTCAATAGCATTTCTAAACAGTCCGTGCCACAGCCTGGCATAGTGCTATATGACCTACTTTACAGTATGCCATATGCATGTTAATAGGGATGATCATGAGTAAAATGGGAAGAGTAATACCTAGGGTAGCATACCAGAGGCATCATCTTTGTTTCCATCAGGACCTTCTTAAGTTTGTTCTATAGGCCAGTTTCAGTGCTAACGTATGTGGTCAAAGCTTAATTAAGACAAAGGAGTTGCACCTGTTCAGAACAAGACTGAATTTGTCCTAGAAAGTTTGTTATTAACATTTTTTATTAAACAACTTCTAGTGTTCAGTAAGCCTTAGAATCACACCAATATTTCAGTTGGGGCTTGCTCCAAAGCTCATTGAAGCCAATGGAAAGATCCCATTGGCTTCTATAGGCTTTGGATTAGGATTGGCAGGCTGTTCTTTTTCTTTTTTATGAAAATGTGAGACAATTTGTTCTTTAAAAGTGGGAAGATATTTATAACAGACATTTTATCTGGCAGTGACAACTGAAACCAGCAAACATTTCATGAAAGGATTTTGTCCTTTCAGAAGAATGTTCTCAAATCCCACGTTGCAGCACTGTAACCTTGCTGTACACTTGTTCTTGCTGTGAAAAGGAAATATACTCCTTTCAGCTGCCTTTCTTGGACTAGTATGTGCATATACGTACTCTTAACTTTTTTTTTTTTTTTTTTCATTTTAAGAAGTGGGTCTTACCCCTGAAAATGTGTTAGGCTCTAAAGGCGCATGGGGCTCCTTGCTATTTGTGAAGCTACAGACTAAAAGTTATCTTCTGAGACTAGACACACTCGACATAGTAATTGTTCCGACACTAGTTAAAGAATCTTTTCTTGATGATGGGATGTTGATTATATGTCCTATAAATTTGAGGTAACCTGTCACTCCCTTCCCTCTCATTCTCTAGCTCTTCTTAAACCATCATTGATAGTAGAGTCTGGATGGTTCTATAAAGTCAAGAATTTGTATTATGGCTAGATTTTCTGATACATACCCAGAAAGTATAATTTGATGTAACCCAGAGTTTTATGTGTGTATATGTATGTTTTATCTCTGACCCCCATATATGTAAATTTGATCCTATCCGTGCAGTTCTGCCCCCCTGCTTCCATATACACACCTCTCTATCTCACCTCAAAGAGGTACTCTTTCCTCTTCATCCTCAGGGCTAGACATTTCACAGCCTAACTACAAAGGTCAAGGAAGTTTGGATCCCTTCAGAGCTTATTACACTGCTCTTTCTTTGACTTCTTTGGCTTGCTGAGTTTTAGCTCAAGGCACGACTCCTGTAGGATATTAGTACAATGCCTTCTTGGAGTTCCTTGAGCATCAACTGTTAAATATTATGAACATTTGATTTCGGGCTAATTTCAGAGTTCCAGTCTGTCTCAGCAAAAACAACAAGGAGTTTAAGGTGTCACTTAAGGTGCCACAGGACTCATTGGTTTTGATTTGGGACTGTTACATTAACAAGTTTAAGACAAGAGCATCAAGAGTGGAAACAGAGACCACAAATATAGCTCCCTATAGATCCCTTAAGAGCAGTTGCTATAGAAATATGGAAATCCAGCCAAGTTCTTAGAGCATACCTTTGTGAAATGGGTGTTCTGGATTCAATTCTTGGATCTGTAGATGATCTGCAATATGAGTACAGCATTTGCATTATCAGGAAATTTTCTAAGCTTCAGTTTCCCAAACTATAAATTGATCATAATAATTCCCACTGCAGAGCACTGTCATGAGGATTATTCACTGTGTGTGCAATGCTCTTGAGGACGCTGTATGGAAAGCTCTGTATAACTTCAATGTACTATTTTTAATATTAGATTATTATTTTATTATGCCCTAGAGGCACAATATTGGAAAGATAGTGCTGTCATTCAGTGAACACCGTCTATTAGATTCTGAGCTGTACTAGATGGGTGTAATTCTATCAGATTCCTTAGAATTACATCAGGGTTTAATTTAGTCCAGCATTACACTATGAAGCATGGAAGAACCTGATCCAAAGCCTAGTGAAGTCAGTGGGAGTCTTTCTGTTGACTTCCGTGGGCTTTGGCACAGGCCCTAAATTAAGATTTAAAAAAATTAGGATTTCCAGGTTAGAAAATACAGTTTTAGACATCATCTGTGTGGGCCACAAAGGAATGAAAGATTTCCTGGGGATACAAGGTATCGGCTGTGTCTACACTGCAATAAGAACATCGAAGTTGAGAGTCTACACGCACCCTACTTCCAAATTAACCTTCAAAGTTGGGCACTCCTCCATTCCTGGGAATGGAGTAAGTTAACTTCGAAGTAAGCGGAAATGTGTTTAGACTATCTGGTGGCTACTTGGAAGTAGTGCCTAACTTTGACATTAACTTCAAAGTTAGTTCCTAGTGTAGACACACCCATCATGTTGTTAGCTTTTATCACAGCCTTTGAACTTTATTGCGGAAGCAGAAATGTGTGGGTTATTAGAGGCAATTTTTTTAGTTTGCTTCCAACAAAATCAGTCTGATTACACTTTAACTGACCTGGATTTGCACTGAAAGCCAGGGAGACAATCTCTCATGATAAAGTCTGACACCCTGTCACTTAGGGTAGCTCAGATATGAATCATTAGGAGTTTGTATGTTTGTTTTGACAAGAAGCTCTTAAAGACAGAGTGTCCTTGTTCACTTGAGACAAGAATTGCTTCTGTTATCCTAGATGTAGAGGATGAGTTTTTGATACCATAAATATGTTAAAGTCATTAATGTCTATGGGGATTGGGTGCCTAACTCCCTTAGGCCCTGTTGACTGTCCAGCCTATTCTGCTCAATCCTGGATAGTAATTAAGGCAGATCTTATTACTCTAGAATCTTGAGCTGAATTTATGTGTGAGAAGATGACAGTGACCTAGTGCTTTCATTTATTTTTTTCTGAGATAATGGGATGTGCATGTCTGTGTTAGTCAATTAGTCAAGTCCCAGACAAGAGAAATGATCCGACCCCCCAGCAATGGGGGAATAGGTCAGGATTTGATTCCTACTGCAGTGTCTTAGCCAGAGAGTAATAAGGGGTTTACCAATGAATTATTTCCTCATTCTCAGAGTCTAAACCCGCTGTCCAAAAGGCAGGCAGAACCAGACCACGATTTGCACAGCTTGCATGGCATACCCTGATGAGCAAGGCTGGAAGAGTTGCTTGTTTTGCTTGTGCTTAACCAGCCCTATGTGTGTGTTTGTGGACAAGTATGGCACCTAATTCTACAAGATTCTGTTCTGGCTTTTATGCCAGCTGTTGTCTTGAGGAGTTCTTTCACTACCAGACTCAGGAATCAGGGTTCTACGTGGGAGGAGGAAGGTGTCACTCTCCAGAAAGCAGATGGGAGTGTGGAGCACTTCTGAGGAAAAGTAAATTGACTGGCTGTGGCAGCTGTTAACTCGTATTTTTCTGTCAAAATATGGAAGAACATTTTGCTGCCTGCCCTTTAGGGGTTAATGGAATTACATTAGGAAACTTTGCCTGAAGCCCAGTCTGCTCTCTGCCAGACATTCCTCCACCCTGTTGATAACTCATTGGCATGGCTTGCAGTTCCTTGGGTTCCCAACCAATAGGAGCAGAGTACGTGTCAGCTCTGAGTCAGCAAATATGTCTGTTTGAAACCTGACACCAGCTTCAGCTTTGTACCAGGTGTGCAAGCAGCAACGGTTTTTGCTCTTTTTAGATTTATTTTCCCGTGATGGAAGAAATTAAATGTTCCTTCTTTGACTCATTTGCAACAAAGTTGCTTTTCAATAGTCAGTCCATTAGTACGCAGAGGCGCAAGAATTCAGCCTGATAACGCTGGTCTCATTGAGGGGGCTAAGGACATCTTGCTACAAAATTGATTTGCTTCCTGCTACTTAATGCAGGTGAGCAACGTATATAGTCCCTATCCTGAGCTGATGCAAATCTGCATAGGTCTATGAAAATCAATGAGGATCTGGACCATCATATACGTAACACCAACAGATCAAGGTCTTCAGCAGAAAGGATTGAACCTGTGAATATAGGGGCTAAAGCGTTATTCTCTACCACATGAGCAAACAGCCAGCAGTCTCTCAGCTAAGCCTGTAGAGCAGAGACTTCACTTTCTGTGCTAGATGGTCTCAGTGCCTCTGGAGTTATATATATGTAGCACAAATATATATGGTTAATGAACTTAGGCCCATCTCCCTTTTGTGCACATATGGGATGTTTGGTTCTTACCCTAATTTCAGTCTGATACATCCACTCTCCCTTGTCAATTGACGGGGCATAAAAGGATTTCTTTCTGTTACTGTCCATTGCAACCTTCAGCAAGGGTTTCTGCGCTCCCAAGTGCAAGAAGTGCCTACGTGGCCTGAAATTCATGCCTCATCTTATACCAGATTCCTTCCTTTGAGAACAGCCTTGAAGTAGAAGGCCTGGTGTCAGAAGAAACGACAGAAATAGGGTGACCATCCATCCTGTTTTTACTAGGACAGTCCCTTATTTAAGCTGTCTCACAGGCATCCTGACTTTAAGAAAATAGGCAAATTGTCCCATATTTTGTGGGGACCCTGTTCCCTGGCACCCTGCGTCTTGAGTGGCAGCCTCTCCTGCCAGGGAGCTCCTCGGTGGCTGCCCTGTTCCCTGGAGCTCTGCACCTAGCAGCAGCAACTCCTGCGGCAGGGGAGCAACTCTGTGGGGCAGTACAACAGGGTCAGCCTGCTCTCAAACATCCCTCTGCAACCGAGGGTGCTCCGTGCAGTCTTGACTAGTGCCTTTGAGGTCCTGAAGAGGGGAACTGATGCACCCTGTTCCTGATGTTGGCAGTTCCTTCTCCAGGTTTGTGGCTAGTCTCCAGCCACTGGGGCTAGGCCTTACTTAGGTCAAAGCTCAGCACTCACTCAGAGCTGTCCATGTGCAGCTGGGCTCTCAGACAGCATAGGCATCTTCCTGGGTCAAGCTCCCAAATAGAACTGCCTGGCCCTAGCCCAGCAGCTCATTTTATATTGGCCTGTTGGGCCCTGATTGGCTACCACTGAGACAGACACTCTATTGTTCCTGGAGAATATCTTGTCTGCTCCTTGCTGGGTGTGGCAAGGCCTCTGGAGAAGGCATCAGGCCTTAGTCCACCCCACCACAGGCAACTTCTCCATTCCCTGGCATCCCATGGTGGCAGACCCCACTGTTGGTGAACTCCACAGTGGGGTGGCTACCTTGTTCCGGGGTGCCCTACACTTTGGGGAGACAGCTCACGCTGCCAGGGATCCCCTCCACAGGTTGTATATCTCATTCCCCAGTCTCCCACGCTTCAGGGAGGCAGCTCCTGCTTCATTCTCTGGCTCTCCCCTGCTGGGAGGCTTTGGAACACGCCCCCACCAAGGGTTTCTAGAGCCCCCATCCTCCACTCCCCTTCATCCCTGGTCCCTCACCTTTAGAGGCTGCAGAGCCCCCATCCCTGGTGCCTCACCCTAGAGCAGAAGCCCCCATCACCAAGAAGTCCTGGTATGGGACAGCAGTCCCGTCCCCATCCCCAGAGGCCGGTGTCCCACATTTGCCAGGGGATAATGTGGTTATGCTACCCAGAAAGAGACACAATTTGACAAGAACATTTATAGCACCTGAGCCCTCTGCTGGTCCTCTCAGTTTAATCCAGTCACTGCCATATCCTTGCTTGATAAAAAGTAGAATCAGTGGGCTACACCAATTCACAGCAACTCAGTTTATGGCCCTCAGCGTCCTTCAGATTTTCTATGTATTTTGAAGCAGTAAATGTGGTTGCATGAAAATAGTTAAAAAACCACTGCCTTGCAGATGCTTTTGGTTGCATTGATACAAAGGCCAGAACTGTATTATGTCAATTGCAGCAAGAAGGTCTCAAAAGGAAGCTGGGTCATTCCTCAGAGTGTTGCTGCAAGTTGCCACAAAACAGGCCTGTTACTGGGCAACTGGGCAACATAAAACTCTCCTAGCAACGTGGCTGGTACTCTCCCTTCAGGGTTTGAAAGGAGTATATTGACATAAATACTTCAATTAACAGGGAGTTATGTTTCCCAAAGGGGTAAAATGACCCAACTTTGTCCAGATAATCACTTACATTATAATGTGCAAATTAAAATATTTTTGAAGCACAGCAGTCAGTGCAGCTCTTCTGTACATTATGAGACTAATCTAGCTGAAGATCAAAATAACCCATAACAAAATAGCCTTTTTCACTTAATGTGCTGAATGTAATGCAGTGAGGAATTAAGATCCGATGGACTTTTGCTTTTCAGGTTTGGAGTTATATATGTGGGAAGCAGTTTTGTTTTTAAAAACATTACCTGCTTATTACATCTGTGTTCCTAGATCTTTAAAACCTTTCCTGTGCTCCAGGGAATTTCCAGCCCTAGAAGATCAATTCCAATGAATTTGAGTTCCTGTAAGAAAAAGACACTCCCTTTATAGGACAAGAGGCTTTGTAAAGGATCAGGACAAGCACAAATACAATATCAGGGAACTGACTTGGAGTTCACATATGTGGTTCCTACTTCTGGATAGATTGGAAAATGGGGAAATGTAGATATAGTGATGATATTGCTCTCCTTGCTGTTGTAGCCACAGATTGAGGTGTCTGAGACGAGTCACGCTGTTCGGGCCTCTTATATCAGTGCAACTCATTCTGATGAACTGGGCCTGTTGAGGTGCCTGAAGCCAATGGGATGTTCTGGTAACATCAGTGGGCCCTAATTTAAAAGCTATTAGCTGGGCTTACAACAACCAGGCAGTCATAGAGGAATGCTTATCTGTAGTGGTAGCAATGGAACAGTATGGAAAACCCTCCTCTCATTTCAAAGTTGTTGGAATCAGGGCTTGCAGCAAAACCTGGGAGCAGCTAGTTGAATACCCTGATTGACTAGACTCCTTGATTGGTTAAAAGGTGTCACCAGGTTTGCTCTTAAACCCTGGTGTTAGTGTCAGGCCAGTGGCTGCTTAATGCTTATGCCTGCAGCTGTAATTCTCCCTGTGACAATCTTGATTGGTTACTGACTCCAGATCTGACCCTTGCTGCTGTTCTTGGCCTCTGACTCTGAACAGTAGGCCTGACCACAACTGCCCCACTCTGTGACAAAAATCTGTCACTTGGAACAAGAGACACCCTCCCCCACAGTTACATTCTTTGGTTATATTTTAAATTTGGGTCCATCCTAGGAAAATCAGGATGGGTAGCTACTGTAGATGCTAAATTCATTCTCTGGGGATCCAAATCAGGCTTGTAGAAGCCAGAGATTACTGCATTATTCCACCTGGCTTTCTCTTTTCTCCTGTTTACAAATGCACCATCACTCTCTGTCATTGGATCTGATACAATTAAAACGGCTCCCACCCAACCCTGCTTGGACTAGCCCTATCTGGCAAATTGCAGGTGACTCAGACTGACTCTGGGTTGTTTGTTTTAGGCAACTTTGTTTTAAATACTTTTATTTGCCATCTCTTTTCAAACCCATCCTTCTCCCCAGATTCAGCCATAGTAATGTGACTACAGGTTCAGTAAGCACTGAGTCATATAATTAATCCTTCTCTGCCTTTCACCTTTTGGTATTGCTGCCTTATGTGAAGTGACTGAAACCTGGTTAACAAAAAGTCTGATTTTGTGTTGAACATCCTTAAAATATTTGCTTTGTCGCCTGACAAATATTTTTGAACCAGCTACACTAGTTCTACATGGCTGTAAGGGACTCACTCATAAGAACAAGACAGAGCAGGCACTTTACTGATTCCCTGCAGGCCATGGTAAACTTGGTATGCTCTCTGAATTGTCCTTTCTCATTAGCATACAAGGAAATCAGGCTTGGTTAATGCTTCCAAATCCTTAGTGTTGAGATAAAACTGGAGAGCTCTTCTCGCCTTCTCTCCCATTTCTTCTTGTTTCCAGTCTAAGGCCTTGTCTCCACTTACCAGGAGATCAACACAGCAGAGATCAATCTCCTGGAGGTTGATTTAGTGGGTCTAGTAAGGACCACACTCCCATCATCTCCAGTTCTTTACCAGAGCAAGAATAGTAAGGAGAGTTGATGGGTGAGTTCCTTCTGTTGACCCACAAAGTGGGGACACCATGGAAATTCAAACTAAGGTACATCAACTCCAACTATGCTATTCATGTAGCTGGAGTTAGATATTTTAGTTTGACTTTGTCCCCCAGTGTAGACCTGGCCTAACAGAGACATATCCTGTGGGTCATTAGGTTAGAATTGTACAGAGAAGAATAGATTCTCTGCTATCTCCAGTTTCTGTTGGGTACAACAGAGATGGAAGGGGCAATCAGAAAACTGGATAAGGTTCCAAAATTCTCTACCCAGCCCTATCCACAGGCATGGGTTAGAAAAGCCTCCTAGCACTATAACGTGTAGCAGCAGGCAATGGTTCGTAGTGGTTATCCACCAAATGGGGACTGCCAGAATACATCATGCTGTATGAGGTACAGGGATTACAGTTCCTAGGAAGTGGGACTATCCACTTAATAGCTAACAGAGGCAGTATTGTCCGCTCCAAATGTTCAGATATCATGTTAGGGTTCTGTAGATTATGTGATTTGTCTTCAAAAATCAATTATTCTTCAAAATATAATAACTTTGAAGTTCTTGTTAAGTTCTATTTTTTATGGGGGAACCTTTAAGATGTACTTAAGTCACATTTCACACTTTCTGTGTGGCTGTGAGGGCTAGAAATTACTTTTTTAAAATTGGAGATTTTCATACATTCACATTTCCATGAACTGGGGCTTTAAGGAAAACACCACGTAGTATGAGAGTTGGCAACAGCTTGGCTTTACCAGGATTAAGGGCTCTACAATGTATTTGTTGAAGACAGTTTTGAATGTTTCAGCTTTTTCTACAAAAGACACACGTAGGTATACATGCTCTCTCTCTCTCTCTCTCTCTCTCTCTCCCCCCTCAGTCTTTATTTGCTCACTGTTTGTTCTCTTTTCCCCTTGACTTGTCAACAGTTTCTAATACCAGGCATTAGCTGCAATCATGTAACAGATTTTGGCTGTTGAGGAAATGGCTGTGGCTCAGGCCTTGTATGTCAGGTCAATGAGCTGGACAAAATGCATAGCCACATAATGCCTTTATGGACAAACGCAAAATACCATAATAATAGAATACTAGAAATGGAAGGAACCATGCGAGGTCATCAAGTCCAGTCCCCTGCCCTCACAGCAGCACCAAGTACCATCTATATAATCCCTGTTAGAGATTTATCTAACCTGTTTTTAAAAATCTCCAGTGATGAACTACAACCACCCTAGGCAATTTGTTCCAGTGCTTATCCACCCTGACAGTTAGGAATTTTTTCCTAATATCAAACCTAAGCCTTCCTTGCTGCATTTAAGCCAATTGCTTCTTATCCTATCATCAGAGGCCAAGGAGAATAATTTTTCTGCTTCCTCCTTGCAACACCCTTTTAGGTACTGGAAAGCTGTTATCATGTCCCTACTCAGCTCTCTCTTTTCCAAATTAAACAAACACCATTATTTTAATCTTCTCTCATAGGTCATATTTTCTAGACCTTTAATCATTCTTGTTGCTCTTCTCTAGACTCTCTCCAATTTCTCCACATCTCTCCTGAAATGTGGTGCCCAGAACTAGACACAGTACTCCAATTGAGGCCTAATCAGCGCAGAGTAGAGCATCCTAAAATCATGATTCCTCTTTTTGCGACCGTGCCACCCTGTTGACTCATATTCAGCTTGTGGTGCACTATGATCGCTAGATCCCTTTCTACAGTACTCCTTCCTAGGACGTCAATTCCCATTTTGTATGTGTGAAACTGATTATTCCTCCGTAAGTGGAGTACTTTGCCTGTGTCCTTATTGAACTTCATCCTATTTTTCTCACACCATTTCTCCAGTCTGTCCAGATCATTTTCAGTTCAGACCCTATCCTCTAAAGTACTTGCATCCCCTCCCAACTTGGTATCATCTGCAAACTTGATAAGCATACTCTATGCTGGAGGTTCCCAACTTGGGGTCTGTGGACCACTGGTGGTTTGCAAGGGTATTGAAAGGGGTCCATGACAAAAATAAATGATAAAGAAAAATGATCACAGAAAATAAGTTTTAAATTGCAACGTTACAATTAATTATTATTTTTAAATTAAATATCTTCCAATGATGTTATAAATTGCTGTCCAAAAATCTATGTTATGGTGCCTTTGTGTGACAAAGGCCCCAAAAGTCACCCCTGAGGACTCCCACTTGTTATTCCCTTCCTGCATGACTGTGAACCCTTAATAACTACTCTGTGTGAATGGTTATCCAACCAGTTGATAGTAGCCCCATCTAGGTTGCATTTCCATAGTTTAGTGCAAAGAAGGTCAGGCGATACTGTATCAAATACTTTACAAAAGTTTAGGTATACCACATCCACTGCTTCCCCTTTATGCACAAGGGTTGTTATTCTATCAAAGAAAGCTATTAACTATGAAGCCTTTATTGAATTCATTCTCTGCCTTTCACTGCAGTGACTGGCATACAGAATTAATGCCCTCAGTCCTGAAGAGGAGTGATTCACCTCACACCACTTGACTGAACTCATTAGTCATCTCAAGAGTATCAAAAATGCCTGGAGAAGCTACATCCAACTCTGCTTAACTGGGACAACAGTTGGCTAATGCTGGTTTCAGTATAGGTGGGGGTAGTTGGGGCATTGCAAGGGGCTTGAAATAAAAAGCTCCTTACTTCTCCCAGTCTCTCTACCCAGGAAAAATGTGAATTGTTTGCATATTTGAGAAGCCCATGAATTACCTTAAATAACAGAAGAATTAGATATTAGGATACTAAATGAATCTACCATATTCAAACTTCTTGCCCATATTGGAAAGAATCTCTAATTAATGCTATTGTCTACTTAATGTAAAGATCTATTGAATGCTCAAAGGAGCAATTTGTGGATAGTACAGAAATTCTGAAAACATATTTCAGATGGCAACTTCGATTTCTCGATACTTGTTTCTTCTATTTCTTTTTAATATAGCAGTCTACCAAACGTATATGGTAGTTGCTTTTCTGCATAATTGCTCTGTTTTGAATATGCCTGTTAATAATCTTATTGTGCACATTATGCACTCATGATGAGTTAGTCATTTTCAGAATTATACACCCATTGGACAATAAACTACAGGGTTTTTTTAGCATCATTCATACAAAATATCCTAAAATACACTACAGTGAACTTCAAATTTTGTATTTGAATCATTTTGACAAGAATTCTGTATGCTGCACAGGAGCAAGTTGTAAGAAAGGATTATGTTTCTATCTGTTTAATCTTGCTGTTGTACATGTTGGGAATGGAGAATGAGTGCTTCAAAAAAGAGGCAAGTTATAAAAACAGGGCTACATTTTGAAAAAGAGATATTGCACAAATGTACACCTATATTTGCACACACCATTACCACATATGTTTATTCAGATCAAATATCTGTGTCTGTGCAAACAGTTTATTAGTGCACAAGTGGTTATTTGCAAGCACATGTCCGATTTGTGTGCACAATGATGGTAATTGTGCTCACAAATATGTGTGTGCAGTTGTGAGCACATTTTTCATATGCACAGGCTTGCCGATGGTGGGGAGAGCGGGAGGGGGAAGGGCAAGGGGGGTCAATTGCCTCATGGCTCAGAGCTTCAAAGGGACCCTAGCTCCTGGGTACCACCTCCAGTACTGAGGCAGCAGTGGTGGCTGGAGCACTGTGCCCCTTTGAATTGCCACTGGAGTACCACTCTGCACACCTCTGAAGGCCAGGGGTCGGAGGGGTGGTGTACTGCAGTCTGGGTGGAACTAAGGGCTGACTGTCCTTGGACCCACCCCTTTTGCCAGAGGACCCGTCCCTTCTGGGGACACAGAAATGGCCCACCCCACACGTTGAGGGGGCCCACAGTGACTGTTGGCCCTCCTGTGTATGAACTTCTACCCTCCCTCTCTAAAATGTTGAGAAATGCAAAACATAAATTTTCAAATAATGGTACCTGAGTCCTCAAGCAATTTACTTCTTTCCTGATGAACATACAGACTCTAACACTCCCTTAAAGCTACTAAGATCCCTGCTTGAGTACAGATTTGTTTTCTTATTCATTGCAATAGGAACGATCTTTGTAACCTTCAGCTGACAGTTGGGTGGGGGCGGGGATCATTGGGTGCTTCCCTGAGTATCTCTGTTTGTAAAAATTGGGGTGATATTTTGATGATGAACATGAATCATGGACTAAAAGCACTGCTTAGAACCAGAGACAGATGAGGTAAGCACTGTGTTTGCTTCACATCACAGCTCTGCTGAATTCCCTGTAGTCCTCATAGTGTTTTTGGCTTTTCTATTCTATTCCTTGCCTTGGCCCCCATAACTCTGTTTGTACACTTCTGACCTGGTCTGCCACACCCCTATTATTCAAGCCCTCGTCCCAAAATATTGCTCTGTCAATGTTCTTCACTTCTGCCTGCGCCATACCTGCTATGTTTTTCCTGACACTTAACTCAGCTCTGCCTATAAACCTCACTCTTGATCTGCAAAATTCTTATTATTCTATTCCTAAAGCCCCAGCACAACATTACCAATGCACCACATTTCTCTGGGCTTCCAACAACTTGGTATTCCAGTCCAAGACCTTTCCTTGACAAACATGCCAATCATGTCCAATCATGTGCTGCTTTCATGATGTGGATGTAGAACAAAAGAAAACTAAGGAGAACAAAAGTAGCATACAAAACAAGAGCATATCTGTAAAGGGTTAAGTCCCCAAGTCTCTAGTATTTTTTCAGGGCAAACATCCACTGAAGTATGTGGGAGATGTGGTTAAATAAATGACTTCTAGATGTGGCCCAAGAGAAATAATAAAAAAATAACAAAATAAAGACAGGGAATAAAGAAAACAGGTAAGGCCAATGATAGACCTGAAACAACAGTCTTATACCCCATTCTTCTTCCTAAAGCATTAGTTTTCACAGCTATTCAAAGTAAGGTCACAAATAAAAATGAATTTAGTTTGTGACACTTTAGTGGATTTTTGCTCTTTGCAGGTAACTCCTTAACCTAACTGCTAAGTAACCTTACTGACCACCTTATAATCACTAGGTACTTAGCTGCCTTTGAAGTCACATATGTCTTTTAAGCTACAGGCTTCTGATAAAAAAAGATATTCAAATGCCTTTCGAGAATAATAAATTAATGGTTGATTGATCTCATCCTTAGTCTCTGCGTGTGGTTATGTCTTGCGTCTGTTTCTGTGCAACTTAAAAACAACTTAAAAACAATTAAATCACCCTTAGGACCAATACAAATAAGAACATATAAATACAAGAATAGCTATACTGGTCAGATCAAGGGTCCTTGTAACCCAGTATCCTGTCTTCTAAGAGTGGCTAACAGCAGATGCTTCAAAGGGAATGGACAGAATAAGACAATTATCAAAATCCATCCACTTTTGCCCAGTCCCATTGTCTGGTGGTCAGTGATTCAGGGACACTCAGAACGTGAGATTACAATCCCTGACTGTCTCGTTTTACAGCCATTGATAGCCCTGTCCTCCAGGAATTATGTAATTCCTTTCTGAACCCAGCTATACTTTTGGCTTTCACAACACTGCCTGGCAAAAAGTTCCACGGGTTGACTATGCATTGCATGAAGAAGTACTTCCTCATATTTGTTTTAAACTGTCTGCCTATTGCTTCCATTGGGTGACCTTTGATTCTTGTGTTATGTGAAAAGGCAAATAACACTTCCTTATTCACTTTCTCCACACTAGTCATGACTCTGTAGATCTCTGTCATATCCCCCTCAATTGTCTCTTTTCCAGGTTGACCAATACCAGACTTTTTACTCTCTCCTCATACGGAAACTCTTCCATTAATCATTTTTATCACCCTTCTGTGTACCTTTTCCATTTCTAATATTTCTTTTTTTGAGGTGAGGCAACCAGAAGGGCATGCAGTGTTCAAGGTGTGCGTGCACTATGGATTTACATAGTGGCATTGTGGTATTTAATGTCTTACTAGCTATGCCTTTCCTAATGAGTCCTAACATTCTGTTAGCTTTTTTGACTGCCGCTGTAATGAGCTATATTGCATAAAGCCATAACTGCTAGTTTGTGTCAGAAGTAATCACAGCAGTTACTAGCTGTGTCTACATGTGCACGCTACTTCGAAGTAGCGGCACTAACTTCGAAATAGCGCCCATCGCGGCTACACGCGTCGGGCGCTATTTCGAAGTTAACTTCGACGTTAGGCGGCGAGACGTCGAAGTCCCTAACCTCATGAGGGGATCGGAATAGCGCCCTACTTCGACGTTCAATGTTGAAGTAGGGACCGTGTAGATGATCTGTGTCCCGCAACGTCGAAATTGCCGGGTCCTCCATGGCAGCCATCAGCTGGGGGGTTGAGAGATGCTCTCTCTCCAGCCCCTGCGGGGCTCTATGGTCACTGTGTGCAGCAGCCCTTAGCCCAGGACTTCTGGCTGCTGCTGCGGCAGCTGGGGATCCATGCTGCAGGCACAGGGTCTGCAACCAGTTGTCGGCTCTGTGTATCTTGTGTTGTTTAGTACAACTGTGTCTGGGAGGGGCACTTTAAGGGAGCGGCTTGCTGTTCAGTCCGCCCTGTGACCCTGTCTGCAGCTGTGCCTGGCACCCTTATTTCGATGTGTGCTACTTTGGCGTGTAGACGTACCCTCGCAGCGCCTATTTCGATGTGGTGCCGCGCAACGTCGAAGTTGAACATCGACGTTGCCAGCCCTGGAGGATGTGTAGACGTTATTCTTCGAAATAGCCTATTTCGATGTTGCTACATCGAAATAAGCTATTTCGATGTAGGCTTCACGTGTAGACGTAGCCACTGTGTGTTAAACAGAATATTTGATAGTCATGTAGCTGTTAGCAACAATAGCATCTAGGGAAGTTTAGATAATAAGACTGTAACCTTACCTGAATAAAGTTGATTACTTGCAAGTATCAGAAAGATTATTCCCTTCCCTCCCTTTGTCCTCTACAGCATTGCACAATGGCTATATACATTGTATATTTCTCTATTTCTTGTTTCACTTGCTCTAACACAGCGGCTCCCAAATGGGGGTCTTTGGAATCCTGGGGTCCACAAGGGTATTGCAAGGTGTGCATGAAAAAAATAAAAGATAACTAAAAATTATCATACAAAATAAGGTTTAAATAAATTGCAAAGTTATAATGAACTATTATTTTGAAATTAAGTATCTTCTAATGTTATTAATTGCTGTCCAAAACTCTATGTTGTGGTTTCCTTTTTCATTTAATGGAGTGCATAAAGCAACTAGAATTGGCTTTGATGGGTGTCCACAAATGGTTTGGGAGGGTTAATTTGGGGTCTGCTAATGGTTTGGGGGGTGATTAGTGGTCTGCACTAGTAAGGTTGGGAACCACTGCTCTAACATATCAGCTACAGTAATTCCTGTTCTGTTACATGACATATTAACATCTGAGTGTATTTTGTTGTCATTCTGGAATTCTACTGTTTAGCTATATTGCGATCTGTGTGCACTAGATTTGGAATAAATCAGAAAAAAAAACTTTAGGCCAGATCCTTAGCTGTGCCAGGTTAGAACCACACCAGTGGGGAGCTATGGTGAATGGATCAGATTTATACATGAAGGAGCAACATTTCACAGGAGAAAACCAGGAAGGTGAAGAGTTAACAGTCTCCAGAGTTATTTTTTCCAGTTCAGCTCAAGCTGCCATTGGATCCGGTTCCAGGGCTAGCTTAAGATCCTGTACAAACCCTGATTAAACAGGAAAAACCTGTGAATTGTTGGGTTTGAATCCTGGAATGGGGGCAGGGTGCACTCAGGTAACACAATGAGTCATGTTTCATTTGAATTTCACAAGTCGCAGAGAGGAAAGGGAAGATCTGGAGGTTGCTATAAGAGGGAAGAAAAGATTTAATTTGTATTCTACCTGCATGCTTTACATTATTTTGTTCGGTTAACACTACAAAAGTCCTCCGGACTCACATGCAGTATAAGCTTAACATCTACAATGTTAAACTTTTCTCTAAGTGCAAAGCAGTATTTCTGTCTGTAAGATCCATTTCTACACTGGGGCTATAGTTCATTTAGTGTTGAAAATGAAAAGGCAGTACTTTCAGTAGATTCATTTCTTCTCCAGAGGAGGCAAGTATGTACCTGTCTTATTTCCAAAAGATCTTTCCCCTGGCAAAATCTGTAACAATGTCCAGAAAGAAGAATGCCTGTTTTGGCATATCAGGCTCATTTTCTTCTATTTGAATATGATAATTCATAAAATGAGTACAATACAAATCCAAAACAAATAAAAGGTGCAGGCTTTGTATGGCTGGTTTTAATTATCTCCCTGAAACCTTTTGGATGTGAACTGTACAGGCACACCAACCTCATGAAAAAACTTGCACAGATACAGACAGACATCATTTTCCTCTCCAAATGCAAACAGAAGGACACCACACCAATAGGACTGAAGGTGAAAAACCCACTGAAATCAACGTACTACACAGATTATAGTGAGAGATTGTGCCACCTGGTCAGCATCCTGTACAGCAAACAGGAAAACACCAAGAGAGAGCTCTCAAATCTGGAGGCCCCCATAAATCAACAATCTTTCACCCAAACCTCCACATGGCTGGACTTTACTAGAACAAGACAGGAGATTTACAATACACATTTCTCTTCTCTACAGAAGAAAAAGGACTGTAAACTATCTAAACTCCCACTTTCCACATGGGGCTACAATAGTGGTACCCCTAACTCACCCAGCAATATTGTCAATCTATCCAACTACATACTCAGCCCGGCAGAAGAATCTGCCCTTTCTCAAGGACTCTCTTTCTGCCCCACCACCCCACAAACTTGACACAGTTCTGTGGTGATCTGGAAGCCTTCTTTCGCCGTCTACGACTCAAGGAATACTTCCAACATGACATGGAACAGCGCACTGACCCACAGGTACCCTCCCACCTACGGTACAAGAAAAGGAATTCCTCATGGACTTTCCTGATGGTCGAAATGACAAACTGGACCTATACATAGAATGCTTCCGCTGGCGTGCACAGGCAGAAATCGTGGAAAAGCGGCATTGCTTACCCCATGACCTCAGCCGTGCAGAACGCAACACCATCAACAGCCTCAGAAACAACTCTGACATTGTCATCCAAGAGGCTGGCAAGGGAGGCACTGTTGTCATCATGAATAGGACAGACTACCTAAAGGAGGCTGCCAGGCAACTCTCCAATACCACATTCTACAAGCCTCTGTTCAAGGTTCCCACTGAGGAATACACAAAGAAACTACAGCATCTGCTCAAGACCCTCCCTATAATAACACAGGAACAAATTTACACAGACACACCCCTTGAACCAAACCAGGTTTATTCCACCTGCTACCCAAGATCCATAAACCTGGGAATCCCGGACACCCCATCATCTCAGGCATTGGCACCCTCACCACAGGACTGTCTGGATATGTGGACTGTCTGCTTAGGCCCTATGCTACCAGCACCCCCTGCTTTCTTTGACATACCACCAACTTCCTCAGGCAACTACAATCCATTGGTGACCTTCTTGAAAACAGCATCCTGGCCACCATGGATGTAGAGGCCCTTTACACCAATATCCCACATGAAGATGGACTCCAAGCTGTTAGGAACATTATCCCTGATGAGACTGAGGCACAAATGGTGGCGGAGCTTTGTGACTTTGTCCTCACCCACAATTATTTCAGGTTTGAGGACAAATTATACCTTCAAATCAGTGGCACTGCTATGGGCCCCTCCATGGCCCTGCAGCATGTCAATATTTTTGTGGCTGACCTGGAATAACACTTTCTCAGTTCTCGTCCCCTAGCGCCCTTCCTCTACCTGTGCTACATTGATGACATCTTCATCATCTGGACCCATGGGAAGGAGGCTCTCGAAGAGTTCCACTGTTATTTAAACAATTTCCACCCCACCATCAACCTTAGCCTGGACCAGTCCACACCAGAGATTCACTTCCTGGACACTACTGCGCAGATGAATGATGGTCACATAAATACCACCCTATACCGAAAACCCACGGACTGCTATGCTTATCTACACTCCTCCAGCTTCCATCCAGGGCATACTACATGATCTATTGTATACAGCCAGGCACTAAGGTACAACCGTGTTTGCTCTGATCCATCTGACAGAGACAAACATCTACAAGACCTTTACCAAGCTTTCCTCCAACTACAATACTCACCTAAAGAAGTGAGGAAGCAGACCGACAGAGCCAGACAGGTACCCAGAAGCCACCACCTACAAGACAGGCCTCACAAGGAAAACAAGAGAACATGACTGACCATCACATGCAGCCCCCACATGAGGCCTCTCCAACGCATCGTCAGTGATCTGCAACCCATCCTGAACAATGATCTTTCACTCTCACAGACCTTGGGAGGCAGGCCTGTCCTTGCCCACAGACAGCCTGCCAACCTTAAACAAATCCTCACCCGCCACTATAGATCACAAAACAGTAACTCTAAGCCTGGAACCAATCCCTGCAACAAACCTCACTGTTAACTCTGCTCACATATCTACACCAGTGATATCATCCAGGACCTAACATCAACCATACCATCCGGGGCTCCTTTGCCTGCACATCTACTAATCTAATATATGCCATCATGTGCGAGCAATGCCCCACTGCAATTTACATTAGCTGAACTGGACAGTCTCTATGTAAAACTATAAATGGATATAAATCAAACATCAGGAACGGTAATGTACAGAAACCTGTGGGAGAGCACTTCAATCTCCCTGGACACTCAGTAACAGAATTAAAAGTAGCAATCCTAAAATAATTTCAAAAATCAAATGGAGAGAGAAAAATCTCTGAGCTGCAATTTATTTGCAAATTTGACTCCATTAATCAAGGATTAAACAGAGACTGAGAGTGGCTCACACCTTACAAAAGGAGCTTCTCTGCCCTAGGTGTTAACATCTCCACATTAGACTAACAATGGGTCATATCCCCCCTGTTGTATCTGACCTGTGTTTTCCTCTTTTCATACATACTACTGATAATGGGCCTTTTCCACCCTGACTGAATAGACCTAATCAGCTCTGGCCCTCCCTTTTACTGGGACCCCACTCTTTAAATACCCTTCGGAAACCATCACCCCCCCCACTCATTCATCTGATGAAGGGGGTCTTTGCCCATGAGAGCTTATGCTCCAAAGTATCTGTTAGTCTATAAGGTGCCACAACCATGCACACCCTCCTCAGGCAGCGTCAACTCCGCTGGCTTGGCCACGTCCACAGGATGAATGATGGAAGGATTCCAAAAGACATCCTGTATGGTAAGCTAGCCTCTGGCAAAAGACCTCCTGGATGCCCCCAGTTGCACTACAAAGACGTCTGCAAGAGAGACCTCAGAGAGGTAGACATCGAGCTGGACAACTGGGAAGAACTAGCAGATGACCGCAGCAGATGGAGGCAGGGGTTACACAAGGGCCTTCAGAAGGGCGAGATGAAGATCAGACAGCTAGCAGAGGAGAAGCGAGCGCACAGAAAGCACAATAAGGACTTGCCAGACACCCACCACATCTGCAAGAGATGCAGCAAGGACTGTCACTCTCGTGTGGGTCTTCATAGTCACAATAGACGCTGTAAATGAAGTCCTCAATTGAAACTTTAAAGGGCGCGATCCATAGTCTATGCAGACTGAAGGATGCCTACTATAAGGTGCCACAGGACTTCTTGTTGTTCTCGAAGATACAGACTAACACGGCTACCTCTCTGATACTCGTACAGGCACACAAAGTTATATTCCCATGATATAAGCTCTACTTTCTTCAGTTGTCCCTTTTTAAAATATTGTGGCTTGAACCTGTCTGGGCATGATGTGAAAGAGTTAATTGAGACTGATGAAACAAATATTTGGTTTCAGGGCTGAATAAATTAGGACTGTGACATAGAATCTTCATAGAATCCTATGTATATATTCAAAATGGAAAAGATTAGTTCACTGATCACATAATCATAGAAATGGAGGGTCTGGAAGGCTCTTGAGAGGTCATCAAGTCTAGGCCTCTGTGCTGAGGTAGGATCAAATAAACCTCCTAGACCATCCCTGACAGGTGCTTGTTCAATCTGGTTTTAAAAACTTCCAATGGCAGAATTCCACAATCTCTCTTGGAAGTCTATTTCAGTGTTTACCTATTGTTACAAAGGTTTTTTTCCTAATATCTAGTCTCCCTTGCTGCAAATGAATCCGATTAAATCATCTAATACTTCTCTGGCTATTGTCTGCAGTATATTTACTACTGCTTTGTCTCATCGCATTTTCAAGACTCTAATTCATAGGGTAGTGTGCCTCTGAAGCACTGCCCTACTACCCTCTGCTGGATGCATCAGAAATAATCACCTGAGTGTCATTGGCCCTATACTGCTAGCAGCCAGTGAAGATTAGGTGGCATGGTAGGGGAGTTGTTCTTTTGTGATTTCTCTCTGTGCTGTAAATGAGATGTAGTGTAGAGGGATGTAGTGTAGTGAGAAGTGACTCCCTATGAGACTGTTTATTGTAGTGATTTCACTGCAAGTTGCAAAGGGCAGCAGTACCTTTTGTATTTTCATATCTGTGGGAAACAGAAATTACCTTTTACTCTCAATGAAAAGACAGAAATCTTACATACATTTTGTTTCACTTCTTAGGAGTATATTTTTTCATTTTCTGTGGGAAGTCATGACAGAACTCAGTGACTAACAATTAATATTGGAAGTAAGGTTGTATTTTGCATAACTAAACATTAATATCCTGTCAAGTGTCACTGAAACAAAACTGGTGAATGGCAAAAATGCCAGCAGAATATCAACAGCTTCCATCAGGCCTAATCTATGCTCAGTGATCAACATTTCATGACCCAAAAGTGATTTGAATAGTGTAGCTTTGAATCACACTTTCCTTTCCTGAATTATTGCTGCACTGATTTTATTTGCAAATTAAGGCACTGACACAAAGGTAATTGTTTTTTTAATATTAACATTTTCTGAAAAGCAGCCTGAATTTGTGTAAATCAGCACAGCTCCACTGACTTCAGTGGAGCCATTTTATACATGCTAAAGACCTGGCCCAATTTCTTTCTCTTTCAAAAAATTAAAACAAGATGATTGCAGATTAATTTGCTTTAAGATACAGCAATTTTCCACCTATTCATTTTGTGCTGGCCATTGAACTGATACCAGAATAGCAGGTCAGATATAAGGCATTTGTGCTTTGGCACATAACAGCAGTTCATATCATCTGGTATTGGAAAAAACAGAACAAAATTACTTGTAATGTGAGTGACAGTGAAAGAACCACCCAACGCCTACACTTTATTTTGCAGTTGTCAGCCCTGAGAGATGAACTCACTGCTTAAAGGCCTATGCAACCGCCCCCAAATAAAGAATGCGGAGTTGATGTACTGATAATCACCAACTGTGGGGGCACATTTTCACAGTAGCAGGCAGGGATTACCTTACAGCTCCCCAGGACTTTAAGGATAGTCATGCAACCCCAATCCCACACCCTATTTACCATTGTGACACTTCCAATCTTGTACATTTTCAGAGCAGTTAAGATTGTGAGGCTCCCAAATGAAAGGAGCTGTATGCTCATTACTGTGGCATGCGTAATCCTGTCTACAGATGAAATATTTTTGTTGTTTCTCTTAATAAAAATCACATTCCGGACACTTAGTGTGAGCCAAATCCTCAGGTGCTGTAAATCAGTGCAGCTCCACTGACATCAAGAGAGCCATGCTAGTTAAATTACTTGAGGATTTGGCTGCACAGGCCTAAGAAAGAATAAACTTGTGCAGCCTGGAAGGAGGGTGACTATGCTTCACTTTCCTGCTTTACATTCGTACTTCATAAAAGCTTTATAAGTTTTGCACTTACCATTTCCTTCTGGGTGACATGTGCCCCGTGAAGCTAGAACATGTACACCAATCCCTCTCAATGGAACTATGCTGTTAAGGAAGCCATGAGAGTGGAGACAAGAGCTGGTGTGGAGTCCCAGGACCCCCATCATGCTGCTGGCCATGGCTTCTCACAGATCCCTGGAGATGTGCCAGTGTTGGGAGTGAGGCCCTGCACTCCCACAACATGACAGAGTTGGAGGAATCTGTATGAAAGGATCTTGACAGACATCTCCTCCCACAAGGCCACTTTGAGATGTTTTAAGGTGGGAGGGGACAGGGAAAGGACAACCAGGCCATGGCGTCTTGAATTCCAAATACTTATAACTTTAATTATACCTTGTTTCATAAACAGGAATGTACCTATTGGATTATGCTACATAATAACATAATGAGCAAAGGTTGTATTTGTGTTTGGAGAGCAGGGGTGCACTGGCAAGGCAGAAGTGGGAAACTTGCACTGCAGTTGTCCATCCTCTACCCATCTCTTAGCTAACAGGAACACTTCAGTTTCTAGAGCTCAGAGTCCTGCAACTTACTAGTGCTAATTTCACACATCTGAAAACGAATTGGGGTAGAGGTTACAGGTTGCACTATTTTACATTCAAATAAAGCGGTAAAAGAACTAAGAGGGTACAAAATACATTTTTGATCATTTCTTCAAATCCTCCACCTGTATGATTCCATTGACGACACAGCTGTTATTCCTAGTGAAAGTCTGGTGTCAGAGTGCAAAGGGTCACTAGAATCAGAGATGAAGATGATGTGCTCTCTTTCCTCCCTCTCCTGCCTTTAAATTTTTCCTTCATGGGATCAGATAACAGCTATCACTTTGGGTACCAAGTACTAGACTGGAATGTTTGGCAATAGACAAACATGCATCTTGGCTGCAATTTGCCTTATGGAATAATATTTTGCTGCCCACGTGTTTCTAGAAACTAACCCCAGAGTCAAGAAAACTCAGATTTGTTGGAATTCATATTGAGGGTGGGTTCTATCCTCTCTACCAGAGGCAAAGTAGTTCAGGAAACTCATACTCTCTTGTCATCCTATCTGTCAAGCTGGTCCTCAGAGAACAAAAAACTCACTGAGCCCTCCTGTGTGCTTGGACTTCTTTTAGAGTCCTTCAGAGATATTTAAGGTCTAAAATAAATTTACAGTATTCACAGTATCACCAGATAAGCTTCAGCTTTCACTGAGATTTAGCTGGGTTAATGAGAAAAAGGGGCCACATCTGGTACTTTGTGCAAGACTGATCAGAAACCATATAAACTTGCAACAGCTATGATGATGTTTTTTCTGGTATGAATGTAGCTCTCTAGCTTTCCCCCATAGGAGAAAGCAGTTGGTTTGGCTGCCTGGCCTCTCTAAGCACAAGGACAGGATGGGTGACAAGCTAGCACTAGCATCAAAGTTCAGTGCCTCCTAGCTTGTGTGTGTCTGGGCAGAATGGGGAGTGAGGCAGGCATTCGTCAGAGATCTCCGATATAGAAACACACAGAGCATATGCTGCATTACTGATAAGTCCATGCTTTGTAACACTCCACAAATACAATGCCTCCAACCACTGCCACTTAGATGGAGCTCCATCTATCATTGGTCAAGCACATCTGTTCCTATGGTTACCTAAATTCACATCTTGCTTAGGTGAGTGATGAGTTTGGTGGGCATCCATCCTCCATGTATCTCAGTGCAGAATAACAGCTGTAATGGGTGCACTTCCCAAAGCCACTGTGTCGTACTGTTCAGTACAACCCTCTGAGCGCTTTGCAGGAGACGCTCAGGCCTGGACTAGTAGTAGTGTGGATGGTTAGGATTGAGATACATAACCAATACTGCTTCCAGGGTGCCTGCCTGCATCATAGTCCTCAGCTGCAGCCATGATGCTATTTGTTGCACATTTATGAGACGTAAATTCATTCAGAAATGTAATGACTGAAATGATATATTTCTTTACA
The DNA here is from genome assembly GCF_033958435.1 of Carettochelys insculpta. Lineage (NCBI taxonomy): Eukaryota > Metazoa > Chordata > Testudines > Carettochelyidae > Carettochelys > Carettochelys insculpta. The sequence goes on from NC_134159.1 coordinate 14,622,307, forward strand.
ATTTTTTGATTGCTTAATCTGGAAGGGTCTTGGCCAAGATGGTAGTTAATTACTCACTAGCAAATGGAAAATGTGACTAGTGCATTATTAACCTTCATTTGGCTCCAATGTACAGTTGGCAAACATAGTTGACTTTTTATCGGTTGTACTCAGAGGTGTTCATTGTGTAGCTTAAAGAAAAAAAAAAGGATTGGTATGGTGAACAATTCCAGGAATTCCACAAGAACATCCCCCAGCAGAGGAGATGGGCTGACTTTTAGGTACTTTTTGCTTGTATGCCGTTTTTTTTGCCTGTTGTGTCTGTAAAACACTATTTCTTTTTTTTTGGACAAGAATGTCAACGCTCTGCCAAGCAGGGCAGGTGGCCAGCAAGGGCCTCGTAGGTCAGCTTCCCAGTGAAGGAGAAATCAGTGACGTGGGAAGTTCTAAACATAACTTGTTTTGTTTACATATATACACCACTCCTTGGCCAGACACATGCAGGTAAGCTCTCCTTGCAGGAATCTCAGCTTAAGTTGCAGAGCACTCTGGCCCCAGCTCACTCCCCAGAGCCCTGCAGAGTGGGATGTCTGATTAACAAAGCAATTCGGGAGCCAATTAATACACATTGGCAGGCCACCTTTTCCCCTCTAACTGTGGCTAAATGGGCAGAGAGGAGATACTCTGTCCCTTATGAAGGTTTTGAAGAACCATACTCTGACCTGCTCCCAGGTTCGTTGCTGGTGGCAGCGGCTAATGAGCAGGAGAGGCACAGGCACCAAGCATCGACAATGAAGGGTGAAAAATAAAAGAATCTGGACTCTTTTGCTCATAACCTTTATTTGACAGGAGGTCTACAGCTTGCAATTGCTCTTCAAAGTCACTACAGCTTCACTCCATGGGAAAATATCTTACAGTTTAAAGACAGAATACTGGTGTACTCCAGACAGGCGTTCACTCTGATGGTATACAAAGACAAGCTGTGGGCAAGGACAGCTTTCCAGAACAGTTTGGGTGCAGTGGATTCAGCAGATCCGTCCACGGTGTGTTTGCCACATCTCTGTGGCATGTTCTTGGCTTTTGTCATCCAGTATCCCTCCTGAATACTGTTGACCAGCTCGGACCTGTCCTGGGCGTGTCCCTGTCTCTTTGAAAAGACAGACAATCGGATGCATAGCACAGAGATTTCAGGGCAACAAAGAATTCACATGGTATCTACACACCGTGACAAAGAAGCAGCAGTTTTGGCCCTAGGAGGCTCACGGATATCAGAGCAATGCCTCAGTGTCACGACCTGCTAATAAACAGGGGCAGGAAGTACAGGTAGCAACCACAGCCACCCTCATCAGTAGGTTCCTCTCAATGAGCAGCCCAGTAGAAACATGCATTTTGATAGGTTTGTTGATGCAAGCATACCACTAGTATTTACAGACCAATCTGTTCCTGTATCTTTGCCAATCATCTCTCCCACTTCTGCCATTCTTGGGCTCACATCCCATGAGATTGCTGGGTCCTTAGCGTACTGGATCTGGGATATTCCCTTCCCAGTCCCTTTCCTCTCTCTCTTCAGAGACCATACGTAGGGGATCTTTCTTCAGTGGGAGGTCTAATCTCAGCTTTTAGTGGGGACTGCAGAGCAAGGCCTGTTCCTCAGGGGAAAAAGGTTTTATTCCCATTATTTTCTTACTCCCAAAGCAAAAGGGAGTCTCAGTTCTATTGTAGTCTAAGTTTCACCAAGGTCACCCTAGCTTCTACAATTCCTTCCCTGGAACAAGGTGACTGATATGCTGCCCTTCACTTAAAGAACTCTCCCTCCCATATAGTAATCTGTCCAAACCATGGATACTTTCCAGGTTTGTAGAGAAAAGAATCAACTACCCACTCACTGTATTTCCTTTTGGCCTAGCAGCAGCCCCTCATGTTTTCACAAAGTACATGTCTGCCGTAGCTGCGTGTCTGCAGAGGTTGTAGATCCATGTGTTCCCCTACCTGGGCGGATGGATGGTGAGAGGATTCAAGTCTCGGGTACTGTCCAGTGTCACTGTCTTCCAGTGTCACTGTAATGCAGTGATGGGGCCGTTATTGAGTACAGATCAATCCTAAAATCTGCACAAAGAATAGAGTTTATAAACCATAGTGTTTCTGCTGCAGTCAAGGTTCCAAAGACAAGCACATCCCATTAGTGTAGTGCACACTTGCTTCAGACTTTTGGGGCCATGCCATCTTGTACCGACACAGTACAGCATGCCAGACTATTCTTCAAAAGGTTTCAGGGATGGTAAGGATCAATGCAAGTCCCCACCCGGGAGCAGAGAACAGACCCCTTGGAAGGTTTGTGTGGGAATTCCCTCTGCTTCTCCACACTCACTTTTTGCGCTGGTCACAGATGTGGGCTGGGGAGCACGCAATGGAACCATGCACACTCAAGGGCTGTAGTCCTCACAGGATCAGAGGACACATAACATCGGAGAGCTACGTGCAATCTGTCTAGCTAGTCTGGACATACAATAGGGTCTCAATATTTGTGAAGGGTCCATGTTTAGAACCCTCATGAATGTTGAATTTCACGAATATGGCAGCTGCTCCCTGTCTGGAGCCCCAGCGAGAGAGAGGTTGCCAGCACTCCTGCCTGGGGCCCCAGGGAAGCGGTGGCTGTCAGTGCTCCCTGCCTGCAGCCCTGGGAAGCAGCAGCCACTGGCGCTCCCTGCCCCAAAGCCCTGGGAAGCAGCGGCTCACGAATAATTGAATTGGTGAACCTTAAGTCCACAAATGTTGAAACCCTACTGTATATCTACTTCTTGTGGGGGGGAAATCTGCTAGTGTTAGCAGACAACACAGCAACTATCTTCTTTGTAAACAGACAGGGAGTAGTAGATTAGTTCCAACTATAGCAAGAGACAGTTCTACTGTGGGAGTGCTGCATAGCCAACTCCATTCATCTCAAAGCTGACTACCTCCCAGGAAAGCTGAGCTCATTGGCAGATCTTTCTCCATTCACGGTCCATACCTCCAGACAGATCAAGGAAGCCTCCTGCCTCTCACCATCAGGAGTGTAGTCAAGCACTTTAACCCACGTAGCTTCCGTGCGTCTGCATTAGGCAGTGAGATTATTTCTTTATATTATTTTGAAAGTGACCCCCTGCACAGGGTCCTTTGCAACATTATCCAGACATCACAAACCACAAGACTGGACTATTCATTCTCTTTATGGAACAGAGTTACCTGGGATTTACAATCGCACAACTCAGAGAAGACTTTGTCCTGAAGAATTTGACTCAACATTTATTTTGGGGTAATCTGTTATTATTTTTAAAATGTAGCTCTAATATTTGGGAGTACAGATTCAGTAACCTGGGGGGATTGAATTGTCTGTACTCTTAAAGGTAACCAAAATCAGTCCTTTAATCTGCTGTCCCAGGGATAATAATATGCTCATGTTGCTTCTTAAAGTGCTTTAGATAAAGTATCAACATTTACATTTCTCTTTTCATGACATCATTGATAGAATTAATAAGGGTGACTGACATCAGAGGCAATAAATCTCCCATTCATTTCTCCTGCTGTGGTTTACTCAGAAGAAATAAATAAATCTCAGAATTGAAAGACCAGCTAGTTTACTGCTCTGCACTACGGGATAATATTTTATTCTATTAGCCATTCAGAGTATGACTGACTATGCCCCAGAGAAGTACAATACATCATAATGCTTTTTAAAAAACTGCAAATTCATATCAAATGAGAATATTTGCTCCAAATGTTTCAGCAGTTCTGATGGACGCTGGTATGTTTCCTGTTGTGGCTGGCAGACTACTCAGAGCATGATTGTCTAAACAAATCTCATTCCTTTAGCTAGAGTAACCAGGCTGAACAGAAATGAGGGTATTTCTTAAAATAAGATCTAAAATGGGATTTTTAAAGGCATTTAGATGTGCATATCAATTGGATTTGGGTGTTTAGCTTCCTTAGGCTTCTTTGAAAATCCCACCCATAATGCCCCAGGGCTGTTCTCCGCAGACTCCTGCCTAGGACTTTGGAACATCAAAAGAAGAGACACTTGCAAAGGAGCCATGTTTGGCTTTATACTGAGCCCAGTGCATGCTGGTCCAGAATTCTGGGAGTGCAGCCAACATTGCCAGGATGCTGTAAAGAACAGACTTGATCTCTAAAGCACATAATACAATTCATGAATGAGTATCAGCTTCTCAGGTTAAGGGGCTCCTACTCATCAAAGGCACAGCACAAGACATTAAAAAGAAACAACGTTTTCCTTTGTTAATTCCTGAATGCAAGAAAGAAGGGCTCCTTCTCTTGCACAGATTATGTAAACCCAGTGTGCATGCTACAGTGCTCTAGCTCTTTGGTCCAACCACAGACAAACATTCATAAGGGAAAATTAGTTCATTTCTTTTGAATCGTAAGGCAAATGGCATGCAAAGAAATTAAATAGGTATTGCAATGCTTTGAATGGTCTTCCAGTGGAAGCCCTCCACTATCTTTAGAACTTCTCTAATCAACTAAGCTACGTGCTTGTTTTGGTTTTACATATGTTTATTTTTCTAATCCCTAAAGGTTTAATATAGATGGTATGAAATTATTAGAATACACGCAATGCAATTTAAGCAAATTTGAGAACACCTGCCTTCTCAAATAGCCTTCAGGTAGTTTTGAAATGCCAGTATTGTCTGGGTACTCAACCTACTTTTTAATGGCAGAAGGGAAAGCAGGTGCTTCATTTTTTTTAAGTAAGTAACATGATGGTGTGTTGCTGAGCATCAGGTGTATCCTGAATTGTTCATTCATTGTGCCAATGTCAAAATCATCCCAAATAATTTCATTAGTCCTAGATTATTTCTTAAATTCGAACGCAAAAAATTGATGACTCAAAAATGATCCTTATCAAAAGTGTCTGGTGATCTTTTCGGGAGGGTCATTGTGTGTAAAACTGGTATAACCTTTCCCACTCTTCCACGGGCTCTGGGTGTGCGATCAACTGAACCAAAGGGGTTATGAATTTTGCCTAAAGAAGAAAAATAGCCAATTCCCTTTGAAATTAGATACAATTTATTTATTTAGCTCCTTTACCTTTTGAAAAGCTGACCCTTGTTCATTGCTGTTACACTGGAATTTTAAGATTAAAATTTCAAAAGTGTTGTCTATATGATGCGGCAATGTACACTATGGGGAATGTGATTTCTAAAGCACACTAATGTATTGTGCACTGATTGGTCCATGTAGACCCTGCTGGTGCACACTAAAAGTTCGTTAGTGTGCTTTAAAGTGCACTGGGTAACACTTAGTTCATTGGCTGAGCCAGTGTGTTACAGGATGCAGTTTGGAGGTTCTCTGTATTATGGTTAAGTAAAAATAAGGCTAAGGTGACCCTAAGAATTATACCAGCAGGGTCTACATAGATCAATTACTGCATAAAACATAGTGTGCACTGGTGCCTTGTATAAACATGCCCTAAGTGATTTAGGAGCCTAAGCCATATTTCAAAAGTGACTCAAATATTTAAGGAACCTAAGTATTGTTGGGTTTCTCTGGAAGACATAGGCTCCCAAGTGCCTATGGTACTCTTGAAAATAGAATTTAAACTCCTAAGTAGAACTGCATGAATAATTGATTTCTTAGTTGGTGGCTGAACTGAAAAATCTGAAGAGACAAACGGCTTCATGTTAGCTCAGAATGACATTTGTGGGGCCTTTTTTCCCACTGAAATAAGAAAAACCCCAAAATCTATTTTGGGTGTAATTTACCTTTTTTTGTTTTGTTTTTGTTTTCAGTTTAATTTGCCTCAATTTCAAAACCAAAAAGTTTGTTCCAAGAATAAAAGTCAACACATTAAATTTGGAAATGTCAAAACAAAATGGTTTGACTTGTTCAGACTTTTTTTCTCCCATGCATTTCCCCTCCCATGCATTTCAGGGAGGGGATTTATTTGGGTTCAAACTTCAATTTTTCTCCTTTTTTTACCTACCCCTACACTTAAGTCCCTTACATGCTTTTATAGGTGTTACCGTTGTTCTGTGGGATGAATTTGGTTCATTATGTCCTTTGTGTAGGAGCTACTTGCCTGTAACATTATCAACTCACTTATCCCAAATCTGCACTGGGCAAAAAAGGAATTTCTGTGTTTTCAGCAAATAGAAGGTAAAAGCTCAGAAAAAGGGGCCATAAAACAAATTAGAATGGGCCCTCTCGGCATTAGCTCAAAACACTTCATTCCTTAGAGATGAGGTGTCTGCTGGGAAACAAGAGCAGCAAAACAAATTATAAATGGAAGCCAGATGCAAATGATGAAATAAAAGAACAGAAACTGCAGGAAAGTGAATGGTGTCTGAGAACAACAAGAAATCCTGTGGCCCCTTATAGACTAACAGACATTTTGGAGCATAAGCTTTCCTGGGCAAAGACCCACTTCATTAGATGCATGCATACATCTGACGAAGCAGGTCTTTGCCCACGAAAACTTATGCTCCAAAACATCTGTTAGTCTATAAGGTGCCACAGGACTTCTTGTTGTTCTCAAAGATACAGACCAACACGGCTGTCTCTCTGATGATTGGTGTCTGAGAGCAGCTTTTGATCTGAAAAGGCCTGTGCACTCTCACCTGCTCTTCTTACTCAGAAAGGGTTGTAACATTGTTACTTCACCTATTAGTCATTAAAAATCCACACCAGCTGGGAGAAGTGGTTTAATGAGTTAACTGCAGAGTTTTCTGTGGCTCTACTGCTTTGTGGAGACCCGATCCTTGAAATATGCACCTAAAATTAATATAATATCTGAAATCAACAAATTGTTGTAACTAACCTAGAGATAGAAGTAATTTCTTTTCAAAAGAGTCATGATCTTCACGGTGCTTGCTGTCTTCTGTTCATCACTTGTCACTTTCTGCTATGTGTGTTATCATGTAACACTGATGGTGCTGTGTCACACAACACAAATAATGCTTTGCAGGTCAAGATTGAATGGCAATTACATGTGGGCTCAGTCCTACCCTGCTCAGTGCCATGAATCTGGTTCTCGACCACTGAATTCAAGGGGAGATTAAGCCAGGAGAGTGAACAGGAACATTGACCAGTGCACCCTCTGCTCCGCAAATCTTGCAGGATTCTATGGCATGGACTACAAGGGCTGCATAACAGGACACATCTTTTTAGAAGGAAGAGAGTGTATCGCTGGCAGAAATAGTGCTTGGGGCAGAATGCAGGCAAGGGGCCAGTTGGGGGTGGCTTCCCCTGACTTGTGGTCAGCAGACTAGGTATGGAGATGAGGGAACCAATTAGATTACGTAGCATTCCCTTGTTGGCTACCTTTAAATCCATCCAAACTGTTGCACAGGATGCATCCGAGGGATGCGTCCCCCTTCACCTTAAAACACATGCAGCACAGATCAGGATCCTGCCCTGTACATGTATATTTCCCATTTGTTAGTTGTTTCCAATTTGGCCAACAGGGTAGTGGAAGCAGAATGGGGCAACGTGTGATAAGCATCATGCACATGCTGAGGGTTTATTCAACCCCAAATTTGTCATGCAAATTTGGGATGACTAAGCAGCTGGGAAGGCCTTTTGGATGTTGATTGGAGCAATGTTTAAATCTCTGTTTTAAGCAGCATAACGATGTCAGTTTATGACTAGAGCACAGATTCATGGCATATCAACACATGAAAAAGAAAGAAAGAAAGAAAGAAGAGCTTGTTTATCTGGCAAATCTCACCTCTGAGATGCAGCAAGCTGAGAGGAGAGCAGCGCTGACTCCCTTCAGGGCACAGCTCGTCTCATGTCAGACTAGTAAAGGGAAAAGGCATTAATTGAGAGCCCAATTAGGAGACCTTTGAGACAGTTTCATTGCAACATGTGATGTGTCTCCAAAAAACAATCGAAAAGAGAATAGGAAAATATCAGAAACACACCTTCCAGGAGTATCAGTGGAAAATCATATAAGACCATAATCAATTAGCCTTCCTCACCAGGGGAAGATACATCTCCTGACTGCTATACAGAAATCCTGTTGGACCGGTATCTACTGGTTTCCACCTAACAGTAATTCCTTGCCATTTTGATGTATTGGCTGTACCCTCCCATATTCCTCCTCAGTCTCTTTCTTTAATAAGAAAAAGACCATTATTTTAAAGTAGTGAATGGAGCACGGCAAGTTCATCTGGGTTAGATCTATTGTCTCCAATATGTTTGCTCCAGCAATGAATTTCAGACAGTGAACCTAATGCTGCTCTAAGATACCACGAAAACTACTGACCATGCCACATTGCCCAGAGTGGAAATCAAAACTGAATTTGGTCCTATTTGCATAAAGAGTTGCTTATTTTCCTATCAGCTGTGCAGTGCCCTGCAAAGTGTGCACTAGGACCTATGTTCTTAATGTACTAGGCCCAGGTGTACATTAGGAAAATAGGCTATTTTAATACACAGGGCCTGATTCTGAGGGCAGAATCACATTTAACGGGAGACCTTCAAAGTAACTTGAGAATGATAGCATTCATCCACGGGGTACTGACTGTAGGGCTCACCAGCCTTCAAGACACCCTTCTTTGCACATCACCAACTAGTAGGGTGAGATTCTGCTGCCCTTTCTTGCACTGAGAACTGCCTTTGTTTGTGGTTTTCAAATCTTACTGAAGCAGAGCCTCTCAGTCTGCTGACCTCAACCCCCCAAATAGGGTAGCAAATAGGTGTGAGGCGGCAGAACCATCTGGCTTTTCCATATTGCTAAATGGGAAGGGGGATGTTGAGTAGCTCCTGTGAGGCTGGAGTTGGATTATAAGGGGATCCTAGTTGGAAGAAGGTGCCACTGTATAGAAAAATTTAAGAACCTCTGAACGAGGGGAGTTAGCCACACAGCTCCCATTCATTTCAGGGGAAGCTGTGTAGCTAAATTCTCTAGTTGGCCTTGAAAATTTCAACCTTTCTGTGAAAGTAGTCTCACGGAAAGCAAGGAAGTACTATTTGAGTGAACTTGGCAGAATCATACTTTCCATATTCAGGAAAAAACAATGTGCTTTTTTCCCTGTGTACCTGTTTCCTGATTTTCTACAGGCTGAACCTTTGATTGTAATGAGCCATCAAAATTAAAATGAAGCTGGGAATCCCTTTGCTTTCAGTTGAAAGTCTATGTATTCAATTAACACAGTGGTTTTCAACAAGGAAATAAGATGGGAGGAGTAGCAACACAGAGCCTGGCTTGTCTAATGAACTCAGCTAAGCAAGGGCACACCAAGGTCATCCAGGTAGCTTGTGTGCTAATGACTCACCCAGGTAGCTTTCATGATGGCCAACACCCATCCTCAATGTACTGATTATTCTAAAGACAAATGATTCAAACTGCATACTGCAGCCAGCAACAAAGGGCAATTATATTGCAGGGTACCCTTTTGACAGGTGTCATTTGGAGGATGGCAACTGAAATACAAACCGGACATGTTCTAACGAGCTATATTTCATGAAGGAGGCGTTTATTAATCACACATTGCTTTACTTGACTGATGTCTGCATCAGTGAGTGCAGAGTTGGGGTGAGGCTTTCTCCTTAGCCGCCCCTGCCAGGTTTGTAGTGGATCGTATCAAAACATCAGGCCATTTGCAGCACATCTCCTTTTGATTTCAGTGGGGAATTAGGCTTAAATATTAATAACACAATATGGCCCATCAGATTTATGCAATCAGATATTCCTTCAGATTTCAATTAAAGAGAGAAAGGAACAATGAACAGCAAGGGGGGAAATTCCTCCTTCATACCCATCAGAGTAAATATGGATTAATTTAATGGACTTATTCCACATTCACACAGAGCAAAGCTGCCCTTGATTTTAGTGTTCATTTGTCTCACTCTGATCAAGCCCATGATCTTATCACAGGGTACAAATTACTACCATTGAAGTGAATAGGAGTTAATCATATTTTCCAGTTTCACATATCCTATATTCATCTCAGTTAACTAGAGTAGAGTTTTGTCTGAGGACTTCAGCATTGGGCTGTATGGATGTCATTAGTTGAACAAAACAATTGAAAAAACACAGGAAATTAACAGAATGAAAAATTTTAGAAATTAATTTTCTCATCCCATCAAAATGTTTTAGTGAAAAGTTGGAATTAAATACGATAGATCCAGATGCCCCACACCCTTGTGCCACTCCTTTCTGCTGAGTTCCTTTTTCTAAGATCATATGAAACTGTTTCAGAAGTGACTGGCACTAAAACATGGAATTGGATTCTTTTTCATGGATTATTAATTGACTATTTTGGTTTTTTTAACATAATTTTGTTTTTTTGTAGTTGTGATGGTTTGTTTTCTTGCAAGACCAGATGACTAAACCATTTGCAATAAATACATGTCTGTGGATTTTACTAACGTGGTCCACTATAGTGATGTGTAGGGCCCTACCGAATTCACAGCTGAGCAAATGCATCACAGACTGTGAAATCTGGTATCTTCCAATGAAGTCGGGATGATACACTTGGTACTTGGTCCTGCCAAGAGGATAGGGGACTGGAGCTGATGACCGCTCAAGATCCCTTTCAGTTCTATTCTTCTGTGATTCTCTGAAATCTGTCCTTTAGTGCACTTTTATCCTATATTATACAGATTTCGCGGGGGAGACCAACATTTCTCAAATTGGTGGGTCATGACACAAAAAGGAGTTGCAAGGGGATCACCAGGTTATTTTAGGAGGGCCCGATAGTGCCACCTTTATTTTTGCACTGCCTTCAGAGCTGGGCAACTGGAGAGAGATGGTTGTGATGTTGGCTGGGTGCCCAGCTCTGAAGGCAACACCCTGATAGCAGCAGTGCAGAAATAAGGGTGGCAATACCATACCCATGTTGCCCTTACTTCTGTATTGCTGCTTTCAGAGCTGGGGGTGGCCAGAGTGAGGCTGCTACTGACCGAGGGCTCAGATCTGCAGGCAGCAGCACAGAAGTAAGGATGGCAACACCATGCCATGCCATCCTTGCTTCTACACTAGTGCTGGCAGGAACTCAGCCTTCACAGCTCGATTCCTGCCCAGAATCCACCACTCTCCAGCTGCTCAGCCCTGAATACCACAAGCCCCCTTACAATAATCTAGTGATCCCCAGCCCACAACTCCGTTGTGGTCAGGACCCCTACAATTACAATGCCATGAAGATGTAAATATCTGAAATCATGAAATTTATCATTTTAAAAATCCTATAGCTGTGGAATTGATCAAAATGGACCACGAACTTGGTAGGGGCCTACTGATGTGGTAGGTTGATGAAAACATTCCAAACATATTGGACAGGCATGAAAACAAATTTGAGCTTTACTGAACATCACTGATATTACTAGGTGAAGAACTTCTGCTGTCTCAGTACTCAGTCTCAGATGCCAGTAATGGTACATTTCAGAGGCATATTTTGCCCTCAGATGCGTGTATGCACAACTCCAGCCAAAATCAATGAGTGTATATTGGAGGACAGGGTTCTGTCCTTTTCTGTGGACAATATTATCTCACTTGTGAGAAAGTGAAAAATAACCATAACTATTAAAGACTCGATTATTACAAAGAGAGCTTGCAGAGTGACTGAAACGTCACCCTCTTAGCTTGGTTAAGAAGACATGCTGAAATATTTTATTGCCTAACTTACATTTGCAATGACTGGACTCTAAAAACAAAGAAAAATCTTATGGGCACAGAAGTCTACAAATCATGCAAACTAATTCGATTCAAGGGTTAGCATTTGCCATTGCCTGAGTATGGGTGGGGGATGTAATGAGCAGAGCATAGTTTGCATAAAGAATAAGGGGAAACAAAAAAGGGGCCAATCTAGTCCCCCTGAGGTTAGTAGAGGCATTGGTTTCAGCTGGTTTTGGATCAGGCCCCAGGTGAATGACCCAAGGAGAGCAGAGAGCTTGATCAGTTTTAACCCCTCTTCCCACAAAATAGCATGTCCAAAAGTTCTTTTATTGCCTATTTTGGTTCCAGTGGCTTCACATCTTCTAACCCAACTGTTGTCTGATAAAGAATTTCCCATATGCCACCACTATTACTTAGTGTTCGTAGTGTTCTGCCAGCAGCCCCTTCTTCATCCCATATTGTGCCAAAAGCATGTCAGGAGATGCTTTTTGCCGTGCTCTGAGTGCCAGCTCTGGTGAGACCAATTCCACTGGCATTCACTTTGCCGAGAACACTTTGCTAGCAGTCACGCCCATACAGAATTAGGAACTGAAGAAATGTGCCGTGTAAACCAATTAAAGAGTAAACTATGTTTGTTGTTGCACAGGTTCATATGTGAAGGAGAATAAACAAAGAGGCTTTTTGCCCCTTTCATTTATACCCATGACCAAGAACCAGACTTAATTCCTGTATTTGCCTTCTGGTAGTACAAGGAATGTTCACGGCTAGCCATGACAGCCACGCTAGCCTTCCTAAAGGAGATGAGTAAGGACTTGGTGGAGCACTATGACTCTCATTCTCCTCCACTGCACCAGCCCAGGAGGAGTGGTACCATGTAAGAAGAATGTATCTTGTACCCTGCAAAAGGGCATAGAGATATGGGTGCTGTGGTCAGCACAGCATCTCCAGGAGCTCTCCTTTGTTCAGGACACCTGTTCGTATCACAATGCAGGCACAACCTCACCCAGGGAAACTAGATATACAAACAGGCCTACCGACGGGGGCTGGGAGGGAGGGCAAAGGGGGCAATTGCCCTATTGTGGCAGCCCCTGGAGCCCTGGGCTCCTTTGAATTGCTGCTGGAGCACCAGAACTGTATGGTGGGTGCTCCCTAGGGCTCTGGGATGGGGCATGCCATAGTCTGAGCCGTGCTAAGGGCTGACTGGCCAAGGCACTATCCTTTCTGGGGGCACAGAGCTAGGTACCTCCTGCACCTTGCCCTGGGGCCTGCAGTGACTGCCAGCCCCACAGTATACATGACACACTGTGTACTCATCAGCGCCAGGCAAGAAACCTTCAAAACATGAAGACCAGAGCTAGGGTAAGTTAGCAGAACATCACAAATAGTGCAGTTTGGTTTCAAATGGAGGCATGGTTGAGCTCTGACATTTTTTGATTTGGGTTGCTGATCCCTAGCATGGTAGGAATCTACATTCTGGCCTCATTTGGATTGTTCTGTCTTTTTTTGCAGCAAGATTTTTCACCAAAAAGTGCTGCAGATCTAAGGAAAACCTCACCTAAAAGTTGATTTATGCACACTGCCCAGGCAATTATGTTTGCACATCAGAGTATCTGAATTAACTGTCTTCCCATCTGTTCGCTTAACAACATAAAACCCATTTGACAGCTGATGTAGGGCTCAGTCAGCCTCTGAGCAACATTAAATTCATAACCGTAATGGAAAAAGAAATAGTGTTAATTTTCTCCACGCTCCACACCTTGCAGCCCAGGGCACGTTCTTGCCATTTTCCTGTCCTTCAGAGACCAATTACCTCAGGTGAGGTCAGATACAGAGGCAGCGTTGCTAGGAGTGGGCAATGGAGACTGAGGGCTTTGCACATCTTTGTAAGACAAGCAAGATGCAGAAATCTGAAATTAACCCCTTCTCAGCCACAGGAGAAATTTGTAGATTGTAAATCACTGGGCAGGCCAAGGAATGGGGCATAGTCCTCCATTTCAATACTGCAGAAGTGTATGGATCAAAACCTCAATCTTATCTAAACCCCACTGGTGCCCCCAAGCACAGGCATCTCTCCAGGGGGATTGAGGTGAGTTATATTGGGATGATGTTCTGAGCCAGCTTGTGCTTTGTGAGGAGCTCAGGACCAACAGGGTGACAGGAGGAAGATGAGCTGGTGAATGGACTAGATGATCTCCTGAGGTCCCTTCCAGCCCTAGAATTCTATGATTCTAATTCTATGATTTTATGAGTGCCACTGGGGCCTTTGATACTTTACTCTTATGGAATTTGGAAGATCTGCAAGAGTTCCTTCAGCTCTTCTGGCAGGCTCTTCTTCGAGGAGCAGGGGAATATGGGGGTCTCTTTGACCATCTGGGACACCCTGACCAGGTTCCACAGCACAGGGGCATCTCTCCAGATAATCTGAAGCTTCCAGGGTTTTGCTCCATATAAACAAGTATCCAGTGAAAGCAACATTCCCCTTAGAGAAGCAGCAAGTGGAGCATGAGCTTTTCAGTGTAAACACAAAATCCTCATACACACCAAGCCCAATTCTGCTCCCTCTGCGGCCAGGGCTGCAATTCCCATTGTCTTTAATGATACAGGATTGGGCCCATGCTGAGGAAGTGACAGCTAATAATGCATTTTCTGATAACATTTTCTTAACCCTGAGACAGCTTTCTCATTTCTTCTTTAATAGGCAAAAGAATATTGTGTGTTGAACACAGTAGTATTACGGTGTAATACTGTTGTCAAAGTACATGTTGAGAAAGAGATTCTGTGCCGACAGTAGAGCGGCCTATTTTTACCACATCTTGCTTCAGCAAAGGCTTCTCCTTTGGTCTAGTGATGGCACTTAACTTTGATATCTTGGAGGTCACGGTTCAAATCCCAGAGCAAACTCTGTTCTCACTTGGTGGGTAAAAATCTCATTACATCACTGATGACAGTGGTGCTGCACCTGCTTTGGTTGATCCTAAGCATGGCAATGAAGACTCTCTAAGTCCATCCCCTTCTTTGCTTTAGCAGAGTATCCAATCAGGATATTAAAGAAAGAAATCCATTGACTGGATGGAGTCATGCCTGGTCACGCCAGCAGTGAACCTGGACCCTAGTTGCCTGGTCACACAAGCTGATGATAATGGTGCTTGTGTGCTCCATTTCGCTTCCTACACTCCCTGTCTCTGTTTCCTGAGGTGACAGATGTTACATATTTTCAGATACATAACAAGCTGAATCCTAGCATCTCTGGCTTTGGAAAGATGTTGCAACCTCGTGTGGCCATTTTCCTGTCTGCTATATAGAGAGAAGAAAAGCAGCCAGAGGGGAGAAAGGAAAACACCGAGGGTACCACTTCTAAGATCTCTTCCTTTCACAGTCTTTTCTTGATTTAGACAGTAAAGACTGGTGGGGAGCCTGCTGTTCTCCCATTGACTGTGCAGCTAAGCAGACGCATTTCAGAACAGTTTACTCCTGTGTATTGATATCACAACTTCTTTCCCGAGAAAAGGCCCCTTCTTCTGCTTTGCTCCCTGTAATTACATGCAGCATAGAGTGGATGCAAAGAGAAAGACCATAATTAGGATGTTTTGACAATCAGTACCCGGGCTGACCACTATCTCCCATCAACTCTACCACTACTGCCTTTTTTACATTAGCTGCTCCCTCACTGTATCAAAAGCTATTGACTGGGCCAGCTGTCACCACAACACAGGTTGCATGCATCCCCTCATGACAATACAATAAGCCAAATGGGCAAAGTTTTACGTGAGTTAAATGTCACTGTGAAAAGTTGACATCTGGTCTTTATGATACTGATATGCAACTTCCCATATCATTATTAATCATTCTAACGGGAAGGAATAGTCAATGTCCACCCATTCCCAGTAGACCCAGAGATGTTACTTTTCTCTTACCGAGCGTGCCTCTTATGAAGAATTCTTGGCTGAAAAAATTCATATTGCTAGATTTGAGAGCTAATTTAAAAACCTACCATAAATTTCTAAAGCATTGATAAATCTGAATATTTTCTCTTGGATCTTTAGGCTGAGCAACTCCTCCAGCTTCTTTTTACAGCTCTCAGAGCCCATGAAAGCAGGCTGCTCTACAGACTACAGGTTTTTGGTTATATTTTTATAATGCAGTTACTCCAAAGCACTCTTTAAAGTACTTAGTCTAAAGCTACATCCCAGATCCATGCTCTGAGACTGATCCACTGGTGGTCGACTGATAGATCTAGTTAAGACCTGCCAAATCAACTGCAGATTGGTCTGCTGTTGACCTTGTTACTCTGCCCTGGACAAGAAGAGTAAAGGAAGTCGATGGGGGAATTTCTCTCATCAACCCCCCACGCTGTAGAGCCTGTGGTAATTCAACTTAAGGTATATCAACTCCAGGTATGTTACTCATGTAGCTGAAGTTGTGTAGCTTAAATTGACTTTCTGTTGTAGTGTAGACTTATCATTATCATCAATAACCGTGGGCTCAGTGCCCGTTGGTGTCTGATGCCTCTCTCACTATTTCCTTCCATCCTTCCCTGTCCAGTGTGGAGTGGCTTAGTTTCTGAAGACTAGCTCCGCACCAATCTCCTATATCATCTATCCATTCTCTGTGATGTCTGCCTCTCCTATTCGAACCATCCATTATGCTGAATACCAGGGTCTTGATTTTTCAATCGTTGTTCGGTCTGCAAATATACCCAAATAGTTGTAGCTTCTGTTTTATAACCTTCTGCAGCAGGTTCTCTTTCGGCTGTATCTTTCTATATAATTCCTCACTGGTGACCTTCTGCATCCATCCTATTCTCAGGATCTTGCTATAGCAACTCCTTTCAATTGCCAATATTCTTGTTTTCAAATCTTTTGTTATCACCCATGTCTCACATCCATACAACATGCTGCTGAACACACACATTTTCAAGACACTCAGCTTTGTTCTTAAGCTAATTGCTTTTCTTTTCCAGATCTTATCCATCGCCTTCAAACTTGCTCTTGCTTTCGCTATTCTAGTTGCTATTTCCTTCTTACATTCTAGATCATACGTTATGTTGCTCCCCAGGTAATGTGAACTTCTCTACATTTTCTAGTTCAATACCATCGACACTGATCTTTCTTCCTATTTCCTTATCTCCAAATACCATTGCTTTTGTTTTATCGATGTTCATAATTAGTCCATACTGCTTCCCTTCTTCATTTAACACTTGCACCATTTTCACTAGCTTCTCCTCATCTTCCTCAATGATAACTATATCATCCGCGAACCTCAGGTTGTTAATTCTTTTCCCGTGCACAGATACCCCTTCTACCTCTTCCTTGATCTTGTCCATCACTCTCTCCAGATGTGCAATGAAGATACTTGGTGATATTGGATCTCCTTGTCTGTAGACTTAGGCTGATGCTAATGTTAACAGTGCAGGAAAACCAGCCACTATCAGGTACTTAATGTATCTCACAGACAGTCTTTGGTATTATAACTTCATTTGCTGAGAGGGAATATTAGTCAGGAGTCGTGACTCTCACTCTTCTATTGCACTTACCAGCAAAATCAATGGGATGCCTGGATAGATAAAATTGTCTTTGCCAACCTCTGCCCACAGACCATCAAGTTCAAGTTTCCAGAGAAGTCATTAATTCTGTGACCTGGCCAAAGTAACTGAGGTATAAGCAAGAGGAGAAGCAGCCCAAAATTTCAGTTTAAGGGAAGATGCTTCATCTTCGAACTGAAAATAAAGCTATCTTTTTGGAGAGGATGGAAATGAAACAATAAAAGAGCGTCTTGTTTTTTTTTTATTATTATTTACCTTTCTAGCCTGAATTCTATCATGAATGCATTGAAAAGGTCATCCCCCATCAACACTGATGCTGAATCATATTCAGACAACGAACATTTATGTTTTCTTTGCACTGTCATGGGATATGCTTTTGCTTCCCCCCCACACCCCTTCATTATTTGTCATTCAAGTGCAGAGAGTCACTGAGGCATTGGTTACTTTCCTCATTAGAATTATCCATACAAATGTGATTTGTCCATTTCATTCTGAAAACCCATTTCACTACCTTTGTTCTATTGGTTGCTGATCCATTGGCTATTGGAGAAAATACCTTTCCCAGTGGTACCATCCAAATATTCTCTTTCCAGGCATCTAGACTTTACAGAGGGGATAGTCCCAAGATATCATTTTCCTTAGGTACAATAGCTACTCCTGACATTCCAGATTTTGACATCTTTATTTAAGCCAAATGGCTATCTGTTAAGGATTTTCTTTGCATTTCTATTCACGTCCAGGATACAAGAGGCAGGTGAGCATTCATGACCTACTCACTGTAAATCATAAAAGGTGGAGTGAAGATTTAATACCCCACCTCCTTTTCCTTGAAGCACTAAACCTGTCATTACAGTATTATGCTTAGCATAATGCAGCTTATGGAGGCTTTCATGTTGAGAAAGCGCTCTCTACTCCCTACATACTGTCTCTCTTTATTGTTATTATTTATGGTTGGTTTGCTGCTGACTGTCCACTCACTGTTGCACAAATTAAAACAGTCCCTGAATAGATAAGAGAACCAGGATTAAAAAATTAAGGCAGTTTGGGGACTCCATATGGGTCCCCCATGTGGCTTTGCCTCCCCTTTGGAATGGTTCGCACTAGTGTTCCCTGTAGACTATTATGTACTTGAGCAGCCACTCAGAAGAGATTCAAATGCTGACCAGCTGATTAGCAGAGTGCTCAGCTAGGTTTTTTTGTTTCTACGGCCTGTGCATATTCACACATACCTTGGTGCACATAAAATTTTTAGTCCATACCTGGACTGAAAAGATTAGAGGGAACACTGGTTCACACCTCATGCAGCTATTTCTTCTTTCTTTCTGCATACCCAGGCAGGCATCACTTATGCTAAGGTAACTTTCAAACTTTTCTCAGCATCCTTACAAATATAATTTTTGTTTTAAAATGAATGATGAAAGTCTAAGCTCTTCCTGGAACTCTAGCAGCTGAGACCTTGGGCATTACTCTATAGCGCCTATGCCTTATCGATGTCATTAACTGAACGCCCATGGAGAGGTGGAGATAACTTAGAGAGTTTTACCTTTGGTGTTTCTAATAAAGTCACTCATGGTCATTGTACAAGAAGTGTGTCTCTGTGAATTAAATCAATGAAGAAAGGATGGTAGTTTGGCAAGTTATCATTGGTAAATCAGTGCACACATAGGGAACAGTATGGCAAAACGCATGGAGATGAGATATTGATCTATTTACCAGCTGCTTGTTTTCCTCTGTTTCCAGTTACTTCAGACATTCATAGAGTTCAAGGGCAGAAGAGACCATTATGATCATCTAGGCTGTCCTCCTGTGCTACACAGGTCAGAGGATTTCATCATCATGCCCACCACTAATGGATAGGCCCTTATTTTAAGATTCTGAACTTGGTGTACTTGCTTTGTGCCTGATCTTATCAGGCTGGTGGTTGTGTTCCTAGTGTTGGTGATTGTGATTTAGAAATAGGGCTTTAAGAAAAATGGTGGTGGAACACCACATTTGAATGACTTGGAGAAAGGTCTCCATGCAAATACAAGAAGTTCTGTAAGAGTTACTTCTCATGTTTTGTGCCCTTTAAAGATAGTTGGCATGGCTGTGTGAACGTCAGTGCAATCGCATTTGATGTACAGTGACAGTCAATAATGAAAATAATATTATAGGCAGCCAATCTAAATAATGTGAGGCAGGACGATGCTGACCACAGGAGTAATGTTGCCTCTGAACTAGGTTTAAGCTCTTTTCAATGTGCCTTATATCAGGATGCTCTTTAATGTCAAAAGCTTCGTATTATTGTGAGATAGGTGGGAGAAGACTTAGTTAACGTCCATGCAGTTTAGACTTGCCATGCTCTACTTTAATCAGCTGTGCCCTTATTGTAGTCTTCTTTGTGGAAAAGAAATGTTATACAGTCCTGGACAGATTCCCTCCCCACCTGCCTCCCGCCTAGGCAGTCACTTACACTAATGCCAAACAGTTTGAAATGCTCCCATTTTGATCTGGTAGCATTTTAGTTCCACTTTGCAGTTGCTTTGCCTATATGAAAATTATGACCCAGAGTGCAGTGCAGTGAGAACAAGGCCCTGCCAGTATTGCAGAGAACCAGGGAAAGATGGAAGGAAATAGTGAGAGAGGCATCAGACACCAATGGTGCTGAGCCCACCATTATTGATGATGATGATGATTAAGCTCTTTAGGGCCTGATCTAAAGCTTGTGAGGTCCATGGGAAGCCTTCCATGGTTTTCAGTGGGCTTTGGATCAGGCACTGTTTTTGCAGTTAGGACAGTATGGAGATTTCAGATAGACTTCAGAGGGCAGTGTTTGAAAAACTGAGACATTTGGGCCTGATTCTGATCTTACACACACTTTTGCTGGGATAATTCCATTCCCCTTCATGGATTTACTCCTGATTTCTACCAACACAACTAACTACAAAACCCAAACCTAAGTATTTTTAATTTAATGGCATTAACAATAGAAATACATTTTAATTAGCCTCCCTCTGCCATCCTCAAAACTGCCCCTTTCTGTCAAAAAATAAATCACACAAACATATACCGTGTGTCTGGGGGAAAGAGGGTTAAAATGCATTAAAAGAACGTGACTTCCTTCTGTTTGTTTTGTCATGTGTGCTTATTGGATTGTATGGGCTTGTCCAGGGAAGCCAGTATATTTGCATTGTAAATGGAGATGGCTGAATAATCAAACAAAGGCTTCAGTTTTATTGTTTCCAGTACACCTGCAAAATAAAAAAAAAGGGCTGTATTCTCCACCATATCCAGCTTCCTTTTATCTTTGCCCACGTAACTTTATAGTGACTTATTCATCTACTGCATCAGACTTTGAAACAAAAGCTCCTATTTGCTGCTGAGGTAAGACAAGCACTTGAGGAGCACCTAAAATCTATTTATCTGCACTACCGCTGCCCAGTTAGTGACATCATTGACTGCTGGGGATGTTCATTCAAGCTATGAATTCTTGAGGTGGCTGTGTTCACAGACGTATATGAATTATTCAGACAGATGCAGTTGTGAACAATGCAAACGGCTACAGGTGGACAGGTGCAAAGTATACAGAGCCAGGAAATCTGGTTTAACAGCCAGGCAGTCGGTTGGAGCCGGAACAATCCCGTAGAGAATCTCCATCTTTTTAAGAGCAGGTTAGACAAACACTTTTCAGGGATGGTCTAGATAATACAGGTTGAACTTCTCTCATCCAGCACCCTTAGGACCTGACTGGTGCCAGACGATAGAATTTGCTGGACGATGGGAGGTCAATATTTTCTAGCACATTAACAACACTTTCACTGCTTACTGGGCTCTGAGAAGATGTTTAGAGGTAAATTACAGCTAATTAGCAGCACAGAACACTGAGAGTGAAGACTGGTGGCTATAAACAAACTTTATGGGACCATGGGAAACTTGGCCATAACTATGATAAGTGGCCATCCAGCTAACTAAAATCATGCTGGATTACGGATGTTGCCGGACAAGAGAATTCTGAATTAGAGAGGTTCAATCTGTACTTAGTCTTGCCGTGAGTGCAGAGGGCTAGATGACCTATTGAAGTCCCTTCCAGTCCTATGAGTCTATGGAAATGGTCGTCCAGATATGATTAGGTTCTTAAGCCTTCATTATATTGATCCATTGCAATCAATAGAAATTGAGGGTGCTCAGCACCTTGCAAGGTCAAGACCATAATTGTAGAATCATAGAATCAAAGGGCTGAAAGGGAGCTCAGGAGATCATCTAGTCCAGCCCCCTGTTTCAAGCAGGATCAAACCCAAGTAAGTCATCCCAGCCAGGACCTTGTCAAGCTGGGACTTAAAAACCTGTAGTGATGGAGAATCCACCACCTCTCTAGGCAATGCATTCCAGTGCTTCACCACTCTCCTGGTGAAGTAGTTTTTCCTAATATCCAACCTACTCCTCTCCTCCTGTGGTATCAGACCATTGCTCCTTGTTCGGCCATCTGTCACCATTGAGAACTGTTTCTCTCCATCCTCTTTAGAGCTCCCCTTCAGGAAGTTGAAGGCTGCTATTAAATTGCCCCTCAGTCTTCCTTGATGCAGGCATAGCTACTTCCTGTTTATAACACTAATGTTATCCGCTTGCACAGTGGAAGAATAGAATTACTAAGAACAATCTGGTTGCTCCCCACCATAGCACTTTGATGGAGCCTTCCTTTGTTTTTGATAGTTTGGCTATTCAGCTTATTGGCATGGAGTAATGTTCTCATTTCCCTGTGCCATTTGCATAGAGTTTGTATTTTATAAGCTGATAATGAGGAGCTTTTCTTTGTCTAGGTCTGGCATCTCGTTTGCAGTTGGACATTGACTCCCACCCATGCCCTCCCCACTTGCTGTGATTTGAATGAGTAATCCCTGACATTTTATTTTGAAGCAGGTGGCTCTTACATGCCCTGACTCCCACATTCAAATGCCACAGGGAAATAGAGGAAGGCACATGAACTGTAAGTTGTTCCATGCAGCTGAATAGACCCATCAGCCATCCATTTAATATTAAAGGTAAATGTATTCATGCAAAGGTAACGTTTACTCTAAATAAATATGCCTCTTGTTCACAGTGGGCTGCAGGGACATTTATTATTGAAAAGGTTGATTGCTCTAGAAATAATAGGTCCCCAATTGATCTTTATCTGCTCTATATTAAAAATGTGCTCAATAAAAAACACTCACACAGAATTAAAAAAACAACCACCTTGGATTTGAGCTCCCAGGAACTTTGAGGAGATCAAATGCTGAACCTGGAGCTAGTCTGAATTTTGCATATGGCTCCAAACCAAAACCCAAGATCTGGGCCAGACATTCAAAAATCAGAAACAGAATTTAAATTCACAATTTGAACCTTTCTCTACTTTAAAAACAACAAGAAGTCCTGGGGCACCTTATAGGCTAACAGATATTTCGGAGCATAAGCTTATGCTCCGAAATATCTGTTAGCTTATAAGGTGCCGCAGGACTTCTTATTGTTTTTGAAGATACAGACTAACTCGGCTACCTCTCTGATACTTTACTTTAGAGAAGTAATTCAATAGTAACTTAGGCTGGAGCTCTGAGAGATCTTTGCCTTTCAAAATAGCAGGAATCATTTTTTTTACAAGTTCAGTAAAAACTTCAATAATTCAAGAGCCACAATGCATGTGAATACAAGAGCATCTTTAATAAATAACATCAAACCATATTTTTGTAATCCCTATTTTAAGAACAGCACGCACACAATGATTTGTAATGCGATAAATGTTTACTGAAGGACATTCACAAACTTTTTACCTATTCTATTTCCTCACACATTACATATGTGTGTTTGTACCACTATCTTCAGACATTCGCTCCCAAACCTATTTTAATTATGCCAATTTTACTTCACATTAAACTTCAGTTTTCTTTCTTCAGATGCATGTTGCCCTTCACAGCAGGAATGCCAGAAGCTTCCTTTTCCTTTGCAAAATCAAGATTTCATTGGCAACACAATCAAAACACAGATACACTATCATATCCCACAATGCACTGCACATATTAAAGGGGGAATTATCCAACATTTCGAGATCATATACTGTTTGCTATTTAGATATGAGTTGTTCATTGTTCGGCCTTTAGATTTTCACTGTTTATCAAAAATAATCAGGAGGCGTTTTTTTGTTTTTTTTTTTCACTTTGCAGTTATGGCATTGGTAGCTGCAAAGAAGTCCTTAAAGAGCCAGATGTTGCTCAGGAGCCACAGGTTGCAGATCCCTGGTCTAAGATATAAGTGACCCTCTCCCCAGTCAATCTAACCTACACAACTTCAGCTGCGTGACCAGCATAGCTGAAGTCAACGTACTGACTGCAATGTCTTCCATGTGATAACCATGTTGGGGGCTGCTTTCCCATTGACTCTGGCTACTCTTGTCCTGGTGGAGTACCAGAGTCGAAAGGAAACTGCTTGGACACAATAAATCCACCACTGGTGGATTGACTGCTGCAGTGTCAATTCGCCAGCTAGTTTAGACAAACCCTGACTCTACTGATTTAAATTCATACCTTGTGGTGTGCAAGTATAACTTTTCCATGCAGATAAGCCCTATGACCCAGCTCCTCAAAGGTGTTTAGGCTGCTAGCTTCCCTTAATTTCAAGTGAAAAGAGGACATGGGCTGCTAAGTTCTATAGGCATGTCTGAAATTTTTTAGCCAAAATGACTGGTTTATTTTCATTGCTCAAACTGGGAAATTTGCAGAGAGAACAAACAAACAGCATTGGAAGTAGGAAGGCCATTAGATTTTTTAAGATTTCCATTTTAATGGCCTAAGTGGCTCTAAGTAACACAGGCAGGGAATATAAACTAGATGGTGTCCCTTTACAATCCTCTTGGTGTGTCAAAAACACAGGGTCCTGCAGGGAGCCACTGACATCAGAGCCATCCCAACATCAGGAAGTCACTGAATGGGGTGTAGAACTGCCCAAGCCAAACCCACAAACTTCAGAGCAAAATGCTTCAGTGTGTTATAGACATAGTCCTTCTCTGATGCACGCTTAGAATCATAGAAGTTTGAGGGATGGACAAAGTCTATTAAGACACCTTGTTCATATATTGGTCAATGCTGTATCTTCCCTGTTGTACATCTGTGTTCACAAGTCTGATTGACATGGTTATACACTGTCCCATGTCATGAGGAATCCTCCATTCACAGGGCAAACAATAGCTTCTGTTCTACGAGTTTTGCACTGCTCAGATTTTCCCCCATGTGCCCAGCTGGCATATGGCCACCACAGCAGCTGTTTGTTTCCCCTTCACTTAAGTCTTAGGATAAAGAACATGACCAGGAATGTGGGTGTGGCATCTACTTCTTGCTGTTGGATTGGATAAAAAAGGCCATGGGCAGCTGAGTATAAGATAGGGCAGCTTGAGGGATGTTCTAATTTACATCCAATTTACACAAGAACATCCAAACTGCTGGCCAGCTCTGGGATCTGGAAACTACAAAGATCGCTTGAAGCCACCTTTGCCCAATTATTCACACTGGACCTTTCCCAAGCCAAACTTAGCCAAATCAAAAAGCTGGATCAAAATGAGGAGGGTACGCCTTGGTGCTTGAAGAATGAAGGAGTGTCGTGTAGTCAAATGGAAATAATTAGGCAATCCTAAACCACAAGTACACAAATCGCACCTGCACCCTCACCTAGATATAACAATGCCTTTCTCCAACCCAGGCTAGGAGTCAAATAATCTACAGATATATGCAGCCCAACCCAAAGGAATAACGTGTGCTAAATAAAATAGTGAATGGGAATGCGGTAAGACAAAACCATTTTATTTCTGAAATCCCTTTACACGTGTAACCCAGAGGCACTGAGACAACTAACAATCCCCCCCAGCTTGGTATCATCGACAAATTTGATAAGGGTCTCTCTATGCTATTATTCAAATCATTGATGAAGATATAGAACAGAACTGGCCCCTGAACTGACCCCTGTGGAGCCTCACTTGTTACTCCCTTCCAGCATGACTGTGAACCATTAACAACTACTATCTGTGAAAGCCCTCTGCCATCTTTGTCCACATATCTATTCTGGGAATACCACTGGACCTAATCAGCTTAGTCACAGAGTCATGGGCACATTCTCATGTTCCTCAACTAACATCATATATGCCATCATGTGCCAACAACGCCCAGATGCTTTGTATATTGGACAGACTTCTAACTCTCTTAGACAAAGAGTTAATGGGCACAAAACAGACATAAAAACACTCCTGATCCAAAACCGGTCAGCCAACATTTTAATGGAGTGGGCCATTGTATTAATGATTTAAGAGTTCGCCTATTACTGAAGAGGAATTTTCACACTACTTTGGAAAGAGAGGCTACTGAACTCTCTTTTATATTCAAATTTGACACAATAGCACGTGGTTTGAACAGGGATGCGAATTTTCTGGGTTATTATAGGGGCTCTTTTGCATACTTGGCTTAATCTAATTCTTGACTCCTCCTCCTTCCCCCCCCACCCCTCTACTCTCTGATTTGCTCACTTTGATAATTTTTCTTCTGATCTGTCAACCTTGATTACTATTTTTGGTTCTCTGTGCCTTAAATATTGAGTCTGTTCTGGTAGGGCTATGGTCTGAAGAAGTGGGTCTGTCCCACAAAAGCTCACCACCTAATAAATTATTTTGTTAGTCTTTAAAGTGCTACTTGACTGCTTTTTTGTTTTTATCTGTGAAAGATTATCCAGCCAGTTACCCATGAATTTGACAGGAGCCCCAGCTAGGCTGCATGATTCTAGTTTACTGGTAAGAAGGTCATACAATACTGTATCAAATGCCTTGCAAATGTCCAGGTATACCATGTCCACCACTTTCCCTTTGTCCACAAGGCTTGTAATCCTAACAATGAAAGCTATCAGGTTGGTTTGTCATGATATGTTTTTGACAAATCCATGCGACTCATACCTATCACCTTATTATCTTCCAATAGCATCCCTTAATTATTTGTTCCATCATCTTTCTTGGCACTGAAATGAAGCTGACTATTCTGTAATTTCCTAGGTTGTCCTTATTTCCCTTTTTAAAGATGGGCACTATATTTTCCCTTTTCCAATCTTCTGGAATTTTTCCTTACTTCCATGATTTTTCAGAGATTATAGCTAGTGGGTTGGACACCTCCTCTATGAGCAACATAAGTATTCTAAGATACAATTCATCAGACCTTGGTAACTTGAAGACACATCTCTTTTCTAAGTAATTTATATCTTTTTCCTTCAGTATTTTAAATCCCTGACCCACCCCATTTTCACTAGCATTCACTATGTTAGGCGTCCAGTCTCCATCAAACTTCTTGTGAAGACTAAAACGAAGAAATCATTAAATACCTCTGCCATTTCCATGTTTTCTCTTATTGTTTCTCCCTCTTCATTAACCAACAGGCCTACCCTGTCCTTGGCCTTCTTCTTGCTCCTAACATACTTGAAGAATGTTTTCTTGTTTCCCCTTATGTCTTGAGCTAGACTGAGATCATTTTACACTGTTGCCCTTCTAATTTTTCCCCTGTACTTCTGTGTTATTTGTTTATATTCCTCCTTTGCATTTTGACTTCGTATCCCCTTTTATACAATTCCTTTTTGATTTTTAGGTCATTCAAGATCCCCTGGTTAAGTCAAGCTGATCTCTTGCCACACTTCTTATCTCTCCTGTGCAAAGGAATGGTTTGCTCTTGCAGTTCTGGTAATGTCCCTTTGAAAAATTGTCAATTTTCTTTAACTGTTTTCCCTCTTACTCTCGCTTTCCACGGGACCCTACTTACCAGCTCTCTGAATTTATTAGTCTGCCTTCCAGAAATTCATCGTCTTTATTTTGCTGTTCTCTTTTCTACCACTCCTTAAAATTGTGAATTTTATTGTTACATGATCACCTTCACCCAAGCTGCCTGCCACTTTCAAATTCTCAATCTCCCTATTTGTTAAAATCCAACCTAACACAGTTTACCCCTTAGTAGATTTCTCCACCTTCTGAAATAAAAATTGTCTCCAATGCATTCCAAGAACTTGTTGGATAATCTGTGCTGTGCTGTGTTCTTTTCCCAAGAGATGTCTGGATATTTGAAGCCCCCCATCACCACCAAGTTCTGTACTTTGGATGATTTGTTATTTGTTTTAAAATGCCTCATCCACTCCTTCTTTCTGGTTAACAATATGTAGAAAAGAAAGCACAGGTTGGACCTCTCTAATCCTGCATCCTTGGGATTTGACCACTGCCGGACAAGGAAATTTGCTGGACCACAGGTCAACATTGTCTATCAGCATCACCAATGCTTCCACTGCTTACTGGGGTCTTAGATGACATTTAGGGGTAAATTACAGCTAAATAACAGCACAGAACACTAAGAGCCAGGACTGGTGACTGGAAACAAACTTTATGGGACTGCAGGAAACTTGGTCACGCCCATGATAAATCGTTGTTTGGCTCACTAAAATCATGCCAGATTACAGATGTTGCCAGACGAGAGAGTTCCAGATTAGAGAAATTCAACCTGTAATAAAAATGTAAGGCATACTACAAACTCTGTTAGGATTAGCTTGGTTTTTCTCCCCAGTTCAGAGTTCACAATTGTGGTTGTGGGTTTAACTTGACTATTTAAATATAGAGAGGGGATAAAATTTGCTGCTTTATGCTGAGACAGTCGTGGTCTGCCTCCCAAAAACTAAGGGGTAGGGAATAATACTCATAAATTGTAACAAAGTTAGAAGACTAAGCAGGCCTCCATCAGCTTCTCTTGAAGACAGTGACAAAATTCCTGTCAAGTTTGATGGAAAAAGGGGCAAGCCAGGTAGCGTGAACAGAGACATATGGGCTACGTCTACACGTGTAGCCAACATCGAAATAGCTTATTTCGATGTAGCAACATCGAAATAGGCTATTTCGATGAATAACGTCTACACGTCCTCCAGGGCTGGCAACGTCGATGTTCAACTTCGACGTTGCACAGCACCACATCGAAATAGGCGCTGCGAGGGTACGTCTACACGCCAAAGTAGCACACATCGAAATAAGGGTGCCAGGCACAGCTGCAGACAGGATCACAGGGCGGACTCAACAGCAAGCCGCTCCCTTAAAGGGCCCCTCCCAGACACAGTTGCACTAAACAACACAAGATACACAGAGCTGACAACTGGTTGCAGACCCTGTGCCTGCAGCATGGATCCCCAGCTGCGGCAGCAGCAGCCAGAAGCCCTGGGCTAAGGGCTGCTGCCCACGGTGACCATAGAGCCCCGCAGGGGCTGGAGAGAGAGCATCTCTCAACCCCCCAGCTGATGGCCGCCATGGAGGACCCAGCAATTTCGACGTTGCGGGACGCGGATCGTCTACACGGTCCCTACTTCGACGTTGAACGTCGAAGTAGAGCGCTATTCCGATCCCCTCATGAGGTTAGCGACTTCGACGTCTCGCTGCCTAACGTCGAAGTTAACTTCGAAATAGCGCCCGACGCGTGTAGCCACGACGGGCGCTATTTTGAAGTTAGTGCTGCTACTTTGAAGTAGCGTGCACGTGTAGACATAGCTATGGACTGGATACTGTCCTTGGAGGATCAATGACCTCAAACATTGTTTGATTTTGTCCCTTTCATGGTATATCCTCAAATTCCACATCTGGCATTATGTTTTGAAAATTCTGTTCCCTCTTACAGTGCATCCCTTGATGCAATCTAGACATTGTATGCTTTGGGGAGCAAAAGCCACATTCATTGTTATAGTTTTATATATGTTTGCCTTGTAACTTGGTGACCTGAGCTGCCACAAACCTGTTTTAACTTCTCTGCTAATGGGGAAGGTTTTTCAGAAAGTAGGGTGTGTCTTACTGATTAGCTAAGATGAAAGCCTCCTGACCCTGAGCAAACAGTTTCTGATCAGAATTTTACTTAAGCCTTATTTACTTAATATAGAGGCGTTAAATCACCAACACCAAAATATGTTTCTACCTTATTCCCTGCTGTTTCTTTCCTAGTTCTACAAAGTATCTAGCCCACGAACCAGTTAAATCTTTAATCCTATTGTGGAATTGGCTTTTTGCTGTTCAGTGTTGACCGTTCTGCAGATGTGGCAGATGCACATATGTGGTATTCAGACAAAGTGGGTACATATAAAGGTAAGTTTCAACATGCAGTGCAAGCACAGGGGGATGTGGTGACCTATTCATTGCAGAGTACGGTGTGTTGATGAGTCAGATTTCTTCACGTCATCATTAACTGCGCAGAACAAGCCACAGCTTGGAGGCAGCTCACTGGCAGAACTGGTGTGGTGACTCTCTGGTTAATACTTCTGGCATCCGATACTGGTGAAGTCAGGGTGGTATTAACAGTGTCACGCAATGGGATTTGAGGAGATCTGCTCCTGTGGTGACTGATCCTTGAACCATTAAGCGCACATAAAAAATTAAGTCATCTATATGTGGGCTGGGATCTTAGCAATATCAGCTTGGTTTCTACAGGTGTCTCAGAGAAAGCAAGCTTTATTCTGTTCTCTGCCATTGGCTTCCTGTGTGGTCTTGGTCAAATCACGTTGCATTTCTGTGCCTCCCTTTCTTTATCCATAAAATGGGAACAATCACTCTTTCCTGATTCATAGGGAGTTGTGAGGTTTAACTCATTCATATCTGTAAAATGCATGGAGATACTAAACTGGAAGGTACTAGAGAAGTGTGCCTCATTGTTACGGTACAAACATTAGCTGACACTGATCTTATGTGCCTTTATGTAAGGTACTGTGTTACATTTTGTTCTCTTCTTCTCCACACTGCTCAGAGTGGAGAGGGGTTTGGGGTGTGGCGGCTTCCCGTTCGTATGACGTCTTTACACTATAACTGGATGTCTTTCAAAACCCTGTGCTTTTGCTCAACCACAAGAATGGGGTTGGTACAGGAAATACTGAATGAAATTTTATGACCTGTATTGTGCAAGCTGATCAGAGAAGTACCTAGAGGCCTTTAAATTTTGTTGATTGGCACACCTTAGATTCTAGTTCATTAAGCTAAACTAGGAGCAATCAAATCTCATGCTTGAGAGCACCAAGATGATTTCTGCAGGACTGAAACTAACCATGTTGAAGCCGCGCAGGACATAATGTTCATGTCTACATGGCCCCAGCCTTCAGCCTCGCTGCCAGCAGAGCTATGCTAGGCAGGTTTCTGGAAATTGCAAATGGCTTCCCGTGTGCATACTCACACAGGTAATAGCATAGCCACATGAGATTTCACTCTCGGCAGAGGTCGTGCTGGCTGTAAACATGACACATGGTCGTGCCTCTGCCAGCTAAACCCCCCTTTGTCACCAGTCCCTTATCCCTGAATATACACCCCAGCACCTATAATTTTCAGACAAACACAATTTTTTTTCCCACATTGCAACACATTTGTTTAAGCAACTTAATCGTAACTGGCTTCTTGGAAGAAATTGCTTATAGGCAATGAACTTGCCATCATACTTATGATTGTGGAAAAATGATAACTAAAAAAAATTAGACAAACATAAAATAAATCCAATTTTTATTTATACAAAAAGGTTGCGAAACACTGAGTTAATGTACCTATTGGAAGAGCTCTGAGTACCCCCAGGGGTACATGTACCCTGGTTGAGAAACACTGTTCTAAACCAACATAATGCAAAGGCCCATGTGCCGTTTAGAGGAATTATAGTGTGCCACACTTTCTGGAATTCTGTGTTGCTATCTAAAGAACTGTAAGCTCCTACTCTATGAGGGATTTCATTGAGCTGTAGGATTTAGAGGGCCTTATAGGTCACTGGTTCAGATCCAGTTTAGGTTAAGTGGTGAAAAGTAATCGCTGGCTGTTTTAGATCCTATGTAAAATGGCCTGGGTGAATCTGCCTCGTTCCTTGTGCAATTCAGCTGGTCCAAATGGGCTCTTTCATTGTCATTGTCAGCAGAGAGAGACTGAATTCCCCACTCATTGTAGAAAGCTCCCTCTAGAATAAGACTGTGGCATGACTTTAGGAAAAACTTGCACGTGTCCTCTCTGTGCTGTACCTGTTCTCTGGATAAGGGGAGGACTTTAATCTATAAGGCTGTTAATCTGGCAGCTTCTATGTCATTAGTCACATGGAGTGTCCTTATCACCATAGCGTAAGAAATACCTTTTGCCTGCAATAAATTCATGTACTCCCCAAAACCTTCCCCTTCACCCCGCCTCCCAACATAGCTTTCTCCTTAGTCCTGCTTTAGGTAGGAGAGGGCATAGGCCAGGCCTTTCTTAAGAGGAAAAAATATAAAGGGAGGGTGTGGAGGTAGAGGTTGAAATTTCCTGCAAGTTAAGGAGTATTCACTACAGTTTGTGTGTGGACTCAGAGCATTGCCTTCCACTGCAGTCAAATGTCTAGCTCCACTCATCTCCGTGGGACACAAGAGCAATTTCTGGGACCGTGTGAATATATAAGAGATTAACAGTGGAGGAAAACACCTGCTTCCACTTAAGTGATCAGAAAGGAAACAATGGGCAAGAAAAGCTATTGTCTGAGCTACACGGGATTGGATGAAAACTGTTATGAAGCCGGAGATTGGCGGTTGGCAGCCTCACCCATCAATTTACAGCAGTTGAGAATGCACCAGATCTTTGAATTGGAAGTCTTGCTGCTATGAAGATGAAAGACTTTCTCCTTCTCTTTTTCCACTTGACTGAAGGGGGCTGGGGAGACAGACAGGAGTGGGCAGACAAAGTTAGACAGACCAAGGTTCCAAGCTAGTATGTTTTATAATACCCTGTAAGGTAAGCTGACAATGCAACAAGAGAAATGAAGTGGCAACACTGAAATCATGGTTTAAAAGTTCAGACTAAGCTGCCCTTTCCTTCTTTGTAACAAAGCATGTCTTTGGTTGCCTCAAACTCCCCTCCCCTATGATCACCTTCTGACAACAAAAATTACTACACTGCCCCAAGAAGTGGTATGGAAGCTTGAGCCCATCTGAGTTCCACACCCTGTATTTGAAGTCCTGGGAGATTGCCAAGCCCAAGGCTTCAGCTGCAGATGCAGGGGCCTGTAACCTGAGCCCCACTGCCCAGAATTGAAACCTGATGGCTTTGGTTTTGGCCCTGTGTGGTGGGGATTGGTGATCCACTCTGGGGTCCTGACCCCACAGTTTGAGAACTCCTGCTTGGGGTGTTGGGGGTTCCAAGCTTTTGAAATATAGACCTCCATTTCTAGACGCCCATGTTGAGACACAAAAAGCAAGATTTTCAAAGGTGCCAAATACTGAAAGGTCCCATTGACTTCATGTGGACTTCTGGCGGCTCTGGAAATCAGACCCAGCATAGGTATCTCATGCTGGAGTGGACTCTAAAGCAATTAAAACACCAAATCAAAGGTCACAAAAATAAAATCATATATGTGTATATACATATGTCCACAGATGCCCTTATTGGTTTTAATCTCTCTGTTGCTCCATTGTCCTGCCTATAAACATGCACTAATAATGCTGATCTACTATATGAGGTGTGTGTATGAACCTTGATTCCCTAAATTGTTTGAGGTCTTTAGAAGGAAGCTGATTTAGAAGCACAAAGTATTATGAAGTATCATTATGCTGCTTGCTGGCCTGAAAAGGCACAACTTGTGCTTCTAGCTGCTGAAATAGTCTGGCAGTGCTGGAGAAACCCAAACACTACTTCACACTGTGCCCCTATAGAGATGTTGTGCATGGACCACCACATCAAACAGTGATCAGTCTCAGTGCTGTCCTTAATTCTACCACAGGAACCTAGAAAGTTCCCAACTGTCAGGGTGGTTAAACATTGGAATAAACTGGCTAGGGAGGTTCTGGAAT
The DNA here is from genome assembly GCF_033958435.1 of Carettochelys insculpta. Classification (NCBI taxonomy): domain Eukaryota; kingdom Metazoa; phylum Chordata; order Testudines; family Carettochelyidae; genus Carettochelys; species Carettochelys insculpta. The sequence continues at coordinate 14,655,255 of NC_134159.1, forward strand.
CTCCATCACTGGAGATATTTAAGAGCAGATTAGACAGATATCTATCAGGTTAGGTCTTGGTACTTGAACCTGCCGTGAGGGCGGGGGACTGGACTCAATGACCTCTGGGGGTCCCTTCCAGTTCTAGTGTTCTAAGAATCTATGATTCTATCCTGTTGAATGGACACAGAAGAGGCTCTCTTCACCTTCTTATCTCTCCCTTGTCCAACGCTACACTACATGAGGCAGATTTTGCTCTTTGGAAGTACAGCTCTGTGTTGTGCCCTGGTGGATTGCCTGTCTTAACTAATCATGATCTCAGTGAGGTGAGGGGCAAAGAAAATGGGTCATCCCCTTGTGTTTATCAGATTCAAACATTCCTTTTTCCTTGCACGTTTAAACTGGTCCATGTGCTGCCTTCAGAATTGGTAAGAAAGCGGACCCAAAATAGACCTCTGACCTTAGGCTACAGCTCAAGCAACTTGTTCCAGATACAAGGTATTTAATTGATTATGTCCATGCCTTCTGTCTGGGTTACCACACCCCTCCAAACACTAGGGAGATCATTATGTCTCTCCTCCCCTCATTTGCTTGCCTGACATGTTAAGACACAGAAACCTGCTGCTACTATGACTAATTCCTGATCCAACAGGTGGTGCCTTGAGTTGAACCTTGCTCTCACAAACAGTCAGTTTCATATAGTCTCCCATTGAGTTGACTCACCCATCTATGCAGAATCTAGTAATTCTGCTAATGTGTATAGCCTCTGTGAACTCAGAGGACATTGTTAAGGACCCTGTGCTAGAGAAGAGGGACTAGCCTGCATATGCAGAGTAAGCACAGGATTCCATGCACAATCTAAACTCATTAAAAAGCTGCAGTAAAACTTAGGCTGTGTCTACACTAGGCAAAGTAAGTCAACCATAGATACGCAAATCTAGCTATGGCAATTACATGGTTAAATTAATGTGTCTGAGCTCGGCTAACTCAGCTGTCCGTACTGGGGAAGGTCGACTGGAGAGTTTCTCCCGTTGACTTCATTTACTCCTCACATTTCACGAGGAGTACAGGGTCGACTGCAACCCTGGAAAGGTCAGTTTTGCATGTCCATACTAAAGGCGTGAAATCGAACCCCAGATGATCGATTAAGTGCTGTGGCAGGTAGTTCCACGGGATAATTATTTATTGTGTTGAAAAAACATCCTTTTCATGGTTTTAAATGTTGCCTGTCCAGTTCGTTAGCTGTTCCCTTGTTCTTATATTATAGGAAAGGCTAAGCTGAACTGTACTGCTGAAGGTGCCATATGTGTTATGATTTATTAAGCAGATAGCAGATATCACTAGCAGTCACTAAAGATCCCAGGATACTGTTTTTACAGAACTAGTTGTTTTTATCCCAGCTTTGACTTCAGATAGTGTGCTGAGCCAAACCCTGCCATCTTTACTCAACCTCCTCACAGGCAAGACTTCTGTTAATGCCAGCTGAGTTTTAGCTGTGTAAAGACTGAACAAGGATGTCAGGATTTGTCCCACTATTGTTCAGTGTTGGTGGCACAGAGTATTTAAGAACCTCAAAAATTAATGTGTTTCAGAAAAAATAATCAATACAATAAACACAGTGAGATCTTTTAAGGTCAAAAATGCAAAATGCAGATAAGATGTTATTAGTATTCTTACCATGGATTTTTATGAGCCCAGAGCCAATGTCTTTAGGAGCAAGGTTTCAGCCTATGATGAATTTGTACTTGCATGGGGGGTAGGGGGGCGGGAGTGGAATGACACAAAAAGCCCAGCGATACTGTTCCCCTTGTCCAATGCAGCATTCATTTGATCTAGTATTTCTTGCTGGTAGGTCAAGCTACAAGCAGCTCTGGCATGCCCAAAAGTACGTTATGTTTTTTGTATGCACATAATTTAAATGTATGTTTACAAGCAGTTTTCTGTATGCATAAATCACAGGCTAGGTGCTGAACCTTCACAGCAACCATCTTCACCTTTACATATGAAAAACCATAAGGGTAGGTGCCATATGGTGTTGAGACCCAGTTTTTGCTATCAAATCTTTCAACTAGGTTCCAAGGATCTTGGGCTAAGATGTTTAATATTTACAAAAAAACACAGTTAGGAACTTTAAGGGATCTTCATGGAAGCTTAGAAACATCTAAATCCTTTCTCTTTGAATCTGGTGCGTACTCTTATGGGTCGGGTGCCAAGCCATTACTCTGGCTATTAGGTAACAGATTTATTGTAGCATTGAATGACAGGGCTTTGCCAAAAACCTGCTCTTTGGAGGTCATCAAGCCCTGAGGCTATGCCTCACCTCATCAAAGAAAGCCAAAGGATTTATTTATTGTTGCTGTTAGTGTGAGTGTTAGGCAACTTCAAAGAGGTTTAACCAAAATCAGATCATTATGAAAATACATCAGTATGTTTCACCAATGCCGCAGATCTTTCTGAATTCCTTCCCTGTGGAACGTAACATCCACAGGAATGTTACTACTGTTCGGCATTCCTTTTTCAGCCCTCTTTTTATGGGCATTTGAACACTTCAGTAGAATGACACATGGCACTGTGAGGTCCTCTGATCCATGACAAAAGGCTTGTGTGCTATGATCATACAAACCACATGTACTAATAATAATAATAAATACAATTGAGAAAGATAATATAAACTAAAAGGTTTTTAAAAATTCATAATCACATAATACCTCGTAGTATAATCTAGTGATTGGCAACCAGCATTACTTAGTATAGTGAAAGGCAGTGTGTGTTTGAAAGAATGGTCTTGTGGTTAAAGTGCTGGAATGGGATTTAGAAGATCTGGGGTTCCTGTCTCCGCCACTGGCTTCATCTGTGACTTGGGGCATTACGTAATCTCTCTGTGCTTCAGGTCCCCAACTGTAAAAAAGGCATAATAATGCATTCTTATGTGGGTGTTGTGAAGCTATATTCTTGACTGTTGGTGAGGTGCTCAGACATGGTAATTATGAGCACTATAAAGAAGCCCTGGACCCAGAGAAATATGAAGTCACATCCTGAGCGGGTGTAAATTGTCCTAACTGCAGTGAAGCCAATTGTGAAGTCAATGAAGCTACACCAATTTACACAAGCTCTGGGTCTGGCCAGTATCACTATCCATTTGGGATCATACAAGAATGCAAAACATTATCTATGCAGTATTTGAGTGGTGCTGGGGAAAGGTCATAGCTAAGGAAATTACAGTTTAAATATCTGAGGGATTAGAGATCAGACTCTTCAGGACCATTAGACAAAATGTTCACTACACATTTCTAAATGTAGAGATACGATCCTAAGGATAACTGGTCACTGTACACATTTTCTTTTTGATATATTGTTGATGAAGTTGCAGGTCCTGAATTCATTTATTATGATGTGATGACTGTTTAGCAATCTAGCTAGATGATTGTCTAGCAATTCTAGGTCCTAGAAGATGAACCCACAGGGGAAACAGCTTGGTCTCACAATGACACATCAAGATAAGACAAACATTTATTTCCTTAGTAAAGGAAAGATTATGTAAAAGTAAATAGCGTGCTTTGGTTTTATCAGCAATAAACTCCTAAAGAATTATCATCAACAAGCTGTATCCCTGTTTGTTATTAATACACAGGAGCCATTTGATGGCAGATAAACTGTATTTACAAAGCCAAACTTCTTTGCAGATTCTCTTACATGTCTCTGTTATATTGATCCTGTTTACATATTGCTTATTACTCCATGAAATTGGCTCTCTGACATGATTTTGGTTGTGTATTTGTCATGCAGCTTTTCAAGAGCAACCCTTATGAGTCATGGGCTACGTCTATACGTGAAGCCTACATCGAAGTAGCTTATTTCGATGTAGCAACATCGAAATAGGGTATTTCGATGAATAACGTCTACACGTCCTCCAGGACTGGCAACGTCGATGTTCAACTTCGACGTTGCGCAGCACCACATCGAAATAGGCGCTGCGAGGGAACGTCTACACGCCAAAGTAGCACACATCGAAATAAGGGTGCCAGGCACAGCTGCAGACAGGGTCACAGGGCGGATTCAACAGCAAGCTGCTCCCTTAAAGGGCCCCTCCCAGACACAGTTGCACTAAACAACACAAGATCCACAGAGCCAACAACTGGTTGCAGACCTTGTGCCTGCAGCATGGATCCCCAGCTGCCGCAGCAGCAGCCAGAAGCCCTGGGCTAAGGGCTGCTGCCCACGGTGACCATAGAGCCCCGCAGGGGCTGGAGAGAGAGCGTCTCTCAACCCCTCACCTGATGGCCGCCATGGCGGACCCCGCTATTTCGAAGTTGTGGGACGCGCAATGACTACACGGTCCCTACTTCGACGTTGAACGTCGAAGTAGGGCACTGTCCCCATCTCCTGATGAGGATAGCGACTTCGACGTCTCGCTGCCTAACGTCGAAGTTAACTTCAAAATAGCGCCCGACACGTGTAGCCGTGACAGGCGCTATTTCGAAGTTAGTGCCGCTACTTCGAAGTAGCGTGCACGTGTAGACACGGCTATGGTTTGAAAAGCAGATCTTTATGTCTGTGTCTCCGATTTTTACATGCGGTTTCAGATGTTGGATCAAGGCAGCTTTGAATATGTGGCTCTGTGATTTCAAATATAATTGTCCATGCAATGGCCTAATTTGGTTACCATGGGGTGGGGGGAATACTTTTTCCTCCTTCTCACCAACACTCCTTGAATCTGTTTCTTCTTGTGGAGGTAGAAGTCCATCCTTCTGCCCTTACTGCACACCCCCCACAAAAAAAAAATAAAAGTAAAGGCACCCAGTAGAACATCTGATGTCATTCAGGAGCAAAGTGAGGCAGGATAAACGGAGATGGGACAAATTTCTGAATCTCCCGTATGTATGCAGAGCTGTGCAGAGACAACCTCCGTCTCTTGTGCATGAGTGGGCAGGATGAAAGATGGCTGGATCAGGGCCTGGCATGTGGATCTGCAGCTCTGCAGATCTACCCGCCAAACCGCTACAGATGGGAAAAGCTGCCGCAGTCACTCAGTCCGTATTGGTTCTGAGGCTGGAGTAGCTGCCAAGGTAGACCTGCACTGTCTCTGCGTTGTCTGTTGCGAAGATTTTGAACAATCCATGACCCAAGAAGCATACTCTTTTGTACAGCCCACATACTGGAGCTGTGCCCTGAGACCAGGGTTTGTCTCTTTACACAATGAGAATTATCCATATACAATACAGGTCAGACCCCAGGCTTTAGTTACTACCATATTGCTCGGTATTAAACTAATGGGTGCTCTATTAATGCCTCAAATGACTGGACAGGTAGAGCACAAGACCATTATTTAATTATAGATAAAAATAGCTATTTTCAAAGGAAACTGTAAAAGGGATCCATATGACTCTTGAATATTATTGATAGGCTGAGTTGTCTGTTACAACTGTATACTGATCTAGCTCTTAGGTATTCTCACGATATATGTTCTAGACATATGAAAGAGAAAGCTGGTTATAATCCTAGCTGGATGCCAAACCTGAGGCCCAGACCAACATCACAGCCAAACTGTCATCAGTTGGCCACTTGGACAATCAAATGTAAGGGGCATGTTTTCAAGGGGGTTGTCATTTGATTTATTCTTAGGTGCCATTTGCAAATGAATTGCACTCCAAAATCAGGCAACTAGGAGCCATCTCCTCAGATTTGCACCCACAAATCATTTTGCAGGCACAATAATTCAGATACAGCTATTTCAGGCACATGCTGCTTCTGTCAAAAGTGGGGTTTAGGCTCAGCCTAAGGGCAAATTTACCCCTTAGATTTCAACTGAAGTGAGGGGTGGAAGACAGATAAAAATGACTTGCTCAGAAGCCACATCCCTGTGCCAACATTATTACCAAGCTGCATGTTCTCCCTTGCTGGAGAAATCAGTCTTATGCAATTAAAGGTTTCCAAGGTTTCTGCCTCAGTTAGTTATTGAGGATAAGTTGGTTCTTGGGGGAATTCTTCTGCCAGTTGCACTAATTAGCAGGATAATTTGTCATTTCATTAAACACATCTTCCATGGGAAACAAAGGCATGTTTTCTTCACAACAAGGAGCAAACATTTTATTTATGGATTGATTTTTTTCTTTATTTTTTCATTAAGTTGATTAGAATTACCTTGACTGAGGCTAAATGCTGGTATTCTCTAAAAAGCCACAGCTTTCATCTTGTGTTTTACCACTACTTCTGATTGTGTGCTTGTATGTTCGTATACTTTTAAGTAAAGGGTAAAACTGAAAATCAGCCCAGCCTGGGCACAAATGCTTTTTTTGGCCCCCATCTGTCTCTGTTCATTTCAAGATAAATACAGGGTATTTTTTTTAAAGAGATGAAATGAAAGAATTATTTAACTGCTTGTTACCAGCTCAAAAGTGTGTCCTGTAGGAGGGGGAAACATGGCTTCATAGATATAGCAACAAACAGACAAAAAAAGATGTGGTCAACATTTTTAAAAAGGTGTGTGACATCAGCCTCCTACATGCCCAGTTCCTATGCAAGTGATTGCATCTCTCCCCTTGTGCCTGAATTTCCCCCTGTATGCTATATTGATCAGTGAGAGTTATTTGAGACAGTCACGTAGCAAACATATCTATGTCAAATATGGTTTAGGAGAATTCAGATAGCCTAACTGAACACCTAGAGCTAATAGCTGATCAATAGATATCAGACTCGTACTGACTAAACAGTTACTAATACTGGCCTCTTTTGGCTTTTTAAAGCTTCAATTAAAACCAAACAGATGGGCAAAAAGGAGTAGAAATTATTGATACTGTTGGGCATGGTGCACCAGCACATTTGGGACATCCAACAAGCTTAAAATACTTCTCTTCTTCTTTCTTTTTTATTTTAAAAGACACATTTTAGTGAATGCAGTGTCCCTAAAATGTATGGACCTGACCATCATTGAGAATGAAATCCTCCATCCATGGAACATTGCCTCCATGTCCCAACTCTCCTTTGCAGCGACCAGTGGATGTGGTGAGGGAAGAGTTAATTTCCAGTGCCCATTCAGTCTTTGTCCTGTCTGTTGAGATTACTAACCAAAGCCAGTCAGCTGTGGTTTGGGTGACCATTCCTTATCCTTTATGCTGAAGACTACTGAACATGGCAACACAATATATTGTTCTCATTTGCGATGCATATCCCCCTCTCTGGAACATGGGATTCATAGCAACAGGAGAATGGAAATTGTTTCCCATCTAAATGTTTGTCCAAGATTATTCATTCCCTCTTAAAACCTTGATCTCCAGTTGGCCCACATTTTTAAGCAAATCGAAAGGCCAAGCAGTCACCCCAGGACAGAACACTGCTAAGTTTTATACTTCATGTTAAATGTATATCTTTACCTTTTAGGGACATTATTATTTATTAAACCAGGGGGAGAGGCGGAGAGATTTGAACGCCTGTTGTGAATCCATTAGTATGAAAAGCATCGTGCACATCAGTTTCACTTCTGGCCTATCCCAAAACTTCAGGACACACCTGTTAATGGCTAGAGGCAAGCAGATTGGTTGGATGTAAAGAATGCACCTGCGCAGGGAGGGGTGAAGAACTACATGTAAGCCGAGCCCTTAGACATTCTCTGTCTCTTCTCAATTCCAGCTTAAACAAGCAATATTGCTCTGGGCTGTGAAGACAATTGTGCACATTTGAATCCTTTGCTTTTTCTTTCTTTTTTTTTTAAAGTTGGTTTAATTTTATAGTTTATTACAATTGTGCAAGTATTTTGCTTCACTGTGTATAATTTTTTTTTGTTTTTGTTTTTTTGTTTATTTTTTTATGCATTTTACGAGCATCACGCCAAGAAAACCACCAAGTTCGTCTTTGCCAAGACGTGGAAAGCTCTGAAGATAAAAATCCTCGCATGCACTTTCCTGATGATCATTACGTCCTTTTTGTTACCCACTTGAAGGTTGATGATCTTGATTTGGGAAAAGGCTATTGTGCTTCCAGAACTGAAGTTACCTAAATGTATGTGTTTTTATGGTCCTGTAAGCCATAGTATCCTGGTATTGTGGTGTAGACAGGTCAAACTAGCGTTAAGTATGATTTTGATGCTATTTGCAACTACGTAAATCAAAATTCTCCTTTCTTACGTTTTTAGGAGATTGCCTTTTTTTTCTTTCTTGTCTTTCTCCAAGTAGGCTGAAGGGAGGGGGAGGTTGTGTTAAAACTGTATCAGGTTTTGTCTGTTTTAAGTTGGGGGGAAGGGTAAAAAACACATGAATTCAAGTGTTCATTTTACAAGTCGCCAAACCAGTCAGGGCAGGTAAAAGAAGAAACAAGAAATTCAATAGGAGGGAACCAATGGGAAACAGCCAGTTTCACTGAGCAGTCATGGTGAAATTTGAAGAGAGAGACATTTTAGAAAGGTTTTTATGACTGAAATGCAGCAGTTAGTATGAAATCAAAAAGGAAAATTGAAACATTTCTGGAGAGAGCAGATACTTAAAAGAATCAAATGCAACCTGAATGTGTATTGGTAGCTATCATGATTTCTGATATGAACTAATTGGCTCCCCCTCACTTTGTTGTATTCATTTAAATTTTTCAGCTGGTTTTAAACAGTTTGCGTTGTAATATATATTTTAATAATGTTGCAAAGAACCCCATGCATTTTGGCTTTACATGTACAATTAATTCTTTACTAATTGAAAATACGACTATTCTTTATTAAGTGAAAATACTACACAAAATATTATACAGGGAATGAAGGAAGCAAATTAGGATTTTTCCTTTGTCACCATTATTATTTAAACTAAATGTGGGTAAATCAAAGGCCTTTTTGTTCCAGCTCAGTCATCAGTTTCAGCTTACGGGATGGAGGAGCCATTTTGGGTTCATTTGTTTATTCTTTTCTTTCCTCAGGCCTTTTTAGTACACAACAAAGTGAGTGTAATTGAGTCTCTCTGCTTTTTTCTAATCTTTCACTAATTCACTCAAGTTGAGGTGGAGCGCCAGTGCCATCCCAGACTTGCCTTTACTTGTGCTGTCTAGTTGGACACCAAGAAAGAAACAGCAGATAAAACAAAATTAGCTGCTTCAGTCTAAAGCATGAAGCCTAACTGTAGTGCAAAATGGCATTGGATGGCTAGTCTGTTTTCTCAGTACCTGAGTGGGAGAGTATTTGTCAGAGTGAGGTGACAGTCCCGATTTTTGTCTCTGCTTTGGCCTGACAGCTGTTGGGTGCTGTTGTTGACACACTACATTGGGAGAGAGTTAGGTGTGTTTTGTAAGCACGGAGACTTTTGTCACAGTTTCATTTGTCCATCTGAAGGCAGGGGCAGCTAGGCTTTGTGGCTATTGAGGGAGTCAACGGAAAATGTTTGTTCAGCCTTCCTCCCCACCCCTTATTAAAACCGCCTTCTGGAATGTTCCAGTACAATATTAAGCTGGTCAGAAACCGTTTTTAGACTGCTTAACCTTTACAGACATGGAACCTAAATTTGGCCTCATATAACACTTCTGATTTCAGCAGGGGCCCTACAAGCTCACCTCTGAAAACTACTGTCCCAGAGGTGCTAATCAGGCAATATTACAAGGTTCTCCTGGCCATTTTTCATAAAGTCCCATTCATTTCTCCTACATTTTCCTCTCACAATTGGAGGCTTTATCAATCCATCTGAACACATTATTTTTTAAATGATACGAACAATGGTTTACAATATTTCGCTGTATCTTGATTCCCTTTCGAAACAAGACTATTTTATGTTCATTTTGATTTTCAAAAGAATTGCATTAATATAGAAGCTTTTGGGGAGCCCATTTATTTGCAACAAAATATAGGTGGAAATATTTACTTGTAAACTAAGCTAGCTGTGCTTATGTGTCAGTTTATTTTGATTTGCGAATTTAGGGATGCTCTTAATCTTAACATAGTCTTGAAAGTGCTGTAGTGGATTTGTTTGAAGCCTGTGTTTCTAATTGCAAATTTGCATGAGTACCTTAAGTTAGAGACCTACATACAGACATAGATGTTTCATGGAAAGATTCTTCAAGAGTGCCTAAGTGAAAGTCTGTGAGATTTAGTCAGTGCTTAAGTCATTTTTGAAAATGGGCTTAGTTGTTTTTGAAAATTTTATCTTGCATTAGAATTTAGGTTTCATTTAGGTGTTAAAATACAGAGTTGAATGGTTAATGTTAGTTAACCAAATGTGAAAAAGTGAATGCTAGAAGATAGATGTAGTGAAAAAAAAATCTAATAGAAGTCAGGATCCTTCACAGATTTATGAACATGCTTAACTTTCGCTGCCCGAGTAATCCCAGTAAATGCAACATAACTAGTCACATGAGTGAAGAAAAGTGCATTTGGAAGTGTTTGGTGGATCTTTGTTCTATATGCAAATCACCTTTCTTCTTGAAAGTAAATTTTAAAAAGCTCTAAAGGCCTTATTTCCAGAGGTGATAAGCTACTGTTGCAGTCAATGGGAAATTACGTCTGATTGGCACCTCTGAAAATCAGATAGCAAACTACCGATAAAATTAAGCTATTCAAGATTTCAGCTCCCATGGAAGTTGGGAAGACATTTGACATTAATTTACTGTGAAGTCAATGAGTTTAAATAAGTGTAACTGAAAATAGAATTTGGCCTGGTCAGAGATTTTGTTTGCATCCAGTGGAAGGTCATATAAAGATTAGGAAGATGTCTTTTTGAAACAAACAATCTATGTTGATTACTATTATTTTGGCCAGAGACTAAAGTGAATGCAATTCCAAATTAAAATATGCTTAATTATCCCACATAGCATATCAGTGAAGTGTTTGCAAATTGCTTCAATATATTTTTCAGAAAGGAAGTAAATTGCCACTTCAGCATTCTTAGAATCTCTACTTCTTTGAAGGTTTACTCATCTCAGTAATGGTTAGGAGTTTCCTTAAAATGTCCTTAGTCCAAGCAAAAGGCAGGAAGGTCACCAAAGTGACAATTTGCTGCATGTCTTATTAAAAGGCAAATAATGAGTTTTAAAATTATAAAAATGCAAATTGGGGATAACATATGGATGCAATCACACGTTAATTTGTTAGACGTTTTGTTTTGCAAAATTATAATGGTCTTAATATATTTTGGGCAGGTGGAAATAGCCTGAGGAAATTACACATTGCGGCTGGGATACACATTTCACTTTAATTAGACTTTTTTTTTTAATGGTGCTGCCATTAGAAAGAGATATGTTAGCTCACAATTTTTTCGCCTGGATAAAAAATGAATCTTAAATAGGTAGTCAATAAATAGACTGAACTTTAGAAACAGAACTTTTGTTGCATTCACGCTTTGAAGCTTACAAACAAGCCTCCCTGTCCTTTTAGACTTCAGGTATAGCTTATCTGATGAAGCCAAAAGATAAAGGCTTAAGTTTCACATGCTTTGTTCTTTTCATAGTCCCTGACTATTGATTAAGGCTCAACCATACAGGTTAACTAACAAGTTAGTTTTTCCCGCAAGAGTCACATTCCTCTTCCAAGCTGCAACTACCTGGGTGCAAACTGGAGACTCCGCATTCTCGGTTGGAGGATAATTGATGCCTGATTGTTTTAAAGCTGGTGGAACTTTGCCTGACTGTGTACTTCAGAAAAGAGGTGGGGGAAGGTGAGGGAATGGAGGAGGGAGGAGAGAATAAAGGTAATGCAGGTACAGCAGCTAGTGCTAAAAAAACAGGGAGCGGAGAGGGAAGGGATTCATTTAAGTTCCTTGTTTTCCACTCCTCTTCAGCCATTCTTTCCTTTTTTCTCAAGGCCTAAGCATTGGTAATAATGGTGATGATTAACTAAATGAAGCCGGTAACCTGGGTGACCATTAGGGTGGGTTTATATTTCATGGGTACCGCATGGCCAGAGAACGTGCACTATTGAGGACTCAGAAAACAAATATTTTTTTGGCAGTTTGTGGGTTTTGATTTTTGCTTTGCATTTTTTGCCTTGATCTTTCACCACGGTAAGGTTACAGACACTTTTTCATTCCTTGAGAATCTCCCCCTTTTCTCTCTCTCTTATTCCCTCCCTTGCAGCTGTCTTCTCTTCAGTCAGAAGGAGGTCTTTCCTCCGCACATAGGCCTACCTTCAGGTGGTGCCATGATGGGGCAGATGAGTCTGAGGACAGTGTATTTCTCTCTGTATTTCCCTTATGCTAGTTTAATACGTTTTAAAGTTTTTGATTATATAGCTTGGAGTTTTACTGCCTCCACCATAGCAATTTTATGTTACCTTTCCAAGGAGAGGATGTTTAATTCTTCTCTAGGACCATGTTGGCAGTTGGGACACTGCAAGTGAGGTGCATGCTTTGCAGAACAAGAACTTTGTCTTGCTTGTTAGGCCTTTGCTGTGCTTAAAATGCTTATTTCACTGTCAATGGTGAGGAACTGTAGCGGAAGATAAGGTTCAATATTATTTTTTTCCTTGTCAGGACTGATAACTTCATGTGCGCAGCAAGTATTAAATAATGCCAGCTTAAAATAGAGTTATGTAAAAGTATGAATTGAACTCTGTTATGTGTCCAAATAGAAATAACTGTGTTAGCAGTTTTTAAATGGACGGTAAACTGGATACAAATAAATGTTTGTGGAATTTATTATGATGAAACCAAAGCAATAGGTTTACACTTGGTGTGAAATAGGAATTCATCTGGGAAATGTGTACGTTAAAAATGGTGGCTGCTTTCATTTTCTTTCTCTTCCTGCAGGCTTAGTTGATTAATAAAATACATAATTAATTAGTATAATGCTCCATGCCCTTTGGAAAGCTCCTTGTCTTTTATTTTGTCATTGCTGTTTTGTGACTTACCAGACACTATAATATGTTGGTCATTTAGAATTACTAGTATTACCTAGTGACCTTCCTAGGAACATTAATCAGGGTGATATTTAAATTTTGTGTAATTTCTGGCTGCTCTTTCAGTTGATTGTGTCTGTTTAATACAAAAAGACCATAGTGAGTTAGAATGACGATCAAAATACATTTAACTGTTCAAAGAAATAGAATAGCGTGTCCAAAAACAGAGACAGAGAGATAGCCGTGTTAGTCTGTAGTCTATCAAAACAAAAAAGCAGTCATATAGCACTTTAAAGACTAACAAAATAATTTATTAGGTGATGAGCTTTCGTGGGACAGACCCACTTCTTCAGATCATAACCTTACCAGAACAGACTCAATATATAAAGCACAGAGGTCCAAAAATTGATAACAATTTTTGGACCTCTGTGCTTTGTATATTGAGTCTGTGGTAAGGCTATGATCTGAAGAAGTGGAAAACAACCAGTGGTTTATAATATTTGCTGCTAAGCTTGTGTTAATTATTAGATGGAGTATGTATGAAGAGAATGAAGAATTATCTCTTCAAAGACTTGTGAGATAAACTTCTAGAGCCATCTTCTAATCTCATCTGCAGCAGCCTAAATCCCACATAACCCCATTAACTTTATTGGTGTTACTCTGGATTAACAATAGTGCAGCTGAGGTCAGAATGTGGCCTCCAGTCCTTTAGCTGCCAATATAAATGATTTTAAAATGGCCACAATTTCATAAGCAATACACATATCTTGCAAAACTATGCTGATATTTTCCTTAAATTCCTTAAATATTTCACTTTTTAAATTTGATATTCTGTATATGGAATATATTTTGCATGGTGATAACTAGAATAAGAGAAATTAAACAATATACGGTTTCAGTTTTGTACGAACAAAGACTCAAAAGGCTCTTTCTCTCTCCATGTGTGCTACTATTGTCTGCAGTTATGCAAGAGCATGCAAGGATTATTATTTGAATGGATCTGTTGTAAAATGGCTACAGCAAGAGCTGCAAGAAGAATTTAGGGTTCCTCTGAAATCATATGTCCATCTCTTATAATAGCAGACTATTCAACAGAAATCAATTTCCGTTGCAGACCACTAACTTGCAGAGCATGAGCTAGCTACTGTAAAGAGAAGGAAATTCACCAGCCCTTCTGGGGCTAAATAATCATTAACACCATAGCAAGGTATAAGAAGCAGTTTGTTTGCATTGTGGTATGTTATTAAGAAATGGACACCGTTTTGTAACTGCTTGGGGTCACTGGCATTTTCCAGCTTACCTGTGAAACTTAATTGGAAACTGTTTGTTTTCATTTGTTTGTTTGTTTGAAAGTACTAATGCATTCTACTGAATATTATATAGCAGAGTTAGATAAAGCTCCCTTGTCAGGTTATATTATTGAGCCTATCAGCAGGTTCTGAGTTTCCACTGAAGTGAATACAGGACAAGGGAAGCTCTGAAGAAAGATTTTCCTTTGTTATAGTGGAAATACAAAAGAGCACTGATGCTCTGCTGTCTACCATACCACTATATAAAGTAAGAGTTTACATCACTTTTGAAATGACAGATGACCTACAATGTGCTACATTTAACTTTGCTCCCTCTCACCTCAATAGAGTCTCAACTCAGATCCCATGAACCAATGAGGACAGAAACAGGTCCTATAGTCAGACAAGAAGGAGGTTCCAGAGAAAGAGATTTCACATTAAAGTTAATGGAGGTCATCATGCAGTATTTGTGGTAACCCCAAACTATGTCAGATCAGTGGTAGCATTTTATACTAATTTCAGACCCAATTAACAATACGTGAATGATGACATGAGAAGCGAATCAGACTCACAATCTCAAAGAGATACAGAAGGATTTATGAAGTCTAGACATCTGCAAATAAAACTACAACCTGTGTTCTCTCTTTATTGCCTATTAGTAGAGCCCAGCCAAATTCATGGTTCTTTCCAGTCAATTTCATGGTACTAGGATTCTGAAATCACAAATTTCACGATTCAGCTATTTAAAACTGAAATTTCATCAGCTGTTTAAATAAAGGTCCTGACACAAAAAGGAATTGAGTTGGGGGTCCCTAAGGTTAATTGTAAAGAGGTTGTGTTACTGTTACCCCTACTTCTGCACAACTGGTGTCAGCAGCATGGCCTTCAAAGCTGGGCTGCCTGAGTGTGGTGGCTGCTGGCTGGGAGCCCAGCTCTGAAGGCAGAGGTGCTGCCAGCAGCAAAGCAGAAGTAAAGATGACATGGTATGGTATTGCCACGCTTACTTCTTACTGCTGCCTGCAGAGCTGGGCTTCAATCAGCAGCCACCAGACTCCATCCAATCAGCTCTGAAGACAGCAGTGCAGAAGTAAAGGTGGCATGGTATGGCATTGCCCTTCTGCACTGCTGCTGATGGTGTATAACCCACACACACCTATGTGTGGTTAACTGTCCCATGTGCTGGCACCTAGACCACTTCACAGAGAAAGAATACATGTCTTTTACGGCCTAAGCTGAGCGCCAGCTGGCCTTTAGCTTGAAATATAGAGGCACCTGCACTAAGCTCCAGAGGTCCCAGGTTTGAGTCTGCCTGTGGGCAGTTATAAGTGCACTGCCTTTAGAGCTGAACTCCTAGCCAACAGCCACCACTCTTTGGCTGCCCAGGCCTGTGGGCAACTTAGAAATAAGGGTGGTGATATTACAGGCTCCCTAAAATAACCTTTTGATCTCCCTTCAATTATTTTTTGAGTCAGGACCTCCACTTTCAGCAACACTGGTCTCCCCATGGAATCTATACAGTATATGGAAGTGCACACAAAACACCAGATTCACATGGGAGACTGGATTTCACATGTTTTGCATGTACAGCATGACATGTTTCTAATGGCTGTGAATTTGCCCAAACTATGAGGAAGAATAGAAATCACAGGGCATATGGTAGTGGGATATACAGCCTTTCATCTCTGGCTAATTGGTATGACTCTAGTCTGGGAGGGTACTTACTGAAACACATTACATTTGATGTCTTTAGTGATCTGAGTGAAATGAGTTGGTGGGTCTAAGTTCATTACCTAAGTAGCAAGTGTGTCCACTCCACCACACCCATCAACAACTGCTCCCGTGTTTGCAGTTGAAGGAGGGAGCATCTGAAATGAATGTCCGTTATATTTAAAATAGGCAGATAAATTATCCTCCCTTGTGCTTGAAGTGGTGCCTCCGCAGCCTGTTGGCAGGGTATACTTGTTATAGAAGTAGGGGGCTGTAGTGCTGATGAAACACGCTATGTTGGCCACACAGGAGACAGATTTTTCTGCCATCATCGTAAAAGGCACATAGCTAACATACGTACAGGACCCCATGGGAAAATTAAATAAATAAACCAGCTTGACTCCTAGGCAGTGTTAGCTGAACTGTATTTCAGATGAGAAGTGAAATTATGCCCAGCAGTTAATTTGAACTATTTTTTCTCTCAGGAAATGACTGTCTGAAATACAAAGCTCTCTCTGTTACAAATTTAGGGCCAATTTTTGATCTAAGTAAAGAAAAGAACAGTGGAAATTTCATTAAATTCTGCCCTTTAGGTTTGACTTTTCTTTGTCTGCAGATCTGGCTAAGGACCAAGCTTTCACATTTGTGCCAGACAGAACCTCTTCTCAGCTACTAGATGCTTCGGAAATTTTCCATACTTCTTCTAGGCCCACCTTACATATATTTTTTTGCTTTCAGCTCTAGAAGGAGATGCCTGTTTAGTTCTTTATTGGACATAATAATATAACAATGAAAATACTCTATGAGGAATAAACAGTTCTTGGCTAAATTTTCAGGGCCCAGACATCTTAATCAACATATATTACGTAAAGTATGATCCAGATATGCAATATGCTGTACAGGTATGCAATAATTGGCTGCAACTTTCATATGTCACCGACTACTTTTAGAATCACAAAGCACACAGAAGCCAGAAAAGTCACATATCTGACCAATACATGTTGCAACACAATGTACTATTTTTATATGTGATGTAACTTCTTTGAAGTAAATGGAGTTACATCAAGCATAAGAGGAAGTGTTGCTGAATAGATAAAGCATTAGTCTGGGACTCAGGAGAGTTGGTTTCTATTCACAAGTCTTCCACTGGTGGGTTGGGTGATCTTGGGCAAGTCATGTTCCCTGCCTGTGCCTCAGTTTCCCCATCAGTAAAATGGGG
Source organism: Carettochelys insculpta (assembly GCF_033958435.1). Lineage (NCBI taxonomy): Eukaryota > Metazoa > Chordata > Testudines > Carettochelyidae > Carettochelys > Carettochelys insculpta. The sequence goes on from NC_134159.1 coordinate 14,672,239, forward strand.
ATTAATGCTACTGGCCTCTCCGTATAGCACTTAAAGATCAGCTGATAAAGAGCACTAAATCAGAGCTAAGTATTGTCATTATTCTGAATTTGGGGCATTCTATTTACACAATTTCAGATGATTGTATTGGCTGAAATGTTATTTGGAGATATGAAGGTTGAAGATTGCTATCTACTGTATGTATTACAAAATAAAAAGGTTGCAGGTATATTTGGGTAAGCCATTCATTGATTGTTTGGACAGAACTAAATCTCAGGAGTCATGTACGTGGTATACATGAGATTTAGCTAGAAACCAGAGAAATATATAAATATATACTCAGTTATTGAATGCATATCTATGCAGGATTTTACATTACAATTATTGCAACTCTGAATATCCCCAGTAATGTGCATGTATTAATTTTTTTCCATATATTTCAGATGGTGACACAGAAAAATCTTTAAAATGTCTGTTCTGATCCCCACTCTTACTGATACTGCAGTAAATGAGAGTACCTACATTTAAGTAAATGGGCCAGATACTGACTAACGTAGAATGGCATAGATCTGTTGATTTCAGTGGTGCTGCATTGATTTACATCTGCTAAGACTCTGACACTGTGATGTTACATGGGTGGGAACCAGCACTAGTGAGATTAGAATCAGGCCTTCCGTCTTTTGGACAAACCTTACCTCATTTTGGGACAGCCCCCAACTCGAATGAGCGGAGGATGTTTGGGAAATGGCAAAATACTGGCAGATAAGTATGTTAGGCCTGCAATCTCCTAGAGGTGTGTCTGGGTGAATCTCATGGCAGAAACTGGATGTTAGACCTCCAAGCATTCACTTCATGATACCAGAAGCTGAGTGAGTGCCAATGAAATTAAAAAGGAAGAAAATATTCATATGCATGTTGTAGTTTGACATGGTCTCTGCTTCAGCGTGGCGGCTATGGCTCATTTGAAAGTGTGCAAAGGTTTCAGCAGTATGGATCTTCACCCATAGAAAGAGATATTGTGTAACAGATGAGTGATCACGTGAAATATCCTTGCACAATATCATATTTGATTAGCTAGGGCAGTCTTGGGTCTCTCTCTAGTACTGTCTTGTTATTGCAGCCTCAACAGTTAACTTAGCCATCTTTCTGCTGGGCCACTATAGCACCAGTTTAAAAGTTTTGACGCAAAGTAGTGTGGGCTTGGCAAACTGCCAAACTTGCTGGGTCCATACCTACACTATCTAAAAGAAAGTGGGGTGGAGTTGGCTGGCCTCTACTGTATCTTTGACATGGCATCAGAAGAAGCTTAGTGAATCCAGCAGCCTTTTGGCTCCTCCCTTGTTTCTGTAGTTCCATGGAGGTTGATATGAATTTGTGATTTATGACAGAACATTCAAATATGCTCGCACAGCAACGATGCCCCTTCTGTTGTTGTTTCAAAACTGATTAAGTGATTCAAACCAGCTAGTGTGATGTTACGGATGAAAATTTACATGGATGAAAAGCAGGAGGCTATTCTCAGCTACAGTGTTTGTCATTAAAAAGATCTCAACATTTGCCAACAGTTGTTCTAGCCATGTTATTTCCTACTCTAAATTAAAGGGGAACTGGTCTCTCAGATAGCATTTGTTTGAGAACTGTTGGCAAATTTGAACTAATGGTGACCTGTCCCATTAATTGCAGTAGGGGCTGTGAAGTATATCTCAGGGCACGATGTGGTCCAGACAACTCTGAGTTAAGAGTCCCCGTATCAGCTGTATATTTATCACATTTCATATATGCTATTCAGTATATTTAGGGTCAAATCTTCATGGGCACAAAGCCCAAATTAATGAGATTTTAGTGACAGACCTATGCCAATGCAGGCATGGCTGCACTTTGCAACTGTTATATTATTCTGGAAGCTATAGTAGAAGATGGGGCCCAATAATCTTTATATCTGGACTATAGAGATTCTGGGTGCTTAGTTTTGCATAGTTTGTAGACCCACTGACCTATCCTCCTCTATAAGTCCACCTCAGTATTCAGATATCTAGAGGTCAAGCCCTGCCCACAAGAGACATTCTGCTGTCTGAAGTTTCAGTACACAGCCCAGACTGTTTTGGGAATTATTTTTCGACTGCTCCTTGGTGAGTGTAACTGTGGCTGCAGAGCTGCATCTGGGCCTTTTATGTCAATGCTAAAAAGGGGCCTGTCTTACCATCAAAGAGTTAAAGATGACATTATTTTTCACAGTGTAATAAAGTGGCCCCAGTTTACACCAGCAGTGAAACCGGTGCTTTATATTTGAGTTATTTAATTGTGATCAGCACTTCCTGTACCCATAGATCATCTTCTGCATATTGCAAACATGATTCGTCACTGAGTCGCATCAACTTGACATTTTAATGTAAGCAAAGCCCCATTGGCACCAACTCTTACTTAAAAACAAAACAAAAACAAAAATAAAACAACTCCCCCCCACCTCTTGGCATTTAAGCATTGGGGCACAGATACTGACATAGGCTATGTCTACACTAGACTAAGAAGGCTGACCACAGATATGCAATTCTAGCTATGCCGATTGTGTAGTTAAAATCGACACATCTGTGCTCAGCTAACTTGGCTGTCTATACAGGGAAAGGTCGACTGGAGAGTTTCTCCCCCTCGACCTCCCTTGCTCCTCATGTCTTGCGAGGAGTATAGGGGTTGACAGCGACCCCTGAGAGGCTGATTTCTACTAGACGTGTGAAATCAAAGTCCCAGAAGATTGATCCTGAGCAGGTCAATCTTTTGTGGTAGTGTAGAACTGCCATTAGTATTATGTAGACACATAGCCCTGATGCAATCCATGGAAGGCTTGCTTTCTATTTCATTCAGTCACACTGGAGTCTTTGCTGTAACCTAGAAAAAAACATTTCTATGCTCAAACCCTCCAGAGTCACAACAACTAAGCAAATAAAGGATAAAAACTATTGTGAAGCATTTCAGGTTCTAACTCAAAACCACAATCCGGAAGCAGTTCCATCTTTGGGGTGCCATTTCACCATTACCTTGCTGTGCTGGGTCCAGGCCAGCACATGGAGGAGTAGAATCATCCCGAGTTTTCAGCTCTTTGCAAGAGAGCATGTGCTCTAGGTAAAACAGGGCAAAATAGCCAAAATCTTAGATCTGCGTTATCTTGGTTTTGTCAGTTTGTTCAAAATGTTTCCTTTTGATTTCAAGTTCAATAAACTGATATTTATGGTTCAGTTATAACAGCATTCCCTGCAAATTAGCAATGGTCTTTCTAGCAATAATTTCTCTAATATTATGTGAGTAGTAGTGCTAGATGCCATATATCAAAACATTATTCAGTATACTCTGGGAGGGTGTTATTATTTATAAATGCTATAAAAAACTACACTTTGCTTCAGATGTAACTATTACCCTTAAAATCTAGGCTATTTTAGACAAGGAGCAACTATTGCTTGACTTTCTCTCCAGTTGTCTTTTTAATTCCATTAATTATTGATGTTAAAAAATTAAACCTCCTTTTGTAGAGGCTAAAGGGAGCATGTCTATCTGTCAGCTGCTTTTGCTATGCTTTATCATTTTTGACAGTTTCCTGATAGCTAGGATGAGCTAGAGTGCCGCATGTTCTAGTACAGAAGCAGAAGTTCCTCTGCGGTTGACTAGTTACCCATTTGAGGAGTGCAAGCACAAAATGGTGAACACAAAGCTCAGGTTGTTTGATATCCAAATGAGGGGGAGGGGCAAGTTAAACCACTCCAAGTTTTCAAAGGTGCTGGGGAATCATGATAGAAGTGCTATTTTAATGTCTCTTACAGGCATCAGAATTTAGTGACTGAAATTTTTCCGAACGGAAAATCTTTGTGAATCTGTGAATTTAAATAAGAGAGTCTACCAATCTAAGTACAATACAATCTAATCTATATACAAGACAGTGCATAGGTGTCTTTTTTGTTTGTTTGTTTTAGTCTTTCCATCATATGTGGTTTGAGAATTTAACTGAGATAAGTTGCAACATGGTTTTGTGCTATGGAATTCCCCTTTGATGTGTCACTTTTGACTTTAGCACTTGGGAGAGGTTTGGTGTCTGTCTTTCTCCTTGTCAGGTTTTAGAATTTGGTACGTCATCGGATCCTTCTGGGGTTTTGTTGTTGCTGTTCCAATTAAAACTATAGATCTTGTATTCTGGAATTAACCAATTCTCTGCTGAATTGAATCCCAGTGGAAACAAATACAGTTTCTTTTTCCTCTTCCCCAACCTGTGGATTTGACATCCCTGAATGTTTCCTGAGCTAAACCTGGAGGCCATTTTATACTGCTTCCGACACAGTGACTGATCAAAATGGTGGGGGCTTGGCAAAAGTCTTAGCAACAGAATATGCAATGAGAGAAACAAAACCAAAACCAAAACCAAAACCCCTTCCACAGCTAGTAGGTTCTGGTAGCTTTATCTGTCAGCAGTTTCTGGTGCACAGGGATTTTCAGCTGGTTTCAGAATGCAAGGGAAAGCATGTTTGTCATTTTACAGGCCTTTACTTTTCAAGGGTATTAGGTATCAATGTTTAGCCTCTTTGTGCTAGACAAATTGCACTCATTTGTTTAGCTACTGTGCAGGTTTTTTAATGTTCCAGGTGACTTTTGTGTTTTCTGTCTCACTCTCTCTTTAACCTGGTGGTACAACACTAAAAACACACATGTATAAAATCTTATGAAGTTATAGTTGGGGATGTGAAGGGAGCAATACAGTGATGACAGCCTCAGAATTTTAATCTAAGCATCTCCAGTTCCTTGATATTAAGAATTTGTCTGTGAGAAATTTGCACACAATATTCCTCTCTTGTAGTTGAAATTAAAAATAAACCCAATTAAAAGATGATTCAAGAAATCAGCAAATACCATTTGCTTATTCCACAAACAGGCAAAATTCATATGCAATTGCATGGACATACCTAAAGAGAGGTTGCATCTGGCAGTAGTTTACTTTTTGGAATTAAGCCTTACTGTGATGTCCAATTGCTTACAGGATTTAGCACTTTTTCTTGTTGTTGTTGTTAACTTATGGCAGCAGGTGGGGTGCAATACATTGGTTGTAATGGTTGGCTGGGCTTAATTTTCCATTATGTTACATCCATCACTTCCAAAGACTTGTTGCATTAGGAGCTGTCGGATTAGATATATCTGACACGATTTATCAGTATGAGAGAACAATAAGACTCAAGCTAAAGGGAAAGCCTTGGTCCAAGATGGTCAGAAACCAAAGCATATATAATTTTTTCCTGATACTTATTTGGGAGAAGGGACTAAATTGCAACTTTCTAATAATTTATCACAAAAGGTTGACACATACAGGATGGTAGTCTCTCTCTCTCTCTCTCTCTCTCTCTCTCACACACACACACACACACACACACACACACACATTTTTTCTTCTCCAAGTAATCAGGCTTTCTGGCTGGTAGTTTATCTGCTGCTTGTAGACTACGACCCTGGGATGCCATTACCATCTTACTGGGCAGCATTGGATGTTTTCTGTATTTCTAATACTGCCTGGTAATGATGATTATGGTGTTTCATACACAACGTGGAAAAGTTCAACAGCGAATTTGGAACCAGCAGTTAGTGGCTATTATGGAACTAATACAAGGAAAAATGATGCTTAACCGAAGAAACTTTTGAAGAACTCCCAAGCATGAGTAAACCTAAAGTAAAATGCTTTGGGTGTTGAGATTAAAAGCTAAAAACAACTGCAAGCAAATACTTTTTCTTAGATTGCACTTTGAAGATATAATTTGAATTCACATATAAATGTAAACCTTTTGCATATTATATGAAGCTGAAGACACTTTCAACAGAAAAATGATGTAATAATGCTTCCAAAGAAAAATATGAAGTTTTCTAGCTGAGAGAATGCTGATTTAATCTTTTCTGTCCATTTTATAACTGCCACTGATTTTGTTTTAACATTACAGAAAATGTAATAGGGGCAAGTAAGTAAGGAGTATTAGCAGCAACAGTCTGGATCCCTACTTTCAAAGTTTGCTTCATAATCAACATTGTATTTTCCAGTGAGTAACTGATTTAAAAATTCTAAAAAGTCAACTTGTTAGGAAATGTCAAGTAAAACACCCTTAACATTTTGAGTTTTACTTTTTTGCAGTTTGCTCTGTCTTGTCTGACTGCAGTAAATTTCATAGATGAAACCTTGCTTCTGTTCTCCATTAGTATGCTATAACTGTGGACAATGTCTAAGAACAGTGTGCCCTTCCTTGGTGAGATCCAATTGCTTACAGGGTTTAGCACCATGGGCCAGAACCAATATTTTGTATCAGGCTCAAAACTTTACAATGTAGGCCCATCTACAACGTTTAAAAAAAAAACACTCAAACATTTAAACAATTTTAATATTTCTCCATTGTTTGGGAGACATTTGTAATATAGTACATTGGAAGGACGAAAACATAAGGGATCTTATTTACCCTGTAACTCTTTTGCAGCAATCTGGCAGCACAGAGTAGTCTTAAAGTGGCAATTAATTACGCATTACACCTGCTGTAAACCTCCTTTTGTGCTGCTAAAGCAGTGTAAAGGGGTTTTAATGGAATTGAGAATCCGGCCTAAAGAAGTTCCCAGATACCTTTTGTACCTTTTGACTTTTTACTGAAAACAGAAACAATGCTGGGAGACTGTTTCTTCCTTCAGTTATCAGTTATTAAAGGTACCATATCTAATGACTTACAAGGATATCCTTGCAAAGGTATAATTGCTGTTAGGTATTTTTATCTTATACATGGCATAATAGACAGGTGTTGCAGCACTCCTGGCAGGTGTTAAGCATTACAAAAAGCAGCAACAACAAAAAACCATCAGTGTCTCTCTCACATGTTCTGGGTGCTGTGCAATTCAACTATATGAATTGAAATGTTTGGTTATTTTCAGAAAGTTATTCTAAGCTGACACTGTCTAGATTTCATGCAGTGGACAATGGATGACTGGTACCCTGCTGGACACTCAGATATCTGTGACCAGCTTTGTGCTGAAGTTAATATTATTACTATTTATATTACAGTAAAGCATACTGCTCAGTAGAGGCCCTGTCTGAGATCAGAGTCCTACTGTGCTGGCTATTGTACAGAGGCATAGTGGGAGATTCCCTGCCCAAGGAGCTTGCAGTCTAAAGAGACAAAACAGATAAAGAGCAGGGGGGAAAACAGAGGGACCTGACTCATCCAAGGTCATGGAACAGGTTAGTGCAAGATCTAGAAATACTATCTAGATCATTTGAGAAATGGTCCCCAGGTCCAGCATCCTGTCCAATAGCCCAGTGGTTTTCAACCCCTAGGAGTCACCAGACTATGCCGAAGGGGTCTGTGAATGTTGTTACTGTAGAACAGTGGATTTCAAGCTGTGGACTGAGGTCCCCTGGGAGTCTGCAGACTATGTCTAAAATTTCCAAAGGGATCTGCGCCTCCATTCAAAATGTTTTAGTGGTCTGCAAAGGATAAAAGGTACAGAACAACTGCACTAGCCCATTAAGAATGAAATGGTGTTGTGGCCCCAAATCAGGAAATGCATGAAATGGAGTAACTATGGACTAAACTAAGATCCATCTTGCCTGGGTTACACAGTGTATTCGAAAAAGGTGTTTCCTTTTTTATATAAAGTGAACAAATACAAGGCCAGGAGAGAGAGACAAGCTTTGACATTTCTTAGCAATACATTAAACGCTGCTGCTAAATTATAAAAGATAGCACAATTGAGTCTATTGTCACTGTTACCCTGGTTTAATACTATATTTACCTTCATCCCATGATCTGAGATTTAGATTTGTAAATTATTTTTTTCAGAAATGCCAGCCCACAGCGCTGAAGTTGTAGAAAACCTTTAACTAGCCTCATTCTTTGATGCTCTTCTCTACACTAGTTTCTTCTGGATGTCTTTTTACTGTCTAGGAAGGTTTACCGTTTACTGATCATGACTATTTATTGACCTTCAAAGATTGGGGGAAATGTAACAAAAGGTACAGTAATTGCTTCTACCATCTCTGCAAAGTAGGACAAAGAAATGTGTTTCTCTTGTAGACTATTATATATTATTTTTATTTTTAGATAATCTCCTTGGGGAAATATTTTTGTTTCCAGAAATTCAGATTTTTTCCTACTTTCTATTATTGCTAGAAGTTTTCTTTCTTCACCTCATAAGCTATACAGAAGATATTAAAATGATTGCTTATTTATAAGAGAGTTTTCTCAAGAATAAGGGAACATTAATGGAAACTCCATTCCTCGATTGATGGACAGACTACGGTCCTCTGTGGACATCTTACTAGACAGTGCTGGATTTTTGGATCTACTCTAACACTGTCTGGTAACGATGTTTAAAGGGTGAACCAAACCTCTGCGTGACTCAGAAGAAATGCTCCAAAGCCAAGAGTTTGCACCATGATTTAGGCCAAAGTGGAACCATTGGACAATCTGGGTAAGACATTAGATTAGCATTGCTATTAGACTCTGGAAGGTTTAAAAGTCTTTGGAGATACCATGAAAGCCTAGTGAATATCAGCAACAGACTCAGCATTTCTGATTTATAAATATTTCAAAAGCTTTGTAGGAAATTATTCCATGCAACAAATTAAGAGAAGTTTCTAACAGAACAAAATTAACCTTCGCACTGGTGTTTAGTATTTCTATTTTTAGAAAATCACCTTGGATAAATATTTTTGTTTCCAGAAATATAGATTTTTCCCCCTACTTTCTGTTATTGCCAGAAGTTTATTTTGAAGGTTTAGACATAGGACTTCAGTGGTAGAAAGAAGAAAAATGCAATTGTTTTCAATCAGAGAATCAGTAAAGTATTCAGAGCTCACAAAACTAGCAGGGCCTATGGTGTAATTACACTACATTGCTCCTGTTCCTCCTGTGGAAGGATTTGCTTGTCAGCCATTTCTGAGCAGTGACAGGGAAGGAGGAGAGAGGGAGATCAAGGCAGGCTGCAGGTTGTAAATCTCTGTCTACCCCATTATAGTTCAATTATCTCCATGGCTGAATCTGCCATGGAGTCTTATCTGTGTTGCCACCTGCCCCTGCTAGGGGCCAGAAAAATGTCTACTGCAGGTGGGTTAATTCCCCCTATCACTCCACTCAGCCATGAGCCAGTTGAATCTAACTGAAGACTAATTATTAAACTCTTACAACCCCTGTACACAACGAAGTAGACTCTAAGGAGCCGCTCCCTCCCAGAAACTCATTTTAATTGTGTAGTGACTCGAACAGAAATATGTTATTGCATTCAGCTCAGGGACAGATGAGGTTTCTGATTAGAAGTGGATTCTGGTTTTGTTTAAGAAAGGGAACAACCGTTTTGAAATCTGGCTGCTTTATGAGAAAATCAGTTGGGGTTGGAAGGGTGGGGCAAGTGATAGAGGAGACGACTACTACTGTACAATTATACATTGACTCGTGACATCCCACATAAGCGGTGTCCTTGCTCCCATCTGAAATGGGAGCGGCCCCTCTTTCACTCTCTCGCGCCTCAGGGATTTGTTTGCTAGCCTACGCTATCAATAGACTGTGCCCCACCCAGCTGGAGCTTGAGAAAGGCTTGACAGTAAGGCTGAGTTCTGGCAGATCACTCCCTGGATGTGGGAAAGTGAATAGCAGCTTGTTGGACCCTTTTGTCAGAATTCCAGTCTCATTCAATGTTGACGCAGCAATTCAAAGAGGGCCTTTTCCTGGGGCAAGTTCTTTCCCATTTCCCAACTGCGCTTGCCTGTATGATATTTCTTTTGTGGAAAAGGAAAATAAAATTATTGGAGGTCTTCCATGTGTGTGTCACTTTAGCAATAAAGGGATTTTGAAAAATTTACTAGCCAGTGTAATTGCACTGTCATCAATTCAAAGAATTGCAGTCCCATCAAAATCTACTTCCTTTTCCCAAAGGGGTAGCCGTGTTAGTCTGTAGCATCACATAAAACAAACAGTCGCGTAGCACCTTAAATACTGACAATTTTATTTATTAGGTCATGAGCTTTTGTGGGCAAAACCCACTTCATCAGACCCTTTTCCAGTGCAGCACCACTGGGAGATGCATACCTGTAAACATGATCCAGGAGGTGAAAATACTGTTTAACACACCATGGCCCTAATCCTGTAAACACTTGCATGCTTACAACACTGAATGAAATGGACCTACTAACTTATTTAAAGCTAAGGATGAGTTAAGGCATGTGCTTGCAAGACTGGGATGTAAGCGGGAGGCTGAACTCAATGACCTCCTGAGGATTCTATGATTAATTAAGGATAACTCCTTCTGTCAGCTAGGGCTGTGCACAACTCTAACTGACTGCCATAGAATGTGCACAGCTGTAGCTCAAAGGAAAATTTTGGCCCTTCATCTTTATTGGACACAGTTCTCGGTTCCTGTCTATCTCCCTGACTTTATTTTCTCCTCTAATCCTTGTAATTGAAGTCCATCCTTTGTACAATTCTGCCCCATAAAAAGCACAACTCAGAGAGAGTGGCGATAATAAATTAATTACCAAGATTCATATGCCATAATTCCATGTCACCTGAAAGAAGCACAGAGTTTAGGGGTCAGATTCTCAGCTAGTGTAGGTCAGAAAGCATCACTGAAGTGTGTAAAACTACAGCAACTTACTGCAGCTCAGGATCTGGCCCTACACGTTAAAATTCACCAATTCCCAGAATTTAGAGTTCCAATAAACAACCATGTTGATTGGAGCTGTGTACACACACTGAGAATAAACGCGTTAGTTCACCACAGCAACTCAAGACCTGGGCACTTCCATTTTTGGTGCTTCAGTAAATTGGGGAAAATAAATTGAAAAGGATATTCTTCCTGATCCTCTGCTTACACTGAGATAGTAGTTACACTGGGGTCAAACTGGCATAATGGAGTGGGAAATTGGGCCCATTAAGGACTGAAGGCTACCTTATAAATCAGCACAAGAAGTTCAGAGATGTGGCTGAATCCAGATCCCACATCTGCATAACCCTGGTAATTTTGGCAACATTTCCATCACTGTGATGAGCCAAACCAAAGCAGTAGATATTACCATCCCTAAGCGTTTTTGAAGTTCAGTTTGAATGTGAACTCTGTGATTTAGGCCCACTTCTGTAATGGGGGAAAGTTTAGGAGTAAAAAATTCTAATTTGAAGAGTTTTCCAGTGCCATTTCTTTTCTGCCATTCCCCAAAGGATGCAATTACCCAATACTGAGCCAGCCACTAGGCTTACATCCCTTCCAAATAGGTTTGGCTTAGGACTCCATGCCAAGAACAACCATTATGGATCATAGGAGCAACGGAAGGTTTTTAATTAAATTTTTTTTAAATTTTTTAAAAATATTTGCATGTGTGGCAACATGAACTCAAACAGATCCAAATTATTATCTGTATAGTTTGGAGGTAGCTGATTATGCCTGCTTTAAGTACACTGGTTTAGTCAAGCTGAGGTTTCTTTGTGCTAGAATGAATACTGCTTGTGCCCTGTTTGATTAAATGGTTTCCTTTTACAGATTCATCATACTCAGTAAAATAAAATTAAGATGAAGGGGGCAGGGGAGCAAGAAAGTATCTGTTGGCCATTAGCCCTGGTGTTACTTATTAACCAGTTTGAAAGTGATTCAGGAAATGGTGTGAAATGCGAGTGACTCTGCAAATTGGCTTTTAACTTGCATTTAAACAAGATGAATTGTAGAGCAAAACAACATTCAATATATACCCTCTCTTGAAAACACACTTTGAAAGGTCCTGTGACCTCTTAAAAACTCAAAAAATTATCTGGGCATAAGCATTTGTGGGTGGGGGCCCACTTTGTCAGCCCACAAAATCTTTTACCCAAATAAATTTGCATGCATCTGAGGAAGTGAGTTACAACTTTTGAAAGCTTATGCCATAATAAAATTAGTCTTTAAGGTGACTCTTCTTGTCTTTGCTAAACAGACTAACACAGCGACCCCTCTAAAACTCTGAGGCTTGCTGAGCTTGGATTGATGTAACAATAAATCAAAATGGAGATAACTGTAATCAGATACCGACTGGAGGTGCACAGAGACGGTCAATTTAAAATAATGGATTTCTCTATATGGCTCTTGTTCAGTTACTGAAAGACTTTATACCTAGGAAAGTAGCCAATTCTTCGAGGGAGGCCAAAATTTAGAGTGATTTATTGGGAAACACAAGGAAGGCCCAAGAATATCCTTCTCCCCCAAAATGGCGGGGCTTGATTCTTTTCTTGCTTACACCAGTTTCGCAGCAGTGTCTTTCCATGGGCACTACTAATTTATAATGGTGTGAAAGCTATCTTTGCCAGTAGCCATGTGAAAAAAAATCCCACCATTCCTAGCACTGAAAGGAGCTCTAAGAATAGATGAGGAAATGATGTGGAAATAGGGTTTTTGCCCCCACATTGGGAGAAGACTGGGATCATACAGGCCCAGATCCTCTGCTGAAATCAGTTTGAGTTAGGATCTTTGAAGATCTTGGTGTTCGTAATCCACACCAGCACTCCTGCTGTAGTTAACATCAATAAACCTGCACAAGTGCCTGTTGCAGTGGGAAATGGTTGTTGTGGACACAGCTATTGTCCTGAGGTGAGTTCAGGTCCTTTACATTGTCTTAGGAGTGGTGAAGCCCACCCACCAATAACCTGGAAGCAGTTGGCTTTTTACAATGTGCTCCTTATCAGCAAAGAAATCCAAGTTAAATATTTACGAGAGAATTACAAACCTATGTGTGGGGCCCCTGCCCCTTGGTCTTTTATAGTCCTGAATTCTGCAACAACCCCACTAATGTTGATTGTATTTCCTCTAGCTTGAGTGCCTGCTGATGGATGTCTTACCAGACAAAGTTAGATATAGCTATTTTCGTCTAATACTGTCTGGTAATGCCGTCAATCGCATTGGCTAAATCTTCGCTTTGACAGAAACACAGAGAAAAAGTTTGGCACTGGTTATTGCAGTGTGGCCAGTGAATTCTGAACTCTGGGCCTTTGCACTGGAGTGTGGGTGTGTTTTAAAAGCCCATTCAAGTGTATTGGTTCAATATCTGCCTCTATTACATTTAGGCCTGTGCTGTAAAGACTGCAGAAATGTTACAAGGTGATAAGGAAAAAGTACAAGTGAGTATGAACTTACATGTCTCTATCACATAGGGATGGAAAGGTTACTTTTTTGATTGCATGTTCACCTGCATTGATCCACAAGACATTGCACTGCTAAGAGAAGACTGAGATTTTAGTTGCTACCAGCAGCTAACGTCTACACATGTGATATACCAATCTCTCTCTCTCTCTCTATCTCACAGAACTGGAAGGGACCTTGAGAGGTCATCAAGTCCAGTTCCCTGCACTCACAGCAGGATCTATCGCCATCCCTGACAGATTTTTTTTAAAAATATATTTGCCCCAGACAGTCCCATCAAGCACTGAGCCCACAACCCTGGGTATACAAGGCCAACGCTCTAATCGCCAAGCTATCTCTCCCCAAACCTGGAAAAATGGACACAATAAACTGTAGTTATTTTAAATTAGGATGAAAATAATTGGTGCAACAATTTGATTAACGTATCAAAGGAAGAAAATAACTCATACTGAAAAAACATGTCTGCCAAAGAGACATTCAGGCTGTATCCTCAGCTAGCGTAAACCAGGATGGCATCATTGACTTCGGTTGAGCTAGGCCTGTTCACAAGAGCTGAGGCTCTGTCCTGAATTTGTTTAGACCTTTGGTAAAGAGCAAGGTTGGAAACTAGAACCAGTCTCCAAAGACAACTGCAGACTGGGTGGCTGTTGTCTCTGACCTTAAAATTTTTCCCCATCTGAAGGACAGACCTGGTTAGAATTTAACAAAAAGAACTCTATTGAGGGCTTTTATAAACAAGGGAGGCTGTGTTTCCCATGTCATTGCTTTGCCTGGTCAGACAAAAATCTCTTCTCTGGGTGAACTTGGGCCATTTTGTCATCTGAGATTGTGCATGGTTTCATGTAGCTGCAGTTATTTTGTAAAGTGCAAAAATCTTAAAGAGGCCAATGGATTTTGTTACCACATTGTAACTTTAAATAATGAAGTATTTTATGTTTAAACTCAAATAGAAACTTCAAAAGAACCACATTTTTTTATTTTTATACAAGGGATGAGTTTTGCAGCCTGCAGCATAGCAGGTTATATTGCTTTAAAAATTGTGGAATCTAAATCCTCCTATAGGACCAGTGGTACTGGTGAGAAAAATGTAGTTAGTTCCTCTACACAGGTCTTCATTCAGTTGTTCTGAAGCATATTACTGACTTCTAACTAGTCTAATGTGCTAGCCCCATCTTCTTTGGTCCACTCATCTCTGGTTACAAATACGCCGGTTGAGCTGAGCTGTGTGGTGCTTTTCTGATGCAACAGTTGAACTGCAGGCACAGAACTTCACAGGTGCCAACGTAGTCAGCTGTGCAACTACTGCCATTTGTGTCTGCAATTCTACTGCATTTTTGCAATGTGAATGGCAGGGCCAACTGAGAAAAAAATCACCTTAGTATGGAACTGAGATAATCAAGCTGGCTACAGTTACACTAGTGAGTTTTGTAAACAAAACGGGATTTATAGGAAAAAATTCACAGAGCATGCACACACAAAATATGTTTTTGTCAACAGAAGCTGTCAAAAAAGGTGTGTAGACACTCCGGGGCCCTTTTGTCGACAGGGAGGATCAAAAGCTCAATCCACTTTTATGTGTAGACGTGACCTGTCAACAGGGGTTTTGTTGGAATGTCTCTTCCGACAGTAACTTCTCTAGATAGTAACAGAGAGAAAGCCGTGTTAGTCTATATACTATCAAAACAAAAAAGCAGTCAAGTAGCACTTTAAAGACTAACAAAATAATTTATTAGGTGATGAGCTTTCGTGGGGTAGACCCACTTCTTCAGACCATAGCCAGACCAGAACAGACTCATCGCTGTAGTATAGCTGTAGCTGCTCTGTTTCACATGTGACCACAGAACTCTTTAAGGTAGGCCCGGTCTGCAAATGAAAGGAGAGTGCATTTATCCACTGTCATGTATAGCCCACTAGCAGTCATTCATGTTAATCATTAAAAATAGGCATCTATTGATTGCCATACAAAGAAAGGCAAATGGTCCATCTTATTCAATATACTGTCTACAAGAGACAATGCCAGATTTTTAACTTCCTAAAACAATATACTTAACTCTGCAATATTATTCAGTAGGCAGAGCTGGGGAGGAATTTCCTCCTGACCACACTGGTGGATAATCATATACCCTGAAATAGGGCAACTCTCAATTTTCATATTAATGCAAACTTACAAAATTGTCAATATTTGCCAGGAACAAAATCTATTTAGCCAGCAATTGCCATGATGGTGACACCGATATGAAAAAAATATTAAATATTTTCTTTCCTCTTAAAAATTACTTATTCTGGGGAAGTAGAACTTGCACAGATAATTTTGTGTAATTGCCAATATTTTTATTCTGGGTATTGTAATTCTTTTTAGAAAATCTAAATAAACTGCTTCTCTCAGTAATATCCTGCCAGGAAATTAATTATATGTTGCATAGACCATTATAAACGTGCTGCATTTGAACTTTAAGTGAACTCTTGTCCCTGCCCTCTGTACTCCTGTCTGACTATTCAACTGTCCAGCACTTACCCACTGGATTTCACTCAAGCCAGACCTTTTAATAAGATCTGTTCTGTTCTCTTTTCCTCTGGTCCTGGTCTAGCCTCTCAACATGGCAGTCAAACTTCTATGAAGTAGAAAATGTTCCTTGAATCGAAGCAAATTTTGCATTTCAATTGATACAGCTTTTTGCAAGTTAGTTTGAGAAATTAACGTGCCTTTCAGAAAATGTGTTCTTGGGTAAATTACTAGTGAAAATCTTGTTTTGTGGCTTGACCAACCAATTTAAGGTGTTGGGTGCGCATGAGAAGTATCCTAAGGATTGTGGTGAAAGAAGGAAAGGACTTGCAAGTTTTAACTGCACTCAGTAAAGCTCAGCTCATCCACTCTATTACCATTAATTGCCCCATTCACTATGATGGGTTGAGTATTCTAACTGCCACTATTTAGTTACTATTTTATCACTAATAAGCAGACATTCAAAATAAAAGTGTTCTCACAGAGATTGTTTTTCCTGATTCCACAATGAAAAAAGAAAATGATTGTATTGGCAGTTATTGTGTACGTGCATATTTAAATGTGTTTATGTTGTAGATCTTGCTGTAATGTTGCACTTTCATCTGGATCATAATTTCAAACCCACTGATTGCATGTATAATAAAAAATTGACTCCCCAGACAGTTCTGACTTGTATTTATTTTTAAGCAACGTGGATTTTATGAATAACTTGAAGGAAACTTTCAATGGGATGAAGGAGCTCCTCTCATGCAGCCCTTTCACTAGCTTAGTTTGGTCAGTGCTGATCTAATCTGACCTTCTCTACAGTACAGGGTATTATGCTTCACCCAGTTATTCCTCTGTTGAGCCCAATAACTTGTGTTTTACTAAAACATATCTTCCAGAAGGGCAGCCAGTTATTCATTTATGACAATAAGGCTGAATCCTGGTCCCAGTAGCTGAGAGGATGCTGAAAATGACATGCCTTTGTCCACACTGATCATAAAGGTGTGTTTGTCATTTTGTTACCTGATTCAACTCAGTCCTGTGTTAGCACAATGACATTCTGTTGTGAAAACAACACCTATAAGGCCAAACCCAAGGCTGGCTGAAGCTGAGGGAGTCTTTCATTGTCTGCAGTTGTTTTGGGATCAAGTTCCAGATGCTAAGCATCACATCCAAGGTTCCAAAACCAAACTGATATTTAGCACCAACACCTTGTGGCTCCGAGGTGGAAGGAAATATGGTACCCTGTCCCTTAGCTTACTCTTTCAAGAGGCAAAACTCCCTGTGAAGCCAATATTTGTGACTTTAATCCTAGTTTGGAAGGAGGCAGGCCTGTAGGATTTGATCCAGGTCCTTGACAGCAGTGAGAATTAAGGATTATCTAGTGGCAGGCCTTCGCTGGGGTGGGGCTTTAAGCAGCACAGAGCGAAGCAGTCAGAAACATTAGGGATTCATTTCAGAGGGGAGTTCTCTCTGCTTTGTTGAATTTTCCAGCACTGAGTCACAGATAACCCAACTTCCTTCCCAGAAGCTGCTGTTCCATCTCACAACACTCACAAACTCAGCCTTTTGCTCCTGATTGCTTCATGTTTCCTGTCTTTTGACAGCTACATGACTGGACACATACAAATCCTATGGGAACTCTCCTCTCTGACTGCAGCTGTTGCCACACCCAATCAGCAGGTTCAGCTACATAGAAGCTCTTTATACGTGTAAGATCTTTATGCTTAGGTGGGATTAAGGCATTGTGCATAATATACAAGGCCACACTGAATGAACGCTTCTCCACTGATGACTGAGATAAACATTATTGCCCCGAGGAGTGATGGCCCATGCAGAAATTAATATTGGCGTCATATGGAAAAGTAACTGAGTAAATTATCATGCAATTCAGGATTTAAAGAAAAGGGACTGACTGAAAATTCCAGGTGCTCTGACAAAGCCTTTCACGGACAAATAATGCTGTACTTTGATGTTCACTGGTGGGTATCTCAGCTTTATGATTGGTCTAGATATGATGACTCGCTTCAAAAAATTTTTAATAGAAGCTTTCTTTGAGACAAATGTGACTTTGATGCCATCTGCACACTGAAAAACTACCAACTTATATGAACTTATTTCCGCATGATGTCACCTTCAATGTTTAATGCATGTTTTTAGAGTGCAGATGGGTCAGAATTGTGTTTTAACTGCGTTCCCAGACAGAGCTTCAGAGTAGATTTTTTTTCACGCCTCTAGCATAATTTTGATACACAATCCAGCCTAATGTACCCTTTGTGACAGTACTATTACTTTAAGCCCATTGACTGCTTTCGTATTTAAACTGGTTCCCCCAAGAAGGCAGATTTTCAGAGTGAAGACAGCACCAAGATACAAAGAAGGTACAGTCTAGGTCTTCAATAAAGCACAGGCAGAGTGATGTTAGCTTACGCCACGTTGTCTGTTTAAATCCTGTTTGTAGCAACATCAAAGTAATGTCACTTTGACCTGTAAATACGGCTTTACGCCTGGAGGACCAAATTTTCTGTGTCACTGGCAATCCATGCCCCTTCCATTTTCACCTGGATTCATCAAACTCACATTACAGAGAAGGGTAGGACTGATGGAGATGAGGTGTAGAGGGGAGAATCGAAATATTTCATTAAAATTTAGTCTGTGTTGGGCACTGGGGCTTTACAAGTTTATTTGCCAAAAGGGTAAAATCCCCTAGATTTTTTCTAATGAAAGTTACTGAAGTTTACAAGACTCATATTTGTATAATAGTTCAAGCAAAAAGAAAAAAAAAACCTTTGCACAGAAAAAACACTCCCAAGAGACTTTACCAGGAGCTAGCATGCACTCCCAGCAAACAAACACTGGTCACTCCCCTTATAACCTTCCAGTGCACTTTTTTTCTCATGCATTGTAGCATAATCATTATGGCTCCTGTTTCTGCAATCAGGAACAAGTCAAGGGTGTTTTGCTTGAGCAGTAAGTGCAGTATTGGAGGAGATGAAAGTATATTCATCACTCAGTCCAGACGAGAGGCTCAAAGAAATCTCCCTCTGAAAGAATGGCTTCCGCCTTTCAGCAAAACACCTAGTTTCCCTTGATTGATAGGTAAGACAGAGAAAGCAAACAGATGGGTTATCTGAGTTTGAATAGCAGGCAGTGGGAAGGTGGAGCTCTGTTAGAACAGCCTTTGCCCACACAAGGAACGAACTGAAGTCATCTGAGTTCCTCGCTGGTGTAATTATACCTTACATTGTTGCTCAAGGATTTATTGCAAGGAAACAGCAGGTAAAATAAGCTGCTGCTTATGCCCACATTTTCCATTTCACTTAACAGGAGACAGGAACCAACCTGAAAAGTGCAGCTACATCAGAAGGGCTTGTTAGTTTGGAAGGAAAATCGTAAAAGGTTCCTCTAACTGAGAATTCCTCTGGTCCTGTTCATTGTTTGGTTTTAGCCACTAGCGATGTTTGTCTCTGTGTTCTGGATACAGTAGCAAATGGGATTCTTCTTTTTGAACCAGCAAACATATAATAATCCACGCATACTGGGGCCTAAGGGGCCCTCTCTTCAAGACTAGTTTGGAGTTGTATTTGTAGCTCCAATCAAACATATATTTTCTGCCTTGTCTCTTCTGCCATCCCACACTCCAAAGCCTAACACAGCTGTAAACATTTTCTGCATCTGAAATGCTTAGAATCCTGTGACTTAGAAAACAATCTCCTAAAATGCTTCTTGCTGTAAACTCTCCCAGATGCATGACAGGCCTCCAGAAACACACTTCAGTTAACAGACTGAACTGGCGGAGCAATGCTGTTTTACACACCTACTGTCAAATGCATCCTCCCATACAACTTCCAACAGAGCTAGGGTTTGGCCCCATTGAAGTCAATGGCAAAAGTCTCATTAACTTCAATGGGGCCAGAACGTCACTTCTGTTGTTTTCAAATCAAAAACCATAGCTGGCTATAAATATTCTGCACTTGTGACATTGTCCGGCTAATTTATAGGGGCCTCCTCTGAGATGAACTGAGCATTTGCTACTCCCAGTGACAAAGACGGGGTAAAGTAGACATTGTAAAGACACGTTATTTGGTGACAGTGAAAGCTGTAGATGCAGGATCTAAGTTCTAGCAAGCTCTCAAGTTCTGGATTAATATCATTGCTTCTCAATTGCAGGCTGAGCATACTAGTGGAAATTAATTTCTTATGAAAATATTTTTTCAACGACAAAAAGGCTTTCCTTGCCAAGAAGAAATCTTTGTGGAATATTTTCATTTTGATCAAAGGTTTTTGCTTTTTATGGACAAAGTCCTGCAAACTGAAAATTTGCCAGTAATAATCTTCCTTTTTTTTTTTTGACAAATTGTCAGCTATTTAAAACCAAGTGGTTTTTTTGTTTGTTTCTTACTGAATGTGTTTTGATTCCTCCCTTTAATTCCTCACAAAAATGTATTTCATCAAAAAATCAAATAGTTTTGCTGGAAATTTTGAAAAAATATTTGCAAAATATCCCACAACAAATACAGTAAAAGATCTGTTAGCCAGCATGTTGGGGGTGGTTATCCAGAGTGGAGGAGAGGGATGGTTAATAGAATATTCTGGCCAACTGAGAGTTACACTTTACCAATGGAATACAAATTTACAAAGAGTTTACATATAATAAAATGAATAAAAGTATAATAATTTACAGGTACTGTACTCATCAACCCAGCAGAACTGCACAGCAGAGTGGTTGGTTTCTTGAAGTACTTAGGTGTATGCAGGTTAGGTTTTCTACACAGTAGGCTATCTTATGACTAGGGCCGTACCAAAGTCACAGCTGTAAAAAATGCTCACAGATGGTGAAATCTAGTCTCCCAATATGACTTCTCATCTTTGTGTCTGTTCACTCCATGCTATGCAGGTTTCACAGGACAGACCAGCATTTCTCAAACTGGGGATCCTGACCCAAAAAAGGAGTTGCCACAGGAGGTCACAAGGTTATTTTAGGGGAGAGGTCATCATGATATTACCACCCTTTTGTGCTAACTTCACAGCTGGGCAGCTGCAAAGTGGAAGCTATCGAGTGGGCACCCAGTTCTGAAAACAGCATCACCACTTGCACTGCAGAAGGTCGGCAACTCCATACCATACCATCCTTCTGCACTGCAGCTAGCGGTGGCTCTATCTTCAGCTCTGAAGCCATCAGCACCATGACCTGCAGTGCGCAGAAGTAAGGGTAGTAGTACTACAAACCTGCATACACTATCCATGAAACCCCTCTGTCCCAACAACCCCTTTTTCAGTCCGGACCCCTACAGTTACAACCCAGTGACATTTCCAATTGAAACAGCTGAAATCAGGAATGGTACAATTTTTAAAAATCCTATGACTATGAAATGATCTGTGAATTTGATACTTATAACACTCCAGATCACAAAGGGTAGCGCATGGTCTACACCTAGATCACTAAAAACAAACAACACTATAGTTATGCTGAACATAATTTAATCCTTGGATGATTCAGAAGGCACCTCAGGATCTTGCAATGCCTCAAGGTCATCATTGCCAAAACTGGTGATCATTGTAGATGATAGGAGGCATAGGAGATTGGGCAGAATCTGTAATGACCTTCTGGTACACCCTTTAATTTGCTTTTTCAAACAAATCCCTGATGTCAGCTGAGGGCATGCCTTCGCTCTCTGCCAGATCCAGCGGGAGGTTAATTTGAGATGATAAATTAACTGCTGAGCACCCACTCTTTGACACTGGTACTCCACCAGAACAAGAAAAGTAAGCCAAGTCAATGGGAGGACATCAGCTGTTGACCTACCGCAGTGAAGATACTGCAGTATGTAGATCTAAGTGCAGCAACGTTATTCATATAGCTGACGTTGTGTAACTTAGATCAATGGCTCATAGTACTGTAGGCTAAGCCTTTGTTACTTGCAGTCCAGCCAAAGAGTTTGCTGAGCTCAAGGTGTCATGCAGACAGTGGGGACCAGCTGGATGGAGCGTGGGACCCTGAAGATACAGAGCCCAAGGCAACTGCCTTGCTTGCCTTGCGCTAAGGCCAGGCCTGCTTACTTTGCATAAAAGTAGAGTGCAGAATATGCAATTGCATAACGTGCTGGGCAGTATGCTAGTCCCAGTTACTAGACTGAAGACTTGTGTTGGTAGATCTCAGAAATGACAGTTCCCTGAGCTACCTGGTTAACTGAATGCCTGCTAATGGAGCATTTACTGTAATTGGCATTTTTCTGACAGCTCTAAGTATGTGACTTCTTCTGTGGGACATCTTCCAGGGATGTTTGACTGTCTTAAAATAAAATTCAGTAACTCAAACAGAAAAGATAGTATTATGACTGGTCACTGATATACACTAGGGATGATGGGAGATGTTGTCTGACTTGACATACCTAAGATTTGAATGCTAAAAAGCTAGTAGGAAAAAAACACACTAAACTTCTTCAGATTTCCAGATCTTCTTTATTTGTCATAAGGAGACAATAAAGGAGATAAGCCTGATATATTAAAACGTGGCAGAGTACCTTCAGGTAGGCAAGACAGTACAATCAACAAACGATTAGGGCTTTTTTCATTGCTGTCCATGTGAATGTTTTTTTCTGAATCCTCATGGTGTCAAATTTCAGATCAATCCAGAAAGCTCATGAGGAGGGGGAAAAAAACACCCCTGGCTTCATTTCTGTCTTTCATTTTTACCTTTATCAAGTCCTTTTGGGTGAGGAAGGGAGAGGTGGAGTCAGGTCCCAAGACTGTAAATTTAACAAGCTGCTCCTGGCACGGGGGCTGTAATCTAAACTGACTCAAGCACTAAGTTCAGGACATTGAGATTCTGTGGGAATCTAAATATAGATTATGTATATCTGTTTGGGCTCCTTTGCCTCTGGAATGAGTTGAAATCTGGAGAAATTACTTAATCCCCTTTTCTCAGCTTTATCTCTCTTTCTGCTTCCCAGGTACAGACACACATTTCTACTACTGTAGGCCCATGCTGGGGTGGATGTGCATCTTTGTCATGGGTGGTGGGATATCTAAATCTTACTGCCAAGCCAAGATGAAGTGGGAGGATACAAATATGTCAGTATAACTTCTGGAAAAGCCAATGTTTCTGTGGTGATTTCAGCTGGTTGAACTCTTTGGGAAACCAAGACTTTTAAAGGCATGTGAATTCCTGGCACTGGTGGGTTGTTTATGGGGGGGATGAGGGATATTTCACCAGGAGAGCAACGTTCCTTCTCAGATAAAAGTGACATTCACTGAGAGCGCAGAAGCACATTATTTATCACATCCCAATGACCTAGGCTATATCGGCTCAAGAGAGCAGTCACTCACATCAGACTGGCCACAGCAGCCTTATGTCCAGACCTCTATACAGGCTGTGTCTACACTTGAGAGTTTCTAGGCAAAACTGGAGATTTTTAGACAAAACGCGCAGTGCATCTACACACCAAATGTGTTTTGTCAACAGAAACTGTTCACAAAAAAAGCTGCATAGATGCTCCGGGGCGTCCTTTGGTTGACAGAGCAGATCAAAAGATGGATCTGCTTTTATGTATAGACGCAATCTGTCAAGAGAAGTTTTGCAGGAATATCTCTTCCCACAGTAACTTCTGTAGACAGATGCTTCTAGTATAGATGTAGCCTGTGTTTGCAGAAAGCACAGGCAGACAACAGATGAGTGGAGGGAGTACAGCGAAGTAGAAGCATAGCTAAGGGTGGCTTCCTGCATTAAGAGAAAACAGGAGGGACCTGTGATGTGCCCAACCAGAGATGTAATAAAGGGAGAGACACCACGATTCACAGCATGCTTAGGCTACCAG
This sequence comes from Carettochelys insculpta, assembly GCF_033958435.1. Classification (NCBI taxonomy): domain Eukaryota; kingdom Metazoa; phylum Chordata; order Testudines; family Carettochelyidae; genus Carettochelys; species Carettochelys insculpta. Next base: position 14,695,672 of record NC_134159.1, read on the forward strand.
AACGGCCCACCAATACCATTGCACAAGCAATGGGTCTCCACCCTAGGTTGGTTGATGGTCCCAGGCGGCAGATTCAGAAGCATTCTAGGAACTAACCATGGTGAATGGTGTATGCCTGCACAATCCATTGGAGGATATGCTGGCAATGGTGCCTGAATGGTATTTAGGAGAGCATACGGGCCAAATTACAATATAAAGCTGTAGATGTAAGTAGACCCATGGACAACAGAGAGAGCAGAACCTAAGGAAGATATTCAGAAGTGCTTAATAGAATTAGGAGTACAAATTCACTGACTTTCAGGGGACTTGTGCTCCTAAATCTTTTAGGTACTTTTGAAAAATCTCCCTCTCTAATATGAAGTTGTACTAATATATACAAACCCTGTGAGGCTTGGCTGAGACCAACCACAGCCTTTCACCTGAGATCAAAGCCATATTTGAAACTCCCACCCCCAAAAGAAAACAGCTTAAAGGGCTCTATTAACCCATGGCACCATGACAGGGCCAGGGCAAGGCTAAGCAAACACTCCAGGGCAGAATAGATTCATTTGCTTGCTAATTTTATTTGCACACCAAACATCCACTTTAAACACACCCATTCCTGTTGCTAGCCCAGCTCATTATCCACTATCTGTGTGCCTCTCCTCCCAAATGGTGGATAAACAAATGGAAAGGGAGCAAGAAGGGTTTATATGCCGATGAGTAAGGTAAGCCTCCAATGAGTTAATTGCTTGTGAGTCTATGGGCTTTGTTGACTCTTCTCTGGCTTTTTTCTCTTTTAGAATAAGGCCTTAAAAAAGGGTTCTTTTAGAAGCATTCATTTCAGCAGGAAGGGAATTGTATGTAGAATATAGTATTTTAAAACAACCTTAAATGCAAATAGGCTGGAAGCCTCTAAGCGCGCTGTGTTTGTATGAAAACAAATTCAATAAGAGGCAGCCCTCATTTTAACGGTTACTGCAGTTTTCTGCTACTACTGAAGAGCCCAGGGGCCTCTTAACTTGTGGCTGGACTAGAAAAGGGAAACTGTGGAGTCAGCATAACGTGAAGTGAAGAGGCAATGGAACAAGGCTTACAGGATTGCTGCAGATCCATCCGAATAGGAAAAATCCTGATACAGAGTGATGAAAAGATTCAGATAGCCAAAGTGTACTATGCCAAATTTCCACCAGACATTTACAGAAGAAAAGTTCTTCTCAGGTACCCAATACTGAGCACTGGCAATACAGTCATTGAAGCTGTAAAAGTTCTTATAGAACATGGCGTTCAACCAAGTGTCATTATCCTGTTAAGCCTATTCTCCACCCCCCACGGTGCCAAATCTATCATTCAGGAGTTCCCAGAAATCACAATTTTAATTACAGAAGTTCATCCTGTTGCACCAACACACTTTGGACAGAAATATTTTGGAACAGACTGAGACTAGCACAAACTGGTTATTGCAATATGTTACTGTATGATATTACAGTGGTGTTTTTTCTATGTTTTATTATTTGTAGTAGGGCTGGCTGTGGGCCTATTTATATTCTTCTGGCCAGAGGGGGAACATATTTGATCTACATTCATTTTATTTGGTTACGTTCTGAACATTGAATCGGATGCAGAAATGAAGGACATTCATTATAAAGCCAGTTTAATGATGTGCATTTGGAAATTGCTACACACTCAGTGCTTTAACTTATTTATTCTTTCACAACCCTATTCCGTGGCTGTTTGCTATAGCAAAATAAAATCAGGCTGTAAAGCGTAAAAAAAACCAAAACAAAACCCCAAAAAACCCGAAAAAAAAGTGCTAACAGATTCATAACTCAAGGTCTTTCTGCAGGTATGAGGCTATGTCTACACAAGGCAAAATGAGTTGACCACAGATATGCAGTGTTAGCTACTGCAATTGCATAGTTAAAAATCGACATATCTGCACTTGGCTAACTTGGCTGTCTGCACTGGGGAAGGTTGAATGGAGAGTTTCTCCCATTGATTTCCCTAACTCCTTGCATCTCGCAAGGAGTAAAGGGGTTGACTGTGACCCCTGAGAACTTGATTTCATGTGTCCATACTAGACATGAAAAATTGAGCCCCAGAAGATCAAACCTGAGCGAGTTGATCTTCCTGAGTGGGTCGATCTTCCAGGGTAGTGTAGACATAGATTTAATTTTCCTACCCTGGGTCTGTCTTGTCTAATAAGACTGTCATCTCCAGATATTTGGACAGCACTTAGCATAATGAGGGCTCTTGGTTATTCCCGAGGCGTTACTTTAATAAACAAGATTAATAATAATCAGTACAGCTGTATGACTGGAGCCTTGCAGAACATCTGTAATGAAAGCTGAAAGTAGGTGAACTTAGGTTTAGACTCCGGCTGAGAACACAAACTTCAAATTAGTTTCACTGAGGCTTACAAAATGTTCAGCAAACAAAAGTCCAGTCCTGGAATGACCTAGAGCCTATTTATGGTTTCAAGTACAATTTAGGGTGAAACTTTTCCTCACATGGGCTACGTCTACACGTGCACCCAACTTCGAAATAGCTTATTTCGATGTAGCAACATCGAAATACGCTATTTCGATGAATAACGTCTACACGTCCTCCAGGGCTGGCAACGTCGATGTTCAACTTCGACGTTGCTCAGCCCAACATCGAAATAGGCACAGCGAGGGAACGTCTACACGCCAAAGTAGCACACATCGAAATAAGGGAGCCAGGCACAGCTGCAGACAGGGTCACGGGGCGGACTCAACAGCAAGTCGCTCCCTTAAAGGGCCCCTCCCAGACACACTTTCATTAAACAGTGCAAGATACACAGAGCCAACAACTAGTTGCAGACCCTGTATATGCAGCACGGACCCCCAGCTGCAGCAGCAGCAGCCAGAAGCCCTGGGCTAAGGGCTGCTGCCCACGGTGACCACAGAGCCCCGCAAGGGCTGGAGAGAGAGTATCTCTCAACCCCCCAGCTGATGGCCGCCATGGAGGACCCCGCTATTTCGATGTTGCGGGACGCGGATCGTCTACACATCCCTACTTCGATGTTGAACGTCGAAGTAGGGCGCTATTCCCATCCGCTCATGGGGTTAGCGACTTCGACGTCTCGCCGCCTAACGTCGATTTCAACTTCGAAATAGCGCCCAACACGTGTAGACGTGACGGGCGCTATTTCGAAGTTACTGCCGCTACTTCGAAGTAGCGTGCACGTGTAGACGCAGCCATGGTGGGCCAGAGTTTAAGTCTCATTTGAACTATACACTGAGGGCCTGTGCTGAATTTGGGTCTCTCTCTGAAGTGGTTATGTGCCGTTCAACACCGAGGTAGCTGAGAGCCTCAAAGTTTTAAATATAATTAGCCTTACAATAACTACATCAGGTGGGGAAGTGCTTGATAGCCCCATTATACTGATGAGGAACTGAGACTGAGAAAAAGACCAAGTGACTTGCCCAGGGCTACACAGTAAGTCTTTGGCAGAGGAGGAAGTTGAACCTGCTCTCATGAGTCCCAGGCTAAGACCCTCGTTCCAGTCCTAAATCAGCTGAGATTCACTGGATCTGGACAGAGTTGCAGACAATGTTTGGGGGTTCAGCTAGAATGAGAATGGCCGCCTTCGAGCTATTTCAGCACCATCATTCCCAGTTTCAGTCAGTGGGGAAGGGGTAGAAAATCATCAGAATTTTTCTAACTCTTAGAGCAGGGATCAGCTCAGGTTCTTATTGTTGCTGAGCAGCTTTGCCCATCCCTGTTTATACTGCTAGGCACAAGGCACTGACAGAAATCCCACACAGGAAGCAAGCAGGCCCCACCTTTCTGAACACATAATAGGAAGTTAATCATTTCCCCAGCGCTGCGTGTGTGTTGGTCTTGAAGAGGACATTCAAGGCCACAGTTGAAATTTTCAGAGGTTTAGTGATAAGTAACCAGCCCTTTGCAAGTTGTTCTTTATAAAACGTAGAAGCCTGAAGCATCAACCACATGTTCTTCCAATTTAATTTGCAGTGTGTGGGATTAATGTGGTTTGAGTCAGGAATGATTCACAACACATCTGCCTTTCTATCTCTGGTGCCAGGGAACTGATCTCTAGACAGAGTTATAGTTAAAATAGGCCCAGTCTGGGAAAGCTCACAAGGACAAGGAGTATTTTAAAATGAGGTTTTATAAGATACACCCGCATGGAGGACTACGTGGGTCATGGATGCAGAGCCTTTCACCCGCGGGTTGGTGGTTCAAATGCAGCTCAGGTTGATGGTGACTGAACTGTCATTATCTCTTTAGGGTAGTTAGTATCCTGTGTGAAGTTAGTTTCTTGTCAGCCTAGATCCTAGTGGGAATTCACATAACAAAGGGTACATCCCACCGTAGATGCTAATTGACAGAATAATTAGTGTCTCAGACAAGAGGCCATAGATCATGGTTTCCCAAACTGGGGGTTGTGAAGAAATTCTGGGCGGGGGTGGGACAACCCAGCTCCCCCCACCCCTAGAAAGAGCCGGCTTTTGCTTCCGATTCTCGCTGCACGGTTTAACATGGGCAACCCGGCTCAGCCACTGTAAAAAGCAGGCAGCTGGCGAAGGCCCACATGGAGCTAGCTGCCTCCTGCAAAGGTGAGTGAGTGTGGTTAAGGAGGGAGGAGGAGAAGGATGGGGCTAGATAGGGGGCTGGGGATGCCTGGCTTTGGGGAAGGGGAGGGACTCGGGCGGGCAGCTCATGGTTGGGCAGCCCTGGCAGTGTGGGACTCATGTGGACAGATAGATTGGGCTACGCCAGGTACGCACAAGGTGGGGCCTGTGCCGTTAGCCTGGATGGCCCATAGTTGGTCTCCTAGGATTTCCCAACTTATGAAGAATATGCAGTGCCATATTTCACATTAAATTCATTTGTTTCTGCTGTTTCTGATATTAAAACATGTTTTTATTACATTTTTGGGCCAAGAAAAAATATTTGTGCTTATTTGTAATTTTAAATTATATTTTTATATCAATATTTTGGGTTTATTTTTAACTACGAATTGATTTCCTTTTAAAAGGGGGTTGGGTGATGGTAAAGAAGAAGGGGGGCGAGAGGGTTTCTCAAAAATCAAAAGGGGGGCGGGATGCTGAAAAGTTTGGGTGTCACTGCCATAGATAGACTTGCATACTACAGGTTGAAACTCTCTTGTCTGGTCTCATCCATTAACAATCCTTGTTTGGCAGGACCATGGATGTTGTGGGACCAGAGAGAACCTGGTCCAGAGAGCTCCAGCTGTGTGGGGTAGAAAGGAGCTCTGCTGGTGATAGGGAGCCTCACTGGCAGCCTGCTGTGGGGAGCCCCTGGGGCAGGAAGCCCCACTACCAGGAGCCTGGCTAGGGTTGAGCACCTTGCCTCAGTTGGGAGTCCAACCAGAAGCCTGCAGTGGGGAGCCTGACTGGAGCACGGAGCCACGCCCACAGCTGCAGGGAACCCAGCCAGAGTGGGGGAGACTGGCAGCCCTGTGGGGGAGGCCATCGGGAGCAAGGCCCCCACTCCAGGAAACCTCCGGGCCTGAGCTCCCCTCGTCCGGCAAATCCTGTTGTTTGGGACCACTCAGATCCTGAGGGTGCTGTACAAAGTAGGTGTACAGGTTGAACCTCCGTAATCCAGCATGATTTTAGTTAATGAGATGACCAGTTATCATAGGTGTAGTCAAATTTCCTGTGGTCCCATAAACTTTGTTCCCAGCCACTAGCCCTGGCTGTCAGTGTTCTGTGCAGTTATTTAGCTCTAATTTCCCCCTAAACATCTTCCCAAAGCCCAGTAAGCAGCAGAAGTGTTGATAATGTGCAAGACAATATTGACCTCCTGGGGTCCAGCAAATTCTCTTGCTCGGCACCGATCGGGACCCCAGGGTATTGGACTATAGAGGTTCAAACTGTGGAGACTGTCCTTGTGGCTTGGGGTTAAAGCACAAACCTGAGGCAGTGCAAAGAAAAGCTTATTGGTACTGGCCATGCTGTGTAAATAGAGCACTTCAGGAAGTCCTGTGGCACCTTAGAGACGAACAGAGATTTTGGAGCATAAGCTTTCCTGGGCAAAGACCCATTTCATCAGATGCATCTGACGAAGCAGGTCTTTGCCCACAAAAGCTTATGCTCCAAAATTTCTGTTAGTCTCTAAGGTGCCACAGGACTTCTTGTTGTTTTTGAAGATAGAGACTAACACGGCTACCTCTCTGATACTAGAGCACTTCAGTTTGTGGGGCTGCACTGGGCTCACATTCAGATTTTCAAAGGCTGCCCTTTGGGATGTATGTAAATGTGGTTTCAAAACTGAATCCACCATTATTTGTAGAATTGATTAATGTCAGTGTACCTGAGATACAGGCATAATCCAGCTGACATTAAGTTACCTTCAGTGAGGCCGCAAAAGATTGTGGGAGTAATTTGGTGTTTGCAATTATTGGTGCTGACAAAAATGCAACTGCAACATGGGAGCCTGTTTAAAGACCAGGAAAAGTGGCCCCAGGACTCATTCTGAAGTGTCCTATTTTTCAACCATGGACTGTTCTGTCAATATGTTACAACCCTAAGACGGGTCCTGGACTGGCCCACCAATGGGAGGGGAGGGGAGGGGCTACAAAGAGGACAGTTGCACAGCGTTTTAAAGGGGCCTGGAGCACTCGCTGCTGCTGCAGCTGGTATTTCAGCAATTGTGGTGGCTGGAGCTCCAGGTCCCTTTGAAACACCACACCCACTTTGCTGCGTGTGGCTGTGAAGTGGGGTGGGGGCAGTGCTGCAGTGCTAAGGGCTGACTGCCCTTGGTCCACCCCTTCTGCCCTTGCCCCCCCTTTCCGGAAGCATGGAGTTGGGCCTCCATCCCATCTTGCCCTGGGATCTGGATGGCTGTCCACCCCACTAGTCCTGGATCTGTGACCTGCTCAGAGGTACAGGCAGGACTAACTCTGGAGGGATATCTGTCCTTTCCCAATCTAAAGCAACAAGCCTCAGACAAAGTGGGTTTTACCCATGAAAGTTAATAAATGTGTTGGTCTCTAAGGTGCCACAGGACGGCTTGTTGTTTACGAAGTTACAGACTAACATGTCTGGTTCTCTGGATCTCTGTACCAATCTGTTTGCCTTTTACAGCCTGATGAGGGATTGCACTGGGATATCAATAATAAGGCTATCAGGAAACTGGCGCTAATCAAAAGCTTCATACCAAAAGTATTTGAATGTTTCTCTTTCCTGCCCCAAAACTGTGAGCAGCCAACTCATGGGGAAAGGCTCCTCACTTACTCTACCTTTTGCTGACACCACTCCAGATTCCAGCAGGAGGCCGAGAAACAGGTTCAGACTTGAGCTGCTGGGGAGTCAGAAGTGAACTAAGAGCATTTTTCAGGAAGACTCAAGACTAATTGGTCTAAATGGTGGAGCTAAAGGAAAAGCTGGTGAACATTAAACGAGAATCCTATCAGACAATGAATTGTGCCTCAAAGCCCTCCCAAAGCGCTTTACAAAATGGGAAACCCAGAAAAGAGATGAATAAATGAGCCTCAAGCTTTTGCTGAAACAACAAGAAGTCCTGTGGCACCTTATAGACTAACAGATGTATTGAGGCATAAGCTTTCATGGGCAAAGACCCACTTTCTTCAGGTGCATGTCTTAGCTTTTGCTAGAGATGCAGAGAAGGGACCCCAGTGTTCCCTGTAAACAGAGCGCCTGGGCAGCTGCCCAGGAGACATTCAGATGCTGCCCAACTGATTAGCAGAGCGCCCACAGCCAGTCACAATGGGCAGCCTGTGTTTCTGCTGATGGTGCACATCTGTACAAGCCTTGGCGCACATAACATTTATTTTGCCCACAGATGGCATTAAATAGAAGGAACACCGGCATCCACTAAGTTCCACTGGCATCCACTAACAAGATTTATGGTAATAAATTCACCAAATATCAGACTGAGAACAGTATCTAAGATGGTCAGATTCTGGTCTCAGTTACACGAGAGTAAACCTGGGGGAATGTTCCCTGACGTCAGTTGAGCTGAGCAGGATGTTTTGAATGCAACAGAGGACAGTTTAAGGCAGAAGTAATGAGAGGCACTTAAGAAAATTAGGCACCCAAGTCCCACTGAATTTCAATGGAATTTGGGCACCTAACTCCCCTGGGCTCATTTTAAAATGCCAACCAAATTTGCAATGGGAGCAAGGTCCACAAACGATTTGGAAACCTCCATATTGCTGGTGCATAAATCCAGCTGATTGTTTTAGTTGAGGTCCATTCCATGCACCTCGCCCTTCCACTGGAGTTTGACCTCATAAAAGAAATTGTTGCTAAACAACTAAGCAATCAAAGGCAGATGGCACAGAACCTGTGTAGCATGGCAGGTCTACAACAGTTACAGACAAGACCAGTGTCTTGACAATATATATGACATAACCTTTTAAAGGTGATGTGTTCCTGGTCACATCTGATCCTTCTATCCCTCTTGAACTGCTTGAGACAGGGTGCTAACTTGGCTACCCTGGTATAAATCCAACATCCACTAAAATCAATGGAATTAGTCTTGCCCTGCACCACTGTAATTGAAATAGGAACCTGGCCCTTTGTGTGTTTTGCTTCATTCTTCCTTTTCACACTCTGACATTTATTAAACCATGTTGCACATTTATTAAATCATATTCAAATCCCTCCTTTTCTGCAGTCTTCCAGGTCCCCAGGTTCCAGAACTTTTAAGGTGCAGTATGAAATTCCGGGGTGCACGTAACTGGTATGTTGTCCAGTTCATGTGAGACAGGTATTCATAAAGCAGTGTCTGCACTGCAAAGGCTCATGTGGTCTGCGGTAATCAGCCATGGTATTGTCCATTGGTATTGGTCATTCAAGGCTCATGGCATTCTTAAAGTAAGTAGAGGGCCCTCAAGATCTCTCAGGAGATACTCAGCAACTTAGATGATGAAGCTCCTTCTACCCTGTTTTTTGGACACTTTTTGAAGAAAGCTGCTCCCATGCTTCCCTAGAGAGCACCCGAAAAGCACATTAGTAATAGTCCATGGAGGCACTAGTTACTAGTAACTTCCACTGCATGGAGAGTTCCAGGTTCTCAGAATATCTCTAGACAAGCCCCATGTGAGAGGCATTTGTCTCAGGAATATACTAATTTAACATCAGCAGCTCTGAGTCAGCTCCCCATCTCAGAGCCCTCTGACCTCAAAACTCCCTTTACAGTCTGAAGCAGAACTTCACTGTTTTATTTTCATGGAGGACCCAGCTTTTAAGCTGATTGCCCAGAGCCATTGTGCAGCTGGGAATGAGGACAGAACAGCGGTTTTCAACCAATTTACTATGGTGGGTTGCATACGCAGCTATGGGTTATGTGGGCCACATCCAAACAATATATATGCTACTGTATGACCCCGACGATGTCACATAGCTGTGAGCCAATTGCATTGCAGGTTGAGAACCCCTGAGATAGAGAAACCAGGAAAAAGGACTCCTACACTCTGTCCAGGAGGACAGAGATATAAGTAGAGCAATGGGAGAGTGACACATATTTTAAACCAAATTTCAGGCAACTTTTTTGGCATTTAGTTGCAGGACACATTTAAGGGTTCATGAAATTTCTACCCAATGATCATTTTCCAGTATCAGAAGGGCAGCTGTGTTAGTCTGTATCCGCAAAAACAACACGAAGTCTTGTGGCACATATTTATTGGAGCATAAGTCAGTATTGAGATGCTGCACAAAGATGCATTCCCAAAAATACAATGAGAAGTCTTGTGGCATCTGATAGACTAAGTCAGCACACCACAGTCTGACTTAAACCCAACTCTGTTTTGAGGATGCTAGTGGGACTTCAGGAGCACATAAACTTTGCGGTATTATGAGCAGAACTAGAGAAAGAAGGTTCAATTCCAGAGGGGGGGCACTTAGTTTGGTGCAGTAATAGGGACTTGGGAGCAGTGTTCCCTGTGAGCTGAGTGCTTGGGTGGCTGCCCAGGAGAGATCCCAGCTGATTAGCAGAGCACTCACAACTGCCCACAATCGTCAGCCTGTGTTTCTATGGGTGGTGTGCATCTGACCATGCCTTGGGGTGCATAACAAATTTATTCTGCCCATAGATGGAAAAAATTAGAGGGAACCCTGCTCAGGAGTGCAACCTGGGCCAGCCTGCTACCAGACATAAACGGGCCTCTCAGCATCTAATTCTGGCTTCTGTGCATGCTCAATAAAGATGTGTTTCCTGCAGCTCTGTCTGCTTGCTGCATCACTTGCTCTAATAATACAGGGCTTGCGTTGGCCCTCTGTGAAAGGCTGAATTTTACTCCAGTGATGGTTAGAAGCAGACTTTCATCAGAGCCGGTTTTGGTACTCAAAGTGGCCAGTGAGCATTGCTATGTTTTTTTCAGGTGTCTGCTTTTGTCTCTTTAAAAAGGAGACAATGGTTCTGATATGAAACATTCCTTCTCTCCCTTTAAGAGCATCAGCATCCAGATTGCTCCCATCCCTGGCTGGCCTTGGTATGGAAAAGCCGGGAGTGGTATTCAGACTTGGATCCTGTGTGTGGCGGTGCAATGCTGCACCGGCCAACATTACTGTTTAAACATTAAACAGTCTGTAAATATTAAAGGTCTTGTTCCAGTTGTTAAGCCTGTATCGTGGCAGGAAGGAGATGGATTTACAGTCTCCAACTCTGGGTCCGGCTGTAAAAAAGAGGAGTACCCTGGGTGTACAAGGGGACATGCCACAGAACGATGTCATTCAAAGATTCCACAACATGTGAGCACATGCTCACAGCAGGGAACCACTAGATACAGCTGCTTGTTAGAAGGAGAAAGTGTTATCTTTCCACCCAACTATACACAAAAGGTAGACTACATGGGAATGCAGCTTTGCCATACATCTTTCTGGTACCCCATTCCACTGCTGCAGACTGGCTTCCATTTTATGGGCTTCATTCAAAGCCTGTTGAACTCCACAGAAAGACTTCCTTGCATCTCTGCTGGCTTTTGTTGAGGCCCTACAGGAGGATGTGGCAGATTCCTTCTTTGTAACATGTACCTGTCCAGAAAAACCTAAAATCTTAGCTCCGCAAGATAATAAGAACAACCATACTGGGTCAGAACAAAGCCCATCGTCCAGCCTTCCATCAGTGGCCAATGCCAGGTGCTTCAGAGGGAATGAATGAACAGGGAATCATTGAGAGATCCATCCTGTCACCCATTCCCAGCTTCTGGCAAACAGAAGCTAGGGACACCCTTGGTACCTGTCCTGGTTCATAGCCATTGATGGACCCTCCATGAATGCACCAAGTTCTTTTTGAACCCTATTCTAGTCTTGGACTTCACATCATCTTCTGGCAGACTTTTACAGGGTCAGAGTCCATAAAAACAACACGCTTGGTCCAAAGTCCACTGAATTCAATGGAGCCACTTGGATTGATTTCTGTGAGATGTGTTTGTTTTCATTGCCAAGGGAAAGCAAGAGATGCTTGGAACAACTTTCTTTTCCTTGACTTTCGACCCAGCCTAGCACAGAAGAGGGAGGCATTTGTCAGGGAATTTGCCCCATAGATATAACACGTTAGCAGACCATTCACAGTACAGAAATGTTTCAGATCTAGTTGTCTTAAATACGCACCCATTTGCTTTTCTATTTTGCTCACATTCCTGACCTCGCTGTCCCATGTTCAGTGCATTCCCTTTCTTCTAAGTGTGTGTGAAAGAAGAGGGAATATTTTGCAAAGCAATTTGATTTTAGAAAGGGCTGCAGTGTATAAAAACAAAAATATTGCCTCAGATACGCAGCCAGATGCCTGCTATTCACAGACAAGGAGAGGCCTCCTTGTGTCAAAGCAAGTCATTGTGGTATACCACTTGCCAAACTGTGAGGCTTTTTTGCCCCCTGCTTTTCACCTTTGCATTTCCAAAAGCAGTTCCTGTGCATAGAGTCCAGAATCTGCCAATGGCCATGGTTTACAGAATCCTGCATGTCTGTGTCTAATGAAAATGATTAGCTGTGTCCACAGCCACCAACTGCTGGCAGCAGGTGTTTCTGTGGTGGTGCACATCTGCACATGTCTTGATACACATAAAATTTAATCCACACAGGGATGGTAAAAAAATCGAGGGAATACTCAGCACTGTTCACAAGGGCACTCCTTGGCTACTGAAATATCCCTTAGGTTTGTGTTTTTCCAAAGCAGCCAGCTAGCCCCAGCCAGGAAAGGTGGGTTGAGTACTCTTGTAAAGGCTCAGCATTTCACTCCCTGCCTGCCAAAAATGCACCTGCAACAAAGAAGCGGCCCCCAGAGCCCTGCCAATTGCAGATTGCGTTAAATCACCTGAAACAGCGCACTGGGCTCCTGACAGTCCACTCACAAACAAAGGGCCCGGCAAAGTCCTTTCCCAAGTCCTCCGACAGGGGCAGATTAGAGTATCGATCTGAAAAACAATGCCTGGAGCTGGTCATTTCTTTTCTGGAAGGAAAATAAGTGATCGGGTGGGAAAGGGAGAGGAGAGCTGTTTGGAAACAACCTTAAACTCTGTGTGTGTGTGTGTGTGTGCGTGCGTGAGAGCCAGCTTCTCCCCCACCCACTAGTCTTTGTCAACACACCTCAGTCACTAGCAACAGCACTTCCTGCTATTCCAGCACCGATGCCCTGGCACTTGCTGCTCATGTACCTTAATTCTGGTGCTCAGCCCCTTCTACTGCTCTAGCCCTGCTCACAGCTGCCAATGCACTTTGCTAAGCTAAGCATCCCTTCTGCTGCCTCTCTCATAACAGCCTGGGCTGCTGAGTCTTGACAATTCCTCCCCTTGCTGAGCTTGTATGCTGCTCTGCTGTAAAGTATTCCCAGCTGTCTGGCTCTCCATGTCGTCAGAGAGCGCTCATCATTGCCGCGCAATCTGAGAGCCATTGCATTTGACCTGACTCATAGTTGTCCCTGGTGCATCAGTCCTGGGTTTTGCCTTGCAATAGCCCTGAGAGCCTATTCTTGGGGCCCCTTCATAGTGCTCCCAAATCTTTAGATGCTTATTCATACTGAAGCACCACACCCTTCAAGAGGCACCCATCACTGGTCTGGAAGAACTGTGGTTTTAACCCTTCTCCTCAACCTAGAGCAGAGGTTTCCAAACTGGTGTGCCCTGATGCACTGATGTGCCCCGAAACTTCGTCAATTTCCCCTCACAGCTGCTCTTTGCAGAGTCACTGCAGGGGAAACTGAGGACCCTGTGCCAGCTGGGTCTCTCGCAGCAAGGCTGCCTGCTCCCTGCTGTGGTAAGAAGGGGTGGGCAGGAGCCTGTTAGAGTTGGGATACAATTTAAATCCCAAGGCCCAGCTCCAAGGGGCTGGCGGGGACAGGAGGGACAACATTTATGAGCAAACATTCAGCTGAAAAAAAGTGGGTGTGCTGTGGAATTGTTTGTTTCATTGAAGTGTGCTGTGTTACAGAAAAGGTTGGGAACCGCCCACTTAGAGTCTTGCAGGCAGAGAGAGAGTTAGTGTAAAGCAGTAAATATGGAAAAAGAGGTGAGCTCATCCCTCAGCTGCTGCTACTGAGTTGTGTGGGGAGAATCCAGGAGGAAGCTGGTTTGCTTTCACTGGATCTGTGAGCCAAATGACTCATCAGCATGCTGCCGAGTACAAAAGTCTGTGCAGAGACCACAGGGAACAGTCTGGGAATGCTTAGTGCCCTGGACAAAAATACCACAGGGCCGGCTTGCTGAAAGTCGATGGACTCTCTCACACCTGCTACCTGAAAAAACAAAAAGCAGTCAAGTAGCACTTCAAAGACTAGCAAAATAGTTTATTAGGTGAGCTTTTGTGGGACAGACCCACTTCTTCAGACCATAGCCAGACCAGAGCAGACTCAATATTTAAGGCACAGAGAACCAAAAACAGTAAGCAAGGAGGACAAATCAGAAAAAGATAATCAAGGTGACCAAATCAGAGAGTGGAGGGTGTTGGGGGAGGTCAAGAATTAGATTAGGCCAAGCATGCAGACGAACCCCTGTAGTGACTCAGAAAGTTCCCGTCCCGGTTTAAACCACGTGTTAATGTGCCGAATTTGAATATAAAAGCCAGCTAGTATTATATAATATAATATTATATATTATTTTTTGGTTCACCCCTTGTCACTTGGTATCTGGTTTTACTCTTCCTCAGTTGGGGTGAAACCTGAACTCCCTGCAACAAGGCATTCCTCGGCTCAAATGCAGCACTGCTTCTGACTAGCAGGGGTTACAAAGAAATAGTGGTTGGGTCCAGATTATCCTATAGCTACCACCTGCAAGTTTTCTACCAGTGTTCCCTCTCATTTTTTTCATCCAGGAGCAGGATAAATTTTGTTATGTGCACCAAGGCATGCATGGATGTGCACCACCAGTAGAAACACATGATGCTGGCTGTGAGTGCTCTGCTAATCAGTTGAGCAGAACCTGCATCTCCCCTGGGCAGCTGCCCAAGCACTCAGCTTACAGGGAACACCATTTCCTACCCTCCCTCAGATGCACCTGGTTCTGGCCATTAGAGTAGACAGACCATGTATCTGACCCATTCTGACAGTTGCTGTGTCCCTGCAAGCCGAGAGGCTAGTGAGATGTTGAGAGGCAGGTGACTGAAATATGCCCAGTCACCCTCAGAGAACTCTCCCTGGTCTGTTTCTTCAGGAGAAGGGCAGTTCAGCACCATCATTATCGGGTGTAGGGGAGGGAGGGGCTGCAATGAGGTCTTACTGATGCAAGGGAGAGAGCCGGGAGAGATGCTGGAAATTAACCAAATTTTTGGCCAGACACCGGCTTTGCTTTCTGTACGCTCAACGCGGGCTCTGTTATTAGGAGCATTGGATGACGTACATCAGTTGCTATGAGGACACACACAACACAGAAATACAAGCGTAAAAAGGTGCCTGCCAGGAGACTCTCCAGGCAGAGTAGGTGACTCCCACTTCAGTAAAGCTGCCGGGATTTTAACCTCTGGAGACCCGAGCAGCGGGAAAGGTGCTGCACAACAGATGGTCTTTGCTTTGCTTTTCCCCACTGCCACACCTAACACACTGATTCTGATTTCGTCTTGGCGGGTCCAGCTGGCCGAAAGTGACATGACTTCATTGATTCGTTGGGTCACAAGTCGAAGCTGAAATCCAAAGCTCACAGATCCTTCTGAGCCTTAGCCACAGATCGGAAGAAACAGGGAGAGAATAAAAAGAGTAAGAATTTCTGAGTTAAGGGACCACCTCACAAGGGCCTGATCCAAAACCCATTGAAGCCAATGGGAGTCTTTCCATTGACTTCATTGGGTTTTGGACTGGGCTGCAATGGTGCAGCTTTTGCCCTGAGCAGACGTCTCTACCCAGGGAAGATATGCTGTTCAGTGGTGCTAAGCAATGTTCCTTTTAATTTTTTCCATCCAAGTACAGAATAAATTTTGTTATGTGCACCGAAGCATGGGCAGATGTGCACCACCCATAGAAACACATGTGGCCAGCTGTGGGTGCTCTATTAATCAGCTGGGCAGCACCAGAACCTCTCCTGAGTGGCCATCCAAGCAAGTTAGAGGGAACACTACCCTGCAGCTCCCATTGAAGCAGAATTCTGGGTGCTCAACGCTCTGACATATGAGTCCCATTGCTATAAATGTGGTTCATTGAAGCTGTGAACAGTGACTTCAGTTTTCAGGGCCCTCATAACAATGTTCAGATCAGGACTTATCTGACCTTCTAATTATTTGACCCAGAGCATGAGACTTTGTGGGCACGAGAGAGGGTTGCATTTCCCCAAAGACCTTTGATTTCAATGTCATTTAACAACAGGAACACTTTATAAACAATATAGGTGCTGGAAAGAATTTTCTACGTCTTTCTTCTGTGCACAGGAAGAAGGTGGTGCTGGTTTCTCCCTGCACTTGCTCGATTAATGATCCCATTATTAGTTCAGAACTAAACTAAGTCCTAAGGTGTCCACATCTGAGGTTTCGTTTTGATCCATTATAAAGCTACCTTATAAGCCATCCCCAAGGCATAAAATTATACTAAGGCCTCTTCCCTTCTCCACCCCCAGCTCCTTTCCAGAGGCTTGGCTTTGGCCCATCACTGTTTTTCAAGTTTAACGTTGCCAGTTGTCCAATCACAGTGACAGTATCATAGAAGTCTTGGGCTGGAAGAGGTAATTTTATCCAGCTTTTGTGCCGAGGCAGGACCAAAAAGAAGGAATTGGAAAAAGAAGTGGCCTGTTTCCTCAATGAGAGGCACTTTTGCTATCTCTGATAACCACAAGCTAGCTGAAGAAGTGGGTCTCCCTCACAAAAGCTCATCACCTAATAAATTATTTTGTTAGTCTTTAAAGTGATACAGGACTGCTTTTTCATTTTGACAAGATAGCTGTGATGCAGTAGAACAAGCAGGAATCTTTTTTCCAGGATGAAGACTAGTAACATTGGCTTCTATGAAAGATGTAAGCAAAAGCACACTGGTGTCTTTGTCTTTGGCTTTCTCTAGCTACAGATAGCCTTATTCAGGAGGATATATAGGACCCTATCTTTCTGCTTGTTTACACTTAGCTGGAGATCATCTCCTGTGGGTTGATTTCGTGGATCCCGTGGGGACGCACAAAATTAACCACTTATTGTTCTCCCATCAACCCTGGTGCTCCAGAGGGTTGTGAGAAGTAAGGGAAGTTGATGGGATTGTTTCTCCCATCCACCTCCCTCTTTGGGGACACTGCAGAAATTTGGCTTAACTACATTGACTCTAGCTATGCTGTTCACATAGCTGGAGTTGCATAACTTAAGTTGACTTTCTCACTAAGCGTACACCTGCTCTATGACTCTGGCCAAATTGGTGCGCTCCTTTATGTTGCACTTAAGGCCAGGCCTACACTCGACCTTAAAGTCGAGCATAGATACGTCATTCCAGCTACGGCAATTGGGTAGGTGGAATCGACTTACCTACAATCAACTTATCTGGCCGTCATCATTGAGGGAGGTTGACGGGAGAAACTATCCCTTCAACCTCTTTTAGTCTTTGCGAGATTGAGTACAGGGGTCAACTACTGACCCCAGGTCATTCAATTTTGCACATCTCTACTAGGTGCTTGAAATCAAACCATGGAAGATCATCCCTGACCAGGTCGATCTTCCAGGTAATGAAGAGATTCCCTGAGACTAATGGCAGAGCTATACTGAAAAGGGAGCAATCGGATTGTATGAGCTGCCATCACAAGACACCAATAAAAGCTCGTCTGAATTAAAGATTCTCCTGAAAGTCCAACTCTCCCCCAGCCAGTGAACCACTTCTGTGCTATCAAAACGAAAACGCCGTCCAGTAGCACTTTAAAGACTAACAAAATAAGTTATTAAGTGGTGAGCTTTTGTGGGACAGACCCGCTTCTTCAGACTGTTTGCTGTACACCTTGTCTGTGGAAATTCTCAAATGCTGGTTAAAAATATGAAGGCACCTCTACTGCAAACCTCTGACCCATATTCCATAGGAAGGGTATCCCCATTAGAATATAATACAGCCCTCTCACCACAGTCATGGATGAGGCTTGTCAATTCCACACCTAACTCCTGGGAGGCACTAGCATGAAGTCTGCATAAATTAATAAGGATCCCGACCGTTTTTATAGGCGTTAACTAAACCCTGGGAAGCAGGTAGATGTTGTTAGCTCCGTTTTGCAGATGGGGAAGTTGAAGCCAGGAGGAGTAGAGTGAGTTGCTTTAGTTCCCACAGTGGGGCAACATCAACCTGTTCTCAATTCCTGTCCACTGCTTTAACCACACAAATCCTCTTCTTCTTCCAAGGGGTCAACTTCATCCATCCTCCCGTTTTCCAACCCCACAAAAAGGCATTTTCTGGAAAGGCTGCTGCTGTCAGACTGTGCAAATGCAGGGCCAAGAAAGAAAAGTGGCTACACCTCAGCGCCAGCTACATTTCAGCTCTTACTCTGCATTAGTGGCCAACGTCCAAGCTTTCTTAAAACATTGTTGCCTGAGAAACATACTGTACTGACCCTTAGCTTAGCAAGAAAACAGGGCAATCAGATTGCATGAGCTGCCATCACAAGACACCAATAAAAATACTTCTGAATGAAAAGGATTCTCCTGAGTCCAACACTCCCCCATCCAGCATCAGGAGAAAACACCATACTGTCACCCAATGGCTGAGCCTGGAATTCAGTGCATTTCTATCAGCCTAAGGGTTCGTTTCAGTACAGTTCTTGTTGAATGGAGCATTGCTAAACACCGACGATCTGAATCATATGGAAAAACTCCGGATGTCTCATGTATACTACCAAGAAAATAGTTTTCCATCCCAGTGCTGTATCTTTCTACAGTGGGAAGCAATAATATTTCCAGGGGAGATGAATACAAAAAAGCACCAGCATCTGAAGAAGTGAGTTAACTCACGAAAGCTCATGGTCTAAACTTTTCTGTTAGTCTATAAGGTGCCACAGGACCCTTCGTTGCTCTACAGATCCAGACTAACACGGCTACCCCTCTGATACTTGACAAAAAAGCAGTGTTGTTCATAGACAAGCATCGTCATTCCCAGGAGAAAAAATTACCATGGGATATTCAGACTGCCTGCTGCCTTCATTAATCTACTTAATGAAGTCAGTCCATCAACCGGGGAGAGCAGAAGGCGGAGAATCATGAGCCTGAGGTCCTGTTTCTGTCTATGCCACTTACTCACTGTATCAAACACATTTGTTGATCTCTCTCTCTGTACATTTGTCTCTCTGTTTAATGGGGAAGCTCATTTCTTTCCAAAATGTTGAGTCCCTGCGTGACTAGTGCTACGTAAATGCAAAGCAGTATCAGATCATCAGTCCTCTTTTAATTTTTAAAGGAATCCTTCAAATAATGAGGCAGTTGAATATTTTTATTCTAGGGGTTGTTCTGCTTCGAATTTTCCTTTGGTTCAGGTATGGTGCATTTGGCTTATAGGAAATGAGACACCTGAAAGAGAGTTATAACCTTGTTGTATGTACTCTGCTGGGTGTATTATATTACTCTTTACATAAATCAGGATACATCTTACAGGCATGGAACTATAGTGTAATATTTCTTCATACTGTCATCACTAGGTCTCATAGGACTTTTGGGGGGAACGTTGACAGACATTTTACATAGATCAGTATCAGAGAGATAGCCATGTTAGTTTGTATCTTTGAGAACAACAAGAAGTCCTGCGGCACCTTATACACTAGCAGGTATTTTGGAGCATAAGCTTTCATGGGCAAAGACCTGCTTCATCAAATATTCCAACCATAAACTCCTGAAGCAACAATGTAACACAAGGCCGTCTCACTGATGGGTTTTGGAAACAAATGACTCAGACTTGGTTTTTACAGCTTTTTGTATCACTGAGAACTCTCTGATGGAGAAATTTCCTGCTGTTTTCATTGTTCCTATACACACCTGTTGTTTTTATTGTATCTGTAACAGTACTTGTATCTGTAAAGAGGTATAGTAGAGTAGAGCAGAGTATAGTATGAGCCATGAAAATCTGGATATCTGCTTTATATCCATGAGTATCCACACCTGCAGGTGTGGATGTGGCTATTCACACCTCATTTTTGTAGATATGGATGCATATAAAATTTTTGTATTGAGAATCCTGCAAATTTGTGGATATCCGCTATATATCTGTAGGTATCTGTAGCTGCAGATGTGCATGTGGATATCTGCAGATCATTTTTACAGATTCAGATGCCAATACCAATTTTATATCCATGCCGGTGTCTAAGTATAGTATAGTATAGTATAGTATAGTATACTTCATTCTAAGGTGTGATTGTATATTTTGAAAGCACTAAAGCAAAGAGGGTGTTGCTGCTGGAGCAATTCTAAAATCAAAGTGGAGCTAAGGATGCTGGCTTGCCGTGCGCTGACTGGCTTTTCAATCAGCAAATAGCGGATTAATAGGATAGTATAGTTTAGTATAATATAGCAGGGAGGAGCAAAGTGGGAGGATGGGCCCCCTTGGGGAGTGTGAAATTTCAAATGGGGTGCACAGCAAGATGCGCTGCTGAGTTTCAGGCTCATCCATCTTATTAAAAATGTTGAACTATGTTACTGCTTTTACGTTCTACAGATATATTTTCTTACACATGCTGGAAGGATCGTTTTTTTTTCATATGAACATAACTGAAATTTTCATCGGTTTGGATTACATCAGACAGGTTGCAGGGCCCCTGCTAACTGAAGGGCTGAGAAGTGGGGCCTGATGTAAAAAGTTTGCTCCCGCTGTGCCTCCTCTTTAGACATTTCACCTCCCCCACTTTGTTCACCCCTGTAATATAAGTATTTGCACATTGATGCTATGTTTTATTACAAGGACTTTAAGCACTTTACAGACAGTTAATTCGACCTGCCTTCATAACTCTGGGAGGAAGCCCTGCATACCCCTTCATTTTACAGATAAGAAACCAAGGCTCAGAGCGTTGAAGCGATTTTCAAGTTAGAACTCAGGAGTCCCTCCTGTGATTTAACAATTAGGCATCGCTTTTGAGAAGGAGTAGCTCCTACTGGCCATATTTTTAGTATCACAGGTTACAGCTCTGCCATCCTCCCACCCTGTGTTATTCTTATAGGACTCTGGGATTAGAATGTGGGTGGTTTGACCATGAGATGTGTCATGAATGGGAAGGTGGAAAGTAAAGCAAGGACAAGGTTCTGGTGTGGTCTGTACAAGCCAAGCATTGGAGCTAATCAGGCACATTGAGCATGAACGGGAAAATACAAAGAACATTTCTAAAGGTTACTGTGACCTCCTGGAAGAAAAGCTAGCATATTCACACTGGCTTGGCACTGCCTCGGCACTGCCTCGCTCAGGGAGGAAAGGCCAAGACAGAGCTAGAATTGAGTCTGGGCTGGACTCCAGCTTTTACTGACTTTGCTCTCCCCTTCTAGAAAAAAAGTTTCCTCTTGGGAAACAATGGATGGGGCTTGCTGGTGGATTTCCTTCTTTCTGCCTTGTATGTTGAATCAGGCCACAAGTGAGTTGTACCATCTCTTCCTTTGATAGCCAAAATTAAAGACATAAAGGACCAAGAGCCATAACCAGGACTGTGAGTGCTCTGCTAATCAGATGGATCTCTCCTGGGTGGCCGGCCAAGTGCTCAGCTAACTGGGAACACTGCTTCCCACCAAGTGGGGAATTGGCTCCCATCTAAAAGCTACTTCTGTTATTTAAGTCATTCCAGTCTATCCTGGAGGCCAGCAGCAACAGTAAGTCTGTTGAATTCAGACTGTGGTCCAGTGCTTTTGAATGATGTTCATCAGTCAGGGTTTTGTGCTGACCTGTAAGCAGCAACTGATAAACTAAAAAGCTGCTGTTCCACTGGCATCTCTGGTATAATTATGGAAAATTGCAGAGAGATTGCATTGCCCTCTTTTTGATGTCTCACCCTGAAGTATCTTCTCCAAGAAGCATTTAATTTCTACCAATCTTTCATTTCATCAGTGTTTCATTGCATTTTGCAAAGTCATTACTTCTGGTCTTCAATGATTGCAGCCAGGATAGAGGAACTATATGCTTCTTCTTGTACTATAGCATACAGTATTCTTGGAGAGTGTCAGCTGGTGTAGCCCCACTGGCTCCAGCGAAGATGTGCAGATGTACAGCAGCTGAGGACAACATACAAATATCATCCTTGAGATTTTATTTGCCTTACTGAGGCAAAACTCCCACATTCAATTGCAAAGGACAAGCCACTGCTGTACAGCAGAACTTCAAACGTCCAAAACTCTCTGCAGATCAGATCCTTGGATAGGTCCAAAGAGCACATAGTGCAGGGGAGATGTATGTGCCTGTAACGGTGGTGTTTGTACTTCCCCACCCCTGGAGCTGCCGCATGCCAGGCCAGCTCTCCCCCCAACCCCAGTACGTCAGCAGCCTGAAGAAGGCAATACATGACATCAGCTGACAAAGCCCAACTGGCCGATACAGCAGGCTAGGATCAGTGAATTCAAGGGAAGTCCTGCCTCCCCCTCTTTTTTTTTCATACTGGCCGTGCCCCTACAGTAGCAGCAGGCACTGAGGTGGTCTAGGCCCACCACTACACTGCTTAGTGGAGGATGCCCTTACACTGGGCTAATTTTACAGATGTGAGCTGCACCCGTGCTGTGGCAAGGTGCCACAACAGTAAGGCCTAAAACCCCCGTGCCCACACTCAGTAATCTGACCCTTGTTCTTTTACCTGTTAGTTTTACGGGAAGAAAGAGCCAGCCAAGAGCCAAAGAACCACTAATCACCTCCATTATAAACAAGTTATAAATCCACAATACTTCAGTGATATACATTATTCTTCTAATTTGCAGATAAACATTTTGAGACAGTTTATTACAAGTTGATGACAGGGGCATGCATATACAGATATGCATAGGCAAGTCTAATGACTGCATACACAAGCAGGTACAGGTTGAACCTCTCTCATCTGGCACTCTGGTCTGGCAACGTCTGTGGTCAACATCATTTTAGTTAGCCAGATTGTCCACTTATCATGGGTCTGGCCAAGCTTCCTATGGTTCTATAAAGTTTGCTTATAGCCACCAGTCCTGGCTCTGTGTTCTGTGCTGTTGTTTGCCCTGAAATGTCTTCTAAAAGCCCGTAAGCAGAAGCATTGACAATGCTGATAGGCAATTTTGACCTGTCATGGTTCAGCTAATTCTCTGGTTTGGCACTGGTCAGGACTTGAGTGTGCCAGACTAGAGAGGGTCGAATTGTCCTAAGTATACAGTTACATAATCAGAATACGCTCATGTTGTCAGTTTTGAACAGTACCTTTTGCAACATATTGAAAGGTATCAACCTAGACGTGTTAACAAAGTCAGGAGAGCAGAAGCATTGAGCGGGAAGATCAGCAACTGCACTTGAAGGACCGAAACACCACGATCAAAAGTCACATGGGCAGCCACTCAAAATCTACTTTTATCAGGCAATGGGTGAGTGGTTGTGCAGGAGCAAGGGAAGGAATTAGCTTTTACGGGTTGCTTCTGAGTGGCATTGAAAGTAGGCATGGTGTCAGTCAACAGAGGTGAAGTCTAACCTTTCAAAGGCTTGAAGATGACCATGGAAGACTGCGTTGGAACAAGCCAGTCAGCAGACGCGCCAACCATCAAATTGGTTTCCCTATCTCTCCGTCACATGCGCTCGCTCTGATGCACACATGTGCACCCACTCAAACAGCAGCCCTGCCGTGACCCCTTGTCAAGGCAGAGCTTTATCTAAAAGCACACACCCTTGTAGAAGCTGCACTGCTGCGTGTTAAGGCTGGAATCCCTTCCACAATTAGCAATGGTAGCTAGGCAGCTGTTGCTAGGAGACCAGGCCTTGTTTATAGTGCTGAGGGTTTTGTGAACCTGCCAAACAACTTCTTTGGAACCAATGTGTATAAAGCAAAGGCAGATTTGATTTCAGAGCCACAACTTCCTTCTCCATTCAGTAAGATAAGCAACCCACACTCTACAGCAGTGTGAATCTGCTCCATAGGCGATGGTTTGGTTTCTTTAGAAGCTCTTTTTATGGCCCTGCTAGAAGTCAAGTTTTCCAAGCAGAAGGAAGAACAGGGAGCAGTAAAAGCTTTGCTAAGGCATTCAGTGTCTGCTGAGCAAAGGTTAGAATTTCCATTACGTTACTTCATTCTAAGGTGTGATTGTTTATTTTGAAAGCACCAAAGCAAAAAGGGAGTTGCTGCTAGAGCAATTCTAAAATCACAGTAGAGCAAAGTACGCTGGCTTGCAGTGCGCTGACTGGCTTTTCAATCAGCCAGTAGCAGATTAATAGTACCAAATGATGACGCTACTAGAAACTGTCTTCGGTATTTTAACGTTCACAGTGAGTGTTCTCAGAATGGATCAAAAACACACTGTAGCAAAGTGTTTCTGAGCCTATTCACTGGGCCGTGTCAGAGCTCTCAGGCTTAGCAGCCTGCTTTAACAATGTACTCATCCTCCCTTCCTGGCTTAAATTGTTGTGTAGTGCTGCAAACTGCTGTGTATCATAACATGATCCTTACATACACCTTTTGTAAAGTGTCATGAAGTCCTTTGGGACAAAAGGCACTAAGTAAATGCTGGCTGGAGTACAATGGTAGCATCACCTTTTTCGTAGAGCTACTTTCATTGTACTTATTAGTGCCTGTTATAGAGAACCATTGATTTATATATTGCTGAACTTAGACCAACAAGATCAAATTCTCATTTACACCATGTCTCCTTTATACCCCTTAATATGTAAATGTAATTTCTCCTACTTTAAGGCCTCAGCCTTTACGTTACCAGAGTGGTAGTGATGGGAGAGTAGTATTTAAGAAGCATAAGCTTTCGTGGGCAAAGACCCGCTTCATCTGATGAAGCAGGTCTTTGCCCACGAAAGCTTATGCTCCAAAATATCTGTTAGTCTATAAGGTGCCATAAGACTTCTTGTTGTTCTCGAAGCTACAGACTAACATGGCGACCTCTCTGATACTAGTATTTAAGGGTATATTGCGAGGCATAAGAGAGGGAGATTTCTCCAAGTGGTTCCCCTGACCTCTTGGGACATTTGTGAAGACAATTTCACTCCCAGGAGGCCATGACAGTAAATGAAGTTAAACCCCTAGAAGAAAACATACCACCTAGTTTCCTTCTGTCTCTTCAAAGTTTCATTCCATTAGAATGCACTTTAGCTTAGAGACAGGCTCTCGGCCCAAAGTCTGGGTTCTGATTTTGAACACTACATGACAGTGTAGGTCTGGGGTTTTGGTTCAAATTTGCTACTGAATAGCCACTAGTGAAAGAATAATAATAAACATTGGTGGGTGTTATTATGGGAGCTGACTTTATGACTTTGTGTGTCCACTTTTAAAAAAAATGAAACGGGAGTGAAAGAATCCGATTTTATCAAAATGAAATGCTTCAATTCACCTTGTCATCTCATGAATTTTATTTTACATTTTATTTCAAGGGAGATTACTAAAATATTCATTTTTATTCCAATTCAATGTGAAAACAACTATCGAAATAACAGAACTTCCCAGTAGTTCAGAAAGGGACAACAAAAATTATTAGGGGTATGGAATGGCTTCCAAATAAGGAGACACTAATAACACTGGGACTTTTCAACTTGGAAAAGAGACGACAAAGGGGCAGGGAATATGACTGATGTCTATAAAATCATGACTGATAGATAAGGAAGTACTATTTACTCCTCATAACATTTACTATTTACTCCTCGTAACATAACATAACATACTCCTCAGAACTAAGGGTCACCAAATGTAATTAATAGGTAGCAAGTTTAAAACAAACAAAAGGAAGTATTTCTTCACACAGCACACAGTCAACCTGTAGAACTCCTTGCCAGAAGATGCTGTGAAATCCAAGACTATAACAGGGTTCAAAAAAGAATTAGATAAATGCATGGAGGATAGATCCATTAATGGAATATTAGCCAGGATGGGCAAGGATGGTGTCCCTAGCCTCTCTTTGTCAGAAGCTGGGAATGGGTGACGGGATGGATTATTTGATGATTCCCTGTTTTGTTCATTTCCTCTAGGGCACCTGGCATTGGTCACTGTCAGAAGACAGCATACTGGGTTAGATGGACCTTTGGTTTGACCCAGTATGGCTGTTTCTAAGTTACATTGAAACAAAAATTCTGGTTCCTGTCTGACTAAGATTATTACCCACCTTTTATAAAGGGAGAGATGGGGCCCTAGCAAACCCTGTGATAAGGCCAAGAACACCGAGTGAATCCATGGAGGTAACTTATATTCAGCTGCTTCTGCTGCCCACTCACTCCAACAAATCACAGCTTTCCTTTAAGAGGAAACAAGTTTTGGGTAGGCGTTTTGAGGCCTTATTAACTCGGCATTGTCTTTCAATCTCTATGGGAGCACATAACACTATACTCATCTGTAATTTCCCATTGGTCCTGCCTCTGCAATTGAGATTACACAGTATATTTAGCTGTGACATTTATAGGTTTCCTGGAGGAATTGTCTAACATTTGCTAATCTTGGATTATCTATTACCCTGGCTTAGGAAGCCTCCCCCACCCTGGTTCCCTCTGGGTCTACTCAGTATTTCAGCTCCTCAAGCCTTGTGAATTAAGCTTCCTATTCTTAAACAAGCTCTTTGTTTGCTGCTTCAATGGTAACCCATTCCTTCTCAAAGACTGGTTACAAACCTGTGTCTCTAAACACATCTTCGCTCGGGGGAGACCAACTCTTCCTTGGTCCATCTTCCACAGTTCAATTTAGTGTGCCTGGTAAGGACATGCTAAATCAAACTCACAGGGTGCCCCTGTCAGTGCCACTACTCCTGCCCTTTATGAGGAGCAAGAGAGGTGCTTAACTCCTGCAGTGAAGACAGAGCAGGAACTCATAGTAAGGTATGTCAGCTCCAGCTACAGAGCTGGAGTTGTGTATCTTTATTCGACCTGCCCCTTTAAAGTAGATCCAGCCCCGCTATACCACACTAGACCTTAAAGTCGATTGTAGGTACACAATTCCAGCTACGGGAATTGCATAGCTAGAATTGGCTTATCTACAATCGACTTACCTGGCCATCCTCACAGAGGGAAGTCGACAGGAGAAACTCTCCTGTCAACCTCTCTTATGCCTCGCAATATTGAGGTGTACAAGGGTTGGCTGCTGGCCCCCACTAGGCACATGAAATTGAACCCTTGAAGAACAATCCTGACCAGGTCAATCTTCCAGGTAGTGAAGGCATACCCTAATTTTATCCTGCCTGAAGAATATGTGCTGTCAGTGCCTAAATGAAAGGTCTAATTTGGTG
This sequence comes from Carettochelys insculpta, assembly GCF_033958435.1. Classification (NCBI taxonomy): domain Eukaryota; kingdom Metazoa; phylum Chordata; order Testudines; family Carettochelyidae; genus Carettochelys; species Carettochelys insculpta. Next base: position 14,722,392 of record NC_134159.1, read on the forward strand.
TCTTCACAGCCACTACCCAGAAGATAAATGGGCTTCAGTTAGAGAGCATCACAGAAGAAAGACTGTGTTCTGCCTTGAGAATGTACAACAGGAGCTTGCAGAAGATGATAGAGGTGGCATGGAAAAGGGAGGAGAGGTGCAATTAAAAATCGAAGAGACAGTGCTTGGATCACAAGATGTGGCTCAAGACATAACGAGCAGAGCCAGATTGAGTGAGAGCATCGAAAAGGTTGCTGTGGATTTACTGGGCATCCCAAAGACTGGGTCTAAGGCTACCAAAGAGGATGAAGTAGAAAGGCAGTTAGATACAGAAGCCAATAAAAACAGAGGACAATCACCAGTCACCATGGAGACTGACCTTACTAAGCCAGGCTTGGAAAGCAGTAACCAAGCACCTCCAGATGGACCTTTGGGTCAGGATAAAAGTTGTGAGGAAGCCCAAGAACCAAAGACTGTGGCAAAAGTTGTATCTAAGGTCAGCCAAGCAAAGGAGAACAGTAGAGATATGAAGCCTCTCCAGGTCACGCAGGATACTGGCACAATAGCACAAAATGCCCCTTCAAACTCCAAATTAATTGCCAAAGGGGTGTTAGCAACTAGGAAGAGGAAAAAGGGGGCGAAATCAGTGGCAAAAGGAGGAGATGAGCAGCTGGTTGGATCATCATCAGCTGATACAGGTGAATCTTCGAGCCTTGGCTCTTAAATGTCCGTATCCAGTGATCACAGCACAGCCTCAGTTGGCATAAATACCAAAGGAGTTACAGCAATTTACATCAGCTAAAGATCTGACCTGTAAGCATATCTGGTTGTAAGTGTATTGTATGCAATTGTTACATCTTACTAACCACAATGTGAAAACATGGGCTTACCCCTTTTATAACAAATTGAGTTAAAATTTAGTGTCAGAGGCAAACATCTAGTGAAGTTAAAATAATTGAAATGAAGCTTTCAAGCCGCAAATTGGAAACATGGAGAGAAAAATAACCTTTCCATTAGCAGGAAGTTTGGATGAAAAAAAAAAGAAATCTTTTCATTAATAGGCAATTTGGCTGAAGCGCCACAAAATTTTCAGTGATAACAACAACAATCCCTATTCTCTTCCAGCGTTTTCATTGTCAAAATTGAGGCACTGGTAGTAAAAATGTATATTAGCTCATTTCAGAGGGAAGCATTTTAATAATGAGATAAGCTTCAATGATATTTTGATCTTTACGAAAGATGCGTAGACAATTTAGATGAAGTGAATGAGAATTTCAGGTAAATTTTGGCTCGGACTCCAAAGAGAGGGCATTTAGATAGCAATCTGTTAGACTGCCCTTCACGTGAAAGGAGAAAAAGCAGACACTGTGGTGTCAATTGCTGGTGCCTTTTGCTTCTTCTGATAATAAATTTCATAGAGTCCTGAGTGGCGGCATCATATATGTGCCCATGATTTGTTGTGAGGTGCTTACGAAGGGTCCTCATCCTGACAGATACAATTTTAGGCGCCTGGGACTTTTGAAGAGCCTATCAAGCACTTAAAAATCTTTAAAAATCTGGCCCTGAACAGTGTTCCCTCTATTTTTTTCCATCCATGGGCAGAACACATTTTTGTTATGTACACCAAGGTGTGTGCGGATCTGCATGGGCTGTATGTGGGCTGTTATGTACGCTCGTCACCTGGGCAGCACCTGAATCTCTCCTTGGTGGCCACCCAACCGCTCAGCTTACCGTGGACACTCGCCCTGAGTGACTACAATTCCCAGTAGAGACAATGAACCAAAGTCAGAGATGAATCTTACAATGTGCTCAGGTGAAGTTAATTACTAGGCCCTGTTACCTCTTGCTAGGCTCTCTTAGTCTTAGTTGACAAGTGTCCTTCAACCCATCACTGACTCTGAGTCTACATTACTACAACTAACAGGATGAAGGACCAACAGAAGGGGTGTGTAACATGAGCACTGGCTCACCTCTGACTTTGTAACGTCTTCCCAGTGCGTCAGCTGTCTGGCGTTGCTCACTGCCAGGATGTCCGGAAGGGGACACTTCATTGGTAGTTCTCCCTGGGAAGGGCAACATCTCCATAGCAAATAGTGAATATTACCAGCTTTGAGACAGGTTGGAGAGAGCAAATGACTAGCCCTATTCGAAACCCATTGTTTTATATCTTGGAGTTGGCGTTAGGCAGAGGACTCCAAAACTGGGCTTTTGTTTTACCTTTTCAGCTGTGATTTTCCTGTAGGTGTATCTCAGAGAAGTTTGCCTGATAGCTCTTGGATCAGCATAGTGATCCAATGCTTGAAGAAGGAAGGGACGAACCATTACATGAAGGGCCTGAGGGTACAGCTACACTTTCCAGGAGATCAATTTTGCACACCTAGTGGGGATGCGTGAAATCAAACTAGCGCTGCTCAGCACTTGACCCTGTACTCCTCATTATCACAAGGAGAAAGTGAGGGTGATGGGAGAAACTCTCCTGTCAACCTCCCTCAGTGAGAATGGCCAGATAAGTCAATTCCACTATGCAATTGTTGTAGCTGGAATTGTGTATATAGGATCCACTTTCAGGTCTAGTGTAGACCTGCCCTTAAAGCTAATTGATGTCTTTCCACAGACTTTCAGTGGGCTCTTGATCAGGTCCTACTGCCGGGGAGTAAGAGACACAAATTCTAGTCTAGTTGACCCCTCCGTGCCTTGGTTTCTCATGTGCACATATTAGTATAGATCATCTCAAAAGACAGAGTAGATTCTTTCAAGCCTCCTAAACTGCACACAAAATGTATGTAAGTTTTTGCTTGTGTATTCCAAACTCACTTTGGACAGGATTCTGTGTGTTCAAAGTGGTAAGTGCAGGCAAGATTACCATTTTAGACACACAAATCTGGGATTCTGTGCACTCAGAGAGATGCCCATGAAGATTTGCAAGGCCCGATTCAGAAGATTCATTTGGTATTTTGGTTCTAGTGAAATTGCATGGGGGAAAACAAGACCTCAATTTGGCTTCTGTGCTGTAGAGGGTGTTTTTAATTAATAACCTGCAGAGATGGGAGGAGCTATTTAATTATCCTCTTTAATAATTAGCCATCCAGAAGTGCAAAACACACAAATAAATAAAAGGTAAAAGGGACTTATGCTTCTTAAACATTATGCATCAAAAGATTCAAAGAGCAGGAAAGTTCATGTGTAATCTTTACCCAGAGACCAGGGGGATGGGACACTTTGATCTTCCTGCTCTGTATAATTACGGAATCTCTCACTATTAAACAGAGGCAGGTACGTGTTCAGATGAATGGGAGAGTCTCTTATCAACACTTCAATCGCTGCAGTTTACTCAATGAGTTCATGTCTCAGGGATTGTTTAAAGTTGGTTCATTTCTTAGCACCGCTGGCAAGGAGAGGAGACGACAAAAGAGCCAGCTGCTCTAGAGAGAGCAGGAGTGAGTAACTGAATATTAAAACTAGACCTATAAATATTTAGACCCCTGTGTCAAATTGTGACAGGAACAGTGCTATAAAACTGGAGAGGAGGGAGCAGCTTTCATGCCACAAGGCGCTGCTAATGAGCTGTGAAACCAGATGTGTTGTGAGATGAACATCATTTCCCTCTCCTCATCTGCACTGCTGCTTAGCTCCCTGTATCACTCCTGCTATTAATGCATCCCCTCAGCCTGCTGCCAATCATGCTTCACACTCCTGTGCTGCTCAGGTGAGCTCCCCTACATAGGTGGTGATGGGTATGGGATAAATGGTAATAAAGCTAGATATGCTATTTAACCTATGAGGAAGAACATTCCTTAAAGACTTTGGGCAAGTCCCTTTAAACTCTCTGACCTGCAGTTGCAAAATGAGGATAACCGCACTCCCTAGCTCACAGAGGGGTTGGGAGGGTAAATACATTACAGACACGAGGAGCAGAGAAGTAGAGCCCTTCGCAGATACAAAACTTATATAGGTTGAACTGCTCTCGCTTGGCACCCTTGGGCCCTGACCGGTGCCAGACAAGAGAATTTGCTGAACCATGGGAAGTCAATATTATCTAGCATATGACCAACACTTCCACTGTTTACTGGGTTCTTAGAAGACATTTAGGGGTAAATTACAGTTAAATAACAGCACAGAACACAGAGCCCGGATCGGTGGCTGTAAACAAACTTTATGGAACTTCAAGAAACTTGGCCACACCCATGATAAGTAGTTGTCCAGCTAACTAAAATCATTCCAGATTACAGATGGTGCCGGACAAGAGAATTTCAGATTAGAGAAGTTCAATCTGTGTCTGCAGATGTGACTGTCTGCAGACGTAAATCATACCTGCAGAGCGGCAGGGCTCTACCAGCCACCACAGTGACAAAAGCAGCTGCCTGGGTACCTGCTGCTCCCAGGAGTCAGTGCACCATGCTGACAGCTCCTCTGGTGAGGCGGTACTGCCCCAGCCCCTCCCACTATATAAGCATGACCAGGCCATGGCAGATTTACATGAGGGCAAAGGGGACGGTTACCCCCAGGCATGAAGGGACCCCAAGACTCTATAACTCTGTTTTGTTTAAACAATTCAATTTAATGGAACGAAAGAAATGTGTCATGTCCTTCTTATTTTAAAATAAATTTCAGTGTCATTTTATGATGCAGCATGAGGAATAATAAGAACGAATAGATTTTAAAGCATAAATCCATTGATATTTTAATATATTGTGGGGGAGCTTGTGACTATGCTGTCCCTTGGCCCCCGCTGTGCTTAATCTGTTCCTGCGACCCAGGACAGCTGCCAGTGCTCCTGCCGGTGGGCAGGCCGGGAACGTTGCCAGTGTGTGGTGCTGGCTTCTGAGCGTGGCAGCCTTCCAGGCTGTTGCATTTCCTGGTAGAGCTTTGCAGCTCCACGGACACCAATTTGCATCTGTGGATGTACGTTTTTTATCCACATAGGGCGCCTCTGATAAAATTGTCTGGTGATCATAGTCCCCTGTCACTGCGCATTTTAGTCCTTCTTTGATTTCAGGATTTTGGATCATATTTTCACAGAATCACAGAATCACAGGGCTGGAAGGGACCTCAGGAGGTCATCTCGTCCAGCCCCCTGCTTCAAGCAGGACCAACCCCCGCTAAGTCATCCCGGCCACGACCTTGTCAAGCCGGGACTTAAAAACCTCGAGGGATGGAGACTCCCCCACCTCTCTAGGCAACGCATTCCAGTGCTTCACCATCCTCCTGATGAAGTACTTTTTCCTAATATCCAACCTACTCCTCTCCCTCTTCAACTTCAGACCATTACTCCTTGTTCTGTCTTCTGACACGACCGAGAACAGTTTCTCACCCTCCTCTTTAGCGCTCCCCTTCAGGAAGTTGAAGGCTGCTATTAAATCAGCCCTTAGTCTCTCGTCTGTAACCTAAACAAGCCCAAATCCCTCAGCCTCTCCTCATAGGTCTTGTGCTCAAGCCCCTTAATAATTTTTGTTGCCCTCTGCTGAACCTGCTCCAGCAAATCTACATCCTTTTCCTAATGGGGGGCTCAAAACTGGGCACAATATTCCAGCTGTGGCCTCACTAGTGCCGAATAGATTACACACTGGTGTAATGAAATCTTCCCTTCACTGTTAGCAAAGGAGCATGAGGCTTCTAAGGGAGAGGTATGGTAACATCCACATAGGCTATAGAGATAGACAGCCATCAGGACAGGCTTAGTAACAAGAAGGAATGAGAACCTGCAGCACAAGGGCAGCATGCGGCCCATTGAGTTCTATGTGTGGCTTGCCAGACATTTTGTTTCCCATTGCCCATGCCCAGGGTTGCCAGATTTGGCTGGTTCTCATCCACATAGTTCTTTTCCTTACCAGTATTACTGAAGTGACACACACTGAATGGCACAGGAAGTGAGGCGGGGTGCTGGTTGCACACAACATTGCGAGAGCCAGGCTCTCCCTCTGCATCCAATCCAAGTGCTGCTGTGGTACAATCAGCACTTCCTGCAAATTCTAGACATGCAAGCGCAGGCAGCAAAACTACCCTATCCCAGGAGATGGTCTTGGTTACAACAATCTTGCAGCCCACTGAGATGAAGGAGGGCCACTCCTGCCACCCACTCCTAAGCCTCGATTGTCCCTGACTGAGCTGTAACCTTACAGTTGTTCTATGCTCATATCCCAGAATTTGGTTTTATTAGCTGAAAATAATAAAAACAGGAGGAGACAGGTTCCCTTCCCTCCTACCCTGCATCCCACTCCATTGTTGATACCTATAGATGTCCATGGCATCAGAGCGTGGGTGCTAGAGATGATGTCATATGAGTTTCATAGAATTCATTGTAGGACTAAATTTAATCCCCTTTGGCAACAATATGTTTGCTTCACTAAAGAAGACAATTCACATATTAGGGGTGTCTAAATTTAGAGAGTGTTCTGCAGTCGTTTTGCAGTATTTTTGTATTATGAGGTGTTTTGTAATTACATATTTGTATTTTTTAAAAAACCTTTAATTTGTTTTAAAAGGGGGAGACCGAGAAGAAAGTTTTAGACAGAAAGCCAGGAAACATGTTCTGTACAATCACCATAATCCCAGTCCTGGGGCAGGGTCCCAGGCACTGTATAAAACAGCCATACAAAAAAGTAAATAAAATCGAGAATTCCAACTCCACACTCAACTTCCCTTAAATTGTGGAATTTACATGTTTTGCTAAGAGGGTGAAGGTGGCAGGGAATCAATAATAAAATATTGATTTTATTTAATAAATAAAATAACCCTCAACACAATGTATTGTGGACTGCACTTGAACTTTTAGGAGGAGTTTGTGACAAGCCCATTATAAAGCATGTAAATATTTATAAAATATCTCAGTACATGAAATCTTGGCCCCATAAAAGTCAAAGTCAAACTGCCATTGAGTTTATTGGAGCTAGGATTTCACCCTAAACCATAAACACGATAGAAAAGAGAGCACAGAAGAACAGTCCAATAGAGAATCGAGGGTTTACGGAGCTTGATTGCTTCCTTCTCCATTTTTCACTTTGGGCTCCATCCTCCCTTCACTTATGGCAATAGGGCTGTGGCCACACCTGGCTAAAACTTTGAAATGTCCATGCTAATGGCCAAATCAAAGAATACTAATGAAGGTCTGAAATGAATATTCAGTGCCTCATTAGCATGCTGCCGCCCACAGCGCCTTGAATGTGCTGCTCTCAAATGCACGCGGCTCAGCTATATGAGGGTCCTTTTCGAAAGGACCCTGTGCATTTCAAAATGCCCTTATCCCTCTCGTGGGGTCCTTTCGAAAAGGAGCCCCGTGTAGCCAAGCCACGCGCATTCGAAAGCAGCACTTTCAAAGCGCCGTGGCTGGCAGCATGCTAATGAGGCACTGAATATTCATTTCAGACCTTCATTAGTATTCTTTGATTTGGCCATTAGCATGGCCATTTCGAAGTTTTGGCCAAGTGTGGCCACAACCTGGGAGTTTGGCTTGTGGCTTGCAAGAGGCTGGAAGTATGGCCTGCTGCTCCTTTGCTTTTGTGCTATCTAGGCTAGATTCTGGGTGGAGTAAATTTATCTAATTTGTTTGGCTACAGTGGTTCTGCCCTAACGTGCCCTCAACTAGAATCTGTCCCTCTGAATTTCATTTTTACTCTGCCCAATTCTAAGTTCTACCTAGCGTCACATTTTCCCAGCGGATGTTCTTCTCTTTCTTCCTTTTGCTCCTTTCTTCATAGCCAAACATGAACCTCTGAGATCAAGTTGAACTTTCCAATGTACCATGACCAAGGGAGTTTGAAATTTGGCAAATGTGTTTACCCATCCCGGATAAGGATGCATTTCAGGAAGTGCCAGTCACTCAGAGTTTTATCCAATTTCCTTTAATGTCAACTGGAGTTTTTCCATTGACTTCAGCAGGAGTTGAATCAGACCCATAGACTGCATCAATTCTCGTGTTGTATAGAAGCACATGATCTTTGGCCTCCGGAATCATCAGAAATAATTTGGAAGGACACAGTGTAGATAACTCCCCGTCCCCTCATGCTTCATCAAAAACAGAAGCCATGTCCACTGACTCACAGCCTGGGATTGGCTGAAATCTTTGTAGCTGGCTTGGTAATTGGAAGTTTCAATAGTCTCTATTTTTCACAAAACTGTCTCTTCTTCCATTTAAAAATGCTTTATAATGTGATTGATTGATCATGTGAAATGTTATTTGTGTGAAATTGTTGCCATTCTTTAGCCACTGTTTCAGTATTGAATTATACTGTCATACCTATCATCGACAACTTTGTAGCCAAATAATGCTGATTTGGCAGGTTCAGTGGTGGGTATCCATGTTCCACTTGGTATTGCAAGAATAGGTAGAGGTATGCTTGGGATCCCTTACTCAAAATAAATTTGCACGTACATTGATTTGTATTTTTCTGAAGATTAGAATTGCCTGTGTGTGATAAAAACTTCTTCCTGGGCCTTTTCCCTTTTTACTTTGGTCCATTTCACGACCCAGAAATTTTGTGAGTCACAGAATCTCAAAGGTCACTCCGAACGTTCAGTGGAAAAATTGCTGTAAATGTAATAACCTCTCAACTTGCTGGCTTATTTCAACCAATGGGGTTGCAGCATACAAATGAGTGACAGATGGGTGATGAAAAGGAAGCAAGAAGGTAGAGGACATCACGAGATAACTATGCACCAGTGTGCAGAGTTGTGCTGGTCTGATGCAGCCGTGGTAAAAGAGAGATTAAAAAAGAGGATGAAGGAGCTATCGGTATGGGGTGACTTTCTCACCATTCCACAGGGGGCTGTAGGTGGACAAAAGGGAGACAAGTAGGCTGGGATGACAGAGCCACCAAGACATAGAATGCTCACCGGGCAGAGAATCCAAAAGACATGGAATCTCAGTAACTTTCACAAGTACAGGCTGTACCTCCCTAAACCAGGAATATCTGGTCCAGCTGGATCAGAGAACCCTGGGGCTGGGCAAGAGCCCAGTGGCTTGAGAGCCAGTGTCCAGCAACACTGGGTTCAGAGCCGACATGCAGGCTAGCGGCCTGGCTGGGGCTGCTATTTTATTGCACCTTTTATTTGAAAAGCCCCCATCACTTGGTAGGCATTAGGTAGTTCAACCTCACATCCCCTCTGGGTGAGGGAGGGAAGTATTGCTCCTATTTCACAGATAAGGAAACAGGTCGAGAGAGATGTTTTATCGCAGCCTAGATAGTGAATCATTAGCAAAGCCAGGCACAGAGCCCTGATTCACGCTCTCCAAGTCTGTCCATTACATCATGGCTTCCCTGTCTAGCTCCATAAACAGGGTTTGATGCTGAATTGGTACCTCTGGCCCTTCAGCTGTTTGACATGGGACTGTGACTCTGCTGGTATCATGCACTGGGGCACCTTGGTCTTACATACCAGTCTATTGAAATGTCATTACATCATCCACTAACTATTTGGTACATGTGCATGAAAGGGGAAAGGGAGGGAAGGATGCAGAGGAGCTTAGGTGAGTGGTGGTGGCATGGGGAGCCAATGACAGGGGGCCCCTCCCCTCATATGGGTTTGTTCAGATCCTAAGGGCGCCAGACCAGGGAGGGCCGATCTGTATCAAATACATGAGGGAATCCTACATGGGTGAGCAGCATCTTCCAGCCACTGTATTTTAACTGCTAGCAAATACCTAAGCTCCCCTGCATCCTTTCCCTCCCACACACGCATGCTACATTGTTAGTGGATGATAATGACTTGGTTCAACAGACTGACGGTATATGAGATCAACGTGCTCCAGTTCCAAACCATGTGAAACAGAGCTGAAGGGGCCAAAAGTACCAATTCAGCATCAAACCCTGTTTATGCAGCTAGAGGTACCTCTGATATAATCGATAGACTAGGGCTAAAGCCACACGAGCAAGTTTTGCCAACAAAACTGGTGGAAAGTCCACACACAAACTACGTTTTGTTGACAGTATGTCGACAAAAGTTGGTGCTTCCGCTGGCAACCTTCTGCCTCTCCCAGATGAAGAAGAGTGCCTTTTGTTGACAGGTTCTGTATGGATGCTCTGGGGTGGCCTTCTCTCAACAGATAGGGTGTCCTGTCTGCTGTGCTTCTGGGTGCCTGTTTTGTCGCGTTTGGGCAGTCCGACTGCTCTATCCACAGAGCTGAGTGCTTTTCTGATTGGCCTTTGTGTGTGGCTACACTCTGTCGACAGAAGTTTTGTCGGAAAATCTCTTCCCACAGTGACTTCTGTCGATAGATTGTTGCCATGTAACCGTAGCTTAGGAAAACATGAATCAGGGCTCTGTGCCTGGCTTTGCTCATGACACTATGTAGCCTGGGACTCTCTCAACCTGTGTCTTTAGCTGTGAATTAGGAACAATTCTTCCCTCCCCCACCCAGAGGGGATGTGAGGTTGAATTAATTATTGCCTAGCAAGTGATGGGGGGAGGCCAGATAAAAGATGCAACAAAACAGCAGTGTATTATTAGGATAACCAAAATTTTGCTATTAACATCTTGGGGGTGAGGGAGGCAGCACAAGTTCTCTTGTCAAATGCAAGGAGTGAGGGTGAATTGCAGAACTTTTGGCAAGAAGGAGGCAACCCAGCAAGAAAAAAAGTCATAAAATACCATTCAGAGAGGAGAACATGGAGTATTTTGGAGAAGAGTTTATGAGCAGTAGGTCCTCATGGGGGTTTATAAGAACATAAGAACAGCAATACTGCATCAGAACAATGGTCTGTGTATCCCAGCATCCTGTGTCAGATTTCAGAGGGAATGACCAGACCAGGGCAATCACTGAGTGATCCATCCCCTATAACCCACTCTCAGCTTCTGTCATTTAAAGGCTAGGGGCACCCAGAGCATGTGGTTGCAACCCTCACCATCTTGGCTAACAGCCACTGATACACCTATTCTCCATGAACTTATCTCATTTTTTAACCTCATGACGTTTTTGGCCTTCACATTGTCCTCTGGGGAAGAGTTTCACAAGTTGACTATGTGCTGTGATCTCTCTCTCTCTGTCTCCCTTTAGCCCAGGACAATGTATTCTATCCATGGTGAAAGCATATTCACTAGAGACCTTTTTGTAAAGTGACACTTTAAAACACAGAGGTAAAAGTGTGGCTAACTCTCAAAGGGTGAAATCTGGGCCCCAGGGAAGTCAACAGCAAAATTCCCATTGGTTTCCCCCTAACAGATTAGCATCATCAAGGCATCAGATATCACAAGTTCTATTATAAGGTGATATTGTGTGATTGCAGCTGGAGTCACAGTAATTATCGTCTATCTTGTAAACACACTCGGTCCTTTTCCCCAACACAATTTCTCTCACTATTAAGCTGTGAAACTCTTTATGGAACAACACACTGACGAGTCCCCCCACTGTCAATTCATTATACCCCTGGCATTTAACCTAATTCTCAGTTTCTAGGCCATGTGTGACTGATGTAGATAGCTGAGGGAGTTATTCATAGACAGATTATGTAACTGCAGGCTGCAGAAAGGCTTTCAAGTGGCAGCTTTCAAATAAATGATCTGAGAGAATCTCTTTGGGTTTTTATTCTTCATTCTTTATTCAAGCTTTTTGGATCTGCTTTTCAAAGGCAGCGAGCACACGACTGCAACAGAAGTGAAGAGAGTGGCAAACTCAGAGCTCCTCTATCACTCAAGCCTTTTATGTTTTATGGGCTATGTTTTCGTTTCACTGGCGGCAAGAAGAGAGCAGGGAGGATGAGCTGACACCTGGATTCTAGACTGTGGATGGAGTAAGGGTCTCAACTTTTTGAAACTCAGTGAAAAGGAGTTTGGGTCTGATGAGAGGTACATACACGGGTGTGCAGTTTGTATAGTCAGGGTGCGGAGAGCCACGGAATCAAACTCTAAAGTCCACATATGATGGAAACCACTTCAAGCCACCAGCTGTGGTAGCACCCCTAGCATCGATGGGCAGGGGGAGCCAGTTTCAGTGAAAGCAGTAAGACCCGGATGCTCTTTAGATAGTGAAAATAAACAGGATCTGCGTGTCCAGTGCAGGTTTTGGACAGACAGAATAAAACCTTTTTGCCAGAAGCTGGAAATGAATGACAGGAAGGATTGATTGATGATTACTACTTCTGTTCATTTCCTGTGGGGCACACGGCATTGACCACTGTAGGAAGATAGGACACTGGGTTAGATAGACCTTGGTCTGACCCCAGTGTGGCTGTTCTTATGTTCACTGGTGGTTAGTGATGATATACAAATTCTGGGAAAATTCCACTCTGAATCTGGAGTGTAGCTTTATAACTGGTCCCAAACTCTTCAGAAACCTCAGATCCTAACACCCTGTATCATTCTTTAAGTCCAGATCCAAAGCTGAATTTTGCAGTTCTCTATATTGATACTGCCTTGGTTGCTCATATGATGTTCAGTCTCCATGGCCCATTCACTCCATGGTCTTGTCTGATGAGACAGCAGATAAGAGGGACTAATGCAGTGGTGGCTTTTTTATAACGGGGACAGCCAGACACAGGGGATGGTCCTGGGCACAGACCACTAAATTTTTTCACATAAAGTTTTTTTACCTAGAGCACCACTGGAGAAGGCCTTTGGGTGTCATACGCCTTGTCAACATCCAAACCAGCCTCCCCAGAGATGGAAGGATCCAAGTTCTAAGCCAATGAATTCCCTTGAATCTATTAATCACTTCTCATGTAATTGCTTCTCATGCTAACCATTTTTGGGCCATGCATTTAGACAAGGTGAAAGTTAATCAGATAGAAATTGTCCACTGAAAAGTTGCTAGTTCACATTCTGGTTGGATGATTGCTTTGTCATCGTTGTTGAAAGTGACAATAGGGTAATGTGGCTTTGGGGGTTTCTGCTTTGTTAGGGCTGCACACAAATGCTGCATCATGTTAATGTATTGTGATTGTTGAAGTTGTACAAACATCCCCACAGACCCACAAGTATATCAGTATACAGATGTTCCCACAGTGATTGCTTATTCCCTGGCTGGAATGGAAAGAAGCTATATTGGTATACATCACCTTTATACAAGAATAACTGATTTCACACTTGGGGTTATACTAGTATAACTATGTTGGTTAAATATCACGGCTCCTTAGTAGCATATTTATACTGGTACATAATCTGTACAGAGGCCACACCTTAGAAATCCAACTCTGTAATTAGAGCTCTGGAAATGTGAAGAACCACCTTTCAGGGTTACTGTGCACCTAACTATCCCTCCCCATCTATCTTCTTCAGACCACAGGCAGGCAATTGGCCTATATCAGCATCGCAGATGACATCACATTAACATTATGATCACTGAGCCCAACTTTTAGATGTTATGGCTTCAGGGCAAGATGCAGATGCTCCATCTATTACCTTAACAAAAAACGTCTGTAAGAGAAAATGGCCATGCTTACCACACATCTTAACAATCAAAAGGCCCCTATACTTTTCAGGTAGGAGAGACAGAATGCACGTGTTTGTAGAATATAATGTGACAAGTGCTGTGCAGGTGAAATGCAGAGGGCTCACACGCATCTGACTAAGTGGGATTTTGCCCATGAAAGCGTATGCTCCAAAATACCTGTTAGTCTATAAGGTGCCACAGGACTTCTCGTTTTTCCAAAGGGCTTGATTCATCCTTGTGTTTCTGCAGTAATACAGCTGAGGCAGGTTCTTTTGTAGAGAGGAGGGGTATAAGATTCAAAATCCTTCCTAGGATGATGATGATCTTGAGTGGACCCCAGCTCTTAATTTCCATAGTCTAACTGCTTCTCCAGCACACAAAGGAGAAGCTCCCAGCCAGTAGCCACAAAATCTTCCTGTGAGAAAAAAGGAGTAGCAGCAAAGGATGTATTTTACACACTCACACAAAGCCCTATGGACAAACCCCTGCTGAGACGAACTGAAATAACTGGTACAGCAGACAAGCATCTGATGAAGTGAGTCTGTGCTCACGACAGCTCATGCTCAAAACTTTTCTGTTAGTCTATAAGGTGCCACAGGACCCTTTGTTGCTGTTACAGATCCAGACTAACACGGCTACCCCTCTGATACTTGGTACAGCAGAAGCAGTGTGATGGCTAGAGCCCTCCGTGGTTACAAAATTGTAGCTGCATCCACTAAAACGAGCCACAGATATTTGCATCCACATCCATGGAAGCAGATACCCGTGGGTATGAAGTGGATGTGTGAGGGTTTGTAGGACTCTAGCAATGGCTGTCCTCTGGGCCAACACACCTGGGATTTCAAAAGCCAAGGCTTGGGCTAAAGGGTCAAGGTGCCGCAGCTGGAAGCTGTAACAACCCATAGCTTTGTTGGCTCAACACAGAACAGAACCAGCCACATACCAGGGGTGAGGGACATAGAAGCTGCTGAGGGGGCAAGAGGATCTCGGCAGAAACAGGCTCATCAAGTGCCTCACATGACTTGTCACAGAGGAATGGAGGCAAATATTGGCCTCTGCGTGGATTATTTTTTTAGGGTGTCAGGACTCAGGTGAACAACTCATCGCCTCGTCTCTGCACTGCACACAGGCTTCTTTTGGTGAGCATGTGGGCTCTGCACCATCGCAGAATTAAGTCCTGCATGTTCTGTAAAGTGTACAATAATAGATGTTGCTGGAAGAATGAACGGGGAGCAATGGGTGGGGGGGAGAGGTCAAGGCACAGCCTCTTGCTTCTATAATAAGGCTTCTCGCATAAACTGTCTCCATCTGAAACATGGCAAATCTTCCAAACGAATATATTTAACGTGTCAGGAGACGTCTAGTCACCAAGAAACAAACAGTCTGAACCCAGGGCTGGGCGGGGCACTTAGATCTTCCGCCTCTGGAGGCAAGAGTTTGGTTTAACATGGGCAGAAATTCACTTTGTGATCTCCCAGGTTCTTTGACGACAGCAGCATGTGGAGGTGTTTGCAGTGCCCACTAAGTGCCGTGTGCACCCCTGCCATCACTGAGAAGGAAAGAGTCCTAATGCTAATCCCATGCCCTTTACTCAGGTTTTGTTCAGTCTGGACATGGGTGAAACCTCCAGTGGATTTAATTCTGAAAATCTTCATCGCACTAATCATTCCTTGCTCTTGTAAATGCCATTCAGTCAAGTAAGGAGATAGACTAATTGCAGCCTTTGTTTCTGGGCCACAGCTGTGCCAGGACCCGCCCTCTCTCCAGGCCATTCCATTGTATTGTCTCTGGCTACAGCTCTTGCTTGATTTCCCTGGCTGTCTCTGACCAACTCCCCTTTCTGCACCGAGTCACTCACGGCCACAGCAGGAGCAAGTGGGTGCTGTTAATGGCCCATGGGCCAGATCTGGACTTGCCAGCATTTCTATGTGGCCTGCTCAGCTGATCAGAAGAATGTGCTGTAGTGTGTATTCCGCTGCCCCTCCCCGGACCTTGCTCCATTCTGCAGCTGAGCTGCTCCCAGGACCCCCCTACTAGTTGTGTGGATGGTTCCTGGGTCCAGTAGCCCTGCCACTAGACTGGGGGTGGGGTCTTAGCGAGGCCTGTCCACTTCCCAGCATCCAAACAGTACTAGTTGGGTAGAAGTGGGAGCAGAGGGAGGGGAATTCTGAAGTCAGGATAGAACCCAGTTTTCAAATGCAGGTGCCTGGATTTCGATGATCACATCAGCAATTAATCAAGTAAATGCCCATTTACTATACCCTGGAATTAATTTGTCTCTCAGTGTGGGGTGCCCAATGTTTGAAAATTGGATCCATCTCAAAAGGACTTTTAAAAATCATTTGGATAGAAACTTGGAGTTATTTTTTTAACTCTTGTTATAAAAATCTGCGAGAGCAGAGAATTTCAAAAAATACATCCCTGGTCTCCCCCAACCCCTGGGCTCCATCTCTGCAGAGCAGGGACCGGGGACAGGGACACACAGGAGAGCTGCTCCTGTCTGAGGTGTGAATGGTGACTGAGAGGAATCCTTCTTAAAGAGGTACTGCCCTGTTTCTAAGACTTCTCCAGGATCCAGCTCTCTCTCCCTCACACTTTTTCTCTAGCCTCCATCCCCACCTGAGGCCCACCCCTTCTAGGGGCTGAGAGCTGGCCTCTGTAATTTCACCGAAATTTGTGAAGTTCTCCCTCCCCCAAAAATTATCATCCACGCGATCTGAGCACTCTGGGATGTCAGGGAAATTCTAATCTATATCCTAATCTGAATTATGGGACTAATCTCCCTGGAAGATACCAGGTGTAATTTACCCTCCTAATGATGGATTAGCATTAAAGGGTTCATCCCTGTCTTCTTCATTCACAGATTGCACATATTTAGGAAGCAGCAAGGTCAAGTGCATATTGGAAAAGGAGCTGCTGAAAATCATGGGCGTTAAGAACAAATGCAGTAGGCAGCACTTCCCTTTCCCTCCTTCTGCTCTTTCTTTAGGCTTATTCGATAGCAGAGTAATAATGATAAATGGTGAGATTTTTCCATGCATGTGCAAGAGGCCCATGAGCAGAGTATCTGAGTGCAGTTTACAAGGTGTGAAATTCAGTGTCTTAACATTTCCAAATAATAACTGCAGGGATGTATTTTTTGAAATTCTCTGCTCTCGCAGATTTTTATAACAAGAGGAAAAGAATAACAATTCCAAGTTTCTATCCAAATGATTTTTAAAAGTACTTTCGAGATGGATCCAATTTTCAAACATCGGGCACCCCACACCGAGAGACAAATTAATTCCAGGGTATAGTAAATGGTCATTTACTTGATTAATTGCTGATGTGATCATCCAAATGCAGGTGTCTGCATTTGAAAACTGGGTTCTATCCTACCTCGAATTTCTGAGAAAGGGAAAGGATTTTGTCTAAATTTATGGTTTTATTTAGATTCTCATCTTTAGACAATTTAGACAATTTATTTGTATTAAGTCTGAAGACCTTCTGAGTGGCACAGTACTTTTATGTACGGTTTGATTCAGGTTGCAATTGTTTTAATGTTATACCCTGTTAGAATCAGACCTTCAGCTGGTACAAATGAATGGAGTTACATGGCTTTATTCTAGTGGAAAAGCATTCCTTCAATACACAGAGGAATACACATCACTGTGCTCTCGGTCCTACTGAAATCAATATCAAAATCCTCCTTGATGGGATCAGGTGCTGTATGAATAATGCTAAGAGACTCCAAGTTCTCACAGCAACAGACGGCTTTGCATTTGTTATGTTGTCTGGCAGCAGGGGGTCTAAAACAATGGGCAGTTTTGGAGGCTGTCATGGCATCAAGGGTCTGCATCTGGTCTGTACGGAGAAATAACTGTCAGTCTTTCCAACAGTAGTTGAAATGACAGGGTATTGTTTCGCAGCATTTCCTAATTATTCAATACAATGGCTCACCATAGACTATTATTACCAATTGGTACTATCATAGCATGTAGAGGCCTCTGCTGAAATCAAGACCTCATTCCCCTAAGTGCTGTACAGACACCTAATAAGACACAGTCCCAGTTACAAAGACCATGTGGCAGAGATGGGCAAATACCAGCCAATGGGCCAGACCTGGGCCCTACCTTTATATTTACTTGCGCCTCTGTAGGCATGGGACGATTACAGCTCTCGGTGGCCATGGATCACTCTACACAGCCAATGGAAACAGCAGGAAGCGGTGCAGACCAGGATGCTGCTTTCTGCTGTGCCCAAGAAGAGCTGCTGTCATCTTATACTTGTGGAGTCACAGGTGAATATAGTGGCAGGGGCCTCCCAGGGACTAGCACTTTTTTATTGCTTCCCCCTGCCCTACTGTCTAGAATGACACAATGGAGGTGACAAACATCATGATCTCCATTGTACAGGAGGGGCACTGAGGCACAGAGAGAATAAATGACTTATGCAGGGTCACACACAAAATCTGTGGCAGAAGCAAGAACAGGACCTCCTGAGTCCTACTCTAGTGCTTCACCTACAAGCCTGTTCTTCCCACATGGGCCAAAAGTTAGAATTGTGCCCAGTGATGGCTGGCACTAGTGACCAGCCTCGCCGTTCTCTGCAGGAAATCACACTGCGGCCCTTGAAGACTGGACAGATCTCATTAGGTTTTTTCTGAACATCATCATTTCCCCGGCCACTTCGTCAGCATCTGAGCCTGAGAATCTGAGAATAAGGGGCAGAACCATGGCAAGCCCTGACCTGATTAGTTACCAGCCTAAACCCAGCTGAGTGTTTCTTATTCCCACCCACGCAACTCCTACGGTCGAGCCACCACAATTCATTTGTGCTGTTCCATTTCCTGGCTGCCTGTCACTGAGAATGGGGCCATGGAGCTGTTGCTTTCTGCATGCCTGGTGAAATTCTACAGGCATCAGGTGGACACACAATCATCCACTTCAAAGCCTCGCTAGGGTCAATGGGGTAACATAGCGGCTTATTCTGTGCCCCCAACCTGTGCACAGCTCCTGCCAACTCTATGGTCCTGCATTTCTGATATGAATAATTCATTAATAGGTGTTTGTTATGGCCACCGTATCTGTCGTGCCCAGGACCTTTACAGGCAGTTTTCTGGCAATACTGACTAAACTAGGGAGGTGCCATTTCCTATCTGATAGATTGGAAACTGAGGAACAAACCGGCAACATGACTTGCCCAAGATCAAATAGGGACTCTCAAAGCCAGGAGTTGAATTCAGCATTCCTGAGTCTCAGCTGATGTCTTTAACCATTAAACCATAGGAGAAGTCTTTTCTGTAAATCACCACACTGTTGTCACCCACAATGTTCCCTGTAAATTGAGTACTTGGGCAGCTGCCCAGAAGAAATTCAGGTGCTCCTCAGCTGGTTATCAGAGCTCCCACAGCCACCCACAGCTGTCAGCATGTGTTTCTGGTGGTGGTGCACTTCTGCACATGCCTTGGTGCACGTAACAAAATTGATTCTACCCATGGATGGACAGAATTAAAGGGAACTCTGACCCCAAATCTCTGCCACTGGTTTCATATTGGATCCCTCCTTCCCATAGGGACCATGCTCTGGACTGCCCATTGCCCACCCTAGGTGATCGAATAGTTCATGTGCTTTTCCATTTCTAGCTTCTGCGGCGCGGGTGCTTTTGATAGCAAAGACCCCCTACTAACCTGGCTCAAGTCTCCCTCTTTCTAATTCTTGCAGCTGCTTCCAGGCTATCTGATGGGGCACTGGTGGATGAAGCAAAGTCCAAAGGGAATACAGCCAATAAGAAAACACCCCCTGAAGTAGATGAACCGAAGGACAAGAATGGGGAGGAACCTCGGGGACCGGGGCCGTTCTTTTACATCGGTGGAGCTAATGGGGCTGGCCTGTAAGTCATTCTCCTCCATAGCCCTCGGGGTAATTAGGTTCAGAGATTGTAAAGCCAGCATGGGTTATGGTCATGTCGATTGACCTCCTGTGTAGCACAGACCTTAGACCCTCACTACTGTGCAGAGTAAGCCCCTAACTTCCATTTAGCTACAGCTTGTCTTTTAGGAAGACATCCCATCTTCATTTCAGTCCTGCCAGTGAGGGAGAATCCAACCTGCAACTTTGCAGTTTGTTTCCAGGGTCAATTATGCTGTTTATACGATAAGTCTCTCTCTTGTCTGAATTTCTCTTGCTTCAACTGTATTTTGTTATACCTTATTCTGCCAGCTTAAAGAACTGTCTGGTATCAGAAATCTATTCCCCTGCAGATATTTGATCATAGCCTACAGATCTCCTGTGCATGTCCTCTTTGATGAGCTAAGTAGATTGAGCTGCTTAAAACTCTCACAATAGGACATTTACACACACCCATACACCCCAACCCTGAGTCATTCTTGCAAATTCCCAATTTGTCAATGTCATTTTTGAGTTGTAGATACCAGAACTGGATGCACAATAGAGACAGACTTTGGGGCCCTGTCACACTCCTTGCTACAGTTCCCTGGACTTTCCAAATTAACTCTTCAAGTACCAGCACATTGGGTTTACAATCACATTACATTTTCCCAGTGGTAATGGCTCTCTTCTCTTCTAATGCACCCTCTAATTTTTTTTCTGTTCACGTGCAGAATAAATTATGTTATATGCACCAAGGCATGGGTGGATGTGCAGCACCAGTAGAAACACATGCTGCCCACCGTGGGTGCTCTGCTAATCAGCTGGGTGGCACCTGACTTTCTCTTGGGTGGCTGCCCAAGCACTCAGCTCACATTTTCTTCACCCTCATATTTGAAGTTTTCGGCAGAGAGATTTCTTGCCAAGCCTCACATTAGACAGGGCTTCCACAAGTACTATTTCCTGCTTCTCCTAACTGAAATAACCCCACCTGAGCTCATCAGCTGACATGAACAAGAGCTGTACCACCACCACCCCTCAAAAGCCCCAGTACTACCCTCCACGTGTATGTGCTAATACCCCAGGGAGGGGTGAGGAGCTGTTTTCCCACCATCCCTCCCACCTTGGGGCTCGATGGTGTTGCTGAGTCAGCCCTCTAGGGACAATTGCAGGGAATTCAGGAACTCTGAGCTAATTACGACTGCGTTAGAAGTGTTTCTATTTTGTTCCTCATACAGGGTGAGCCTCTACTGCAGAAGCAAAGGCTGGCAGCGTATCCATGACAACAAAAGGGAGGATTACAAACTGAAATGGTGCGAGACCAAGAGCCGGGAGACCTATTATAACTTCAAAGAAGGTAAGAGGTCAAAGTGACGGGGACTGGAGCTCGGGAATACTGAGCTACAAGGAGGAGGAGGTTTTGGGGCCTCTGGAAGGGCACCTCTGCAGCAGTGTAGGTGGAACAGAGCTGAACTAGGAGCCATTTTGCAGCAGCTGGTTAAAGATGACCTCAGAGCTGCCTTTCAACAACATGTGGGTGCAGCCTCGACGGAGGAGATGCCACACGCCTTGCTCAGAGGCCATGGTGATGGGGGCAGCATAAAGAACTAGGTGCAGAGAGCGAGCACCCTTTTGGTACTGCCATGGGTGTGCTGCATTTTTATCTGCTGATCTGCACACTCCAAGCTCAGTCCAATTAGGATAAATATAGAGCACCAAATGATGAAGCCAGCCGCCCCCCACCCCCGCCTTCTAGGCAGAGAGGGAAACAGCTCCTTCCCAAGTATTTCTCATGCAATATACAGTGCACATGTGCAGTCTAAAAATTGCCCAGCACAAACCCCAAACCCAGCTATTTCTGGCTGTACAGGGAATAGTCCCATGCTCGGCTGCTCCGGGATAGCAGGTGTATCTTACATCGCTAGTGCTGCACCTTCTGTGTAGGGCCCTCCAAGTGTGTTACGACAGGTGACCATTGTTACTGCTGTTGTAACACCCAGGGAAACCAAGGCCCAAAGCAGAGAAGCTGGAACTTTTAAAAATGGGGTGTGCTTTGGCCTCAGTGGAGCAAGTTATTTAAATTTGCTGGTTTTGATTTTCGGTTCACTTTCCTCTCCCATCCAGTCTTCTCCTGTCCGGCTCCCTGCATATGCCTCTCTGGTGCCTGGTCTCCACTTCCCTTGAGCATGCAGCTCAGCTGTCTGGCTCTCGTCCCGCCACTGGCTTCCTGATAGGTCTAGTCCCTGAGAACCTTCATTCTTCATGGCCCCTCCTCATTCCCAGCTGCAACGATGATGTGTGGACAGCTGGGAGATGCTCCCCACAGCCCACCCAGTGCTCAGCAAAAGACAGATCGATACCACTGGCCTGGGAGACTCGCGGAAGGTCACAAAGATCTGTTGCCACCTCATCTCTTGCTCTTACCAAGAGACAATGCTACACCTGAGCTCTTTTCAAAGCTACCCCTAGTGCCGTAGGAGGTGGCCTGGCAGCATCAGCACCTCCACACCGAGACCAGGGAGCAAGCTGTCTGCTAGCAGAACTTGGTTTCCAGCCTCGGAGATGAAGGGAGCTGCTTTGCCAGATGCCAGCTGAGAAACTGACCCTCAGGAGGAGGAACATTTCACACAAGTTCTCTACCCTTAAATGGGGCTCTGATGGTCAGAGAGAAAAGAAGCCCATGTACCAGGAGTTAGGTAGGGAGGAGTCCCGCAAACTCTAAGCCTCCATGTAAACGGTCCACTAGAGCATTCTGCAGATTGGCACCCCCCAGCGTCGAGTTAAACCTAATCAGCATATCCAGGTTTCTTGGGGCCCAGCCAAATACCCCACAGCTCGTGGGAATAAGGGGACTTCGAAGTAGGCGGGGTCCTTTCGAAAAGCATGAAATCTGATAAGGCACCGGACTGAAGGAGGCCTATGTGAATTCTTCATTTCCTGTACCTTCTCTCCTAGGAGCCCTTGGGCCTTACAGCACCCAACCTCTCTGATAAAGTCTGAGTGCTGGGGCATTAGCGGCCTACAGCTGGCCCAGCTCTGCTAGCCTAGCAAATCCTATGCTTAGAGCATGCAGTTGTGCTCATTCCTTCAGGCAGAGCCATGGCTGGTTAACTCTTTCCCTGCCAATCCATGGTCAGGAGTTTGACATGGTGGTGATGTGCGAGCTATTTGGCCAATTTGTTCCATGAAAACACTGCCCTGTGGCAGGGGGCGTGGGAGGGGGCCACATGACTGGGACACCTCTTGCAGGCAAGAATTCCTCCAGACCCCGGGCAGCAGTTCCGCTGGCCTCTGCCAGGGGGCAGTGTGCACTCCTCTGGGAAGTCACGCCTCTATGAGCAGGTGCAAGGATAAGAGGGCAGGAGACTTTGTGTCACCTGCACCCTGGCCCTCCCCACCTGCACCCCAGCCCACCATGCTGCCTGCATTATCTACCACCAGCTACAGCAGGCCGGAGGGCAAAGTGGAACAGGGGCCCAGCTCTGTACCCCAGAAGTGGCAGGGCCAAGGGCAGAAGAGGCAGAGCCAAGAGTGGAAGGGTTGAGGGCTAAGGTAGTTAGCCCTTAGCACTGCTCAGATATTGGCACTGGCCCCTGCCCAAGTCACCTCAGAGCCACATTTGGCAATGCAGCAGCGCTGTCACCACAGTTCCAAGGGGCCCAGGGCCACTGCCCCACTTTCCCCTCTGTCAGCAGGCATGGTCGCCCTGTGGCTGTCCCCTGAAGGGGACACAGGGGACGAGGAAGGGGTATATAGGAATATCACCATTGCCCTGTAAGCATCAGGTGGCTGCTCCAGTGGCCAAGCAAACTTGCTCAAGAAGAAGAGGAGCTTTCAGGGAGCAGGAGGATGTGGTCCCTCTGCCTTGGGTTTCATGTCAGATTTCAGCTTCTTGGCAAGCTTTTTATGAGATGACGAACTTTATTCTGCAGGCAGGAGTTACTGCTGCCTCCCAGACCAGTCTGAGAGGCCCATGAAGGATATGTTTTGTTTTCCAATGCAGGTGAACAGCTTCTCTACCAGATCCCCAACAACAAGGTCCTCACTACTAAGATTGGCCTTTTGAGCAACCTGAGGGAGTACGAGCGGGTGATGAACAAGATCAGCAAGAACCTGAACCTCAGGTAAGGACTACAAATCACTTTCGGCATTACACAGCCCGACTATAGAAAGATATGCTACTTGGGAGAGGTACGACCTAAATGAGAGGCCAGACAGATGGTCATCTCACTGATGGGATATGCCATCATCCAGAGAGATGGGCTTGTGACACCTAGCCTGGAAATCCTTAGTTCCTCCACCCCATGGTTTAAAGTGACCTCTTCCCGCCACCGGTGTTTATTCAGCATTCTTTAATCTCAACCACTGGGATTAAACTAGGATGAAGCTCTATCCTCTGCTTTGATTTTAGAACTTTTCAGAATCATTTAACTCACCAGCCAGTGCTGTTGGTACAGCCCCACTGGTGATGGACAAAGCAAAGGTTATAATAAAAAGCTATTGGTATGTGCCACCATATTTAACTTTGGCTTCACTTAACATCACTTTAACTCACCTAAATTCTACATCAATTAGCACAATCAGATCTGAGAACACTACGTTTTCTCTTCTTTTCTAAAATCTTGTGTGGTCTTCGCTTCTCCACTGCCTCCATCCACTCACCTTTTGGCCATGGTATTGTAGAAATGCCTGATCCTCAAATATAGCAATTGTAATTAATCCCCCTGCTTGGGTATATGCAGGGAAAAATGAGGTGGGAAGTCCCAAAGCTCTAGAATGTTTTGTAAATATCAGACATGGCAAATTTACCATCTCAGATGCAGCGTCAAATGACCCACAGCAAATACCCTCCTCCATGCTTACCTGAAGCCCTCTTTATTAGTTTGCAGAAATCCTAGGGTGCAAAAAATATCAATGCCAACACAAATTCCATAGGACTCAAGGAAACATTTGGCCTTGAATTAGTACATATTCTCCAGCATTCCTTCCTGGGACTTTTTCCACAATACAAATATGAAAGAGATGCTCTAGTTTTGGCCAAATCTTCTTCAACTTCTGAGAATAAATATTTCTTTACAAGCTGCTCTATGTCTCAAAGCCCGAAAGAGCTTGATGCAATATTTTGAGGGATACACTGCAGACTCAGAGGTCTGATCTAGATTTAAACTTCCCCCAGAGTTGAAGCCGTGATATGAGAGTGTAGCTCATCGCTAGAAGAAATAAAGAAAAAGTAATGATTACTGAGAGCAAAAAGGCAACTTTCCCCAATGGAAATAAATGAGCAGAAGGGAACAGACAAGAAAAAAATCCATAACCCACAGCTACAGTAAGATGTGTACCCCATTTCTTGTCTGATGAGAACTCAAAAGGGGGTGTATGGATTAGAAAAGATTTTCTGGTAGGGATGTTGGCTGGTTGACTGGTAAGCATAACAATAAGCATGAGGCTTACCGGTATGCTTATTGGTTAACTGGTTAACCCAGAGTGGGCAAATACCATCCTGCAGACTGGATCCGGTTCCCCAGGGTTAGCCCTTGGCAGGCTGCTGACAGTGTATTTATCTGCACCTCTGCAGGTGCAGGCAGTCACAGCTCCCACTGGCTGCAGATCATTGTTGCCAGCCAATGGGAGCTGCGGAAAGTGGTGTCCCAATCCATGCTGCCTCCCGCAGCTCCCACTGGCCAGGAATGGTGGTCTGCGGCCAACAGGCGCAGCAATCGCCTGCACCTGAGGAGGAACAGATAAATGTAAAGGTGTCAGCCCACCAGAGGCTAACCCTGGAGAACCCTAGCTGGATCCAAGGCCCTGGTGGGGCCAGCAGTGGAACCCCTGGCTGCAGCTGCAGCAGAACCTAGGTTAAAATGGTTCAGTGATTAAGTGCTGTCGTTTAACCAGTTGGCTGTTTTAACATCTCCACTTTTTGGCTTCTGGAAGGTTCTCCCAAAAGATACTGAAGATGGAAGACTTCTTCCCAGAATCCTTTCGACTGGACATCAAAGACGAAAGAGAAGCTTTCTTTGAGCTCTACAAAGGTGACTGGCCTTTGCTTGGTAGCAGCCAATGATGAGGTCAAATGTTCTGAGTGAAACAATGTTTTCTACAAGGTTTAGTCAGCCCAAATTAATTATGAAGAAACAAACACTCAATGACACTTCTTGCCCACCTTGTGCCCCAGCACCTGCCCTCTCCTTTAGGTACCCCAGAAATCCCTGGTGAGTTAGCAAGGTGCCCCTGGTCTGCCCAAGACTCAATCATGCTATAGTCCCAGCTGCTATTTCAGCCTTTCTTCTGAAGTACCACTAAGGATAAAGAATGAACAATAAATTTCCTGATTCTCCATGAATACCAGCAACATGTAGGATCTACATCTAGACCTGATCAGCGTATGTGATCAACTCATCCCCAATTTCTCTGACATGCAGCCCAAAGGGTATACCCCTTCAACAGTCAGGTGCTTTTAATTGGGCAGGCTATTTATGAGTTCCCCGCCCCACTGTCACTAGCTGTCTGGCAACCGCCCTATAGATATTCCTTTGCACCATACCCCTCCTTCTAGCTGTTCAAACGTTGGATACAGACTCTTGTCAGGTCCCAAGCATAACTTTTTAGACCCAGTACACACTGGTAATACGGTCCCCTCCCACAGACACCACAATTTGCATGGGGCCTGGCCTCTCTAGTCCTCCACACCCCAGTAAAATGTACTTTCACCCTGCCAAGTTGGGGCCCTGACCCTAATCTTGGGCAGTGTTGGACATGCTCCCAACTTACTCCCTTCAGCTATTTCTTTCCTTCGCTAGCTTTTTTGTTTGCCTGCTCCATTCTCCAGCACGTCAGCAAAAGCGTCCTGGAAATTCCCCTGCATTTCGCTCGTGGGCCCCAAAGTCAGTTCTGCAAAGCTAATGATGTCAGGAGTGGTGTTCCCTGTAAGATGAGCACTTGGGGAGCTGCCCAGGAGAGATTTAGGTGCTGCTCAGCTGGTTAGCAGGTTGCTCACGGCTACCCACAGCAGGCAGCGTGTGCTTCTGCTGGTGGTGCACATTTGTGCATGTCTTTGTGCACATAAAATTTATTCTGCACATGGGTGGAAAAATTTACAGGGAACATTGGTTAGGAGGAAACCGATACAGGTGAACAAGGCCTTCCCAGCTGTCAGTAGTGCTATTTCTCAACCGCTGAGCACTCAGCAGACAAAGCATATTTCGGACTTGAAGTCAGACCCTGCAGTGTAAGCAATTACCTGCTGTCAGCCTGCCCCAGTGTAACCTCTAAGTAGCCAATGTATCCTTGCACTGAGCTACTAGGACATAGTGGTATCAATATATTAACCAGTTATCACAGAGCTCAGATCCAGTGGCACAGCCTGCCGCCAGATCTAGAATGACCCCACTTTGTGGGCATGGTCTGATCTTGCTTTATCCCCAGACTCCTTTTTTTTGTCAGACAGGATCATTAAATAGCTATTCAAATGAGCATGGCTCAGTGCCCAATAATTAAAGTGCATCAGTGTCACGGGATAACACATTCTAGGAATAGACAGTATCCGTACCAAGCCTAGAGGCTAACAAACACTCTTCCATCTGCAGACACACAGATTTGGATCTGCAAACCCACCAGCTCCAACCAAGGTCGAGGGATTTTCCTGCTTAAAAACCAAGCAGGGGTCAAGTCACTCCAGGCCAGGCTCCAGAGCATCGAGGAGGATCCTCTGTACAAGAAGGTGCCATACAAAGCTCCCCAGGCAAGAATAGTGCAAAGGTAGAGCATGCAGTGGGTTGGCGCACCATTGCTTCTCTTTGCAAACCAGGCCGTGCTGGAGACAAAGGGGCAGAAGGGTGTTCTCATGAGGATGGTGCAGAACTTCCAGCAGAAACAGCTGGATTGCCCACCTGAATCTGCCACAAGTGTAAACTGCTTTGCTTCACTTCGCTTCTCTTGGCCAAATCCAGACCCCCTTGCTCTTCTCCCACTCAGACCTTTACAAGGCGAACTCCCCCTGATGTCAGGTTGGAAACTGAAAAAGAATTGGTTCTGGCACTCTCCTCCCCTGTGCAATCCAGTGCCCCGTCTAGTCAAGTGTTACCAAAAGCACCCATCCGAACACTGCATAGAATCATAGGATCATAGAACACTAGAACTGGAAGGGACCTCGAGAGGTCATTGAGTCCAGTCCCCTGCCCTAATGGCACAACCAAGCACCATCTAAATCATGCCTGTTAGATGTTTATCCAACATGTTCTTAAATATCTCTAGTGTTAGCAACTCTACAACCACCCTAAGCAATTTATTCCAGCACTTAATCACCATGTCCATTAGGAAATTTTTCCTAATGATCAATCTAAACCTCCCTTGCTGCAATTTAAGTCCATTGCTTCTTGTCAATTTTTCTCCCTCCTCCTTGTAAGCCTCTTTTAGATACTTGAAAGCCCAGTTCGTTCAGTCTTTCCCCCTAGTTCATTTTCTGTAGATGTTTAATCATTCTTGTTGCCCTTTTCTGGACCTTTTCCAATTTCTCCACCTCTTTCATGATATATGGTGTCCAGAACTGGACACAATACTCCAACTGAGGCCTAATCAGCACAGAGTAAAGTGGAAGAATGACTTCTAGTGTCTTGCTCACAACACTCCTGTTAATACATCCCAGAATCATATTTGCTTGTTTTGCAACAGTATCACATTGTTTTCTCATATTTAACTCGTGGTCCACTATGACCCCTGGATACCTTTCTGCAGTACTCCTTGCTAGACAGTCACTTCCCGTTCTGTATGTATGAAGCTGATTGTTCCTTCCTCAGTGGAGTACTTTGCATTTGTCCTTATTAAACTTCATCCTGTTTACCTCAGACCATTTCTCCAGTTTGTCCAGTTCACTTTGAATTCTGACTGTGTCCTCCAAAGCAGTTGCAACCCCTCCCACCTTGGTCTGATCTGCAAACTTACTAAGTGTACTTTCTATGCCAATATCTTAATTGTTGGTGAAAATGTCCCCTCTCAGCCTTCTCTTTTCCAAACCAAACAAGCCTGATTCAGAAACAACCCCATGTCTGAGAGCATCTCTATGGGCCTGGGCCTGCGCCCCAAGAATTCAGTAGAGAGTTGCCAGCAGACCTCCATGGTCACTCAGTCAGGTCTAATTAACCATAACATCAGGTCATAGCTCTTTAGGGGTCCACCCTGTATCTTCAGTGGTAGTTTCAGACTCACTACATGTGAGTAGGGGGACTATTTCTCAAGAGTCAGATCCTTGGTATTGAACAAGAGATTTGAGAGAATCTCCATCTGCCAATGTAAGAATGACTTCCAAAGACCAGATGCTACAGCCTCACACCTGACAAAAGCCTTGTATAGAGTTGTTTCAATTAGGTATTGTCCCAGCTTGTTATACCATGCCAAGATCCCACACACTGCACAGCTTTAGCATCTGTTCTACCTATTCTACACCTTCTGTATATCTGTTGTAGTCCGCCTGGTAACTCTGAGTAGCTTGACCTCACACAGGAATTGCTATTGTAGAGGCTCAAAAGAGGCACATGCTTTCTTTGTAAGAACTTCATAGCTGATGATTTTTTTTTTTAAAGCCAAAGCTCAGAGAGGAGTCACTGGCTACCAAATGGTATTGCTGTTTCCTTCTAATGGCTCTGCAACTGTCATACTCCAGGGCACTGCAAAACCATCACATTGATTTCTTTTGTACAGCAGATCTGTCTTATCAGTTGCATCCCAAAATGCTCTGCTGAGCTGAATACCATAGCAGCAGCAGCAGGAGAGGGAAGTTAGACTAACAGAAGCAAGAGAGAAAGTTTTCAGTTGAGATTTGAAAAGAGATGGGAAACTGATGAGTGGAAAGGTGCAAGAAGAAACACCAGCTGGGCTCTGCGGAAGAGCAAGCACTTCTCCAAAATGGCCAAGTCTGTGTGTAGGGACCTAAGGACCTAAATAAAGAGATCCCAAGCTGCTAATTACCTACATGCAAACAGCAGATGCTATTCAGCAAGTTGGCAGCTATCAGAGGGGGAGCTGTGTTAGTCTGTATCTGCAAAAACAGTGAGGAGTCCCATGGCACTGTAAAGGCAAACTGATTTATTTGGCCATAAGTTTTTGTGGGCAAACTATTCATCTTTAAGGTGCCACAGGACTTCTCATTATTCAGCAAGTTGTGGGTTAGATTTCAAACAATCAATGCAGCAAAACTTGTACAAGAAGCCCTTACTTAGTAATCTCCTGCTCTAAGACAGTGCCCCAAACTGTCCCCGGAAAAACAGGGGAATGTTTCGAAATGGATGACAGGAAAAGGATCGTTCAATAACTACCTGTTCTGTTCACTCCCTCTGGGGTATCTGGCATTGACCATGTGTGGATGACAGGACACTGATCTAGATGGACCTTTGATCTGACCCAGTATGGCCGTTCTTAGGTGAAAAGCACTCAGCTGTCGCTTTGCACCTATGTTCCCACAGAAGTCAATGGGAGTCATTTTACTATGAGCAGAAACATAGCCATCCATGACAGCCTGTGAAAATCCACACCCATAATACAAAACTTGGCTCCCTCTTTACTAGATACATGCATCTTAACCAACCAGTTGGTTCCCTGAGCAGTTGTGTAAGACAAAATTCATTCCATTGTACAGATGGTGCTTGAGAATTATTATCATCTATTATTTGCATTACTGTA
Source organism: Carettochelys insculpta (assembly GCF_033958435.1). Taxonomy (NCBI): domain Eukaryota; kingdom Metazoa; phylum Chordata; order Testudines; family Carettochelyidae; genus Carettochelys; species Carettochelys insculpta. The sequence goes on from NC_134159.1 coordinate 14,752,272, forward strand.
GCTTTTAGGAGCCCTACTGTTGACCAGTGTTCCCGCTAAGTATTTTTCCAACTGTGGGTGGAATAAATTTTGTTGTGTGCATGAAGCCATGTGTGCACGTGCACCACCAGTCGAAACACGTGCTGCCTGCTGTAGGTGGCTGTGGGCCCTTTGCTGATCAGCTGGGTGGCTCCTGAATCTCTCCTGGGTGGCTGCCCAAGTGCTCAGCTTAGAGGGAACACTAGTCTTGGCCTTGTACTCCCTTACAGTTGGTGCTGTACAAATACAAAACAAAATATAATCCCTGTTCTAAAGAATACAGCTGGATGTAAAGAAGAATTCTTAACTGCATAAAGTCTGTCCTCATTCACTCTGAGTCTCTAGGCAATTCACTAAGCTGTTCTCAGTTCCCTGTCTTTGAAATTGTGATGGGAAACACTCTGCTCCCAAGTGACAGTCGGATTGAGGTTTTTTTTTTCTTGAATGAGAGAAACTACAGAACCACAAGGTTTTGTCTTTATTCATATAGGCTATGTCTACAATGGAAGCATCTCTTTACAGAAGTTACTGTTGACAGAAGTTTTGTCAGAACATCTTTTCCAACAGATTACATCTACGCATAAAAGCAGATTGATCTTTTGACCCTCTCTGTAGACAAAAGGGCCCCCCAAGAGCATCTACACGGCTATTTTGTCAACAGTTTTGGTCGACAAAACACACTTTGTGTGTAGACGCTCCTCGAGTTTTGTCAACAAAACTATCTAGTGTAGGCGTAGCCATAGTGAGCTGCAATTCACAGACCCCCATCCTGACTTTTCTGGGTCAGCCTGGATTCCAAGTGGTTGTTTTGTTCAGTAATCTTGAAGCCCAGCTTCCAGGATGCATCAAACATCCCAGTGACCAACTCTACATTATCATAGCGTGATTACCATGTGACATGGTGTGGTCAGGATGCGACATGCCACATGATTACCATGGCATGCCAACATTCCAGTGTAAGATGCTAATGGCATGACAAATTTATCACAGTGTGACATTAGCATGTTCCATCAAGGTGCTGTTTGTATTACACCCACATGCCACCTGTCAAACATTCTCATATCAATGTGGCAGCTTTATCCCTGAAGGTCAAGAACACGAAGCTCCAACCTTCCAAGACAACTCAAGAAATTAGTTCATTTTATCTTTGTCAAATTATTATGATAAATCTCTCTTCCTACAGAAGGTATTAACCTGTCTAGAGGAGGTGGAAAGGAGACTCTTGTAAAATAGCAAGTCTGACCTTCCAGCTCTTCTGTATGTAGTAGCTAGTAGCTTGATACATAGAAGCAGAGGAAGTGATAGCTTTGGATCAAACCCAAGATCCATTTGTCCAATATCCTGTTTCCAACAGTGACCATCGTGATCAACTACTTTGACCTCTTGGGCATCTCAGATGGCAGAAGCTCCCCCACCCACTCCTGTAACAGGTCTACAACCTCTGGCTGAGTTACTGAAGTCCTCAAATCTGGAGGTAAAGACCTCAAATTACAAAGAATCCATCCTTCAGTTTAGTTCAAACCAGCGATGGATGACCTCATGGTCCTTCACACTGCAGAGAAAAGGGAAACCCCACAAGGCCTCTGCCTACCTGACCTGGGTGAAAATTCCTTCCCGAACCCAAATTCTGATCTCCAATTGCAAGAGACTGGCATAGGCCCTGAAGGATGAGGTTCATCATCCCATCCCAAATATGAGGATTTTAACTACCAGAATTTTGGATATTCTTGCTATCCACATAAATGTCCAGTCCCCTTTGGGGAGCAGGCACCCCATATTGTTCCTCAGCGATATCACTCAGGCAACAGGAAGGCACGAAGAGCTCTTTGTATTCAAATGTAAACTCTGTGTAGTCTCCAGTAAATATGAGTCACTCTTTTAATTCCTTCCTACTCCAGAAGTGTGACATAAGCTTTCATTTCTTTAACATTCAAAGGCTCCCTTTCTCTTCCTGCCATTTCTCTTTGTTTCCTCACAGCGCCCTCTGCTGTCTTTGTCCACAAAGAAATGTTCGCTTAGACCAGTGTTTCCCAAAGCGTGGTACGTGTACCACCCGTGCTACGCAAAAGGATTTTAAGGGGTACACTGCAGCAAATAAATTACTGAAAATCAGGAGATAAGCCCTGGGATGGCACTGAGAGAGGAGGCACACCGAGAAGGCCAAACTCCCCAGCGGGATAGGTGAACGTTTTAAGTTTGGGAAACACTGGCTTAGGCTGTAAGATCAATGGGTTTGTTTTGTGGTGTGTAAGGAGACAATAGAGTTATAAAACCAACTGGAAAACTCAGCCTGAAAGGGAGAGCTCTGCTGCCAGCGGGGAGGGAGAGGGGGATCTGCTTTATCTGAATGTGTCAAGAAATTTACTCCTTCTGCCTTCTGCAACATGCCCCTTGTCTGCAGCAGCAGAGCCAGGCAGAAAGGAAATTCTACTGCATTGCATCCTGCCTGCAATCCTCCTTCTGGGAACTGCCCCCAGTCCTACAGCCAAAGTGTGTGTGTGTGTGTGTGGTGGGTGGAAATAACACACACACACAAACACATTCATTCCAGCTTGGAGTCAGACCCTTTCTCTGCTAGAGGGAAGAGCCCTTTATTAAATATTAGATATTTATAGACTGCAATCGACTCACCTCCTTACCCATCTCTTTGTGAAGCTAAACAAACTGAGCTTTTTGAGTCTATCGCTATGATAATTAGCCTGTAATCATTTTCAGTGCTCTTCTCTGAACTGTTTCTGGTGACAGTTCAACGCAAATACTTCACTGACCCTGGGCCTTAGTTGTTAATGGGACTTGCTGGCACGCAGTCTCTCTCAAGATTGGTCCCCAGGGTGGCTCTGGTATAAACTTAACACAGCTGCATACCTTGGGTAACTCAGTGAAAGGCAGAGTTTGTAGCAACACAGTCACCTCCCTGGCGGGACTGAACTGTGATGTCTCTACAAACGAATATTAACATCCCCTCTAAAAGCAGTCAGAGCTGGGGGCCATGAATAGGCTGAGTTGAAGTGTTGTCAAAACAAAAGAACAATCATGGAGCACTTTAAAGACTAACAAAGTGATTTATTAGGTGATGAGCTCTGGTGGGACAGACCCACTTCTTCAAATCAAGCCACCTTCTAGCTCATCACCAAATAAATAATTTTGTTAAAGTGCTACATGACTGTTGTTTTCTTTTGTTTTGTTTTGTTGGAATAAGATTAACATGGCCACTACCTCCCTGTTACTATCAGAGTGTTGTCCCTTATGGAAAATCACTTTCTGTAATTGCTTTGCCCCCCCTAACTTTGTGATCTTAACCAAGCTGTTCTATTTAGAAGTTGAAAGATGGGTGTTTTTCTAAGGGCCTCCCTCGCAAGCTCAACCACAGGGCCTGAAGTTGAGAGGGTTTCTTTCCAGTTCAGACTCGGTCAGCCTAGTTGACAGGTTTGTCGACGGTGGATGAGCTAGAAAAGAATCAGGTGCGCTTCCACTGCCGTGGCTCAACACAGTCGAGCTACGTGAACAAGCTAATATGCTTTAGTCACTCAAGTCAGCAGCTCCCACGTGGCTCAGAGCACACCCACAAGCTGTAGACCACCGGAGTAAAATGTGGCCACTTTACCACAGTCGCTTTTCAGAACAGAGGGACATTTTAAGAAACAGAGAGAGACGAGGTGGGTGAGGTAATGTTTTACTGCACAGATTTCTGTTGGTGAGGAAGGCAAGCTCAAAAGCCTCTCTTGCTCACCCACGGAAGCTGATCCCGTCAAAGAGATTAGCTCATCCACCTAGTTTCCTGATATCCTGGGGCCAACATAGCAATGTACGTTACAGCAGGGATCTTGAACTCCCAGCCCACAGGCCGTCACTGGCTGGACCGATTGCTCAATCCATCCCAGGACTCTTGGTGGGCTAATGGTGGGGCAGGGCACATCCTGCATCAACTGAAATCAACTGTAGTGCTCCTCGCCCTTCTGTGACGTCACCTCTTGTCCTATCACTGTGGCAGGTATATCCAAAAGCCTCTGCTCCTCGAGGGGAAGAAGTTTGATGTCCGTTCTTACCTCCTCATTGCCTGCACGGTGCCTTATGTATTATTTTTTGGCCACGGCTACGTCCGACTTACCTGCACCCGCTACGACGCTACTTCTGATGACCTCACAGCACATCTGACCAATCAGGTAGACTGAATATGTATCCTTCTCTCTACCCTGGGGGTTCTGATTGGACAGTGCCATGATGTGCCATCTGTGCCCATAGCCTGATAAAATGAGGGACTAGAGGTGTCACGACTGGCAAGTGAGGGAGTTGTTTCAGGCACACACTGGGAGGCAGTTTTGACAGAGACGGGACTCCCACAAACAGGGCACCTTGGGGGGATGCAGATGTGGCTCACAAGCATCCGACCTTCGGACTTTGGCTGATACTGATGTAAACAGATCAGGGCACAGATGCATCACTCAAGTCATTATGGCCAAATGGACAGGGTACTGGATCTGAGCTCTGCTCTGCGCCAACAGCAGGGCCAACAGCCACCGCAGGCTCAGGGGAAAGGGTTGAGGGCCCAACCCATGGACCTGGAAAAGGCATTGCCTGAGGTGGGAGGAGTAGGGCCAAGGGCAGTCAGCCCTTAGCATCGCCCAGAGCACAACCCTGCACGCCCCTCCCCAGCCTTCAGAAGCCGTGCAGAGTGATGCTCCTGTGTCATTTCAAAGGGGCCCGGCGCTCCCAGCCACAGCTGCTACTGTGGCAGTGGTGGCTGGGAGCTCCGGGACCCTTTGAAGTGCTGAGCCCTTATGCAATTGCTCCCCTCACCAGCCATTGGCGGGCCTGTCCGCGGCTGACCTGCTGTGTGATCTTAGGGGAAATGGTTCCCCTCTCTGAGCCCCTTTCCCTTAGTCTGTCTTGTGGATGCAGACTGTGAGCTCTTCAGGACAGGGACAATATGTTCCTTGACCTATACAGGGCCTCAGTCGCTAGTGCTACCATAATTCACATAAATAATGATCATGTCTCATGTGTCCTTAGTAAAACACATCTCTGGCTAGCTCTTGGAATTAAACCTTGATCTTCTCTGGCTTTGCTGCCTCAGAGCAAGACTCTTGAATTGGGCCCTGTTACCTGCTCCCACCCCCTCTCGTGGTGGCTGCAGCCATGGAGGAAGCCAAAAGATCCTTGTGGGGAAGGAGAACAAGCCAAGCTCCTGAGACGCTGTGGGAAGGAAGGAATTGGATCTAGGCTAGGAAGGAGCATCCCCAGCAGCACCTGTGGCCTTTCCTGTAGCGTTTCCATAGCAACCCATGCCCAGCGCCCTGTGCTCCCCTGCCCTTCTCAATGGGTGGAACCCTGAACTCTGCTCTGGTTTTGGTGCCCTCCCTGCCCTATTCCTTACGCACTCCAGCTGCGGGTGCACTTAACTCCTGCCCCTGCCTCAGGCTGGGTGTCTTTGCCAGGACTCCCCGTAGCCAGAACGGGATGAGGCAGGGATCCCAGCTACTCCCCGGTAGCTGGCTACTTTCAAGTGCTGCAGTGGCAGCTGCAGTCCCTCCTGCAGTTCCTGTCTCCCCATCTTCCCTCACTTCTCTCCCACGCGTGGGCAGACAGAATCCAGCTGGATGCCGCTTGTCCCCCCCACAATGTATTGTGAGGGTGGAAGACAGTAGGTGGGGGAGTGGGGGTGGAAACGCTGACCCTCACAATATTTCCACCGCCCTGCCTATCACTCTTCTCTCAGTGCCAGGGCTCCCTGTAAGCTGAGCGCATGGGTGGCCCCCCCAGGAGAGATTCAGGTACCGCCCAACTGATAATCAGGGTGCCCACGGCCACCCACAGTAGGCAGCGTGTGTTTCTATTGGCGGTGCACAGCTGCACGTGCCTTGGGGCACATAACAAAATTTAGTCCACACAGAAATGGGGAAATTAGAGGGAACACTGCCCCTGGCAATTAGACTCCAAGCAAGTGAGGGAGGTTTTGCATCATGCAAGGCCCTCGTTGACTAGAGCTACCCCTGGCCATAGAGAAGAAACAGAAAATTTGGGAAGAAATCACAGGGAAGAAAACCTCCTTGCCTGTCATGCGCATGCTCCCTCCAGAGGAACAGCATGTTCCAAAGAGCCAGGAGGGCGCTCCCCCAGGCTCGCAGCCTTTGGTTTTTGCAGGAGTTTTATTGTTGTTGCAGAAGGGCAGCTCAGGACATGTACTACTGTCACTTTCTGCACGATACGCTATTATCAACCTGCCACTTGTTTTCCTGGAACAGACTTGTTTGCTCAACTAAAGGGCCGTGCACAGGGGAATTCAGGTGCTCAGGTGAGACCCTCTGGCACAACTGACATCAAACAAGGGACAGGTGTTTATTAGTAGAGCATAAATTATCTAGAAACCTGCGGGAAGAGGGGAAGGTAACTCACCTGAGCAGCTGGCAAGGTGTAGCACTTTTCTTTCTTTTCCTAACTACGCTTGATTCTGCCCTTGTTTTCCACCCTCCTCCAGCCTAGGAAGCCAGCCATTTTTCCCTAGTATGATTCAAATGTCAGATATATCCATCTTCCACATAGCGCCTCTATGAAAACCTCCAGCACTTGGATGACCAAAAAGCCTGTTCCCCTGGCTGCAGTAACATTTGCTTTGCTAATGCTAGCTCAGCTGGGGGCAAAATGCCCTAACATAGCTTGACACAGAAAGTATAAGATCAAAGCCTTGTTCCCACTGTATTGACTTGTAAATCTACACACAGCCTCTGGCTAATTTGGCAGCCAATTGCTATTAATTATCATTATGTGTTATTTATTTTACCCTAGCATCTAGGGGAACTGGTCATGGACTAGGATTCACTGTGTCAGGTGCTGTACAAACGCATTTGGTCCACTTGTTTTCAGGTCAGCCCAAATCAAAATCCCAAATCATGGTCAAAATTCTGGCCTGGGTCTCAGTTTTGCTGCTGGCGCTTCTCTTAGTTTCACCTTTTACCTCCACCCGATTCCAGCTAAGGACATGGGGAGCTATGGGCTTGCACTCAGGGTAAACCCTCCCTTCCTCTCACACCACCTCATCAAGGCACTCGTGCTGGCCATTCAGTGGCTTTTCGCTCCGTGAGTCAGGCAGCAGCTCATAAACGGAGAAGGGCTGATTCTGTTTCACAAGCAAGCACAAGGGAATCTGAAACTGGATCATGAAATCTTGGAAGGAAAGCTGCTGTAGCCAAGGCCGTGCCTGTTCCCATCTCCAACCTTTACTGATTTTCGTTTTTTTAAAAAGAACTTTGCCCTGTTTTACAAACCAGCTGGAAGTTCCTGAGCCTGCTCCACAGGTGATACCAATCAGCACGCGCCATGGAAATGAATGGAGCTTCACTGATTCATCCTGTTATGTTTTTACAAACTTGTCTTTTTCCTTTGACAAGATGGTTTGTCTAGGGCCTGGTCCTTGGGTGCTCAGCATCCCGACAGGATCAGGCCCTCAGTTTTCAGGGGGCACATGCTGGTAGGAGCCAGTATACCCTTGTCGGATTAAGAAGTTTGGGAGCAGGAATACAAAGGACACTTCATGAGGCTGAGCGAGTGCTAGCCGGCTGCTTGGCTCACCCTGGGGACAGTACACAAAGCTGAGACCAGGGCAAGACGCGTGGTAGGCAGCTCCACTAATCAGGGGTTTTGCAGAGATGGCACTGCAGATAGGTCTGCAATCCAGCCCAGCTGTTGCATCAGGAAAGGGAATTTATCTCTCACTGGTGGATGCAAACGGGGGGCTTGATAAGGCTCCACCTCACCAAAGGATTAATGAGACAGCAGCATTAAGAATCTGCTCCTAGGTTTCCTCTGGGGATACGCACATGTGCATGTTTCCAGGGCGCTCCCCTTCCCTTTCCAGTAAAGACACTCTCTCTGGAAGTGGGTTGCTTCCTGGTCATGCTGGGGAGTGTCACATTGGCCCAAAGCCTGGCCTAGTTCCAGCTGTCGCATGGTGAGTGGGGGTTCTGTGCTCACTTTGTGAAAAACAGCCATGCTGGGTAATGGCGTCTGCTGTAAGCATGCGGCACAGGCCACCTGCCCCTTGACTGCTGAGGCTAATATAGAGTAGGAGGTGGGGAGGCTGGACTCTGTTCTAAGCTACTCCATTCCAGGGCTTGGGCAGGGAACGCAGTTGGGTTTAATGCAGTTTTAAGCCACTTTGGGTGCATTCTCTGCATTCTGGGGCCATGCAGGGACCTCCTCTAACTTGGTCTGTTTTTCCTGGGCCTGTGTGGGCCTCTGGGAAGCTGAAAATCGCTGCAATGCAGTGTCATGTGCCCAGCAGGGCTCCAATCCAACCAACAGGGCTGGGGTTAGAGCACTGGCAAGGCTTGTGCAATGAGTGGTCTCAGGGGGCCATTTCTGCCCACTTCAAGCAGCATAACAGGGCCTTATTGCAACTGAGAATCAGGCCTTTGGAGTCTGTCTCCAGCTCTGCCATTGACTCACCATGTTTCCTTGGCCAAATCCCTTCCTCTCTTTAAAGCCCAGCTTGTCTGTCTGCAAGGGGCGGGCATGACATTCAAAGCACTGGTGTATCCTGGACAAAAGGTCTTGTAGATGTGCCAGGTACCATTGCTGGTATTGAGGCTCCAGGCTGGGAAGCAAATAGGCTTTCGGGCTTGGCTATGTGGTGCTTCCCAGCATGTCCCACTCTGCATCTCCATTCCGACTGCATTCACACTGCTTGAAACTTGTGCATTAAAGGATCGATCCTTTGAGGCACTGAGTGCCCTGAACTCCCACTGATTTCCATGGAAGTTGGCACTCAGCACCTCACAGGAAGACTGAGCAGGATCCAGCTCTAGGACTCCTGGTTGGAGCTCACCCACCCCCCCATGGTGTTAGTGACCTGACTCCTCTTAGCAATGCAGGGGGACTGACCTTCACCCTGAACTCCAAGAGGCCAAGGGAGCATGGTGGGCACTCTGCACCTGAGTTGAGTCCCAAAGCAGAGCAGGTGGACAACATGTCTGGATCTTCCAGCTGGGAATTCTGACATAGGAACCAGAGCCCTAAAGCCACCCAAGCTAGACCTTCTGAGCAAGCATGCACAGGAAAAACAGCCAGGCCAGTCTCCCAGCCTATTGCCTTCCCTCTGCAGTTTGATCTGCTTGCTCTCCCATCTCTGAAGCCAGGGAGCAACTCAAGGTAGCTACGGCTTGAATCCGGCTTCTGTGCTGCACGGAGGGAGAAATCGAATCCTTTTAACTAACTGTCCCTTTACTTTCTCCATCTCTCTCTCCCCAGTACATGCAGAAGAAAAATCCCCTGTACAGTCAGCTGAAGGAGGAGACGGTTTGGCAGATGGAGCACTTTAACAGCTACGTTAATGATAAATTCAAGCAAGCCAAGGGCCTCCCAAAGGACTGGGTCCTCACTGTGTTCACTGTGAGTGTACAGGGAGCCCCAGTGTGCATGCAGTGTTAATTAGGATGTCTGGAAGAGGAGAGGAGAGGTGTGCAAATTACTTGCTTCTGAGGTGTCTGAGGGGGAAACCAAGGTGCGTCAAGTGAGGAAGAGGTAGCAGCAGCACCATGGTAACCATTTACCAGCAGATGTTGAATGCATCAGCCTTTAACTGTGGAAAAACCACCATAAAAACACACAGCCCTGTAGCACCTTAGGGACTAGCAATTTTATTTATTAGGTAATGAGCTTTCGAGGGTCAGACCCACCAGACAGCAAAAGCTATTGGAGTCTTTCCTCTTGCTCATGTCCGTGTCGATTTTATTTTTAAATCACACGTTGCTGGGGGTGATCATAAAGGAAAGGAGGGCTGGGGAACAATTCCCTGGAGCAGTGCTCTAGTTTTAGGTGTGCTTTCAATCCAGTGCCATGGTGCTACAGTGAAAAGTCAAGAGGTGTCATGGAGATGCCCAGATTGACAGAACTCAAACTGAACTATGAATGAGCTTTCAAAGGCTCTTGTAAAGGCCATCAATGTATGGCCTGGTCCCTTCATAGGCACTGTGCTTTTGCAGTGGGACCCTGAGATCATGGCCTGATAACCCCTTCTGTCATGAAGAGGGCACCAGAAGACCTAAAAGGCTTGATTCCCACTCCACACGGCCATCTTGGGATCTTGGCCATCTTGGCCAGGGATGGGAGGGAAAGAAAGTTAGCTACAGAATCTCTGGGGCCTTCCAGTTCATCAGTAGCATGTCCCATGCAGCTTGAAATACCTGCTGGTGATAGACATGAAAGCAGCAGAGCTCAGAAAGGACAAAGGTTGTAAGCTTTGATGAGGTTCTGCTGTTGTTTAAAACAACCCTGAAAGGAAAACAAAAGCTAAAAAGTTTGTTGGGTTTTTCATTCAAACCTTTGGGAGCCATCTAGGAAGCAGCTCAGGCTCAGTTTGCAAAAAGTTCCTGAAACCTTTCTCCCAGCTTGGGTTTGAGTTCTTAGAGAGGAATCATTTCAACTAAAAAAAACAAGCAAAACCTGAAAGCGTCTGCTCCATTTTGCACTAAATGTTTGGCTTCTTAGAACCCGCACACCCATCCAAGGGGGTCTGTGAATTCTCAGTTTCCACATTTCACCTAGATTTGCTTGTCACTTTTAGAAGAGACAAGAATGAAGGATTACGTCTAGGAATTTGTGATACACATGTTCTGAGTCAGGAACCAGACTCAATTCTATTGTGCAGTCAGCTTGATAGCACCGTGAAGCAGCTAGGTTCAACAGAAACCCCCAAGGAGGAAGTCAAATGAGAGATTGTGAAGGTCCCATATTTTGCCAGAGCCCTTGTTAGCTGGTAAGCAGTATTTGACCTCAAATTTCCAACCAGAGGAGCAGAGGTAGAGGGGTGTGACTGTCTGGTTGAGGAAAGGAAGTCTTGTGAAGAAACGTTCTCAAGCCAGCAAGGCTGGAAGGGCTCCAGAAGAGAAGATCCACACTGGAGTTAGGTGGTGTCCTTGGGAACAGCAGTTAGGTGGCAAAATCTGGCACTGAGCTGTGGTTTTGTGTCCCATTTCACAAGTGATTTGGCTCCCAGAGCCCCTGCTTTTACGCAGCTGGGAATCCATCCCTACAGAGAGAGGGAAGGGGGGAGTTTCTGGGGCCGGTTGGCAGTGTCGCGATGAGGACACCGTATGTGGTCTGATCCAAAGAAGCTGTTATCGTGTGTCTTCCAGAAGCGAATGCAGCAGATCATGATTCAGTGCTTCCTGGCTGTCAAGTCCAAGCTGGAATGCAAACTGGGCTACTTTGATCTCATCGGCTGTGATTTCTTGATCGACGAAGACTTTAAGGTATTTAGCAAGATTTTGTTCCCTTTATTCAGGCAGCCGCTTCTGAGGAGGAAGGAGCCCAATGTACAACAGCGCATAGCAACCCATCCATAACCGCTGAGGGTGGGAAATGACTACTTTATTGAAACTGTGATTCGACTTGGGGCAGGAACATGAGCTTAATAGTGAAAAATGTCATGAGTGCTTTAATGACCAGAAAGAGACTGGGCCAGATAACTCGGCTTGTAGAAATCATAGCATTTGAAGAAATCTCGAGAGGTCATCAAGTCCAGTCCACAGCTCTCCAAGCACCATCTAGACCATCCCTGACAGGTGTTTGCCATAGCGGCTTTTACAGATCTCCAAGGATGGAGATTCCGCAACCTCCCTAGGTAATTTATTTCCGTGCTTACCCACCCTGACAGGAAGATTTTCCTAATGTCCAACCTAAACCTCCCTTGCTGCATTTTAAGTCCATTGCTGCTTGTCCTATCCTCAGAGGTTAAGGAGAATAATTTTTTCCCCTCCTCCTTATAACAACCTTGAAAGCTGCTATTGTGTCTCCTCTCAGTCTTCTCTTTTTTAGACTGAACAATCCTAATTCTGTCTCTTACATCCCAATCGATGCACCTGGCGGGACTTCAAAGGATTCACACCAAATGAGTCTCTGGCATCAAAGCTCCAGCCACACAGAGGCCCTTCCAAGGCTATGTCGCAGCACTGGCTTGTTACCGATTAGCAAATCACCAGAAGAACTTTCTAGATCAGAGGGTCTCAACCTTTTTCTTCATGAGGCTCCCACCTAAAAACTCCTCAGCCCACCTGTGCCACCCCAGCTGGTTTTCTGCAGATTAAAGCCAACGCCGGCATTAGGGGTAGTACACAGGGCAGTTCCTGGGGTCCCGTGCTACATGGACTCCAGGGAAGCCACATTGCTCGGCCTTCAGCTTCAGTCCCAAATGGTAGATTCAGGTCTGTAATCTCTGCCCTATACAGTGCGGCCAGCACACTGAGTGGAGAGGGAGCATGGGGGGTCACATGAACCCCAAGGATTCTCCACCCCCCTGCATGCACCATCAGCACCACACCACTTCCAGTGAGTGAGGGGCAGTCCTGTCCCTCTCCCGTAGTGGCCTTGCCCGAGAGCAGGGCGAGTTAGAGCAGCACTGTGCAGGAAGGGGCAGGACCGCCCCCACTCTCATGGGAAGCGCCATGGTGCTTCTGAAGGAAGAGATAAGTGGGAGGCACAGGAGGAGGGATAGGATAGAGCCAGGGCAGGGCCTTGGGGCAGAGGAGGCAAAGGGGAACATGTGGGCAGTGCCCCCTACCAGGAGCCGCCCTCACCAGTCACCACTGGGTGTGGCTTCAGCTTTCTCTCGAGGGTCCCAGTGCATCTGATGTTGGTCCTGCTTGTCAGTCTCCCTGAAACCTGCTCACAGTCCCCAGGAGGCCCTGGATCCCATTCTAGATGTTCCTTGCAGGTTTTTCATGCAAATACTGATCCATCCCAAAAGTGTGCAGCCTGTGAGAACTGAATGACTCACAGAACACAGCCGCGGTCCCCGTAAAGGTGAGTGTTTGGATGGCCACCCAGGAGAGATTTCAGGTGCCACCCAGCTGATTAGAGGAGTGTCCACAGCTGCTGGCATATATTTCTATTGGTGGTGCACATCACACACTTTGGGGCCCACAACAAAATTTATTCCACCCATGGATGGAAAAAATCAGAGGGAATAATGGAACACAGAGGTACAGTGGGAAGGACAGACAGAGAAAGAAAGAGGCAGGGGAGGGATTGCCTGCATCTGACAAAGTGATCAATGCAGCCCTGGTATTGTCTCAAAGCATCAAAGTCTTGTAGAACCACTGGCCTGAACACAATGGAAAGCCGTCTGGTTTACTCTGCTTTTGTAGCCCTAATGCTAAAGCAGAAGCTAACACAAAGATACCCCAGCAAAGCAAAGTGGGAGCAGCAAACCCCACTGCAGGTAGTCGTGTACACACCACAGAGCACGATGCCCACACAATAGTGGCTTTTGTGCATGAGATCCGTGGCAGGAGAGAGTTAATGGCAGAGGCATAGAAACTGGCGCATCTCAAATTTCCGTGGCAATTGCCTTTTTGCAATGTTGGCATGCAAAGCCCCAGCTGAGTAAACCTGAAATAGAAAGGGAGATCTGATATCCCTCTTGTCTGGCAATCCCTCTGTGGTTAATTAAAAGCGTTAGCTCCGCTACAGTGCGAACATGGGCCCTGGAGACTATTACGTCTCCATGTATTTTGTATTTGGACAGATAAACAGATCAGTTACTTGAGGATGATTTGATCTATAACCATGGTGGGGTTTTCATTGCTGAGAAACTGGAGACCTATCAGTGAGGAGCATGTTCGGAAGTTGGTTAAAGTGGGAAAAGGGAGGGAAAGAGGAATTTCTGTATGTTTTTGTTTTTTATAGGCTCTTCCTTGTTCCATTCTCCTATAGGGAGACAAAGAACCCAAATCTCCTCTCACATACACTACTGTCAACCAGAAGAACCTTCACTGAAGTCGGTGGAGATACCTCAGGCCAGAACCGGTATAAGATAGAGGAGAGCCAGGCCTTTAACCCAGAGTTCACAATGGTCTGCGGTAGCCTTGACATCTGTACCTATGCCATAGTTACAGGGATGACTGTGTAGTTCCTGGCCGGCACTATTGCATAGTGTGCCGCACCTGTAACGCACAAAGGGCCTGATTGTCCTCTTGGCCATACCCCAATGATTTCCCTGGAGTGTGACTTACATGGCAGTGAATGAGACACATGAGCACGCTGTGTTCTGCCTCGTAGTTGGGCTCCCCTTCTCAAGGGGCGAGGCTGGGATTCTCAGGTTTTCTATTTCCCAGCTGCCCATGTGGAATGGAACAGCTGCAAAGGGGGGTGGAGGGACAGGCTGGATGGCTGAAAGGCTTGAGTGTTGCAGCCGTCACCTTTGAGCTCTGGTACCTCTTCAGCTCTGGTTCAGGGTGACAGCAACTGAGAGACATTGCCATCTGATGTATTTCCAGGGGCCTAGAGGAAGCAGAGCATGTGATGTGGGAAGGGAAGGGGTGGGGGGTGGGGAGGAGTGAGGGCACTGCAGTGTGTACCCTTAGTGGTTAGGCCAAAAACTAACAGGGTCACAGGGATGGATGTCCTCCCCACACCTGGAGGAGGAGGTCCAGAACGAGGAACATTGGTGGGATGAGAGGCTGCATCAGCAATGCTTGTGCTTGAGCATAGCTACAGGTCAAAACTCTTTAGTCTGGCAACCTTGGAACCTGACTGGTACTGAACAAGAGACTATGCTGGACCATGGGAGGACAGTATTGTCTAGCCCATTACCAACACTTCCATGGCTTGCTGGGCCCTTAGAAGACATTGCGGGGTAAATAACAGCTAAATAACAGCACAGACCACTGAGAGCCAGGACTTGTGGCTAGAAACAAGCTTTATGGGGTTGTGGAAAACTTGGCCACACCCATGATAAGTGGACACCTGACTAACTAAAATCATGCCAGATTACAGATGTTGCCAGGCCAGAGAGTGCCAGACTACAGAGGTTCAACCTGTGCAGGCAGTCACCCCCAGAGCCGTCCATCCTGCTCCCAACTCACAGCCACACAAGTAAAGCAGTGATTTGCTGGGAGGGAAAGTGACTGTAGAAAGGGCTCATTTCAGCTTACTCCTATCCACACCCTTGCTCCCTTCTTCTCCAAATGCCTCAGTACCCAAAGATCACTCCCTGGAAGGACTTAAGAGTCCTGTATTTGCCTTCCACCATCTTTGTAAGGCAGTTCGGGCCCAGAGCGTGGTCTGAGGCAGATTGGTAGCAGCAAGCATGCAAACAGAGCCCATGGAAAGCACCACACCACTGCCTCCTCTTGTCTCGGCTGCAAGGAGGAGGGACCAGGCTGGGGGCTTGTTTGTCACAGCTCTTCTGTCTCCTGAATTAATTTTGCCAAAACCCTGGGCACAGCCAGGCTTAGGAGGGGTTTGTTTAAATGGTCTCCAGTCAGGGAAGCAGTCAACAGAAAGGATTGCATCAGCCAGGCAGAAGGGCAGCTCTCCTCAGGGGCCACTGGGCAGACAGGCACATGGTTCTTTGAGCAGCAATAAAGGGACTTAGCCATCCAGCCACAGGAGAGCAGCCTCCAGCGCCGATCAGCTTCTTCTGCCAGTTTGTGAAAGCCAAAGGCCATGGGGCTCAGGGACCCAAGTCCTCTGCAATGAGTAGGTGCAATGCCCCTCATTCCCAAGGCCCTGCTGCCTGTTCACGCCAGTGGGTTTTGAGTGCTGGTAGTGGGGCTACCTAGAGATAGATGGCTCCATGCCAGGTCAATTCCAGGAACTCAGTATAAAACCTACTTTACCCCTCCCAGCTTGCTGGGAGTGAGTTCGGGGGGGGGAGGAATCTGACTGCTAACTTTGTGACTTTTGGCAACACTAAGTAATTCCCTTGTTCCCTCATCCGCACTGCAACCTGAGCATGGGCCTCCTGAGACCCATCATTAACAAGCTGCAATGCATTGCTTATGGATCAGGCCCCCATCATGCTAGGTGCTGTACAAACATGGACCACATAGATACAGGTTGACCCTCTCTAGTCTCTCATGCTCGGGACCTGACCAGTGCCGGACAAGAGAATCTTTGCTGGACCATGAGAGGTCATTGTTGTCTAGCAGCATCACCAACACTTCCACTACTTCCTGAGCTCTTAGAAGACATTAAGGGGTAAATTATAGCTAAATAACAGCCCAGAGAACTGAGAGCCAGGCCCGGTGGCTGTAAATAAACTTTATAAGACTGTGGGAAACTTGGCCACAACCATGATAAGCGGTTGTCAAGCTAACTAAAATCATGCTGGATGACGGATGTTGCTGAATGAGAGAGGTTCAATCTGTAGGCCCTGCCCCGCGCAGCTCAAGGCATTGGACCTCCCTCAGAACCAGCCCTGCAAAGCTGCCTCTGATCTGGGGATTCACATGCAAAAGAAGCACAAATCTCCTGCCCTCCACCCACCCCACAAAAGGCGGGTGGAGTTTGTATGGGAGGTTGCAGTTCAGCTAGTGTCATCTTAGTTATGCAAAAACAACAAGAAGTCCTGTGGCGCCTTATACACTAACAGATTTATTGGCACGTGAGCTTTTGTGGGCAAAGACCCACTTCATGACTGATGCATCTGACACAGTGGGTCTTTGCCCACAAAATCTTACGCTCCAAAAAATCTCTTAGTCTAAGGTGCTACAGGACTTCTCGTTGTTTTTGCGAATACAGACTAACACAGCTCTCCCTCTGATCTTGGTTCTGGAGGCTAAATCTTTTCATTGTTACTTTCCTGACAAGAATGTGCACTCCAAGGTAACCTGCATAGCTCATTCTGTGTGTGCTTGAATGAGCCACCTCTCTCCCACCCTCTCGGTGTATGCACTGATGGAACCATATTTAGTCCACAGCTGCTTTCAAAGGGATAACACAGTTTACCCATCAGCTTTCTCATAGCTTAGAAAGCCAGGAGAGGCTGGATGGCCCAGTGATTATGGACTCAGGAACCCAGGGTTCAATCTGCTGCTGTACAGAGGTTTGGTTCCCGTCTGACCTAGGGCAAGTCTCTTGGTCTCTCTGTCCCTCTGTAAAACAGAAACAAAAGTATGTCCTATGCCACAGGGAGGATAAATACACCGAAAACACATGAGATATTCAAAAGCTACACAGAAGGAAGCCGTATAAAGTAGACAGCATGGAGAGCTTAGAGCCTTCTGTTCATCTGTTTCATTTGAAAGCATGAAAGGGAAACCAAAACCTAATACAGACATTGGCACAAAATCTTATGATCTTGCATTGGGGGCACTGAGCAAAATTTTCAAAGATGGGAATATTTTCACCTGAAGCCAACAGTGGAGCTTAGGTGCCCTCTAGTGGTACCCATACAACATTTCCATCCCTAGGAGAGCTGGCTTTGCTTTCATTTCTGCTCTTCTAGAGACAATCTATTCTTCAAAAGCCCCTTTCTGTGTCTACTCATTTTCCTAAACAAACTGAGAATTCAGAGTTTCATTTTTCCTCTGGTGAAAGAGGAAGAGCTGTGAAGGTAAATTACTGCACCCCCATGGCCTAATTAAAGTGATTGATTTCTAGGGAAAAGACAGGAACATGTGTGGAGGCAGCTGCTTCGAATGATGGGCTCTTCCTCCACAGCATTTCAATAGCAGAGCAATTGTCAGTCCCAGGGCAATTAATTTCATTAAGCCCACTCCCTGCCAACTAGTGAATGCTCTGAACTGCCCAGTAAGTTCTCAGCATGTGCTGGAAGTGGAGGCTGCATAGATAAGGTGACCATATCTCCCTAGGCCAAATACGGGACACCCTGAGGGCAGGGGAGGATGGCGCCTTCCTGGCACCTGAAATACAACTGTCCCAGCCAAAATGGGATGGATGGTCACCTTACTCAGGTGGTGGCTGCCCTGCCGGGGCTGCCCCCCTGATGGAGGGGGGAGGGTGGGGGAGGCATTTGCGGCTCTTAGCTGCCTCGTGCCAGTATTGGGACTGCAGTCCTGCTGGCAAAGCTCCTGGCTTTCCTGAGCCACAGGAAGCCAGGGAAGGGTTAGCACTCGTGCCCGTCTGTCTTCTAGGTCTCCAGAACTGTATGGAGCTGGCAGCCAGGCAGCAACCATGCTGGTGTGGCTCCTGGCTCCTCCAGCCATGGGGACCCAGGAAACAGCAGCAGCTGAATACAGGGCAATTAGCTCCGTTGTTGAAAGAAATCAGGACGCCTTCCTGGTGCCCAAAATGCGGGGTTGTCCTGGCCAAAATGGGATGGGTGCTCACCTTGTGCATAGAGGTATTTCATTCTGAGAGCTTAAAATGTGTTGGGATTTAATGGCTCTGGGCATAATGCTGGTGCTTCGTTTGGCAAGGATTTGTGGGCGCTTTTGCTCTGGTATCTCCACTGCTGTGTCTCGCTTGCGTGCTCAGATTTGAAAGAGCCTAATAAAAGTAAACTAAGCTGAATTTAGCCCAGAGATGCAAAAATCAAGGTTTCACGTGGTTTCCAGTTGAAACCAAAACTCAGCCCTAGGCATGCATAGAAGACAAGCCCTTGAATCCAGGCCCTGGGTTCCCTTGAAACTAAGCTCTCAATGAGCTTAATTTTTATCTCAGGCTCACTTGAAATCAGATTCATCAAAGCATCACCCACCCCAATGAGCCATACAACTTTGCCACAGGTTCATTCCAGCAGGTCCAGTGGAGGGCAATGAAAATTATTAGGGGGCTCGAGCACATGACCTATGAGGAGAGCCTGAGGGATCTGGGGTTATGTAATTTTCAGAAGAGAAGAGGAGCAATTTGATAGCAGCCTTCAACTTCCCGAAGGGGAGCTTTAAAGAGGATGGAGAGAAGCTGTTCTCAGTAGTGATGGATGACAGCACAAGGAGCAATGGTCTCAAGTTACAGAGGGAGAGGTCTAGGTTGGATATTAGGAAAAACTATTTCACCAGGAGAGCATTGAGACACTAGAAGGTGGTACATAGAGAGGTGTTGGAATCTCCAACCTTAAGGGTTTTTAAGTCCCAGCTTTACGAAGTCCTGGCTGGGATAATTTAGTTGGCGTTGATTCTGCTTTGGGCAGGGGGCTGGACTAGACGATCCCCTGTGGTCCCTTCCAGCCCTAGAATGCTATGAGTCTATGATTCAGTTGATAGAAGTGGGTCTTGCCCATGAAAGCTCATGACCTAATACATTTATTAGTCTTTAAGGTGCTACAGGACTGCTTGTCACTTAATAGATGTTATGACAGAGCTACATAAAAAGATGCAGTATACACATGTGCAGGTACATATTTAAGATAAAGAATACGGAAGTATATGCAGCGTCATTTCTAGCTCAGTACGCTGGTGTTAAGCCCTAATAATGGATGGCTACCTCGTAACAACTGATTCACCATCCTCAGCATGGCTCATGAGTGTCTTTTTTTTAATGAAAAGCATGGTGAATGTCATCCGACGGCAGGGTTCGTTATGAAAGTTTTGCACAGCTGTAGTCTGGTGCCACCATCAGACGGAGATGTGGTTAGCCACCCTAGTTATGTTTGCTCTGTTAGCTTGATTTCATGCAACCTGCCCTCCTGTTCGTGAATCAGCCCCAGTGCTCTTTTCTGTGCAGACTGTGCTTGCCTCTTTTCAGGTCTGGCTCCTGGAGATGAATGCCAACCCCGCACTGCACACCAACTGCTCAGTCCTGCAGGATGTCATCCCCACTGTGGTCAATGAGACTCTTGGTAAGTAAACAGCTCTGCAAGCCAGGCTGAAGGGTCCCTAGGATGCCACATGAGACATGATCACCTTGACCAAAGCCACAACTACATGGCCATTGGCTTGGTACAAAACATGAGTCAGGTCAGGTTCTGTTTGCTTAAGACTTTTCCAGGATCTCTTGCTCTGAATGGGGTCTAATGCCCACTGCAATCAATGGAAAGGCCTGCTAGCAAAACTTTGCTGCCTGGGTTATCCCTTGGTATATGCATGCAATTTGTACATGGTACTTCAGTTTAAGACAGCATTATAACTATTTTCTGTGGTCCAGTGTGTAGCACAGAAAGTGCCTGAGTTTGTGCAGGATGGTTTGATAGTGTCCCGGCTGAGTTTCCTTTCATATAACCGTTGTGCAGAGGGAGGTTTTCAGGGTGGTGGTGATTATGCTTAGGTACGTGGCCGTGTCCTGAATGCGCTTTCAGTGAGTAAGCAGTTGTGTGTGGTGTACTGTGTCGGATGGGTTTTTGAGGTCAGGGGATGGGTGTAGAGGTGGTTACTCATGCCATGATTATGTTTTCTGTCACAGATTTGGTTCTGGAGATTTTCCACAAGCTCTTGAAAGGCCAGAGGATTTTACCTTTGCAGAAATTGTGCCATTTTGTGCTGCTCCACAACGGGAGTGCCCCTGAAGCTGGAGCAAAAGCTTCAAAGACTAGGAACTCTGTGGGTCTCACTAGGAGCCAAAGATCATTGCTGGAGAGCTCTAGCCACTTTGTGCAACACCCTTCCAAAGCAGCAGAGAAGTCTCCAAAGAAACCAAGCGGCTCTGGGGAAACCACCATCTCCACTCCTCAGAGGGTTTCCCAGAGAACCGTTTTAACTATGCCCCAGGTGCAGATCACGGACATACACAGGGGCTATGCCTGCCATCCTTTCAAACCCCCAGTCCAAAGTGGCCAGGTGAGCAGGACTTGCAGCCAGTACATTATCAAGCCTGTGTTATTCTCAGAAGAAAGTAGCCTGGCAAAGCCCAGCACAGATGATGGTTCAGGGAAGGACATGGCCAACGCTATCAATTCTACGGCTGCTGCTTCAAAAGAGAACACCTATAGCGTGTGGTTACAACAGACTTTCAGGATTAAATCTCCCACCTCCACGAAAGAAGATCTGGCCTTCACCAGCTCACAGAAGGTCTCTCTACACCTCCAGTCCAAGGTCTCAGATGGCTCACCATGCTTGGAAGACCATCCCAAGTCATTCTGCCGACTCCTAACTCACCCCATGGCCAAGGAAACACCATTGACCATTGACAGCAAAGCATTAGCTGCATCCCAGTATGCAGAACCACCTCCAGACCACCAGAAAAAAGTGTCCCGTCGTGGATCTTAGACTGAGCTTGCTGTGTGTTGAATACATGAGGTTTTCCCATAAGAAACATAAACATAACCCCAAATCATACTATATTTCTGTGATGTCTCCACGCATTTTATGGAAACAGTCCCTGATTTTTAAAAAGCTACTCTGCTGTCATGTTCAATGAGAGAGAGGGCTGGTGGTCAGTAATCAGTGTATTGCACAAGATAACACGTATCCCACAATCAGCATGGATCACCCCCTCCCACCCCTCAAACAGCAGTCGATTTAGAAAGCATTTCCATTGCACTTGGTGGGGCTTATTTTTTGAAGAATAGCATCTTCCTTTAAATCCCTGGCACGAGACTTAAACTTCTGAGTGCGATGCTCTCTTCCAGCTGAGCAAACCCAGTGATACGTACCCACGTAGGCCATAGTGTGTTTTTTACAACTGTTATCTGTAGCAAGCACTCTTAATCATGGATTGTTCTGGGTATCTGTGTCCGTGTTATTGTCTTGCCACACACTCATAGTCTAGGGATCTATTATTGACAATTCCAGTCCTTAGCATGAGCTTCTATCAGTTAAATTAGTGAACCTTCTCTTGCATGGCCTGCAGAGAGATGGTCTAATCTAATGCTATAACACTTTCTGTAGTGGTACATTCCATTTCTGCCTGGGATGGGGCATTCTTCCCATCTCACAGCACAGGTCTTCTGCCACCTCTTTTCTAAGCCGATCCTTGTTCCGCAGAATGGTCCTCAGAGGGTCCCCATGCAAGAGAAGAGTCCCAAAGGAGTCACTTCCATGGCGCTTGGAACCTTAGAGGCGCAGAGAATGAAACCTGGACTGCTGAACAGCATTCCTGTCTGCATCAAAACATGAGTGGAGTTTTGTGTAAAATCCAGGCTATGCACATTTAATAACTATGCACCTGAACAGAGCCTCACAACGCCCCTTCCACCCACACATGCTGCCCATACAGTAAGCCCCCATTTTATAGAGAGAAAAACTAGCACCAGAAGTTGAAGTGATTTTACCAGGGTCGCAGAAGAAGTCAGTGGCAGAGACTACAATTCAACCAGGTGCCATCCAGTCTTGTATTCATAACAGGTCTTCTCTTGTCACAGAGGATCCCAGGGAAGGGAGAGGTTCCTAATCTGATTTAAGCTACACTGACACAGTGATCTCAGAGGTGGGTGGCTCAGTACGCTACCCTACCATTTGTACTAACACAATGAGAAGGAGGGTGAGCGTGTGCGCACGAGAAGCAGTCGCGGACAAGCTGCAGTCACAGCTCTAGTTTGCAGTGTCAATATAGCCTTAGAGATGGCGTGTGTTCCAGGCTCCAGGGCCCAGGCATGATGCCCTGCCTCCCTATCATCATGTAAAAACCACTTCCCCCCCCACTCCCCACACAGCCGTGGACAGAGCAGAAGTCATTCCACAGGACATGCGAGGCTGGAGGGCAAAAGAGACCAAAGTTCCCGGGCCATGCCTGATCAGCTCACACTACCGCAGCATGTCGTTTAGGGATTGTGAGCAGTGTCCCTCTGAGCTGAGGACTTGGGTGGCCACCCAGGAGAGATTCAGGTGCAGCCCAGCTGATTAGCAGAGTGCCCACAGCCGGCAACATGTATTTCTATTGGTTGTGCACATTTATACATGCCTTGGTGCACATAGCAAAATTTATTCTGCACATGGATGGAAAAAATAGAGGGAACCCTGCTTGTGAGCCTTACCTCCCTGGGCTCTCAGCACTCAGTAATTCCCCTTTCAGAACAAGCCCTGCTCATCTCCCCTGGATCTGCAGGAGCATATGATGCTTCCATTACCAGCGTAACTAGGTCTTTCCCAGCCACCCTGTGTGGCTCCCTCTGATCAGAGCACATCCCCAGTAAATCACGGGGAAGCCCTATGTGTCATCAGAAGAGAGCCCCTGACCCACCCTGTGTTCTCGCTGGTGGCAATGAGGCTTGCAAAACGTCTCTCTGCAAGGTGCCCATGCAGAGGAGGGGATTTCCTTGGCTTCCTCCACCCCCCCACAAACCAGCCCCCTTCTAGCTCTAATGCCTCCCTGAGCATGAGAAAGACAGACCCAGTGCTCTGCTAGTTCCAGCTAAGCTGAGGCATCAGCCTTAACTCTAGCACCATCAAACACATCAGAAGGTGGCAGAATGAACTTCTCTGGCTACACCAGAGCCAGCCTGCCTCACCACCTCCTGTCACTTCCTGCCAGGGCCTGCTGGGAGCCACAGTGGTAAAATACCAGTGACTGGTCTAGGCTAGTGCTAAAGAAAGGCTTGTGTGCCCTCCCCCAACCCCCATGAGCAAGGGCCTTGCAGGGAGGACCAGGGCTAATGGAAACATTCACTTGGCCTGTCTCTTCCCTGCTAACTGGCCTAGCCCCAATCAAATAGTTGGTCTCAATTCCCCACTGCTGGATTTCCATAGAAATTCAATGGAGTTACATGCCAGAGGAGTCTGTCACTTTGATGGCTGATGGTTTTATTCCTTGAAAATTCCTATTGGGTTCCAGCTGCAGATCAGGGGATAGAGGTAGGCAGCAGCAACAAAAAACAAACAAACAAACAAAAAAAACCACCCACCCCACACACTACCAGAAATAAAAATCCCTAAAACTAGGGATCTGTGCCCCTTTGAATGGAAGAACTGCGGGTGATTGGATTTGGACTGTCCCAGCCAAGGTAGGATCCTAATCCAGAAGCAACCTGCCTTCTGGTTCTGATTTGGATGAAGCCAGGCCCTTGGAAGAAGAGACTTTTCCCGTGAGATTTGGGCCTAAGACAGCAAAAGTTGTGCAAAAAACCGACCACCTCATGTAGCTTTTGCTCATGAGATTTCAGCTCTGCCAGTTCTGAACCTTCACTCCAGCCTTGATCTGTAGGTACCTTTCATCCTTAGGCTAAATTCTGTTGTTGGTGAGGACCAGGCCTCTGAGTGTGTGTGTGTGTGTGTGTGTGTGTGTGTGTGTGCATGCGCACACAAAGAATGCAATTGCACACCCTGCCATATCCAGTTTCTTCCCTTCCTCCCTGCTGTACTATGCTGGGGGAGTCTGCAGGATGTGACGGGGGAAACTCAAGGCACTCTGGGAGCTGGTCCTGAAGCAGGGAAGGGGCTACATTGCCCAGCATGTCATAGGCCCCTAGCAACAGGAAAATCAGGGGAAGAGGGAATAAGGTTTTTCACTTACCATATTACAGCAAGATCCCAGAAGGTAATTTTGTATACATTCTTCATTACTGTATAATTTTTAGCTTGTTATAACAAAATCATTTTACCAATCACTGCTTCCACTCAAATTTTTTCCTTAACTTCCCTTAGGCACACTCTTTACATGACTATTTTGAACTTCTTTATATTTAAAAACATGCAGCCCACATTTACAGAAAAAAGAGCACACAGAGAAATTCCTATGTACTGGCCTGAGGGCAGAGCACAGATCTGGGCTAATTAAAACAAAGAAGGGCAGTACTGATTCCCGCCAACTGCAGGAGCGCCCCGGCGCACTTCAGAATTCTCCAGTTGCACGGTCAGAACATTATGATAGAGGGATTGTGTACACGCTCAGCCCAGCGAGTGACACTTCCAGCTCAAATCAGCTGCAGCCGATGGTTAGTCATACACCACTCGGGCAGGAAGTGTTGTGAAACTCAGCAGCAAGCAACGGTTACTGCTTTCTGAGAGAGGGGAGATGCCAGATGCCGTTTGCTGCTGTGTGGGCTGGTGACACCACCTCAGAGCACCCACTAGAGAGGTCTCTACAGCTGCTTCCGGCCCTTTCAGTTCCATTCGTGCCTGTGCATTACAAAACAAGACACCATTTGTATTTATCCTTTCATGTCCATGACAGGCAGGACATGAGGTACACCTAGCAAAGTAGATTACAGTTGTGTCTGCCAGTAAACCCTGACCACAACCCAGATGCTAAAATCCCCCAGCTTAGGGGGAGTTCAGATCCAGGTCCAAATTTGGCAGCTGACTCCCTGCCTCTAAAATCAACCAAACCGAATCCCAGATCCTCACACTCCTGGGCAAAGAGGAAGTTCTGATTTGGATAAGAACCTCACAGCTAACCCTATTTTTGCTTAGAACCCAGAGCCATTGAGTCACTCTCGGAATTCCAAAATGCAGGAGAAGGATCTAGTACGTTCAGTTCCCCTTTCTCCTTTCCCAGCTTTCTTCACCAGCTCCTTCCCCTTTCCTGGTCCTCCCCCTCCATTGTCCCAAAGGAGACCCCTCCTGCTTTGCCCACCAATCCCTCAGAGACTAGAAGAGTCACTATGCAAAACCAAATAGGACGAAACCATCTGTTTTATAGAAACACAGAAATACTAAGAGGAAAAGGGACATTTTTCAGGCCAGTCTCCCCCATGCATTCTGGCCCTACACAGCCTCATTCTCAATCTAGTTTCAAACTGGTTTGGAAATAGGCTCCTGCCACCTCCTAGGGAGACTATTCCAGACCAAACCCTATGGCAGGGCACTGTCCTGCTCCCATCTTCTGCTTTGTCTATACAGACAATTCAGAGCCCTTCAATGGCTAAGAACTCCACCAATGGCAACCTAGGCTAGTGAGTGGGCTGCATGAGCGGCCTTCCCTCCTCTCAGTGGGCTGCAAGATTGTCATAACCAAGACAGTCTCCCAGGTTAGGGCAGTTTTGCTAAATGTGGTTGTGCACCTAGAATTTGCAGGGTGCGCTGACAGAATTGTAGCAGCGCTTTGATTGGATGCAGAGGGATCACATGGCTTTGACAGTCCATGTTGTGTGTAATCACCACACGCCTCACTTCAGGTGCTTTTGCTTTAGGTGTGTGTCACATTAGTAATTCCAGTAGGGAAGAAACTATGTGGGCAGAATCTGGCAGCCCTATGCATGGGAACAACGGTAAACAAAAGGTCTCATGTGCTTCACTTTCCCCAGTATCTTACTGATCCTGACCTTAACTCTACTCATTGCTCGGCAGCCCTCTGCAAGGGGAGGAATGGGACAAGATCTCTCTGCCCAGAGATCCTACTAAGTTCTGACTGTGTTAGCCGGCATCTCATTCCTGTGCCTTCTTTGACCCTCTGTGTTAGTGGGCTAATCAGCACTTTAATTCATCCCCAGCCCATTTTCATGCACTAATTAGGCATAGTCAGGTCCTGCTGGGGGTAGTTGTACTAGCAAGCCTCTTCCACTCCTCCGTCTCAGAGCATAGGCTGTTGATGACCATTCGCCAGTGTCCCCTGTCCTGGGCGATCTTTCCCAGTTCTGACCAGGTGAATCCCGTCTTCTTAGTGACTGGCTTCAGGTCCCTGCACCAGATGTTCCTTGGGCTCCCTCTTTTCCCGTTCGCTTCTGGGTTCCAACACAAGGCTTGCTTTGTGAGGGTGGCGGTTGGTTTTCTAAGGTACATCCAATCCATCACATTCTTCTCTTCCTGGTTCCCTCTTCAGCGGGAAGTTGGTGAGCCAAGTGCCATAGGCCTTGGTTGTTGATGGTGTATGGCCAATGGATCTGGAGGATTTGACGGAGGCCATTATTGATAAATGTCTGGATTTTCTTTCGCAAAAATCCAAAATCCAGCCGGTGGGGAGGGGGATAATTGATGCTTAAGTGATCAGGTGGCTCAGGTGGTTCTTGACATTGTCACAGCCTTACTAGTTGGAAACGTGCCCCCAAAGCCTCCATTTCGTTAAGTGATTCCTCATTATATCTGCAGCCTTGCCATGCTATGGGGTCTGATGCACTGGGCATGGCTGCAGGTGTGTGCCAGAGATCACTTTCACAGATGGCAGCAAACAGAGACGGCTGCCTATCCTTCACAGGAAGCTGTGATGCTTCAGGGGATGAGCGTGGGGAGGTTTTCACACCAACAGGAAACACTTTTACATCTCCGATGCGGCTGCCTCTAAAACCAAGCACATGCAAAAGCCCAGTGATCTCTCCTCTTGCTAGCAGTATTTCCTCCTCCTGCTCACAGTCTGTTTGGTAGAGACAACGTGTGCTGGTCAGCCTGGGATTCAGGACTTGACTCCGGCTGGAGGTTGAAGCACTGGAAGACAGATACCTTGCAGTGGGGAGCTGGTGACAAGAAATGGGGTGCTGCAGCCCGAGTGCCCTGCGGGCTGCATCTGCAGGGGCATGCCAGGATGAGATGGAGCTGCTGAAAATAGGTGGGAGCAGGTATGCAGTGTGAATTTGAATCTGGGGGTTTGGAAGGAGCTCATTTTCCTTGCTGGACACACAGAGGTTACCTGGCATTGTCTCACATAGCGGCAGACCAGTGGTACTCAGGCTTTGTCTGCACTGCAAAGAGAGACATGCTTTTAGCTCCACATCAAAATCAGGGACCATACTGCAGTATGGCTTCTCACCAAGGTTTGCTGATCACATTAAAGCCTAGAGGGTAACCTGGGGCTGAACTCAAGCTCCTAGTCCATGGTATGAGTATTAGGGGTCTGGAAAGGGTGCCATATGAAGATAGGTTAAAAAACTGAGGCTTTTCAGCTTATAAAAAAGGAGACTAAAGGGTGGGATATGACAGAGGTCTGTGAAATCATGACTGGTGTGGAAAAAGTGAACTAGGAAAAATTATTCACTTGTTCCCACAACAAAAGGACTAGGGGTCACCAAATGAAATTAATGGGCAGCAGGTTTAAAATTAACAAAAGGAAGTTTTTTTTTCACACAACGCACGGTTGGCCTGTGGAACTCCTCACCAGAGGATGTTGTGAAGGTCAGGACTTTAAACAGGGTTCAAAAGAGAACTAGATAAATTCATGGAGGTTAGGTCCATCGATGGTTGTTAGACAGGATGGGTAGGAATGGTGTCCCTGGCCTCTGTTTGTCAAAGACTGGGAATGGATGACAGGAAAGGGATCACTTCGATGATTACCAGTTTTGCTCACTCATCAGGCATTGGCCTCTGTTTGCAGACAAGACACTGGGCCAGATGGACCTTTGGTCTGACCCAGGGTGGCCGTTCTAATGGTAGAAGCAGAGTTGCTGGTCTTCACCTGGGTTAAGTACACACCCTTTACTTGCCATGTAGACCCTGCCTAAACAAAAGTCAAATCAGCTTGTTAAGATGGTGACAGTGGTGTGTCGGGGGAGGTGGGGGACGGAGGCATATCCAGAGAAACAACTGATGTATTTATAACACCAATATTTAAAAAAGGCTCTAGAGGAGATCCTGGCAATTATAGACCGATAAGTTTAACATCAGTACCAGGTAAATTAGTAGAAACACTAGTAAAGAGTAAAATTGCAAGGCACATAGAAGAGCACGAATTGTTGGGCAAAAGTCAGCATGGTTTCTGCAGAGGGAAGTCGTGTCTGTCTAATCTATTAGAATTCTTTGAAGGGGTTAATAAACATGCGGACAAGGGGCACCCAGTGGACATAATATACCTAGATTTCCAGAAAGCCTTTGACACGGTCCCACACCAAAGGCTTTTATGTAAATTAGGTGGTCATGGGATAGGAGGAAAGGTCCTTTCATGGATCGGGAATTGGTTAAAAGACAGAAAACAAAGGGTGGGAATAAATGGTAAATTTTCACAATGGAGGGGGGTAACTAGTGGTGTTCCCCAGGGCTCAGTCCTGGGACCGATCCTGTTCAACTTGTTCATCAATGATCTAGAAAATGAGGTAAGCAGTGAGGTGGCAAAGTTTGCAGATGACACCAAGTTGTTCAGGACAGTCAAAAGCAAAAGGGATTGTGAAGAACTACAAAAAGATCTCAGCAAACTGAGTGATTGGGCAGCAAAATGGCAAATGAAATTTAATGTGGGTAAGTGTAAGGTAATGCATGTTGGAAAAAATAACCCAAATTACACGTACTACATGATGGGGTCAAATTTAGCTACGACAGATCAGGAAAGGGATCTTGGAGTTATAGTGGATAGTTCTCTGAAGACATCCACGCAGTGTGCAGCGGCAGTTAGTAAGGCAAATAGGATGTTAGGAATTATTAAAAAAGGGATCGATAATAAGACAAAAGATATCATACTTCCCCTATATAAAACTATGGTACGCCCACATCTCGAGTACTGCGTGCAGATGTGGTCTCCTCACCTCAAAAAAGATATATTGGCATTAGAAAAGGTTCAGAAAAGGGCGACTAAGATGATTAGGGGCTTGGAAAGGGTCCCATATGGGGAGAGGCTAGAGAGACTGGGACTTTTCAGTTTGGAAAAGAGGCGATTGAGGGGCGATATGATAGAGGTATATAAAATCATAAATGGTGTGGAGAAAGTGAATATAGAAAAATTATTTACCTTTTCCCATAATACAAGAACTAGGGGACACCAAATGAAATTGATGGGTAGTAGGTTCAAAACTAATAAAAGGAAATTTTTCTTCACACAGCGCACAGTCAACCTGTGGAACTCCTTGCCCGAGGAGGCTGTGAAGGCCAGGACTCTATTAGGGTTTAAAAAAGAGCTTGATAAATTTTTGCAGGTCAGGTTCATAAATGGCTATTAGCCAGGGATAAAGTATGGTGCCCTAGCCTTCATAACAAGGGCAGGAGATGGATGGCAGGAGATAAATCACTTGTCTTCTGTTCTCCTTCTCTGGGGCACCTGGCATTGGCCACCGTCGGCAGATGGGATGCTGGGCTTGATGGACCTTTGGTCTGACCCAGTATGGCCATTCTTATGTTCTTATGTTCTTATGTTCTTATGTTCTAAACCTATAGCTCCACAGTCTGACAGATTTTCATGTGCTTTTCCTTCCCTCCTCCTTTCTGCAGGAGGGAACATTTGCTACACAAATGGTATACAAGGTTGTCTCCAGCCCACTGCAGAGCATTCAAATGTCATAGCACAAAACCCTAAGTCTGGGATATTTATATGAATACAAGCAGCAGTTCAAGTACATTCTACCTGGGCAGACGAGGTGCATTCAGGAGCAGTCAAACAATTAAAAACCAGAACTGCCATGTCAGACATTAGTCTCTTGCCTGAAAACTACATGAACTTTCTTGTCCATGTAACAAAATAGATAAGCATTACAGAACCAGTAAATAAAGGAACCTCTCCTACTCATCTTCCATTGCCTGTCCCTTCTTCTTCCACTACAGAAAATGGTCCATCTCAGAAGCTCAGAGTGAAGGCTCCCTCCACCTCCAGGATGTCGTGACCCCAGCAGAGACAGGAGGTGTGAGTATGAACAGAATCTTACAAGCCAAGGGACATGGGTAGAGTCATCACCACTTTGGTTTTCCACTCCAGAAAAATGCCTGAGCCCATTACATGGATAAACACTACTGTTGCCAACCATCTAGGATTATCTTCCAGTCTCTCATTAGTCTTTCATTAAAGATTATGCCATGTGAGTAAATCTCCAGGAATACACCCAGCCAAAATTGGCAACTCTAATCGTCCCTGAGCTCCAGGCAATGAGGAACAGTACTCACTATCACAGGGTGTGGGCAGGACTTTTCCTCTCCAGTTTTATACTCATACAAATTCATGCGTTGTTTCTCACAGAGCCTGAGGCTAGATGAAGAGGAAGATTTTCAGAGAAGGATCAAAGCGCTGAACCCACAGGTGAGTCCAACACCGTTACGATTTGTGTCAGGGTGGCTCCCAGAGGCTGCAAACAGGGACAGATGTTGGGCCTCATCCCCAGGAGCACCTCACAATTCTCTTCACCCCCCAGCAGATGAGTGGCAGGAGCTGAGTCCAGATCTCCTGAGTATCAGTTCAATGCGTTAATGACAAGACCATCCCTTCTTTGGATCTCCACCTTACATCCAGACATCATGGCAGTGTCAGAGAAGTTTGGACCTACGTTCCATTGGTTCCCCCTCTAGTTTTCACGTGTTTATCCAGACACTTCCCACCTTGCTAATTTACATACTCATGTGTTGTTGTCTTTGCTTCCAGGCAGAAGTGCTGTGGGGGAGAACACAAGAGGAACTAAGGAACTTGCTATTCACACAGCCCATTGCTGGTTGGGAAGGGAAGAGCATCCTCTCCCTTGGGGAAATAGAATGGTCCTCACTGGTTCTAATGCGTACCTGTCCCATGGAGGTAACCATCTTCATCCCATCTGCACCTTCTGTCTCTTTAGTAAGGGATTTCTTAAATGCACAGGGGTGGGACGTATTTTTAAATCATAGAGGCAGAAAGACTGGGTTAATTTGGGCCTTGGGCCCCCCATGAAGCTCTTCTGTGGTGGAAACTAGATTCTGTCAAACTAACTTGGTTTCCTTTTTTATTTATGAGATTACAAGTTTGGGTGATGAAAGTAGCAATGTTGATAGAAGATACAAAGTTGAACCTTTCTAGTCTGGCACTCTCTGGTTGGTCAACATCTGTGGTCCAACATAATTTTTGTTAGCCAGATGTCCACCTATCATGGGTGAGGCCAAGTTTCCCATGGTCCCATAAAGTTGGTTTACAGCCAGCAGTCCTGTCTCTCAGTGTCTGTGCTTTTATTTTGTTCTAATTTACCCCTAAATGTCCTATAAGAGCCCAGTAAGGAGTGAAAATGCTGATGATACTGCTAGACAGTATTGACCTACCATGGTCCAGAAAATTATCTCATTCAGCACCAGTTAGGTTGTGACGATGCCTGACTAAAAAGGTTTAGCCTGTACTTAGACTTCTGCAATGTGTTTGACTTAATGCTGCATGTCCTTGTGATTAAAACACTAGAATCATATAAAATTAGCATGGCACACATTAAATAGATTCAAAACTGGCTAATTGTTAGGTTTGAAAATGTAAAGGAGAATTTTCATGGGGCAGATGTGTCTCCAGTGGAGACCCACAAGGATTGGTCCTACGCTATGTATTATTTTTTTAATCAGTGACCAAGCACAAAACATAAAATGATCATTGATAAAGTTTGGAGATGACATAAAAATGGGGCGGGGATAAGAAATGAAGGGGACAGGTCACTAAGTTAGGATGTTCCAGATCAGGTGGCAAAGTAGTTGCAAGCAAATAATATGCATTTTAATATGGCTAAATAGAAATGTATGTATCTGGAATGAAAGTTTATGGACCGTATTTACAGAATGGGAAACTCTATTCTGGGAAGCAGTGACTGAAAACATTTTAGGTGTCAAGAGTTCCTAGTGTGATGCTGTGGCCAAAAGAGCTAATACAATCCTGGCAACCTGTTTGTCTATTGATGATGTCCACTGCACATGCCTTGGTGCACATAACAAAATTTATTCCACATGCCAATAGGAACATTTAGAGGAAACGTTGATAGGGATACATGAAATAATTCAGCAGTCCAGAACACCTAAGACCAGGATGCACAAAGGGGAGAGGACGTGAAATTTTTGGGAATTTTGGGAATTTTGATTAGCTGCTGGGTCTCAGATTCATCCATCTCATTAAAAACGTTGAAATATGTCACTCTTTTTATGTGTATTCACACTTATGTACCGATTAATACAGTTTTTACATTCTATGCACTCATTTTCTTACACATGCCAAAAGGGTTTTTTTTCATATGAACATATCTAAAATTTCTGTCGGTTTGGCTTACTTTAGATGTGTTGGGGAAAGGAGGAGGCTGCTAATTTCAGGGACAGAAAGTGGAGCCTGACATAAAAAGTTTGCTCACCCCTGAGCTAAGGTGAGGAGCACAGGGAAAGTTAATCTGTCATATTTTATTAGTAAAATGTCTTAAGCTTTTTGGACCATGATGCTAATAAATCTTCTTTCCACAGGAGATGTCTGAGCGGTACATTGTGCTGTTCTCCTTTCAGCTGTTGATTCTATCTGTGGATCACATGAAGAAGACGTTTATCTACCAGGTAAAACACAAGTTTCCCTTTGGACAGTGTAGAGCCTCAGTTCATTGGAGCCTTGGATTTCACGCACCAAGAAATCCCTTGGCTATATATCTGCAGTGCCAATACCAGTTACCAGGGCTCCACTAGAAAACTAACTACAGAAGGAGGGTTGCATGCAGGAGACTCCAAAGCAGAGGAAATCAAAGGGAGTCCAGATGACAAAGGAGAGAGGAACATGTACAGAAATATGAACTATAGAAGCAAAGTCAAAGCATGGGGCAGCCTCTTCCAGGAGAGCGCCCACCTCCGCCCCTCGCATACCTTGCCCAGCACCCCACAGAGGCCGGAGGGTGGGGCAGAGAAGGTATATGAATTGGGAAGTGGAGCCCTTTTATGCCCTGTGGCCAGGCTGAGTAATAGCAATCCCCATTCTTCCACGCACTTTCCAGCCCTAGCGCTCCAAGCACAGTTAGATTCCCTCCAGAGATTGAGGTCAGCAGCATCACGCCCACTTTACAGATGAGGAACATGAGGCACAGTGCAGGGCAATGCCTTGCCCTAGGTCCTGGGCAGCTCTAGGAATCAGAGCCAGATCTCCTGAGTCCCAGTCAAGTGCCCTAGCAATGAGCTGACACTGCCTCTGTTGGAAGAGACAGGCCACAGGGGCTTTTCACTTTCCTGAGGAAGGGGACCAGCGCTCCAGAGGCAGGGAAGCCCTGGCTGCAGGGAAGTCGGGTCTAGCTGTAAGAGCACACAACAGAGCATTCAGAGAAGTGGGATTCACAGTGAGCGCTTGCTTACAGTAATGCCCCATTGCTGCAGGGCCTGCTGCCTCTCGCTGGGTTGAGTGTGAGGGAGGTGTCCAGTGACGCTGGCTGCGTGTTTGAAATTACAGGTAAGCTCTCTCTCCAGAAGCCTGTGAGGGGCTTAAGCAGATGGAAGATCCTATTGTGATGGGGCGGAAGAGACCCCCCCCATGTCTGCATTCCTAGGAGGCACAACATCATCCTACTTCCCATGAACGGGGATATCCATGCGGCATGAGTGCAACAGGGATAAGGACCAGGCAGGGCTGCGGCATTGGGATTCCCAGACTTCATGTGGAAATGCAGCAGCTCCTAGGTCTCACATTAGTCTTTAAGGCAGGGGTGAGCAAACTTTTTACGCCGTGCCCCACTTTTCACCCTTGCAATCAACAGCCCCCATCCACCAACCTGTCTAATGCAAAGCCAAATTGATGGAAGTTTCAGTTATGTTCATATGGAAAAAAAATTATTTCGGCCCACGTAAGCAAATCAGTCTGTAGAATGTCAAACTTTATTAATCAGTGTATAAATGTCAATACACGGACATAAAAACAGGAACACATTTCAACATTTGAATGAGATGGATGACCCTGAGACCCAGCAGCCTATTGTGCTGCACCCCCCTTGCAAAATTTCATGCCACCCCAAGAGGCCTCACCCGCAACTTTGCTCACCCTGCTTTAAGGGGACACAGAATTCCTTGTTTGTGTGAAGCTGCCTCATTATCTGTGACTCTTCCTGCTAAAAAGTCACCCTAAATCCGCTCCCTCCAAGTGGTGAGCTCAGCTGTGAGAGCTCAGTGTCTCTTCATTTAGTGCAGGGCAGCTGGGGAGTTCTGATGGGGACAAGCCCAGAGCCCACCATCACTGGCCATGAGAGGTGGGTAGGTTTGCTTCACCATCAGGAATAGAACTGGTCCCCCAGGCCACCACGCTGTGAAGTCTTGGGTTGCTGGGAGAGATTTGCACATCAGACACAGATGCCAGAGCTGTGTGTTTCATTCCTTAGGTCCCATGACAGAATCCAGGATCATCGCATGCCTGAATCCAGCTGAATCCCACATCTGGGTGCTCACCCTCCAGCAGCATATTGAAATGGCAAATGCTCTCTGTCCAGCCCGCCCCAGCACTATCATCCCATTCCTGGTGAGGCGGTCCTCCTGGCAGTAGTGGGTAAAGCCCAAGTAGATGCAGAGCACACGGGATGGGGCCAAAAACAGTCTTTGACTCCTGAGTGCAGAGAAACTGAAGTCCTCTGTGCATTCCCAGTAGGGAGTATGATGCACCGGGGCAGAAACAAATACCAGAGCAATGGACAGCAGAGCTGATGTTGTGAATCAATGATCCACTCAGTATGGATTAGGCCTTTATTGTGTGACATGGAGTAAATTCCCACCTAACCAGTGCATACCTTCCTTACCCTTAGCAGCTCATTCCCCTTCCTGCTACACTCTCAACCTGTTACTTGGTCCCCTTTCCAGAGAAAAGCCCACTCCACCCCTGAGCAGAAAAAACAAAGCACCACTTCATTGTCCCCCTGCCCACCCATCCGCTGTCTCTAGGTACTGCAATGTCGCAGTGCTCCAGGGCTTACATACTGTAAAGGAGACTGAACAACCTGGAGCAGAGCCATCTTTACCCATATGCAGAATACACAGCTGCTTTGGGCGTCCAAAAATGCAATGCATCACTGGGTTTTAGTGTCCACCCCACTGCCTCTTCCTATCCCTGTACTGAGGCTCTGCTTCTGCCAAAGAGGACCTAGTTAACTTAAGACAGAGCCTGCCAGAGCTATTAGCAGAACACTGAACCTGTAAAAGAGCCATTCCAGTGGTAACTATCAGGGAGGACACCATGTTAGTCTGTATCTTCAAAAACAAGAAGTCCTGTGGCACTTTATAGGCTAACATATTTTGCAGCATAAGCTTTCAGGGGCAAAGACCTGGTTCCTCAGATACATGCTATGTGTGTCTAAGGAAGCGGGTCTTTGCCCCCGAAAGCTAATGCTCCAAAATATCTGTTAGTCTACGAGGTGCCACGGGACTTCTTATTGTTATTCAACTGATAATGAGGCCAATTTAACAGGCATTTGCTAGCCCCAGGAACGTCCTGTCAGTTTTAGAATTTACTGTGTTAGTTGACAGGACCTTAGTTTAATATATGGTTTCAAAATACTTCATTAGTGTGTTGCTGAAGATTATAAAATCACATCTCTAAAAAATCATCATCTTCTCTACCCCAACCTCTCATTGGGCATAGGGGCTCCAGTTTAATAGTATTGCATAGGACCCCATAAAGCCTCAGGGCGGCCCTGACCTGGAATGAGTAAGGTCTCAGGCATGGGGAGAGAATACACTGGGGTGGTTGGTTGGTGGGAAGGGTCTCAACTAAATATCTTTCTCAAATCTCCCAATGAAGCTGGGAAGTTGGGGCTTGTTCACGCTTATTCTTATACAAACAAAAAAGCAGTAAAGTAGCACTTTAAAGACTAGCAAAATAATTTATTAGGTGAGCTTTCGTGGGACAGACCCACTTCTGCGGACCAGAGCCAGACCAGAACAGACTCAATATTTAAGGCACAGAGAACCAAAAACAGTAATCAAGGTTGACAAATCAGAAAAAAATTATCAAGGTGAGCAAATCAGAGAGCAGAGGGGCAGGGTGGGGGAGTCAAGAATTAGATGAAGCCAAGTATGCAAAAGAGCCCCTGTAGTGTCCCAGAAAATTTGGTTCAACTGGGATGCAAATTTTCTGGGACACTACAGGGGCTCTTTTGCATACTTGGCTTCATCTAATTCTTGACTCCCCCACCCTGCCCCTCTGCTCTCTGATTTGCTCACCTTGATAATTTTTTTCTGATTTGTCAACCTTGATTACTGTTTTTGGTTCTCTGTGCCTTAAATATTGAGTCTGTTCTGGTCTGGCTCTGGTCCGCAGAAGTGGGTCTGTCCCACGAAATCTCACCTAATAAATTATTTTGTTAGTCTTTAAAGTGCTACTTTACTGCTTTTTTGTTTTGATAGTGTATAGACTAGCACGGCTTTCTCTCTGTTATTATACTTATAGGTCTGAATCAGCTCTCCAGGCCCAAACCGCTTTGAAGTGGGGGAAAGTTCTTATGTGGATTAGGCCCATTTTTAAAACTGGCTCAGAACAGAACCTCATATCATAAAGAATGTTCCCTCTCAAACCTGTGGGAAGTTTCACCGTCGATGCAAACTTGTCTAAGATACCTGTGGACCCATTCCTGTCATATCTAAGCACTTCACTAGCTGTCATATCTTTAGTCTCACAACATCCCAGTGAGGCAAAGCAGTGCTAATATCCCCATTTTACAGATGGCTTGCTGGGGTACAGAGTGGCTATGTGACCTGCCCAAGGTCACACAGGAAGTCAGGAGCAGAGCAGGGACTTGAGTCCAGCTCTCTTAACTCCCATACTGATGCCTTTATCCTAGCAACATTCTTCTAACACCTTCTAACCTCTAACAAACATCACCCCTTCTACTTCTATTCCCTTCTGAATTGCATTCTGATCTGTCTTGGAAAAGGTCCCATGTGACGAGCAGTGGAAGAAACGAAAGCTGATAAAGCATCTGTCTTGCAGCACCATTCTGAAGTGGGAAGGGAAACCCATCCAGCATCTTGGAAAGATACACTACCTTGCCATGGTGCAGGCTGCTTATGCCGGCACGGGGGTAACGTACAGCATCTATTGCTCTAAAACAGGCAGATCGGTGTAGAGGGACTGGAAATATCTGGAGCGTGGGTTCATGTTAAGTCACTAGACTGATGTCCTAGCTAGATAAGTACCTAAAGAGACCACAGCTGGTCAGACATTTTTCAGCTGACCGACTTTTCACCAAAAATTGGCAATGTGTGAAAACCAGTATGACTTACGAAATAGGTTTTTGAAACCACACGTTGGGGGTTTTGTGAGTCTAAATGACTTTTCAGTTCAAAAGTTACTAAGTTTAGTCCAAAAAAAAAAAAGGGGGGGGTGTCAAAATTAAAAAAAAACATTTAAAAATAATCAAAACAAGATTATTTGAGTGACCCAAACTGAAGTCTGGAGCTGGTTCACAAGACATTTTAAAATTTCAATATTTTTCCCAAATTAAAGTGGTAAAATTTTTCTAAATCTCAAGAATTCTGATGGTCTGGGAAACCCTAAATTAATCATTAATGAGTTTGGCTTGTACAACATGATTATTCAAAAGAAAAGCAAGTGTCAGATGAATAGGAGAGTGAAAAAAGAATCTCGTGGTATCAAAGAGACAGAAACAGATGCTTTGTGTGTATGAAAAATATTTCTCACTAGGTATCAAATATCTTTGTAAATATGACATGAAGTTATGTGCACAACCATACCAACATACCAGTGCATTAAATTTACATTGAGCCATCTGTAAGAGGAAATGACACCACAGATTCTAAACTGGTCAGTTTCATGAGTAGATTAGTGTTCACATCCACAGCTGCAAAAATGAGTTGTGGATATCTGCATTGACATCTGTGGATGGAGATACCTGTGAATATAAAGTAGGTATCTGCAGGTTTGCAGGGCTCTATTCATAAGCATTTAAATGCCTTGTGTATTTTCGCTCACATAGACTGTACTGGATGTTGTCATGTATTTCTGTCCCAGATATAACCTGGCTAAAGAGCTAGTTTATACATGCCAGATGTGTTCATCTTAAGATCCTTCAGTACTCTGGAAGAGTTTCAGCCAGGAGTATGGGTACCTTTCGGGGTACACCGAGGTCTTCCAGGGGGTACCGCATCTCATCTAGATATTTGCCTCATTTTACAACAGGCTACATAAAAACACTAGTAAAGTCAGCACAATCTAAAAGCTCATTCAGACAGTGACTTGTTTCTACTGCTTCATATGCCTTACGCTTCAATGTAAGTACAACATTTCTGTCCCTATTAATTTATTTGATAAGACGATAGAAAGTCAGCAAGTTTTCAGTGGTAGTCTTCTGTGACATTTTGGCATGTTTTTCTAAGTAAGTTGTTTGTAAGTGAGGTGTAATTTGGGGGCACACCAAATTTATCTGACTCCTGAAAAGGGTACTGTAATCTGGAAGGGTTGAATGGCACGTGTTTCAAGACCTCAGATTACCTTAGGATCATGTTTCTCAATTGGTTGTATGCATATCCTTAGCGGTACATGAGAGACGTTTGGGGATATATTTTAGAAAAGCGGTACTTTAAAAAAAAAAGTTGAGAAACCCTGCTCTGGAAGGAATAGCTAAGATTAGCTTTAATGAGGCATTGTGTACATTCTGCCACCTAGTGGCTGAAGCAGTTTGCATGCCATGATGAGTGTTAAATGTTTTCTATTGTAGCTATCACAAACCAAAGGAAAATACCGGCTTGTACAGTGCATGATTAGGATGATTAAATGCTTGAAAGCAGCCCTATAAGTTAGGGTCTCTCTCTACTTCCATCTGACCATCCAGCCTCCAAGCTAAGACTGCCCTATTAGGTAAAAGTTAATGACTTTCTTGTCTCCAATCTGCACTATGTGCCCCTCTCTCTCTCTCTGCAGGAATTTGTAGAGAGGCTGCTGGTGCTGTTTCCTGATGATCTGGTTTTCCTCTCCGTAAACAGTGAGAGAACAGGCATTGTGTATGAGGTAAACATTGAGGCAGGACGACTGACTGCAGAAGAAAGGTCACTGGGCCTATAGCGTGTGGTTAAATGAGAGCTGAGGTGGGGGAATCCAAGAACAACCCTACAGGTGTTGGAAGGGTGTCAGCAACAAGGAAGGGGAGATGATGATTAGGGCGGCCCAGGGAGGACTAAAGGAGAGCTATAGAATGAAGCTGAGCTAAGGAAAACTTGAGCTGAATATCAGGAAATATGTCTTTACAATGAGGGTGGTGAAATCTCTCAAATGTGGAAACCCCTGTGCTTGGGATATTTAAACATTCAGCTGGGAAATCCTGGAGCAATGGACTTGTTAACTTCAGACCCCTTTCTCTTCTGACTCCAGGGCTTGGCAACTCCTAGCAAGGCTCTGTTTAAGTCCTTAAAAATCAGTGTGGTATTGTATCAAATAGCCTCTGCTCTCCATTTCACCCTGGCTCAGAGCTAAACACCACAAGCCTTGAGGGAACTTCACCTCCTAAACTTCAAGGCCATCACCACATGGGCTGGCCTCTGTCCCACTAAGTAACAGAAACTGAGCAT
Source organism: Carettochelys insculpta (assembly GCF_033958435.1). Taxonomy (NCBI): domain Eukaryota; kingdom Metazoa; phylum Chordata; order Testudines; family Carettochelyidae; genus Carettochelys; species Carettochelys insculpta. Next base: position 14,791,916 of record NC_134159.1, read on the forward strand.
GACCGGGGGCGGGGGGGGGGCAGCTGATATCTGTTACACAACCCACTTTTCACTTGCTTTGTCTCTCTAATACCCTGGGAACAACCCTGCTACAACAGCACCGCAAAAGCTGAGGCAGTTCCATTTCAAGGAGCCGCATGCAAGTATAAGACCATTGCTGCATCTTTTGCTCCTCATGCAATAAAAATGACATAAAGGGGATCTAAGGACGAGGCTGGGTCCTAAATATCCATATTTGGCAAACATACAAAATATGTGAGGCCTATACAGCCATCTGCTCTGACTGAGTAGAAGCAGCTTCTATAACACAGATACACCATGAGGGGGCTCATTTAAGGATGCAACCCTGTGCCTGTAACTTCACTCTTTATTTTCTCTTTCGAGGGCAAACTCCCTCTAGCCGGGATTCAGGCGAGAGAGAAGTCTGCTGTGCTGGGGAGGCTGGAATTTGAGATCACAGGTATGCCACAGACTGAGGATCAGGGAGATCTGGGAAGACAGATTGTGCTATGAGAATTTTTGCATTGCAGTAGAATCAGCTGTCTCTTCACAGACTGTTTGGTATTGACCTGTGATAACACAGCCTTGTGTGAGGGCATTAGGCAGGACGGGCTGTGGTAAGCTAATGGGACTTCAGCAGGTCTCACTAAATAATCCTCTTCAGGGTCACTGGCTGAGCCCTGGCTCTTCTCCACCACAAAATCTCTTGCTACATAAAACCAGCTCCCTCTCCCATCCACATCCCTCTGCTCAGCATCCAGCCTGCCCACTACCCCTACATTCCCTCCCCCAAGACAGTCACTCTCTCCCTTGCTTTCTATCAGGCTTTTATAGTCTTCTCTGTTCCCTGATTGGCCCATCTGCTCCAGCCCTGGCTCATCACACCACACTGTACACCTGCTGCCAGAGGGCTGAGCAGGAGTTGGGGTTGGGGAGGGGAGGTTAAGCCTTTGCCTCCTGGAATGCAGCTGGACTCTTGTGCCTTCTCCAAGGGTAAGCTAATACATGGGCCAGGAAGAAACTGGGGGGGTGTACCATTCCCACATCAAGATATTCCCACATACTATGCTGCTGTTTTGGCAGGAAACCTGACAGAGCCGATCCTGATCTCCTGCTGCACTGCTGAAGATTATGAAAAGTGCCTCTTCCACCTCCAAAAGGTACTCCTCAGGCATGGTGCCCATGCACCTTCTTCCCTCCGTGGGTGTTGCTTTTCCAACCTGGGACTTTCCCAACCCTGTGCACTCCTGCTCTCTATGACTTATCTGCCTTCTACTCCTTCTTTTCCCTGCCCCCTGTCTGGGTCCTTCCTGATTCAAAGCCACTTAGCACTCAGAGTGACCATTCAGCACTCTTGGAACTCATCCTCCCAGCTAAAGAGTTTGTCATTGGGGAACCACAGTATTTTTGCCAAATCAGAATGTGGAATTATGTCTGGAGTTTCAGTGGTCCTCTAATTTTTTCCATCCATGGGCAGAATAAATTTTATTATGTGCACCAAGGCATGTACAGATGGGTGCCACCAATAGAAACATGATACGCATTATGGGTGGTTTTGGGTGCTCCACTAATCACTGGGCTATGCCTGAATCTCTCCTGGGCATCTGTCCCAGCACTGAGTTTAAAATAATACTGGTTTGAACTCCCAGCCCCTATTGCAGAAAGCATCAGCCCCTACAGCCTGACCTAAAGAAAAGAGACCACTAGCAAGTAGTAGAGTCCTATGCTCTGTGGATGATGCACAGAGGGGGACATGTGGCATATACTGAACAGACAGTTGTCTATGTGCCATATTTGGGGTTCCCACAGAGGTGATCTGGCAGCAGTGTTTTAAAAGTATAAAGCTTTTGTGCCCTTGAGAACCCGGATGGAGACCGGTTGTGCCTTTCTGAATGCTTAAAATCCTAAAGGCACTCTGAACCTATTTTTCTATCTTGCCCCAAACCAATCCAAATGGACTCTATAGTGCATGTCAATTGCCTGCACAGCAGGAGTTTATATTCCTGGGGCTGTACTAATTAAGGATTGTTACAGCACACTCTGGTTAGAATGTTCACTTTCAAGACAAGGAGCCAACCATCTGTTTGTGTGCCTGGTACCATGTCCATTACATCTTCCCCAAACCAGTGATTTGTACAGCTCCTAGCACAAAGAGGCTCCAATCTTATTCAGATTAGCTCAGATTGACCTAACACAGGAAAAATAGCAGTGTGACATCTTTCCAGTGTCATAGCTGAATTAGGGCATTAATCTGCTTATGTCAATCTATTCCAGCCCGAGCAAAACCTCGAAACGGTGACTATCCAGCCACCACCCATGGTGCCAAAGAAGTCACAGCAGCGTTAGAACTGTGGAGCCTCTGGAAAAGGCTAGCATCTGGTGACATCGCTGACTGTAGAGGACAAACGGATGTCTAAAGATGCTGGAGGAAGAAGCCTGCCTCCAGCAAAACTAGAGATGGACCTTCAGACTGAGCAGGTTGATTTGGGATTCCTCCATTTTAACCTACCTTGTGGGGTATGGTCCCTGGTTGGACCCATTCATTTATGCACGGATGAGCTGCTGTTCTCAGCTGCCTGTTAGAACCCAGTGGATATAATCCCAGTGGAGCAGACTTCTTGGGAAGAAATCTTCCCTGGTCTGATTATTTTATTTATTGGCTGCTTCTTCAAGAGTGAGAAATGATCTAAGGGATGGGGTATATGAGGAATAAAACCGTCGGCGCCAGCCCCAGCCTTGTGCAGAAATGAACATTTCTGTTACACAATCATAGTGTTTCGGGCCAGAAGGGACCACCAAATCTGACCTCCAATGGGCCACCAACACCTGAACATTAAACCCAGCACCCAGGCTGAGATCAGCATATCACAGCCCATAGGAGACTGGAGTAGTATGTGCTCCTGGCAGAGGTTAGGGGGACCAGTTGCACCAGCATCTCAGGCCCATATAGTGGCTAGTGACCAGCACACACATACACACGTTGCAGGGGAAGGCAAACCCATCCCTGCCAAACTGAGTAGGGGGCAAATTCCTTCCCAACCCAGCATATGGCAATCAGCCGGTCCCTGAGCACGTGAGCGAGAACCAGTCAGCCAAGCATCAGTGAGAACGTTCAGTAACACCCCACAGGCCAGGCCCTCCCTGTCCAATGTCCCCTCTCCAGTCATGACTGCCCCAGCTGCTTCTAAGGCAGATTGGAAAAAATAAGACTGGGAAGGGTCAGGATTCTCTTCCGGATGCCTGTAGACAGCTAGCTGAAGCCCTGCACATGAGCTGTTGGAATAGGAGATGTAACTCAGATGGGATGCATAGGGCTGCCCAGCCCTGCTCTGCCCCGTCCCGCCTGTCACCATCACACAATTCTCCCCAGAAACTCGTCCTGCTCTCTGTCCGAACTAATTAAATTGTTTGCCCCCACAGCTTCTAGTGGGAGACTGTGACAGAACTTCACTCCTTGGATGGTTAGACATCTTCTACTTCCCAGCTTGAACTGGTTCACGATCAAATTATATCCACTTGTTCTTGGGTGAACATTGCCCTTTATCTTAAATAGCTCTTCGGTGTCCCTGGTGTTTATCCTTCCCCTGGCCTTGGATGTATTTAAAGAGAGACATTGGGTCATTTCCTGGGGTCCCTGAGGCACCTCACAACCACCTGCCATGAGCATGACACAGCTGTCCCATTCTGCTGTTGATCAGCTCCCCGTAATCACCAGCCTCTGGCCGCACTGATGTTCCCTTTCATGCTTCCACAGGCCTCACACTGTCTCTATGGCAGGGATGGTGAATCCCCCACCACCTGCAGTCCAGATCTGGCTCTAAGGCTCTTGTCTCCCCCTGCAACCTCACCATCCAGCCCACAGCAGGGTGGGGGAACCATCCCCTGCGCATGAGGCTGGAGCATGTGGGATGTGAGGTGTCTCAGTCAGGGGCCACATCAGTGAAGGTGTTTTCTTTTTTTTTGCTCCTCACATATGTGGCCTCTGACTGATTGTTCTGTGGGTCAGTGGCTTCTGAGCCAAAATATATTCCCCATCTCGTCCTATGGCTTAGCAATAAGCACACCACTGACCCCTTAGTCCTCTGACTATACTCCTGGAGATCACAGTCCTTGGTTCACTGGGAGCTCCCAGATCTCTGAGACCTGTTATTCCGCCAAGAAATGGTACACACTAGCTTGAAAAATTCAGATCAGGAGTCCCACTTTAGAGAACACACCACATCTAGAAACATATAGCAAGAGAAAGAGAGAGAAAGAGAGAGAGACGAAAATAAGTTGGTTATGAAAAACAGATTCAAGTATTTGTAAGTAAAAATACTGAATGTGAATGGTTTCACAGAGAAAAAAATCATAGTATATGTTCTAGAGCTTAAACGTAACAAGACATTCCCCTTCCTCCTACAAGATAGCTTTCCCCAACTTTTTCTCCAGGATGCTCAACAAGATGGGTCATGCTCCCTTGTCACAAATCTAGCTTGCTAGACAGCTCATCTTCACAAATGGAAGTGTAACCCTCAGGCAGACTTGAACCTGAAACTTCTAGAGCTTAGTGAAGGCAGCTCTACAGCTTGAGCCAAAAGCCAGCTGCTTCTCAGCAGAGGTTATAGAAGACACTCACGCTTTCACTCTGTAAGTGGGCTAGGTGCAACTATATGCGTCAATGAGACACAAGTAGGTGTGTGGATTACAGAAAAAGCCCAGGGTGTCTTTTTGCACCCCCAAATGTACCAGAACAGACCACTGTTTACCTCTTCGGCTGTGGCCATTTCAAAGATTACTAATGAGGCGCTGAATAGAATATTCAGCGCCTCATTAGCATTAGAAGGCTTTCGAAAGGGCCCCGCTCCTTTCGAAATCCCCTTATTCCCCTGCTTTTACCGGCAGACCAGGTGAACATATTTTTAATGTGTGTAAATATGTAATTCCTCATAGAGACGCTGTGCATACATTGCATAATGACCAGGGCAATACAAGGTGTTGGGGGAGAATTATACAATTCCTTGTGCTGAACCTAGGGAATTTCCGTGCCCCTGTGTTCCACGTGCTAGGTGGTATCACAAGCATTCTTGGGTGACAGTAATCACCTCCCCTTCCAGTCACTTTTCCTAAATGTGGCTCTCCATTCCCCTGGTCATCCTAATAGGTCTGCTCTGCACTTGTCCCACTCTGAATTCATCAGAGAGTAACATGGACCTGTCTCTCCCTGGGTTGGTCTGAATCTGTTTTATGCCCTTCCAGTTGTCTGTACATCAGTGGCGTAGCCAGAGGGGGCCTGAATTCAGGTGGGTGGGAGTAAAGCCCTGGCAACCCAGTCCCAATGCCCAGCTGGATTGCTGGGTGAGCTACCAGAGTGGGACAAGCACTGGGGTCTGTGGAGAGCCATGGAGGGTGGGCCTGGATGCAAAGTGGGTGGGCCATGGCCCGCTCAGGCCCACCCTGCACATCAGTGGTGGGCAACCTGGAGCCCATCAAGGTAATCTGATTGTGGGCCACAAACCATTTTGCTGATGCTGACCCTCCCTGGACACCGCTTTCACAGCTCCCAGTGGCTGCCGTTGGCCATCGCTGGCTCGAGCAGGCTGAACCTACTGCCGCGGCGCCTCCTGCTGGCCACTTCAGGAACTAGCTCTTCTCCCCTTCGGAGCAGCCTCTCCTGGTGTTCTCTCACCAGCTATGACCTATCCTTTCAGTCACCACCACATCAGAACCCACTTCCCTCCCAAACCACAGCGCCCCCAGCCAGGCACCTTCCTCTCGGGGGAACCCTGTTACGCCTAAGATCATCACTCACCTCAGTGACCCACTGCGTTGCCTCATCCAGCCCTCGTCCCTCAGGGTAAAGTGCAGTCTGAACTCACCACTTCTCATAATCAGTGGAGAGGGGAGTGGCCCTGCTGCCTATTCCTACCCCTGGCTGAGCTCTGGAGCCCTAATACCACCTCAGACCCCAGTCTGGGAGCTAGTCAGGCCATTGCTCCCCTAGCTGCCCTTCATCTTACTCAGCAGTGCTCTAGATCAGGCAACTTCCCTAGCAAGCAGCTCAGCACTTCTCCTTCCACAGCTACAGAGAATCTGAGCGCCCTCAGGCCCAGCCACCCTTTTATACAGCCTAGCCAGGCTCTGACTGGCTGCCTCAAGCCTCCCTCAGTGGCTGCTGCCACAGCCTTCTCCCAGGGCTGTTTTACGCCTTGTTCACCACTGTGGTGTGACTGCCCCATCTCACTGGCCAATGAGAGCTGTTGGGTTGGTGCTGGCATGTGAAGGGGCCACAGGGAGGTGCTGGCTGCCACTTCCCACAGCTCCCATTGGCTGGTAACAGAATCACAGCCACTGGGAGCTGCGGGGAGGGGAGGAGCTGGCAGTTGTTCAATGTCAGAAAAAATGTATCCCAGCCCACAATCAGATTACCTTTATGGACTGTGTGCAGCCCATGGGCTGCAGGTTGTCTACTGCTACTGTACATCGTACTCATTTTTCCATAGGCCTTGGTCCCCAGTTATGTCTTATTCTCTTCTGCAGAGACTGGCTTCCCTTCTTTGCTCCCTCACCATCCCGTTGTCTGCTTGTGTCTCCTTCTCATACCCCATGGCAGCAAACCCATCTCGCAATTTCACCACCACCAGCTGCTGTCTTCCTCTGCCTTATCCTCACAGTAATGTTCTTTCATGGATCACCCGCCTCTTCTGGCATTTCACCCTCCTGGTCCTTTTGTTCAGTAAGTGTCCACAATTCTGGAGTTATCTGTGCCTCCCACTCTCTGGTCTCCTGCATTATACCATCAAACCCTCATCTGAATTCCACCATCTCAAGGAGCACCTCTAATCCTTGGATCTTCTCTGGCTCAAGGTTGGTCACACAGTTTCACGCATGTGTAGCTCCCACCAGATACCCACTCAAAGGTGACGTACATCTTGCAGCTGCTGTTTGCAACCATCTTTGTCTATTCTCCATCTCAGGTCACGTCTAGTGTTACCTCAGTAGATCGTCTTCTTGTTCTGGACCCTAATCCTATAAAAAGTAGAATCGGGCCAAGACAAACTCACACAGAAACACTGTTCTCCACCATTTGCTGCTAGCTGTTTGCAAACAGATGAATCCCCCAGCTCTCATTGGCTACCATGGGACAACTCACATTATTCATGGAACAGCTGGAGGATTGGGCCCTTAATTTTTGTCTCAAGAACTGCTCATAACTCAGGTCTGAGTTATTGTCAATGTTCCCACTAATCTTTTCCATCCACATGTGGATTTTTTTTAACATTGACGTGTGGAATAAATTTTATGTGCACCAATGTGCAAAAGTGCACCACCAGCAGAAATAAAAACCTAGCTGTGGGTGCTCTGCTGATCAGCTGGGCAGCATTTGACTCTCTTCTGCATGGTCACCCAAATGCACAGATACCTTGGAACACTGGTTATTGTCTGCAAGGTTAGCTGACCACCCACTGCTTCATTTCCTGTCAAGAGAGCCTCAGGCAACTCAGGAAATGGTGTCAGTGTCTTAGAAATCTGCCTTTGGGTCATGGCTTACTCAGACTTTTGGTCTAGTGTATTTTCTGTAAACTGTAAAATCTGCTTTGGGAGAGGCTTGAGGGACTGACAAACAACAGGTGCTTGACACACGTGGTTCTTCTGATAACAAGAGGTGAGCTGACTGTAGTATGCTCGAGACGTGCTAGGGGTCACTCTCTTAGAGTCAAGATAAAAAGCAGTCAAGTAGCACTTTAAAGACTAGCAAAATAGTTTATTAGGTGAGCTTTCGTGGGACAGACCCGCTTCTTCAGACCATCTGTCCCACGAAAGCTCACCTAATAAACTATTTTGCTAGTCTTTAAAGTGCTACTTGACTGCTTTTTGTTTTAATAGTGTATAGACTAGCACGGCTTCCTCTCTGTTATTCTTAGAGTCAAGTTGTTTGCCAGGAAAGGTGGCATCTTGCATAGGTCGCACTGTGTGTTGAACAGAGATAGCGTGTGTGCACGTGTGTGTGTGTGAGCACACACCCTCACACATGCTTTGTGGCTCTGGGACTGAAATTTGACCTGAACTCAGATTCAGCTTTTGCAGTGACACAAGGACAAACCCAAATAAAACTACCTTGCTCTCAGAAAGGAAGCTGGAACGTATGAAGATTTCTTTGCCTAGGGACTCTGAACGGGTAACTTGTTTTCTTTAAATCATGTCTCATTCTCCATTTGCTGAAATGCCTCCAGCGTCACAATCACCCACAGTTATAGGTTTCCCCTGAATCAGAACCATGAGACAACAAGCACTGAACTGATTTTTCCACCCATAATAAGTTTTGGGTGAGCAGTTAGGCAGGAAGTAGACATACTTCTTGAGCTGGGTATGAAGTGGATGGGCCACAATGCAACCTACCTCCATCTCCCAGAGCTGTGTTCGAAGCATCAGTGTGAACAAACAGTGCCACCTGCTAATCGATAGGTGCAAAACACGCAGCTCTGCCAACACACCTCACTCCGGACCTTTAGCTGAGTCTGGGCTCTTTATGCAACTTTTGCAAAGCACCCTAACAGTGACCAAGAATTGATAACAACACGAAGTCTTGTGGCACCTTATAGAATAACAGATATTTTGGAGCATCAGCTTTCGTGGGCAAAACCCGCTTCTCAGATGCTGTTCTCCCCACCCCCAGGCCTATCAAACAGCTTTTCATCTTCTTGAGTACATTGGGCTTGTCTAAGTACTGATCTACTGCCCTGATGGTACTCAGTAGCTGCAAAGCTGGTTTAGCCAGCTGCCTGGAAACCCCCATTTCCCAGGGCAGAGGAGGAGGTGAGAAAGGGGAAGGATTAGAAGAGTAGATAATAGTGCTGGTTTGGAACAAAATGTGTTGGCATGGGTATTGTAGGGCACAGGTGTGGGTGTGCGTGAGGTTAGGAGCCAGGTGTATAGGGAAGAGCTGTGTGGAGAAACCTTATTCAGAATGGTCGAATGCACTGAGATAAATCCATTGAAATAAAAGAATTAAAAACAAACAGAAAACAGACACACACACATACACACACAAAACCACTCCCACAATTGTTCTAAATCTCTGTTACGTCCAGGGCAGCTCTACTGATAACTGAGCTAATGTTTATTTTGCCTTTACAAAAGGTCACAATAAGATTTTTTTAAAAACACACAGAATCTAAAGGGAAATGCAATGCATGGGAAGACCTCTTCCAAGCACTTACAACAGGGGCAGCAGCAACAGCCTTTGCTTAGCTGGCAAATTGGAGCAAGGAGGAGCAGCCAGAGAACTCCTGTGATAGCTCAAAGCTGTGTAACCGCACCAAAGCCATCCTCTTGGGTCCATTCCCTTGGGCTTTTACAGTTCACCCCACCTCGGCCAGGGAGCTGTACATTTCTCAAAAGGAGCAGAAGAACCTTCTCCCAACCACTCCTTCTCTTCCTAGTTTTTATAATTTTGCTGATGTGTTTAACATCGCCCAAGAGGCTTGTGGAAAATGTAGGAGACCCAAACATGGGTTGCCATTACATTTCAAAAGGGTTGCTGGCTGGGCTGGGGAGCTCCATGGGTGGCTATTAAGAAGCCATTCACACTCCTGAAGTGGTTCTCAATTTCTTAATTGGATTAACAGCAGTCAGGCAGTTAAGCCAATCAATTACATCGAGAACCATTTCAGCTGCAGGGCAGAGAACTGCACACCTGAGGAGTGGCACCCAGCTCATGTAAGCCAGGGGCCTGAGGCCAAGGTTGAGAAGGAGGGAGCACACAAGTGATCACCTGGCTGGCTTCCAGCCTCTGCAGGAGATGGGGTCCTCCCAGACCCCAGCAGCATTCCCACAGCTGGTGCCGCTGGCTGGAGCACCATGCCCCAGCCAACTTCCAGCTGTGGGGTTCCCTGGGCCTCCCCTAGCTCTCTCCAGCCTGGAAGTGACTCCTAGCCCCTGAGTGAGACACCCTTCGTTTCCTTTTGCCCCTAAATGACTCCTAGCCCCTGCGTGTCACTCACCTAGCCCCCTCCAGTTCCTGAGTGTGACTCCCCGAGCCCCTGATTGTGAGGTTTAAGCCAGGGGGAGCAGTTTGGGGATGTATCTTTCCACCACCACAGCTCTGACTAACTCTAGTAAATGTAGTGTTATTATTTTATTAATATATCTCCCCTTTGCTATGAAATAACTACTATGAATACATAAACATGAGGGGGCACGATTTTATATTCTTGCCTCAGGTGCAAAATTAGCTAGTTACGGCTCTCCTATCCACCCCGTCCTCCCATTTTTGAATGGCCTTGGGTCACCAAGTCTCCCTGAATTGTCCCCGTCTGCAAAAGTGGGGAATGGCTGCATGGCGGAAACTGATTCAATTTCACAATTCGATCAGTGGTGGAGGAGTCAAGAGTGAAACAATGGTTTTCCTGAGTAAGAATGACACTTGGACATATTTGTCTGAAAGCTGTTAGAGAAGTATCACATGCTTTATAAACACCCATGGGGACTCTATTACAAATAGGTAAACTGAGACATGGGGTTAAGTGGCTTGCCCCAGGCCAGACACCAAGGCAGTTGCAGGGTTAGGAGTCTGGACTACTCATCCTGCACAGTGCTATCTCTTGCATGGTGTCAAGTATCCGAGGGGTAGCCGTGTTAGTCTGGATCTGTAACAGCAACGAAGGGTCCTGTGGCACCTTATAGACTAACAGAAAAGTTTTGAGCATGACCTTTCGTGCAGCATCTGATGAAGTGAGTCTGTGCCCACGAAAGCTCATGCTCAAAACTTTTCTGTTAGTCTACAAGGTGCCACAGGACCCTTCGTTGCTGTTACAGTGCTATCTCTGTAAGCCACAGTCCTTCCCATGTGGGCTAAGTCGACACTGCACTGAGTGTGAAGCAGCCCAGCCCCCACTGCCTCCTAAGCACAGCCAGTTACGATGCTGTAAAGCACCAGTGTGAATCAAGCTGTGGCTCTGGGGGGCTGAACTCCCAACACTGTTAGCTACTGCCCTCGTGGAAGTGATGTACACATAGCTCTGGGAGAGCTCTCTCCCAGAGCTCCTGTCCTGGCCGTATGTTCAGTTGAAATGCAGCTGCACATTAAAATTTTAAGTGTGGACAAGTCATACTCTCAGCTCTCCAGTTATGGCACCAAATCACAGCATTTGGTAAAACATATGAAGAGAAGCGAGCAAAGCAACGTTCAAGCAAGAAAGCCCAGTGGTACCGTCTCCTGGCAGTAGGACTGGGAGCACACTGAAATTACAGGAAAGTACCAGCGTAAGGAGTTCCACAATCATGAATGATGATAGAACGTGAGATCAGGAATTGTAGAGACACCCAGAACTGCTTTCAAAATATTTCTGAGCTGAGGAGATTCCTCTGTCGACCAGGCCTCAGAACTGGGACTGCATTACATTCTTTTTACATCTCTGGGCAGCTAATTATAACAATGTTTACTATCATTTAATAAGAAAAAAAATCGCCATTTCTCTTTATCATGCAATTAGTCTTTCCAGTGCTTGCCTTAACTGATAGGCGTCACTTCCTTATCTCCACCATAAATCAGAGGCGGAAACTGACGTCCTGGTTTGGGGTAGGTGGTATTTGCATTTTCTTTATATGAAGTCTGACTCAAAACCTCAGGCTCAGGGAGCTTTTACTCATCAAAAGGTTTCTCTCCAAGGTTATTGCTCTTTCCTGGTAGCTGGTGTGGGAGTCGGGGCAGCGGTGGGGAGCTGGGAAACTACGCAGCAATTGGATGGTGTGAAAGAAGGAAACCTAGTTTTGGCTGAAGAGGCCACATCCGTGGCTTGTCATGCCCAGTGCACTTTGCCACTTTATGCCAGCTGAGGAGATAGATCTCAGAGGTACAGTTTACCCTTGGCCTTGCTGAAAAATGTGAGTCCTGGCCTTGTCTGGTTTTCCCTTTCTTCTCTTGGTTGCTGCAGAAGCCAGATGAGAATCTTTATGGTTGGGACTGCCCAGGCCTCAGGTGGGGTTTGTATTTTTAACTGACTGTCCCTCAAACAAAAATGGCTTAAAGGGGGAAAATTTCTCCCTGGAAACAAACATTCTTTAAGGTGTCATAGGACCTACAATGCCCACAGTTTTCCTATGGCTGAAGCAAAGCTCTTGCTGTGCTGTAAGTATCTCTGCAAAAGCCCACAGGGGCCTTTGATTGTTCCCAGAGGGGAGCTCACAGACACGTCCATTGTCTGCCAGTCTGGGCAGGGAAGCTAGACAGGGGCAAGAGCTGTGTGCTGAGATTCATACGATCAGCGAAAGCATCAAGAAAATCCTGTTTCTACGACAGAACAAAGCTTTTCACACCTTCTGAGGGAGCTCCCCTTTTCACCTACAGGTGGAAGGCACGGCACGGAGAGGGGAATGCAACAGGGCTGACTGAATTATTGCACACTGTATATGGCCTGTTAGCCAAGCCTTGCCCCCTTCATGGATATCCAGCAGGCACTTGTGCCACCCTGGCAATACAGCGGATGAAAACGACAATTGAATTCCCCAGGGACATACTCACATGCCCAGGAGAGAGACAACTGGAAGGCCTCATGCAGGGACCCTGATTCTCCACAGAAATGTAACTCAGTCAGGTGCCTCAGGGTCATGAGCACGTAACAGGAAGAAGAGTAATCCAGTTCGGGAATGCACGTCCCAGAATGTGTTCAAAAGGGCTTTACCTCAGAGAAGGGGGAACACGCCACTGTGGTCTTGGCTGCACGCAGTGTCAGTTCATCCTCACTTCCTAGCGCAAAGTCTGTTACAAAAGCCTCCCTCTCCTTGCGGCTATGTTTAAAACAGCACCTTTGCCCCTGCTCTGTTCTACGTTTAAAAAGACCAGCCCAGCTCTGGTCTTCTGGCAGCAGCTCCCGCCCCCTCTGCCACTTCAGTGTGGCTCCACGGAGGAGCAAGGGGAGGGTTTTCCTTCGATGGCTTTGCCTCCATGTTCTTCCTCTGGGAACTGGCAGCTATAGGTGTCTTCGACCAGGTGACACGTTGGCAGCGGGATGGGGTGCTCAGGCTCTGTAGGGAACAAGCAGCTGTTAGGGTTGTGGTTGTAAGGAACAAGGCTGGGCACTGGGGGAGCAGCATTTTGCGGCAGCTTGACAGGTGCACCATATATAGCTATGAATGTGCCTACACTTTGGGCAGGAGTGGTGTGCCTATTCTATGTTTGTCAGATTCTGGAAATGGACGTCAGAGGATGGATCGCTTGATAATTATCTGTTCTGTTCACTGCCGCTGGGGCAGCTGGCATTGGCCTCTGTCGGAAGACAGGTAACTGGGGTAGATGGACCTTTTGGTCTGACCCAGTATGGCCGTTCTTATGCCCACTCAGAGGTGGTAAGATACTGTATCACCTCAGAACGTGGAATGATTCCAGGGGAAGCCCACAGATAAGTGCTACAACTCATGTGGAAAACATATACCGTGTGCCATACCCCTCAACCCAATGGCCAGTACTTCCTGCTTTATATTGTCTGGCCAAAAGCAGGAGCCTTAAGGAACTCCTGTGGCAGGCACTCAGCCCAGGATTGCCCCCTTTCTGCCTTCACATGGATGGATTGTCAGCATGAAAGGATGTGACTGGATTGTTGTAAATATCACTGGGACAGACACTCACTGACACTCAGGGTATGTCTACGTGGCAGGAAAACCCTTCAGGGCAAAGGGTCTCAGAACAATAGCTGAGTTCACATTCGGGCTCTGACTCCCTCCCTGCACATTGGGCTTTGTGGCTCATGGTCCAGCCCAACCCCTAATTCTATGTGGTTCCTGTTACCCCCACAGCGTGAGCCCCACAAGCCTGTCAGCTGACCTGAGCATTGACGCTCTTTGCCGAGGGGTGTTTTTTACAGTGCAGACACACCCTACGGCCCCTTTGCATTGCTCAGAGCGGGGTCAGGAGGCTGCTGAGTGTGTGTGTGACTCTATTTACCTCCACTTACAGGCCCCACTGCACTGCTGCTGCAGTGTCACATGCCTTAGTGCAAGTGAAAAGGTGCCCCTTGGTAGTGGGAGGGGCTCTTTTCTATATTAAGCCCACAATTCTGAAGTATATTACACTTCGAAGAACCGGCAGTACAATCTTTGCTTGTTCACTCCTTGCACTCATGCACCCAGCATGGACACACAAAACCAGCCCCCCTGCTGGTTGCTGCTGTGTGTAAGCAAATCCGGAAGCGTGGCCTATACATCCCAAGAGTCTGCTTTGTGATACATATCCCATCTGTATCTACACAACCCCATCTGTACCTATCATCTCTGAGCAGATCTCTGTCCTAAGCATATTTCCCTTGCAACATTCCTCTGAGGAAGGGATGGGCAGATAAAGGCACAGACTACATCAGGCTTTGCCTACACTGCACTCAGATGTGTGACTTGCAGCACAGGCAGGCATACTCATGCAAGCTTTAATCTAGCCAGCACAGCTAAAAATAGCAAGGAAAACTCGACAGCACAAGCTAGCAGTGGAAGACATATCCATCCACTGGCCCAAATGGGCTTGCACAGACTGCCCAAAGTCCACATTGCCTGTTGACTGTTTAAGCTGTGCTACTGAAGCTGCAATCACACCTCTGACTGCAGTGTAGACACAAACTGAAGTGGCTTACTCACTATTACATAAGAAGTAAGTGTTGGAGCAGGGAATTGACCCAGCTCTACCAATCCCTAAGCCAGGGCCTTGACCACTGACCCATTTTCATCCCTTCAGCTACCACAGAATAGTCCGGACAGCTGCACTGACCTTCAATTATGTAGAGTTTCTCTTTCTTCAGTGTCCATAAGCAAAGGTGCAAGAAGAAGGTCATCAAAATAAGAATGAATATACCCAGGGCAGTTAGTATTGCCAGGATGGTGGTGTACTTGGAATCTGAGGAGGAGGGAAAATGGAATGAAATACATGACCAGAGGAGATACCAGTGAAACCAATTTTTCTAAGGAAATGGGGGAGGGTGGGGCGGGGAGAGAGAGAGAGAGAAAGAGGTAGGTGCTGGAAACAGACTGGGAACTTGGAAAGTTGTTCGTCTGGGAAAACCACAGTACACGTTATTAATCACAACGGTCAGGACTGGCCTGGGCTCACGTCTGCAGGAGATCATGATTTATGAACAGCATGCATGATTTCTACCTTGCTTATACATGGATGACGTGTAAGATGATCTAGTCTATCTACCGCACTTTGTTTTCATCCATTTACCTTTGACTTCATGGTGCAAGTCAAAGCCAGCTCAGGGTCTCCTTGAAGGAACACAACACACAATGGATCAAACATTCATCCCAGCTGCAGCTCCAGGGAAAGCAAAGATATAATCTGCCCCAGTACAATTAAAGATATTTGCCTACAAAGGGCCTGGGGCAGTAAAGTTCCTCAGCTCCAGCAAACTCTGAGAGCTGAGGATGGTGAGTGCCTCGCCAGAGATGCTTGGTACCTGTCAGGATGGGTCCTGATATATTTTTTCCCTATTAGGAACTTGAGTTTCTAGATTCTGCTGCTAATTAACATCTGGGTGCGTGGACCCACAACAGGCACATGGTAGGGGAGTCAGAAACAAAAGGAAATTTGAATGCGGATGACTAACTGCTAAATGGCATCTCTTGACCAATTAAAGAGCAGCAGATGTGGGATGGAAAACTCTCGTACACTGTTTGCTAAGGACCAGTTCTCTCACCACCCCTACATTTCCCCTCCTGGTCCTTTGAAAATTGTTATTATCAGCAACGTTTCATCAACATTCAAATCTGCACTGCACAGCAATTCATGCTGCTTCATAAATATCGCAGGGAATTCAAGGGTTTTTTCCACGCCAAGCTATCATGACGGCACAAACCCAGGATCATGTCTTTGTCTGAGTGGTGGCAGTGGAGGTGTTGTCACATTCTTAAATACCTTGAGGAAGGAAAGAGTCAGAAATAAATTATCTGCCCCCCAGCATTCCTCAGGATCTACCTTGCTGCTCAGCTGTGGCCACCACTCCAAAAATGCCACATTCCACATTATGGGTATGATTTCCTGGCCTGATTGTTCGTAATCCAGAACTCTCACAGCTAAGAAAAAAGAAAAGCATTTTTAAAAATATAGCTTTCCCGTGTCTTCTGTTTCTATCCCATGCTTCCTCCCTCTCTCCCATTCCACTTGTCTCCCTTCCCTTTACTTTTGATTTGCTTAGATCACAGCTGGCCAAATTAGCACTACTCCCACCAGATATGCTGGACCATTTCTGCTGAGAATCTTGTTAAGATTTAATCCCGTCCAGATCTAGTTTCAAATTTATAGGCACTTGAGTCAGTTTGTGGCTTTGACCTGAGGTTAAAGACATGGCTTTTGTTGTTGCTGTTGTTTTGGTTTGTTTTTTTTTTTCGTTGTTCTTGGGTTTGTTTTTTTTTTTGGTTTACACTATGTTTCACTTTATGATTAGCTGGGTACAAAACCAAACCAAAACATCCATGTGGTAGCCTGTCAAGCAAAACCACCTACAATCTTAACACAGCAGATTCTTGGATAATTAATTGCTGTGGCTTTAATTTCTTTAAAGATGTAAAGTTAGCCACTTGGGGTGTGTATCGTGTGTTCCAGAGAAGAGATCTATCCATAAAAACGTACTTAGTCCAAGGCCTGCAACAGCTGTTCCAAGTGTCAGAATAAGTTCCATTTTTACATGGTTCACAGGTGAATTTGAAGTGCTCAGTGCCTAGGAGAGAAAAGAAGGGATTACTTCTGGGCAGCATAAAATGACAAATATAGTTCAAATATACGGGCATAAACATGGAGAATGGAGAGGAGAGTTAATAACGGATGACATCAAGAACATTGAGGAATTTAATGTTTATTTTGCTTCAGTTGGCACTAAAAAAAGGTTAATGGAGACCAGATATTCAATACAATTAAAATTTAAAAGAGAGAAGGAATGCAGCTCAAAATAGGGAAAGAACAGGTTAAAGAATATTTATATAAGTTAAATGTATTTAGTTGGCAGGGCCTGATGAAGTTCATTCCAGGCTATTTAAAGAACTAGCTGAAGCTGTCTCAGAGCCATTAGCAGATATCTTTGAGAATTTGCACAGGACAGGTGGGGTCCCAGAAGAATGAAAAAGGGCAAACACAACATCTGTCTTTAAAAAGGGGAACAAAGATGACCTAGGAAATTATAGGCTCACCATCCTAACTTCAAATGCCTGGAAAGATACTAGAAGGAATTCATAAACAATCAGTTTTTAATTACTTGGAGAATAGTAGGGGTATAAGGAAGGGTCAGCTCAGATTTGTCAAGAACAAATCATGACAAATCTATTTAATTTGCTTCCTTGACAGGTATCAGAGAGGTAGCCGTGTTAGTCTGTAGCTTCGAGAACAACAAGAAGTCTTGTCTATAAGGTGCCACAAGACTTCTTGTTGTTCCTTGACAGGCTTACTGACTTATTGCACAGGTGGGAAGCAGTAGGTGTGATATATATTGATTTTAGTAAGACTTTTTACACTTAAACTTTGACTTGCATTCTTTCCCTCTTGTTAATATTAATTGTATTGAATATCAGGTCTCCATTAGTCTTAAGACTTGTCCCACTTAATATTCCAATAGGCAAACTTGGGAAATACGGTTTGGATGAAAGTCCTATAAAACAATACAACTGGTTGAAAGTCTATACTCAAAACATAGTTATCAATGAATGGTTCATGAACAAATTGGAAAGACGTCCTACAGATATTAATTCTAGGTCTGACACTATTCAATATGTTCATAAATAACTCAGATAATGGAATGAAGACTATGCTTATAAAATATACAGGGACACCAAACTAGAAGAAGTTGCAAGTACTTTGGAGGCCAGCATTAGAATTCAAAACAAGCTTGACAAATTAGAGAATTTATCTGAAATCAGCAAGACTAAATTCAATAAAGACAAGAGAAATGCATTTCACTTAGGAAGGAAAAATCAAATGCACAGCCACAAAATGGGGGATAATTGTCTATGTGTTAGTCTTCTGGAAAGGATCTGGGGAGCACAGGAGTAACTCAGTGAATATGTGCCAAGAATGTGATGCAGCTGTGAAAAAGGGCAGCATTCTATGGCCACAGGGTGTATGAACAGGAATGTGGTATGTAAAACACCAGCAGTAACTGTCCCACTATATTTAACACAGGTTGAACCTCTCTAGTCCAGCACCCTCAGAACCTGACAAATTCCAGATGAGACAATTTGCCAGCCCATGGGAGGTCAGTATTGGCCAGCACATTACTAACACTTCCACTGCTTACTGGGCTCTTAGAAAACATTGAGGGTTAAATTACTGCTAAGTAACAGAGCAAAACACTGAGAGCCAGGACTGGAAGCTGTAAAAAAAAAAATATGGGATTTTGGGAAACTTGGTCACACTCATGATAAGTGGTCATCCAGCTAACTAAATTTGTGCTGGATTATGGATGTTGCTGGATGAAAGAGTTCCAGATTAGAGAAGTTCAAACTGTATTCTATTGTTGAGGCCTCAGCTGGCATGTGCTGTGCATAGCTGGGAGCCACATATTAGGAAAGATGTGGACAAACTGCCAAGAGTCCAGAGAAGAACAACTGAGATGAGAAAAAGTTTAGAAAACCTGCCCTATGAGGAAAGGTGCACAAAAGGGGCAAGTTAACCTTGAGAAAAGAGTGCTGAGGGAGCTCCTGATAACAATCTTTCAATATATCAAAGGCTGCTTACAAAGAAGATGGTGAATAACTGTTCTCCATGTCTACTGAAAGTAGGACAAGGAATAAAGGGCTTTTTCCTAGAATATGACCTATTTTCTTCATGGACTTCAGCTACTTCAAAGCTGATGCTTGGCCAGCTAAGCCAACCCTTCCTTAGTACCACAAGGCTTCCAGAATGCATTTGTGTAGAGGATACATGTACAGTGTCCACTGACTCACCCCGTCCATATTTATGGAGCTCAACTTGACAGATCCATTTGCATTCCTATAGTTACCTGATTTGTTCGGCTCCATCCCTGGTCTGCACTGAGGGAGTTGAATGCATTTCGTACACGGACGATTACTGCACTGCTCCCCAGGGCTACACATGCAGGTCGGTTGCAGGGGGTCAGGACGTAGATCTAAAATAGTGCGTGTCACTAAGAAAGCAAAGTGTTAGATTTGCCTGGGGTACCAGAGACCAGAAACAGGCTCTTAATTTTGCACATTTTTGGTTTCTGCTAGTGAACCTCCTTCCAGGGCATAAAATGTAGAGAATTCCCCCACTCCTTTCCTCCACACCCCATGACTCCTCCAGCACACTGGGGTGCCTGAAACCATATATATTGTTAGGGTAGGTAAACCCGCGTACCACCTGTAGGCCAAAGGTAGAAGTCAATGGTTGACCCCACCTTTAATGGGTAAATTCCACCAATGAAGCCTGTAGGTCCCAGCACACAATGCTTCAGGTTGCAACTGCCTACATGTTGAATCTGTTTGTACTTAATGCAAATGTCACACCTTGGTACTCCCACAGGGGCCCCCTGCACAGGAACAGACCCCCCCTTCAGCCCTCAGGCAAAACCCCTGTGTGGGAGGGCTGCTCACAGGACTCCAGACCTCCAGTGACCCTGTCCCTCCCTGCTTTCAGACACTTGCTTCCAAAATATATTGACAGAGAGAGAGCTGACTCCAAATTAAAACCATGGAACCTGACCCGCCCCATCTCCAAATCTGGAGATGCTTAGTTTCCACACAGAGCTGAACTCTGCAGCTCGCTCATCTCTAGTTTCTGACACACTTTAAAACAAAACAGAAAAGCTGATGGCGAGTGACTTGGGAGGTCCCATCAAGGCCTGATCACACTGGCTAGGGCCAGGACTTTTGACACCAGGTCTAGTGAGCTTGTTTAGAGGACAGGAAGTTGTGCATTTACCCAGCAGCTGGATGATTTTGAGGGCGATACAGGGAAAGTACAGATTAGTGAAGCAGGACATTAAACAAAAAGATGTGAGCCTGTGGTCAGCCAACAGTGATTTCCTGAGCTGATGCTGGAATGTACCGGGGCTGGGTCATTCACCTGGTAATCCCCAATCTACCTACCATTCATTGGCCCCTTTTATTTTTTTTTCCATTCTTGAATGGTTTGGAGCAAAATAATGGAATGACTCCGGCATTTAAAGAAAGTGAACTTCAGGCGTCAAGAGCGATTAGAATTCTTTGCTCTATCTCTTAAGAGCCTGTAGATTACAGGCTAATAATGAACCACTCCTGACAACCCCCAATTTGCAGCCAAGTCAAGTCACTCAGCATCTTGTAGGATAAAGGCCCTAGGGTTTGCTGAGTTGCCATTAGCTGGCCTGAAGTTGTCCTCCTCTTTCTTCTGGCAAGTGTTAGTTTTGGTAAAATGATGCTGGATTGGCAGACAACCATGGGAACCTGAACCCCTCAGTGCCCAGAGCATGGGCAGTAACTGCAGAGCCATCTCCTCCCACCTTGCCACATCAGCATGCCTCAGCACTGCCCTGAGACTGGGAAGGTGGCCTGGGACCCAATGACTCACTTAACAAAAGGCCACTGACCTGCACTGACCTCCAATGACCATTCACCTGATGAATTAGGAAGGGAAGACTCCATACCCCTTCCCTAACCACAATTCACTCCCCCCAGATGACTGAATTCTCTCTCATAGCCCTACAGAGCTAAGCCCCTTTTAAGTCTAGGCTGGGAGGGGACGGACGGACTTCATTGTGCGAGAGCATCACATCTTTATACGTGTCCAGAATCTGACATTACCTTCCCAGACTCTAATAAAACCCTTGTCTTGGCAGCATATCTGCCTGTGAGAACAATGTACGAGAACAGCATTGGCTGTTATGCTATCCAAAGTAAAAGTTACGATGGCTTCCAATCTTCTTGCTTCCACGTGTCAGCTGAGTGGGACCTGGTGACCACGTCTACACTACAGCAATCCTTCGAAAGAAGTTCTTCCAGAAGAGATCTTCCAAAAAAAAAGTATTTCGAAAGATTGCGCGCACGCACACACACACACACAAAAAGTGAATCGAAAGACCAATACACTCTTTCAATAGAGTGTCCACACAGCCCCTGCTCTTTTGAAAGAACAGGCCAGGGATCGAAAAATCCAGTGCCATCAGGACAGCTCTTTCAAAAGAAGGCCCTGTGGAGCATCTACATGTGCTTTTTTTTCGAAAGAATCTTTCAGAGAAAGGTGTCCTTCCTCATTTGGGAGAGGAAGAGGTCAGCCAGAAAGAGGCCATTTTGTGTGTAGCCACTCCATGAATTTCTACGAAAAAGGCCTGGCTTTTCCGAAAACACTTGCTAGTGTAGATGCAGCCGGGGAGTCAGAAAGGTATATCCCTATTATCTGCATATTGCACAATTAACTGCTCTGAGAATGTCCAATACTGGGCACAATTACAAACATGCTACCAGACAAGCAGAACCTTACATCTACGCTGGTGTGGCAATTTACAGACATTGAAACCAGAAGGGCCATTGTGTTCATCTGCTATGACCTTCTGCATAAGACAGGCTGTAGAACTTCAACCAGTAATTCCTACATTAAGCCCATAACTGCTGTGCCATCTTTTAGATCTTTTAGAAAGATATCCTGTCTGGGTCTTGATGTCAAGACTGCAAGTGATGGAAATTCCACTATGTCCCAGCTCCATGACCCTCCTAAGATCTGCACACAGTTTATAGGGATTCTAAGTAGGGTTCCCACTAATTTTTTCTATCCATGGTTGGAAGAAATTTTGTTATGTACACTAAGGCAGATGCAGATGAATACCACTAAGAGAAACACACGCTGCCAGACATGGGTGCCGCGCTAATCAGCTGGGCAGTAACTAAATTTCTCCTGGGCAGCTGCCCAAGCAGTCAGCTTACAGGAAACACAGATCCTGAACCTCTGGGCTTGGGCCCCTATTACCTTGCACCATTGGTTGTCATTTAGTCTGGTGCAAAGTGTTATGATTTTGTAGTATTTGACACCCACTTGGCAAAGGTGTGAACAGCAACACCATGGCATCTGGTTCCACACCTTAGAACACTTCTGGCCCAAATGAAAAGGATGCTACCCCCTTTCAGGCTGAGAGACCTGGCAGCTTCACAACAGAGGAGTGGTCTGAAGAAGTGGGTCTGTCCCACAAAAGCTCACCTAATAAACTATTTTGCTAGTCTTTAAAGTGCTACTTGACTGCTTTTTGTTTTGACAACAGAGCAGATTTACTTTCCACTGGGATTCTAAGGAGGGCTGGGCGTGGCCCAACATGCTAGAAACAAACCTTGATTCAACTTCTGCATGCAAAGTCAGACCCAGATGTTGCAGCTTGCTCAGATCCCTGTAAAAAGACAACCCCAAACGGCATAGTGCCCCATGGGTAACTTTTGAGAGAAGGAAGTTTGAAAAATTAGAACACAAATCTAGTCTGAATTTTGCAAGTCAAGCCCCTCTCTGATAACTACAATTGGAGGGAAAAGCCCCTGGGTCTACTTTCCTTTGCACACACTGCTGCGCCCATCATCTTGTAATTTGCCTCCCCCTTGGTTATGGATTCCATGGTCAACACACAACAGGGACAAGACAGAAGGAACCTTCCCTCTCCCGCTTACCTGAATTGCACTTGAAACAGTTTGTAATACAATCCTTGGTCACCACTTTGAATTCATCACTGGGGCACTCGGTCGCCAGAGCCAGCTCAACCTGCAGCCACAGGTCTATCAACAAAACCAAGCTGAGTCTTCTTTGCTTGGCCATGTCTCAAGCTGGTTTCCCTGTGGATGTTTGGATTTACTACAGCTCTGCCCCTGCCTAGCACCTCCTGTCTCTGTGAAACTTATTGAACTGGCAGAGCAATTTTTGTAGTGTGTGGCTAACACTCACACGTGGTTTTCTTCCGTACACACAGTTCCTGTTTCAAAGGTTTGGTGGGGGGGAGTGGCGTGCATGGAAAAAATATGACGTACCAGCAGGGCTTTATTAGTTTAACTGAATACAAACTAGCTGGAATTCCTACCTAGGAAAGGGTTAAGGGGCCACTCACAAAGGACAGCAGTAAGGATGGAGCATCCTGGAGGTAGCAGCAGGAAATAAACAATGCGGACTTGGATTTCAAAGGGCTTTGTCTACCCTTGCAGGTTAATTTGGATTAAAGAACGGTTGAAATGCTGAGCTATTCCAGAATCCCTCTATGTGCAGACAACCCAAGGAGTCCACATTTTCAGCCTCCAATGGACTTTAGAAAAGCAAACTTTAACAAACTTGGAACACTGTCGGTAAGGTACCATGACAAGAAGAGCTAAAGGAAAATGGAGTTCAGGAAAGCTGTCACTTTCTGAAGGAGATAATATAAAGACTTGACTATGAGGTATCCTGATACAAAGAGAACAAAGGAAGAATAGTAAGAGGCCAATATGAGGCCCACAGGACCTCTTTAAGGAGGTGACTAGCAAAAAGGAATCCTACAAAAAGGGGAAACATGGACAAATTGCAGGGGTGAAATGCAAAAGAACAGCACAAGCATGTAGGAACAAAATCAGAAAGGCTAACTCACAAAAAAAGGAGTTATACATAGTAAGGAACACAAAAGGTAATGAGAAGAGTTCCTTTAGGGGGCAAGAAGAAGGAAATTATATGTACTCTACGTAGAAGGAAAGGAGAACTACTAGGTGATAACATCAAGCAGACAAATGAGTTTAATGACTATTCAGTTTTCACTGAAAAGGTTAATAGTGCCCAGCTACTCAATGCAATTAATATTAACAAATGGGGGAGAACACAAGACAAAACAGAACAAGTTAAATGCTATTTAGATTAGTTAGAACCGGGGTGGGGGTGGGGGGTTCAAAGTTGGAGAATGGCCCCTTTGGGGGGGGATGAAATTTCATAAAGGGGGCACAGCATGATCAGCTGCTGGGTCTCAGGCTTGTCCATCTCATTCAAAATGTGGAAATCTGATCCTGTTTTTGTGTCTGTGTAGTCACATTTCTATAGCAATTAATAAAGGTTTTACATTCTTGATATTTATTTTCTTATGTGTGCCAAAGGTTTTTTTTATATGAACATAACCGAAATTTCCATCAGTTTGGCTTACGTTCAACAGGTTCGGGGAGTGGGGGTGGGGGCTGCTGATTGCAGGGATGAAAAGTGGGGCCTGATTTAAAAAGTTTGCTCACCTTGGAGTTAGCTGACGTAACTCAGCAGGGCCTGAGGCAATTCCTCCAGAGGCATTTAGGAAACTAGCTGAAGCAACAGAGACAAAGCCGCTCTAGTCTATATACTATCAAAACAAAAAAGCAGTCCAGTAGCACTTTAAAGACTAACAAAATAATTTATTAGGTGATGAGCTTTCAGAGGACAGACCCACTTCTTGAGATCATAGCCATACCAGAATATTGAGTCTGTTCTGGTCTGGCTATGATCTGAAGAAGTGGGTCTGCCCCACGAAAGCTCATCACCTGGTAAATTATTTTGTTAGTCTTTAAAGTGCTACTGGACTGCTTTTTTGTTCTGATAGCTGAAGCAATCGCAGAACCATTAGCACTTACATTCAAGAAATCATGAAGGATTCGTGAGGATTGCAGGACAAACATAGTATTTATCATTAAAGGCAGAACAAAGAGGACCCAGGGAATTATGCACCAGTCATCCTAATTGGGATACACTGTAATCTCCCTGATGTGGGTGTCTGTAATCTGGAAACACCTAGGATTCAGACCCTGCGTGGCTGGAGCTCCATAATGATACTAAACACAAAACCAGTTCAAATACAGTGCAAAAAACCATAAAATATATATACATACATGTACTATATTGTCTAGCACATATTTAACTTGTAAACATGAGGAATGGCAGAGCACTGTGCTCTACAATTAGTCCTGTGGCACCTTATAGACTAACAGATATTTTGGAGATATGTTGTTAGTCTATAAAGTGCCAAAGGTCTTCTTGTTGTTTTTGAAGATACAGACTAACTCAGCTATCTTGCTGCTACTTGTCTACAATTAGTGGTTTTCTGCTTAATTCCCTACATATGATAATAAAAACAAAATAACAGTTGAAATACAGTGCATTAAAAATTTATTTTATGATCTGTTATACATGTCCAGTACTCTATAATGGTTTGTACATACAAAAACATTAGTAATAGACTTTGTTCACCCTTCATTATGGCAAATACCCATGGTCCAGAAAGTTTCAAAATCCAGCATAGTCTATAATCTGTTAAAGAGGTTCAAGTGTATTCGGAAAGATACTGGAATAAATTATTTAACAATCTATTTGTAAGCACCACAAGATAATAGGGTTTTAAGGAATTGCCAGCAAGGATTTGTCAAGAATAAATCATGCCAAAGCAACCTAATTTCCACCTTTGATGGAGTGACTGGTTTAGTGGATAGATGGGAAAGAAATAGACAAGATGTTTCTTAATTTTAGTAAAGATTTTGACACAGTCCTACACAGCATTCTCATAACCAAACTAGGGAAATGAGGTCCGAACAAAGTAACTATAATGTGGAGGCGCAACTGTTTGAAAGACCATACTCAAGAACAAAAAAGCAGTCCTGTGACGCTTTAAAGAATAACAAAATAATATATTAGGTGATGAGCTTTCGTGGGACAGACCCACTTCTTCACATCTGGAAAGTTCTGATAAAAGTAAACTGACAAGTATGGATGAGTGAAATCAACCTCTCAGGGCGAGATGCGAGGAGTAAGGGAGGTCAACGGGAGAAACTCTCCTGTTGACCCTCCCTTGTAAAAACAGTTAGCCAAGCACAGATACATCAATTTTTAGCTACGCAATTGACTTAACTAGAATTGCATATGTGCAGTTGACTTTCTTAGTCTACTGTAGATGTAGCCTTATAGAACCCTGTTAGTTCAGCACCTCACTGTATTTCCTGTATTTATCCTTGCAATCCTGCGGTGCTAATATCCCCATTTTACAGATGGGGAGCAGAGGTCCAGAGAGCCTAAAGAAAAGAGAGACTTGCTCAGAATTATTCCGGGAGTTTGTGGCAGAGCAGGGGAAGAGCCTGGCTCTCACTACTTGCAGTCTCCCATCCATCCTGTGCTGAAAGCATTAATCTTAGCTGTCTCTTGCAGCACCACAGCTTTGCAGGACCGGCACAGGGAAGTCATGCTGCATACGAGAGCACGCTAAGCACCACCCCACTCAGTTTCGATTTCAAATGTTATCAGCCAGGGTAAATGGGAACTCCTTTTGTCAGCTGCCCCTTTCTTTCCCACTGCCTCTCTTCTCATTGCCATTTCTCTCCTGGATTCAAGCAGATTCTGCCTGGCGTTTTATGTGCTTATTTTCATGTGTGCAAGACGGTGGCTTTCAAGCGCCTTCCCCGGAGAAGGGAGAGGAGAATTCAGCCGCAATAGCATTTTACACCCACAGCTTTAGAGGGGTGTGAATGATGTCACCAACCTCAGGGCCCACAGAGAGAGTTTGGTACCAGTGAAAGGTGCCAGGTAGGCAGCCCTCTGATGTTGTCAATCCCAGAGAGCAGAGAAACCACAGGGAACATGGGGCAAACTCCCCATGCTCACAGCAATGTGATCTCCCCATGTTCCAGGTTTGGGGGCAGGGTCCCCATACAGGCAATTTTTTGCCTCTCTGCTGCCACTGCAGAGAGGGAATCCATGTGCCATGATCCTACCTGGGCCACCTCATTTATTATTTCTATTAGCCTCTGACCGTTTATCAGCCACAGGACACCCTGCGCTAGGTGCTGCATAAGTGCAGATCATAACTAGTCACTGCCCCGGGGGGGCTTAACAATCTAAGTGACTTTCCAGGAAGTCCAATGACCAGTTATAGAGACCCTTCTGGCCTTATCATCAATTAATCTAGATGGGAGGCTAGGGTGCAGCTGCCTTGCTAAGTTGCCCTGAGTCTAGGGCAGTGCTTCTCAAACCTTTTGGCCCATGGGCCACCCTGTTCAACACAAACCTTTATGCAGACCACCAGCCAACCACCCATGATGGCAAAATGCATTTGCATATCTCTAAATAGGAAATTATTCACATGAGGCTACTGGAGCATAAAACTGTAAATACCCAGCTATACCATAAGGGGGGTGTACATTGAGACCTTATTGCATCTATCACGTTCGCTTACCAAACTTTATTTTACATAAAGTAAAATATTAATTTAGGTCCAAAACAAAAGGTTTCAACACTGCCTTTATTTGTGCTAGAGGTGGGGAAGCTTTTTTGGAACAGGGGCCATTGACCCACAGAAATATCAGTCGGGGCTACACGAAAGAGAGAAAAAAACAATCTAGCCCTCACTGACATGGCCTCTCACCCCCCTCACGCTCCAGGCCAGATTAACTCTTCTGGGGTCCCAGGCTAGTAGATTTTATGGGCCCCCTGGCTTTTTGGTGGGACCATAAGTGGGGGGTCCTTTGTCCCCTAGTGCACCCAAACACGTCAGCCTGAGTTAGCACAACTGAGAGCTGCTGCAGGCCCCAGGGAAACGTGGGAGGGGGGCCCTGGCTCCATGCCCTGGATGGGGTGGGGCAAGTGGATGAAGGGGTGGGACGTAGCGCATTCAGCTCTCAGCTGGGCCCCCTTACATGTGCACTCCCCCGCAGCCATGCCCAGCCTGAGCTGCACCACTGTGACAATTCTAAGGGCTTTAGAGCTCCAGCCACCATCGGAGCTACTTTGACAGCACCAGCGGCTGGAGCTCAGGGCCCCTTTGGAAGGCCAGGCCCAGGGGACAGTTGGCCCCTTTGCCCAACCCCACAGTGGGTCTGGCTTGACTGCAAGGACAGCTAGAGCCTCACCTGGCACTCCATCTCCCACAGTGGGCACAGCGCACTGGTTGTGTGGCCAAAACCTGACGTTGGTCTCTCCAGGGCTACAGCCGTCAGTGGATACAAAATTTGCAATGGTGTCTGCACAAAGGATCTGCAGACCTCCATTCTCCGTGGCGACAAAGCGGCTCTTAACAAATTTGCACGGCTCTAGAGACAAAATTTGTCTGCACACCCTTAGCTGCATCCGGAGCCATGAGAAGGAGCTGTGGATCCCCGCGGATTTGCAGGGCTCTGTCCACAGCCTCTCTCAGATGCTATGACTGGGGCGGAGGGTGTGCACAAGTCTGCCATCCTGCAAGACTTATTCAGCAACAGCTCAGGGACACCGCAGAGAGATGTTGCGCAAACCTATAAGCTTCACTGATCATGGCTCAAGGTACGCAGAGCTCCGCCCATGCCCACTGCACCTGAGCTCACTAGAAAACCCATGGGTCATCTGGAGAGGGAGGAGGAAGGGAATCTCCTCTGTGCTTGTTCCAAAAATCCTAGTCAAGAGCAGTGTTCCCCCTAATTTTTTGCATCCATGGGTGGAATAAATTTTATGTGCACCGAGGAATGTGCAGGTGTGCACCGCTTGCGCAAACACATGCTGCCGGCTGTGGGTGTTCTGCTAATGAGCTGGGCAGCACCTGAATCTCTCCTGGGAAGCTAGTCAGAAGCATCGTGAGGATCAGAGCAGGACACCGACAAGCTATTGGGTGCTGGTCCCAAAGAAGGTGTTCATATGCCTGTGTCTGACTTTGGGACTACCGCTTTTCTGCTCCCTTTGCGAGCTGCTGTGGCTGTGATAACCCACAACCCTACATTGCTAACCAAGAAGCATGCACCTGCACTAACAGTGCACACGACTGCTGCCACACTGGGCAGGGTGCTCCCGAGCAAACCCTCCCTAGATGCTGCCAGTGCCCAGAGTATCTGCACCATTGTCCTTTAGACTCAGCGCGGTGGGGAAACGAGCAGGGGCTGACCGCTGGCAGAGGCCAGGAGATGCGAGACCCTTTTGGAGAGCCCACACCTGCCCTTTTCCTTGCAGCCACGCGCTGCTTCTAGGCTGGCATCCCTGGGATTCCTCTTTGTCCGCCACCCATCAGAAGTCATCTCCAGCCTCCGGCTGCCGGGGCTGAGAGGGAAGGGGAACCGAAGTCGCATAATGGAAAGTCAAACATCTTCCAGACGCCTTCATCCCTCCCCACAGCCCAGCACTTGCCGTGGGGAAGTGAAACTGAGAGCAGCAGCATCACTCCAGAGGCAGCGTGTGGGCTGCTGTAAGCTCAAAGGCAACAGGCCACATTGGCGGCAGCCCTGCAAGCTGGCGTCAGCCGAGGGCTTTGCTCTGAGTAGTCACATGTGGGTGGGGAGGAGCGTGGGGGAAAGCCACACAGGAGCACAGCGGAGAGAAACTTTTCCGTGCGCCGAGATGAGCAGCTTGCTGACGGCACTCCCAGCCATGCTGCAGTGCCGCTGCTTTGCACTCCCAGGGCCACTCAGCCATCACTGGAGAACTGTGACTGTAGTTCTGATCCAGAGAGGGGCTGAGCACCCCACCCCAAGCTGAAGTCCACCAGAGATGCAAGAGCTCAGCACCTGTTTGCTGCATACCCTGGAAGCCACTCAGCAAGGCCATGCTCTTCCAAGCAGCTTTGTAATCTGCCATTAGGACATATACTTTTGCAGCCAAGACACAGACCTATGAGGCAGGAGACAAGGGCTCTTTTCCAGGTTCTGACACCTAGGCACAGACCGCTCTGAGCCTCAGTCTCCTCGTCTGTGAAATGGGGGGTGGTCACTCTCTCCACTCTCCAGGAGAACCAAACAGACAGGCACTAGCAAGGGGTTAATTGTTTCTGGTTCAGCTAGAACAGATCAGGACTTTCACCCAAAACTCAAGCAAAGATGGTCCTGGGAACCATTTGTGATTTGCCCATTTCTAATGGGAACCACAGCTACTCTTCTTCCCCCAGTGGTGAGCACCTTGTCTGATCCTTCTCCTCCATGCACAAAGGGTTATTCATCCCACGAGTCCTAAATGTGTAGGACCTGTGAATGGAAAGAGCCCTTTGCTGCTGCATTCCTCTCCCTATGGCTGGGGCGAGCAGCTAGCGGGAGAGCTGGGCACTTTGCTCCTGCTCCCTGACAGGGAGGGGAACAGCATGCAGCCCCGGTATGAATCTGGGGGGGAGGGGGGGGCGAGGCTTCAGCATCTCCCCCACAAAAACACAGCCAGCCCCCTGCCCTGTATCCCCCATGCACCCATTCCTCTGCCTTGAGCCTCACTCGCTCCCAGCCCCTTGCCCTGACCCCCTCCTCCCACTGCCCAACCCTGACTCCTGCACCCCAGAAAAACCCATGCCCCAGCCCTGAGCTCCTCCTCACATCCCCAACCCCTACACCCACCCTCTGCCCTGAACACCTCCTCAAACTCCCAGCCCGGACTCTGGCACCCCCACCTCCCCACCCACTGCCTTGAGCCCCCCTGGCTACACCCCACACTTAAATCTCTTACACATGCTGCCATATCACAGCCCCCACTCCCCAGCCGCCTGCCATGAGGGCCCCACCAGAGGGTTGCAATATGCTAGTACTGGTCAGAAATTTCAGTTACTTGCACTCCTGGCATGAGTGGGATTTGCTCCCCATTGGGCCTGCCAGGAGCAGCTGCCTGTGGAGGCTGCAGACAGGCGAACATCAGTGTTTGAGGCTGGGAGGCCCAAGCTGCAGGGAGCAGCTGACTGACCAGCCAACGTCATCAGCGAGGGGCTCCCTGAGGGCCACATCTACTGACAGGCAACACATGCACCTGCATAGGGCACTAGGAAACTCGGGGCACCCTATGCAACTGTGTGCTGCATGTGGGCTCCATCCCCCCCGGGCTCATCCCCTGTCCGCCTCCTCGTGAGGCTCCGTGCTCACTCCCTGCTCACCAGGCAGTGGCGAGAGGCCCTCGCAGGCAGGAGGACTCAGGCAGAGCAGGGGGCGGCCCCGCAGTGAGCGGCTGGAGAGAAGCGGCACTTGTAAGGGGAGAGCTTTGCTCTGGCTGGCTGCATAGTGCAGGGCTGCCTGCTGCTCCTCTGGGGTCTTTTGGTCTAGGCTTCCCTCCTGGCCTTGCTCTCGGCTGCCAGGGGTGGAAGAGGGAGGTGCAGGGGGTAGGAGTGAAAGGGGCACAGTGCGGGAGGTAGGGGCAGAGGTGATGCAAGGGAGAAGGACTGAAGGAGCAAAGGGGATCCGGTGTGGGGTTATGGGTCCAGGAGGGAGGTGCAGGGGTTGGGGGAGGGGAGCATGGTGAGCCCATGAGGGGATCAGGAGCAATGAGGGGCACCAACATGCAAATTTGGCCAGGGGGCCATTTTCCCTAAGGCCGGTCCTGGGGCCAGGTATGAGGTGGAGAACAGTAGCCGGGTGCTGAATAGTGCCACGAGACCCTGCCATTTACTCTTTCTCTGCTGCTTTCTATTTCTGCTCACTTCATTTCCTCCTAATTCAGCCTCTTTCCCTTTGCGCAGGTTTTGCTTCAAGTGACGCAGTTCTGCGCCGACACCGCCCAAGGGTGGAAGGCTTACCAGAAAAGCCTGGAGAGCAACAGCACAGCCAGGGCCTGAATTGCAATGATCAGCAATGACCTTTCAAGCCTGGTGTCTGGATGTGAGATCAGTGGGGCTTTTTGCAAAGTGCTCATGTTGATCTCAGAACTAATGACACTGCACGTGTCAGCAGCCTGCACTGGCTCCTTACCTCACACTCACCAGCCTGGGACACCTGCCAGAGCTGCCCCAGCTCAACAGGGCCCCTTATGATCCCACTGAGTGCAGCCAAGCGCACTCAAATCCCATTAACCTCAAAGGGACATTCTCAGACAGCACCGTGTGTTCATTGCTGCCCTGGCCAGACTGTCAGGTGTAGCATAAGTGAGGTTCAGCAGAGTGAAGGGGTTAAATAGGCTGTCATTGGGTGAAGGATTAGTTGTTTCATGCTAAAGAGCTTTAAAACAAATTATAAAGCAATAGCAAGGAAGAGAGGAATACCTGGGTTCAAATACCAGCTCTGACTCCTTTCAGTAAGTCATGTCAGATCAGTTTCAAAATCAGGTCACTAACATCAGGCACAGTAATCTAAGGCTATGGCTACACTACTTACTAACTTTGCTAGCATCTATGCTACGCACATGCTATTTTGAAATAAACTCAAAACAGCAGGTGCGTTTTTTCGAAATGGATAACCCTCACTGCAGGAGTAATAATACCTATTTTGAAAAATATATTTCAAAATAGGCACTATCAAGGCACAGGTTGCAGCTACACTAGCAAGGTCTTTTGGAAAACAGGCCCTTTTTCAAAGGAACATGCAGCATGTCCAGACACGAAATGTGCTCTTTCAATCTGAAAGCGATAGAACGCGGCTCTTCTTCCGGAAGCCGCACCTGGATCAGGAAGAGCTCCTCCTCTTTTCAAAAGCTTCTTTTGAAAAAGAGCATGTGCAGATGCTCTGCTGGCCCTTTTTACAAAAGAGCAGTCCTCGTGGCACAGGATTTTTCGATCCCTGGCCTGTACTTTTGAAAGAGTAGAGGCTGTCTGACTACTCTCTGCTGAAAGGGCGGATCGATCTTTCGGTCCAATTTTGTGTGTGGACATGCTCTTTCAAAAGAAGATTTTTTTTTTGGAAGAGATCTTCTGGAAGAACTTCTTTCGAAAGATTGCTGTAGTGTAGGCGTATCCACTGAAAAGCGCTCTTTCAAAATAAGCCTTAATGGTGCCCAATGGTACTATTTTGAAATAGCGCTGTGTGTCCAGAAATGCTGTTTGGAAATAGCTGGGTGCTAGTTTGAAATGCATTTTGTGTATAGCTGTGACATTTCAAAATAAGATATTTCAAAATAGCTGTTTCAAAATATCTTATTTCAAAATATCTCTGTAGTGTAGCCGTAGCCAAATTTTCAGAAGGACTGTGATGGAGTGGGGGGAGTGCATGTGTGAGTCAGGCTGGATGTGAGAGGCAAGCAGAGCAGCTCCCAGTGGCTAAGGATGACCCTGGGGCTACAACTGGCAGGTAACACCTCTGCCCTAAACAAAGAGGAGGAAGAAGCCAAGCTGGGTTTTTGAATCGGGGAACAGCAGTTAGAGGCTAGGGGAAGAGGGAGCTGAAAGGCAGCCAGCCTGAGGAGGGGGAAAGCTACACCCCAGAGGGGCACCCCTCGGTGTCTTCTCCCCAGAACGGGTTGGAAGGACTGTCTCTAACTGCTGTACTGTTGCCTCTGTGAAAAACTGGGCATCTGTTGCCTCATAAACCTCCTGTTGTACCTGCTAAGTAAAAGTCACTCCTGCCAGCGGACGGGGTGCAGTGCAGGGGGACCCCTAAACCCCATCACAAGGACTCAAACACATGAAGTTCACAGGGATTTCTCCTTTGCCTAAAGAATCAAACTTGAAAACTCCCAGACCAAGTCAAAGAAAGAAACAGGAGCTGAATTCTTAAAAGACGTCTATGGGATTTGAATGCCCAGCTCCTATTAAAATGAACAGGAGTCAGGCACTCAGATCCCTTAATCAGCACTGAAAATCTCAACCAAGGCTTCTAAGTGAACCTTTGCTGCTGAGCCATGAGTTTAGTACAACACACAGGTTCAATCAACGCACACTGCTGTATTGTTAGTACACACGGTGCTGGTTCTACCTTGCCTACCTGCTTCATGTTGTTTTGCCCTGGCTTGCTTCATTTCTAGAAGGTGGGGAGCCCTCTGGCCTCAGCTTGTCAACAACCAGGGCTGAGGTGGCCTCTTCCACTTTTTTTCATGCAGAACTGGGTGGTGATGGAATCCTCATGTGTGCCCACTCCGACAGGACAGCTGAGCCTTCCAAAGTCTGCCCTCAACCTACTGAGTACTCTGAGACCCTCTTCCTTACGGCTGCACAGATACAGGCTCAAGAAGCGAGGCTGACCTAAGGCGAAGCAATGCACTTGTTTCTGCAGTTGTTAATTGACTGTAGCAAAACACGCAGTATTAGGGCATTTTGGCATGCTGAGGTGCACCTGGCTTTGTGATAGAAGTGGAACAGAATCCAACATAAAATCAACGTACAGGTTGAACCTGTTGCTGGACCACAGGAGGTCAATATTGTCTAGCCCAGCGGTCAGCAGCCCCTGGCACAGGTGCCAAGAGTGGCATGTGAGCCGATTTTCATCGGCACACAAGGCAGGAGCTCAGCCCCGTCCTTCCTCCCTCATGCAGCCAGGAGCTTGCTCAAAGCCATGCCTCCTGTGGATTAACAAAAGACCAGCTAATGCTACCAACCACCACCTCAACAGTAAAGCTCTGCATCTGCATTTATTTATTAATGAATCTGTTGTCAGTAGGACCATTAGTGACTTTAAAAAGTAACACTAGCACTCGGACCATCCATAAAGGTCAAAAGGTCAAATTTCAGCACTCCGTCTCAGAAAGCTTGCTGAACCCCTTGTCTAGTAGCATTAAACACTTCCACAGCCTATTAGGCTCTTAAAAGACATTTAGGGTTAAATTACAGCTAAATAACAGCACAAAACGCTGAGAGCCAGGACCCGGGACTGTAAATAACTTTATGGGACTGAGGGAAACTAGGCCATGCCCACAATATGTGGACATCTGGCTAAATAAAATTATGCCAAACTACAGATAATGTGCCAGAGAGAGCCAGACCAGAGAGGTTCAACCTGTATTAATTAAAGTGATTAAGTGGATAGTCTTTGGAGCCGATGGAATAGCTTACCTGTCTCTTTCTCTAGCATTTACCTCTTGCCCATTTTCACGTACAGCTCACCAGACCTAGACTTCACAGAAATCTTCTCACTTGGAGTCACCAGAAGTACAAATTTGCAGAGGTGTTGAGGTATTTTTGTGTGTAATGGAAATAAGCCCAGAATAATGAGTTCCTGCAAATTGCATTGCCTACACCTGGTGTGGTTACGCAGAGTAATGGTAGGCTAGAAATGAATACCCAGTGGTAAAATTTGTGACCATCATGTCAAAAAACGTGGTAGCGATGCTGACTAATGAAAACAAGAGAGAGAAGCTTGTGTCAAAACTTGCTGAGGTGAAAAAGTGTTCTGATCGCTGATTCTTGAGATGAACTCGTTACATTTCCTAGAGGGAGGTAAGACGTGCCGATATACAGAACCTCCCATGACTGTAGTCTGAAGAGTGACACACAATATACACCGTCCCTGACGCACTACACCCCCTACAGTTGCAGACTGGGGATATTTCCTCATCTGCATACAGCTCTGCCTTTCTGCCTTATTCCTGACCTGTAGTACATCCTGCTATCCCACCTCTGGGATTTGACACAGCTCTACCAACACACCTCAGCCCCGATCTGCTCTTCCAGTCCTGGGCCCCACACAACTCTTCAGCTGAACCTTCTTTCCAACCTGCAACTCATGCTATTCCCATCCTGGACCCCTCCCACATAGACAACGCTAATGGAGCAGATGAACAGGGTAGAGCAATTTTTTTCACCCATAGGTCTCCAGGGGTAAAGTCTGTTGCATTCATGAGCTCAAGTAAAATCCTGGTTCTACTGAAGTCAATAGCCAAAAATCCCTTTAACTTCAACAAAACCAGAATTTCAACACTAGTTTCTCTCATGGGAGAGAAGCTAGGAAATCCAGGTTAACTGGGCGAGCAAATAAGAGCAGGGTTCACTGTTATTAAAGGTATCTCCAGCAATTGCAACTAATCAATAGGTGCAGGATACAGCCTGAAAGGGTCACAGACCCAGTCTGGGAAAGTGAGGGTACGTCTAACGCTTACTGGGAGATTCAACCCGTCAAGGTTGATCTCCCAGAATTCAATTTTGCCTCGTGGGGACAGGGCTCGGCAGCTGACCCCAGTACTCCTCGGTCTTGA
This sequence comes from Carettochelys insculpta, assembly GCF_033958435.1. Classification (NCBI taxonomy): domain Eukaryota; kingdom Metazoa; phylum Chordata; order Testudines; family Carettochelyidae; genus Carettochelys; species Carettochelys insculpta. Next base: position 14,827,587 of record NC_134159.1, read on the forward strand.
AAGAAGTAAGGGAGACTGACAGGAGAGTTCCTTCAATCAACCTCCCTCAGTGAGGACAGTCAGATAAGTCGACCATAGATATGTTGATTCCAGCTATGCAGTGGCCGAAGCTGGAATTGCTTATCTAGGATTGACTTTCAGGTCTAGTGTAGCGTTGCTCCTAGTTGTATGTCCTTAGGTTTGTTAATTTCTTGTGTGCTAAAACAACTCAAGAAACAAAACCAGTAAAAGGGAAAAGTCTCTGGATCTTGCCAATACGGCACTCGTGAAACCAATAGAAGAATAGACGCAGTTCAACTAGGAGAAGTGTCGAGTCCTGCACTTGGGATGGAAGAATCCCAGGCATTGTTACGTAATAGTATAACCAATATGGTTTCTCTAGCCATTTTGAGAAGCCTATAGCTTGCCTGCAGCCAGACTAAAGAGCAGCAGCCATGAACTGTGAAGCTACAATTCACACTCACATTCCATCTACATTCCAGCACAGTACTAGCATATCAGGCTGTTAAGAAGATGACCACATCCTAGTGCCACCCACTGTTAAACAAATCACAAGATGGGTAAAGAAAACTTGACAGCATTTCGTCTGGCAGGGAACGACTTACCAATGGCTGAGGTGGAAACACCATTCTCTGATGATTGTCTTCACTTTTCTACTGGATTCTGTATATTCTCTGTCTGGTTTGTAATTGCTCCTGTCTCCTGTATGATTAGTTTTGTTAGGTGTAAATCAGTTAAGGTGGTGGGTTATAATGGGTGAGGTAATTCTGTTACCGTAGGCTATTATTGGTTAGTAAAATTGTACTAAAATAATTGGTCAAGGTATAGCTAAGCAGGACTCAGTTTCACTACTTAAAAACTGGGGTCCAAGCAGGGAAAGGAGGAACAGGACATCAAAGGGGGAAAAAGAAGAACAGAACATCACAGAGAGAAAGAAGAACAGAACATCCAACAGGAGGGAAGAAGGAACACCTAAAGGACTCACCCCCAAGACCCTGAGGTGCAGCAACCAGCATCCAGAGAGTGACTTCGTCTGTCCCAACAGGGGAAGTCTGCCTGCCTGCCTGCCTTATCAGGATTGGTGAGTGTGATACTGTGTGCTTAGCATGTATTCTGCTTTATTGCTAACTGTAAATAAAGAAAGAATAAGAATATTATTGTGTAAGGCTTTTTCAGAGGCACAGAGCCTGCATACCTGCAGGGAATTATGCCCTGAGCCCTAGGAATTGGGTAAGGGTGGGAGTTTAAATTAAAAGGGTCATACCTTGAGCCCTACAGATTGCGTAAAGGTGTGTATGTCCCTGAGTGTGGAAGGGATGAGAAATTTGTGTGGGTAACAGTTATAGGCTGGGGACCGACTGGCTAAGCAGCAGCACAGCAGAAAGGGACCTCGGGCCTATAGTGGATGAAATGCTGGATATGAGCAAACAGTGTGCCCTTGTAGCCAAGAAGGCCAATGGCATATTGGGGTTCATTAGGAGGAGTATTTTGAGCAGATCTAGAGAAGTGGTTGTTCCCCTCTATTTGGCACTGGTGAGGCCACATCTGGAATATTGCATCCAGTTTTGGGCCCCCCGGTATAGAAAGGATGTGGATTTGCTGGAGCAGGTTCAGCGGAGGGCAACAAAAATGATTAAGGGGCTGGAGCACATGACCTATGAGGAGAGGCTGAGGGACTTGGGCTTATTTAGCTTGCAGAAGAGAAGACTGAGGGGTGATTTAATAGCAGCCTTCACCTTCCTGAAGGGGAGCTCTAAAAGAGTTGGAGAGAAACTGTTCTCAGTGGTGACAGACAGTAGAGCAAGGAGCAATGGTCTGAAGTTACACAAGGAGAGGAGTAGGTTGGATATTAGGAAAAACTACTTCACCAGGAGGGTGGTGAAGCACTGGAATGCGTTGTCTAGGGAGGTGGTGGAATCTCCATTCTTAGAGGTTTTTAAGTCCCAGCTTGATATAGTCCTGGCTGGGATGACTTAGTTGGGGTTGATCCTGCTTGGGGCAGGGGACTGGACTCAATGACCTCTTGAAGTCTCTTCCAGCTCTGTGATTCTATGATTCTATGACACCGAAAAATTGGAGATGATGCAGAAAAGGGCCACAATAATTCTTTGAAGGCTAGGAAAAAATGACAACGTGAAAGACTGAATTTATCTCAATATAGTTCGCTTATCAAATGAATTGAGAGATGACTTGATTATAGCACGTGGGCACCTTGAGAGAGAGAGATACCGGGAACCACAGGGCTTTCATTATCAGAAAAAGGCATAAGGCTCACAGTGGCAGAAGTTATAGCCATACATATTCAAACTAGAAATGAGACAAATTTTTAGGGTGGGACAAACTAAAAGGGAATTGATGGAATCTTCATATTTTGAAGTTGTCAGATCAAGACTAGATGTCTTTCTGGAACTGCTTCAGCCACACTTGTGATTGGGCTCAACACAGGGATGTCTAGGTGAAAATCTCTAGCATGTTTTAAGCAGGAGAACTCACTTCTGGCCTTGAAAGCTAAAACCAGGAAGGTGATAACGACTATGAAGTGCTCAGGGAAATTAGAGAAGCAATTAAAATTAAAAAAAAACAACTCAACATTAATGGGGGATTTCAAATATAATGGAAGGACAGAAGAAGTCATGCTGGAGGGAGAGTGGCACCATACATGAAAAAAAGCTTAGAACCAAATGAGGTCAAAATTTTAACTGAACCAAAGAATCTGGATGGATAGTGATTCCATGCTCTAATAATAAGAATATAACAGCAAGGGTATGTTACAGACCAGCTGAGCATCATAGTGATACTGACTTTGAATGCTCAGGATGATTAGAGAGGCTGTTAAAATGAAAAAAACCTCAGTAAGGGATTTCAGCTCTTCTCATAATGACTGGGTACATATCACCTCAGGTCCATATGAAGAGATAAAATTTCTTGACACCTTAAATGACTGCATGTTGGAGCAACTGGTCCTAGAACCCCAAGAGAGGCAACTCTTGATTTAGTCCTAAGTGACATACAGGATCTGGTTCCAGAGGTAAATAGAGCAGGACCTCTTGGTAATAGGGACCATCGCATAATCAAATGTAACATACCTGTGGCCGGAAAAACACCTCAGCAGCCTAACACTGCAGTATTTAATTTCGGAAAGGGGAACTACACAACAATGAACTCAGTGATACAGAAATTAAATGGTACAGTGCCCAAAGCAAAATCCCTGCAAGCTGCATGTACAGTCAACCTGTGCAGCTCTTTGCCAGAGGATGTTGTGAAGCGGGGTGGGAGGTGTGGAGCCCCGGGCCTCGTGTGCTGGAGTCAGGCAAGCCGGGGCTGGACTTGGCCCACAGGCTTTGCCAGGGTTGAGGGCAGGAGCAGGAAGCAGCTCTGTTCAGTGCCCCTGCCACCTGCTGCCATCCCCCAGCTGGGGAAGTCGGAGGGGGAGTGGCAGAGCAGTGCTGCTGGAGGGGCTTTATCCCACTGCTCTAATTGTCCAGAATTCTGACCAATCAGGGCAGTGAACAATGGCACCTGGGAGTGGGTGAGGGCTCAGAACCATATGTATTCCAGGACGCGGCACAGGGTAAGCTGCATTCCCATTTCCCAGAACCCGTGGCCCTAGACTGCTTCTGCACCCCCTTCTGCCCAGACTCTCATTGCCGTGCTGCACCTTCCCTCCCTCCCACTCCACCTCCTCACTCCACCTGCTCCTGCCTCCTCCCTTCCAGACCCCTCGCCCCCACACTGACCCCCCTCCTTCCAAACCACGCAGCCCAAACCCTCCTGTGCCTTTCCTTCCAGCTGCACCCCTCCCTGCCCAGACCAGCACCCCTATTCCGCACCACCTCCTGGTCAGATGGAGAACTAAAGTAAAGAAAGATTAAGTAACTTGACTAAGGACACGCAGAGGGTCTGTGGCAGAACAAGGGACTGAACCCAGGTGTCACAAGCCCCAGACTAGCACCCAAAACACTTAACCGCCCTCCCTCTCCTCAGTACATTTCAGCATTTCCCTATAATCCCTCTATGATTCTGTCATACTGACTTGGTTTACAGCTGCTCCAGGAAGAAGAATCGTCTTCAGAGAATTACTGGTAGCTCCCACACCCGACACCATGCTTAGATGCGTTACTACGTCAGGTCGCTTACTGACCTGAAGGGAAACAAACGTAACTTGCTGAAGTCCAACAGAAGGATTGAGGGGTCCCTCTACAGGTGTCGTGAGGAACTACCCGTAATATAAACCTGAACACTTAAAAATACCAGTGAGCCAATGCTATAAGATGTAAGTATGTGTGTGGGTTAATAATGCGCTCTCCTCATTTGTATGCTAATGATAAAACATTTGGACCATATTTAAAAATACTAAGAACCCCCCTGATAGCTGAGTGAGCTAAGCAGTTTTTTTTTTCCATGAAAATCAATGTTGCCACCTCTTGGGATTTTATTGAGAGTCTTATGCTAGCTAATGGGTTTTTCTTCTTAAATCCCCAACTCCTTGAGTCCTGGGATTGCATGTGGATTGCCACTTTTTTGCCCTTTTCTTTTTGGAGAAAATCTTGAAAAAGTGGCAATGTAAACCAAAAAGCGCAGACTACAGAAGACAGATGATAATTGTATTTTAAAATCTCCTTTTAAGACAATCTCATTACTTTTGTAACATTTTTGGTTAACCATGGTGAACATTTCTTAGCTCTCCTGCTCTTCATTAGGTGCATTTGCTAAGCTGCAAGATGCCACCGCTAAGCAATGAAGACTTATAACCTAGTCAGACTCCGTCCCCTGTTTTCCCAGAAGGGGAATTGTTATTTTACAGTACACCAGGGAAAATATACCAGGGCTGAGGCCTGCACTGGGGGGTAACCGTGCATGCTGACCCAAGCAAGGAATGTGCAAGAGATGTTCACAGAACACTTGCTCTGCCTGCACTATGGCTTTGTTGGCAGGCTAAGTCCATCTCTTCCTCCCTTTAAAATAATTAGAAGTGGAGGCTTTGTTACGACATGGTCCCTCTCTTGTTGGGAGCGTTAACGAACCTCCAGTACGCTTGTCACCAGAGCTCAGCCTTCCTCGGGAAATTTGTGGTGTCTTTCATCGCTTTTTTGCATGTTCCAGCAGCCAAGTGTGAATCACTACACAGAGCATCATTTACACTGGAAAAAAAAAAACCAACAACTTCTTTTGAAGGAGAAAAAAGAGAGGCGGAGGGGGGGAACAACCCTGATGTTGCCCCTTCCTGTTTGGCACACGACATCCCCTGACGTAACTTACCTCAGAAGGGAGCAACTGTCAAGTCTGAAATGGCCATTTGAGACTCCAGCAGATAAAAGGACCTAGTATAACATCAGGGTCTTGTCATCACATGTCCTTGGAGCAAAGACAGAGGAGCCAGCGAGAATAGAGCATAACATTATCGCTCAAGATTTTCAAAAGCGTAACTACCCAATGCAGCATGTGTTGAATATTACAGTCTGAACTTAGCTTTGAGGGACTGCTACCCCAGGTGAGCCTTGCTAAGACAGGTCATTCAAATATTGTAAAGGGATATCAGGCAGGCCTGAGGAGATCTTTTTCAAATAGCAAAGAACTAAACAGAGGCTTAACTATAAGAACCTAAGAGCTGACATACTGGGTCAGACCAAAGGTACATCTAACCCAATATCCTGTCTGCCGCCAGTGGCCAGTGCCAGATGCCCCAGAGGGAGTGAACCGAACAGGTAATGATCTCTTTCCTGCCATCCATCTCCAGCTTCTGATGAACAGATGCTAGGGACACCACTCCTTCCCTGTACATATAAATTCATATAGCTTACACATAAGCATACACGTTGTCGTGTTGAGACCATTCAGCCTGACAGATGCCACAAAATGATGGCTGAAAAAAAAAAAAACCAAACAACTTTAGGCAGTAAACACGCCCTTGTACACTCATCCCTCATTAAGCAAGTACTTTACCTACAAGTATGCGCTAAAATGAGGGACACATAAACCTACCTTTGCTCGCTAGACAAGGGAACTCCCCCCTTGCTAATACGAACCTAACTGCCTCTCTGCAGACCCAATCCACTGCAGTGTGAAAGCCCGCTGGCCCTGCAGACCCATCCTGCCTCAGCCTGAACCCCCCCCCCTCCCTGTTTACCCAACCCACAACAGCCTGAACCCCTCCCCGTTCTTCCTGTGGACCCAACCTGCTGCACCCTGAACCCCTTGCCTGCCCCACAGCGCCAACACGCAGCAGCCTGAACACCCCCCGCCTGCCCCATGGCCCCCACCCACAGCAGCCTGAACCTAGCCCATGGACCCAGCCCACAGCAGCCTGAATCCAATCCGCTGCAGCCTTATCCCTGCCCCCTGTCCACCCCACGGATCCAACCCACCGCCAGGTTTTAACCCTCCCTCCTGCTCATGGCCCCAAACTGCCCCCAGCCTTTAACCCTTTCCGACCACCCGGAACCCAAGGTTCCCCTACCTTTCAGCAGCAGTGAAACCTGCTGCCGCACCTTTGCCGAGTTACGAGCCCTTGGAACAAATCGGAGACATTTACATGTATTTTAATGGGAATTTAGTGTCCCTCTTACAAGTGTTCACCTACTAGCAGCAATTTGGGAACCAGTTGTGCTCGTATAGTGAGGGATGAGAGTATCTAGTTTCTTTCCATTCATGCAAACAGTTCTTTGGAAACCTTAGGTACACAAATCTGATGCAAGTCCTTCCCAAACATTAAAGTGAGGTCATCCCAGATCTGAGTGGAACACAAGTAACTATGGGAATTATTAGCAGTGTCAAGAGCTGGCTGAAAAGATGGGAATTTTTTCTGGAAAAAAAATTGATTCTGCTTCTCATAAAGAAGAATTATTCTGACCAATAGTGGTAGGTGAGTAGTAGGCATAGGGAGACACTTGTGCATGACTTTTTTTAATGTGGGAGGACTGTTGCATTACAACCACCACACGATCCTTGATGGATGGAAGGCTCAGGTGCAGTGACTTGGGATCCACAATCACTGGGAATGTCCTGTCTGCTGGAGCCTTCATCTACCTTCCCAGTTGTTGTAGCATTACCCTCGCTATCCTCCGCCTGTTCTGCCATGGAGGACTTTTAGGATCGTTCTTCATCTGCTGCCTCCTCTTGGACCTTGTCGCCATGGGTGACCCTGCTAGGAGCATGAGACTCCCTATGGCATTGCTTTCAGGTTCATTGGAACATGCAAGCCCACTCACCACCGCAAGGTGATGATCCGGAGAGTCATGACAACCATTGAAGGAGGGACAACTGAACAGCTTCACAGGGAGCACTCGAGCAGAAAGTTAAGCATATGTGAATACTTTGCTGGAAGGGGCCTGACTTGATTTTGTTTTACTTGTGAGTCAAAGACCTGGCTTGCACAGATATACATCTCATTATGCAGATTATAAACTTCCCAGGGTTGGGAGCTTTGTGGCCGAAGTCCTTCCAACTCAGCTGAAAAGCAAGAAGCAGACAGGCCAAACTGGATGAAAAAGAATAATTTGATTAAACATGGAAACAATTCCAGTTTTTCTTGAGTTATTTCTCTCTGTCCCCTGCTCCTCTCTCTCTTTACCCGTCACCAGCCAGGACTAATTGAGAAAAGGGGAAAAAATGTTTGGGGAAAAGGTATAAAAGGTGAAATAGACCAAAATGCCAAAAAAATTTTGTCAATTTTGACAAGCCCAACATTTACACTTGGAGGTTTTTGCTTTTTATTTATTTTCTTGTATTAGGAAAAAAACAAAAATTGTCCACCAATATAATAGTCAAAAATAAATCTCATGAGACAGGACAGATGGGCCTGTGGCTGCAATGTCTCCTGTTCAGAGAGGATTTGCTCGTATAATTATACCAACAACCTTCCTAGTGGACCTGCAGCTCATACCAGCAGAAAGTTCTTTTGGTGGTACAGACTATACCAGCTTCCCAATAAAACAAGCTGCAGCGGCAAACGGAATTTTTCCTGCGATACCAATGTTGACACTAGGCTTTTCGTCAGTATAAAGAATCAGGATTTCCCCCCACACCTCCCGACACCCTCCTCCAAATGACATTCTTATACCAGCAAATATTTCCATTGTAGACTTAGCGTCACCGGCTAAGACAAAGCACCATGAGCTAGAAAGCATCTCTGAGTCTGCTTGCTAGAAGCCGTCTCAAAAAGTGGGGAAGTCTACAAAAGGTTTAAAAACAGGAACTGCTGCTGTCATGTAGATACCCACCTCAGAGAAGGGAAAGTTTCTTTCTGTCATGTGGGCAGGATTCATAAGTGCAGTGTGGGTACAACAGCACAGAGCACTCGGTTATTTTCAGATTCTATGTTACCATCGACGTACCTCTCAGCATTTTGGGTAGAGCTGGGGTTTTACCATATGCAGGCTCTGCAATTTTCTTCCCAGTGGAGTGGAGGGAGTTAACATTCAGCTGGGCCATCTTTTTTTTAAAAGGTTAAAGAAAAAAAAAAAAAGAAAGAAAAAGAAATGAAAAAAAAACAGTCCTGATCTGCTGCCAAACTGGATCAGGACTGTGAAGGGAGGTGAGATGCACCCGTCTGGGAAAAGTGTGCACACCCTTCCCCTTGCCTGCAACATAGATGCACACAACTCTGCTTGGCCAACAGGAGAACACTTCTCCTGCAAGAGGGGCTGGATGAAGGATTCCCACTAATTTTTTCCATCCGTGGGTAGAATAAATGTTATGTGCACCCAGACGTGTGGATGTGCACCACCAATAGAAACAGCTGCTGCCGTCTGTGGCTACTCTGCTACTCAGCTGGGCAGTGCCTGAATCTCTGCTGGGTGGCTGCGCAAGCACTCAGTTTACAGGAACATTGGCTGGATGCCATCCCAGCTCTTCAGAACCAAACTGCAAGGCTCTGCAATGCTGCCATGGTGACAAAGAGAGGAGGACTGCTCAGAGGCACAAGGTCTTCAGTGGAACCACCGTAATTGATATCAGCTGAGGATCTGGCCCACACGAGAATCTGTCTCCAAAGAGGTTATTTCCCTACTTGTCTCTTTCACACTTGTATGACTGAAATTGCAGCAGGGGAGGTTCAGGTTGGACATCAGGAAAAAGTTCCTAACCGTCAGGGTGATCAAACACTGGAACGAATTGCCAAGGGAGGTGGTGGAATCTCCATCACTGGAGATATTTAAGAAGAGGTTAGATAGATGGCTTTCAGGGATGGTCTAGAAAGTGCTTGGTCTTGCCATGAGGGCAGGGGGCTGGACTCGATGGCCTCTCGAGGTCCCTTCCAGTCCTACTCTTCTATGATTCTATGACTGCCCAGGAAGAGGGATGGAAAGAAATGTTCTATCCAAAGGCAGAGGTTCTTAAACTTCACTGCACCACAATCCCCTTCTCACAAAAAATTAACACACCATCCCAGGAAGAGGGACTGAAGTCTAAGCCCACCCAAGCCCTGCTGCTGCAGGTTGGAGGCTCAAACTCCAAATTCCACTGCGCGGAAGGGGCGGGGCCCAAAGGCTTCAAACTCAGGCAGGAGCCTCTAACCTGATCCCCACTGCAAAGGGCAGAAGCCTTCAGGTCTTTGGCTTCTGTTTCAGGTCCCAGCAAGTAGGCCCAGCCCTAATGGCCCCATTAAATGACATCCTAACCCACAGTTTGCAAGCTGCTGGCCTAAGGCACTTGAACCCCACCACCCTTAATTGTCCCTTCTAAATTCCCAGAAAGAAATAGGAAAGCTCAAGAAATCAACCGCAGAATCTTCTACTTATGTCAGAGCATGATGATATTGCTCTTTATTTTTTAAATAATTAAATCTGTTTCTTATTCAGGGCTGGCAAGAGGTTAGCCCTGAGCAGCTGTACGCATTCAGGGCTTGCATCAAGCTGAGGTAATGATTCAAATGCGGAACGTAGTTTGACAACAGATGAGAGATACGGCACCCTTTCCCCAAAGTCCCTGGCTCAGAGCCTCTTCCAGTCACCCAAAAACAAAGAGAAGTCCTGTGGCACCTTATAGACTAAAAGAACAAGTTAAAAACCATTTGGAAGAATTAGATGTCTGCAAGTCACCAGGGCCTGATGAAATGCATCTGAGAATCCTCAAGGAGCTGATAGAAGAGGTAGCTGAGCCGTTAGCTCTCATTTTTGGAAAGTCATGGGAGACAGGAGAGATTCCAGAAGACTGGAAGAGGGCAAATATAGTGCCCACCTACAAAAAGGGGAATAAGAACAACCCTGGAAATTACAGGCCAGTCAGCTTAACTTCTGTGCCAGGAAAGGTAATGGAGCAGGTAGTTAAGGAAGTCATCTGTAAGCACTTGGAAGGTAGTAAAGTGATAGGGAACAGCCAGCATGGTTTTGTGAAACACAAATCATGTCAAACCAACCTGATAGCTTTTTTTGACACGATAACGAGACTCGTAGATAAGGGAGAAGCAGTGGATGTGGTATACCTAGACTTTAGTAAAGCATTTGATACGGTCTCACATAATATTCTTATCAACAAACTAGGCAAGTCCAACTTAAATGGGGCTGCAATAAGGTGGGTGCATAACTGGCTGGTTAATCGTACCCAGAGAGTAGTTGTTAATGGTGCTCAATCCTGCCGGGAAAGCATAACAAGTGGGGTTCCGCAGGGGTCTGTTTTGGGACCAGTTCTGTTCAATATCTTCATTAATGATTTGGATATTGGCATAGAAAGTATGCTTATTAAGTTTGCAGATGATACCAAGCTGGGAGGGGTTGCAACTACCTTGGAGGATAGGGTCAAAATTCAGAATGATCTAGATAAATTGGAGAAATGATCTGAAGTAAACAGGATGAAGTTTAATAAAGATAAATGTAAGGTGCTGCACTTAGGAAGGAATAATCTGTTTCACACATACAGAATGGGAAAAGACTGTCTAGGAAGGAGTACAGCAGAAAGGGATCTAGGGGTTCTAGTAGATCACAAGTTAAATATGAGTCAACAGTGTGATGCTGTTGCAAAAAAAGCAAACATGATTCTGGGATGCATTAGCAGGTGTGTTGTGAACAAGACACGAGAAATCATTCTACTGCTCTACTCTGCGCTGGTTAGGCCTCAGCTGAAATATTGTGTCCAGTTCTGGGCACCCCAATTCAAGAAAGATGTGGAGAAATTAGAGAAGGTCCAGAGAAGAGCAACTAGAATGATAAAAGGTCTGGAGAACATGACTTATGAAGAAAGGCTGAAAGAATTGGGCTTGTTTAGCTTGGAAAAAAGAAGATTGAGGGGGGACATGATAGCGGTTTTCAGATATCTTAAAGGGTGTCATAAGGAGGAGGGAGAAAACTTGTTCTTCTTGGCCTCTGAGGAGAGAACAAGAGGCAATGGACTTAAGCTGAAGCAAGGGAAGTTTAGGTTGGACATTAGGAAAAAAAGTTCCTAACTGTCAGGAAGGTCAAGTACTGGAATAAGTTGCCAAGGGAGGTTGTGGAATCTCCCTCGCTGGAGATATTTAAGAACAGATTAGATAAATGTCTATCAGGGATGGTGTAGATAGTGGTCGGTCCTGCCGTCGGGGCAGGGGACTGGACTCGATGGCCTCTCGAGGCCCCTTCCAATCCTAGTGTTCTATGATTCTATGATTTATTGGCACACAAGCTTTTGTGGGCAAAGACCCACTTCATTGGACGTGGCTCTTTGCCCATGAAAGCTTATGTTTCGATAAATGTGTTAGTTCATAAGGTGCCACAGGACTTCTTGTTTTTGCAGACACAGACTAAAACTGCTACCCTTCTGATACTTCTCTGTCATGCAATTCCTGCCTCCACTGATAAAGCCATTCAGTGAAGGGTAAAGCAGCTGCTCTTCAGTTAATATGTGTATTCAATGTGCTGTTCAAATTAGGATGGCATTAGCCAGGTGTGTTGTTGAGGCTGTGGCCTACAGGGCTGATAATTGTTTCTGGGCATAAGCACCCATTTGATGAATTAATAATGATTCACCCTTTAAGATTCATTCATGATATGTCAGTTGCCCATTCACTGCCCCACCGAGCACTTATGTTCTATTGTGAAATGCCTTTAGAAATGATTGGCTCTTGGTTAGATTATCTACACCCTCGTCCCTCAGAACTGACTCAGTCAAAGGCATCATTTCATGACATTTCAGTGCACAGTTTTTAATGGCAGGAGTGTTCATCTTCTCTCCGGGGTCCCTGGGAGGTAGGGAAGCCTTCTGACCCCGCATTCTGCAGATGAGGGAACTGAGGACCTGAGAGGCTAAGCAACTTGTGCAAGGTCACCCAGGAAGTCTAGGACAAAGCTGGAAACCAAACCCAACTCCCCCACATCCCACCACCGCACCTAAGCTCAGGGCATCCTTCTTCATACCAAATCAGTAATGGCCAGTACACCCACAGATCCCAATCTGTGCTTGCGGGTGAAAGACCAGGAAAGTGATAACTCAACCAACTGCTGATGATCTTAGGCTCTTACATAGCTCCCATTGCCATGGCATCTGAGCACCTTCCAGTCATTACTGCATTTATCCTCACCAATGTGTTTGGTAAGGAAGTGCTATTATCTGCAGTGGATCTAAAATGTGTTCACTTTAGGCTCCCAAGTCACTTAGGAACTTTGGAAAAAATATTATCCTAAGTGAATTAGGAGCACACATCCCATGCAAAGTCAATGTTCCTAAACTGAGAGGACCAGGTACTCAAAAGGTAATTATATGCTTCACTCTAACAGGAGTTAGATGCCTAAATCCTTTTGGGGACCCACACCAAGGCTTCTTTGAAATCCCACCATCATAATGCCTTGTATAAGGCTAAATCAGACATGGTGGAACACCCTGCAGTTCCCATGTTTTATCTCTGCAATAATAGAGATTTGAAACACATGCATGCATCTCATTTTACATAAATGTTTTATTTTAGAAGTAAAACCTCCATTTATGATACTTGGACTAGAATACAAAAGTCTGTATACAGTGTGTCTATATTTCACTTTAGGAAATAATTATTAATTACACTATATGTATAACATATAACAATGCATATTTTAAAACATGTTTCTAGGCAGCTGTTGTATTCTGGAACACATGTGTCATATTTTGGCACATAAGGTGGTTATTTTGTACACAAAATAAATATTTCTTTTTAGTTACACCTTGAAGAATGGCATTTAAAATGAAAAATCCTTCTCAGCTTTGCTAGAGCACTCTGATATATTTTTCCTTCATTTATTTAACAGGTTAAGGCATATGAAATGACATCCAAAAGCTACTGCAACATTGTATAACCTATTACAGGGATGCCAAATTCACTTTAGGTACATCTATGCTGCAATTAAAAATCCATTGCTGGCCTGAGCCAAGCAAATTGGGCTTGGGTGAAAGGACTGTTTAACGGGTGTAAATGTTTGGGATCAGACTGGAGCCTGGGTTATACGCTTCCATAAAATGGGAAGTCTCAAAGTGCAGACTGAACATCTACACCACAGTTAAGCAGCCCCTTAGCTTGTGCCAGCTGCAGGTGTCTAACTGCAGTATGGAGATATACCTAATAGGCATGATAAATATTGTGCCTATTATTTATCATGCCTATTAGGGGTGTGTGTGTGTGTGTGTGTGTGTGTGTGTGTGTGTGTGTACACACACACACACACACACACACATCAAAGTTTAGCATGATTGTGAACATATGTAACAACAGAATATACAAATGTAAGTCTATTCTACACTAAAACACACAGTAAGGCCCCGATCCTGCAAACATTTATGCACCTGCTTCACTTTAAGCATAGTCATAGTCTCCCTGGACTCTAGTTTATATGTTTGCAGAGTTCGGTGCAAACGGTATACAATAAATTATACCCATTTGTACTACACAAACTAAAATATATACGGCATAATTAACATATTCATTTGTACAGTGCAAGGGCCGTTCCTCCTATTTTGTCACTGTTGGATCCAAAAACAAAACTTGCCACTTGTAAGTTTTCAGAAAGTTCTAAACTCTCAAACATTCCACCTCCCTGACAAGGCCATGAGGGAGACAACTCTCATCACTTCCGTTTCACAGTGGGGCAGGCAGAAGAACAGAGGGATTCAGACATTTGCTGAAGACCAGGTTCACAGCTTGGATTTAGCAGGGCCATTCCCATTGATTTCAAAACCGTTCACCCCTTGACAATATATGAGCCCATGAGAAGACATGCAGCACTTCTGTTGGAAACACATTTGTTCATACAGCCTGTTGTTGTGTGTAGTGAGTTTAACTGCAACACCATTTATGTCAGCTAGGGGGAGGTCACAGCATAGAACTGGAAGGGACCTCAAGAGGTGATCAAATCCAGTCCCCTGCACTCACAGCAGGGTCTACCACCACCCCTGATAGATCCTTTTTTTTTTTTTCAAATGTAACCTACCCCAGGCCCTTGAAAGGCCCCTCAAGAACTGAGCTCCCAACCCTAGGTTTACAAGGCCAATGCTCTAACCACTGAGCTATCAATATTTGCTCAGTTCTTCGCTGTGAACTCTGCCGAAGCACTCAAGTACAGAATGTCAGTCTGCCTCTGAATTGGTTATCCATGGTTCTGCCTAGCTGCAATAGAGAGCTACCTGCAGAAAGCTCTGCGTGTCACTACTGGAATACCAATCCATTGCAGGTTCCCAGCCAATGCCTTATTTCAAGGAGGAGAAACATTTTATACATAAGGGCCCTTTGGTTTTAGAATTATTTACTGACCTATAAAAGGAGTCATGTGCTGCAAAGCTAGAAATACACCACCTGCATTCATGGGGGCAGTTTGCTGAGGTTACTTGAAAAATTCTAACAACATGAGCATAGGAAGGGGTTCAAAGGCAACAGTGGAAAGGGGCAATAAGGCAGCATCATGATTTGCAAATCTCCAGCTATTTGGGGCAGTGCACAGTTAGCTGGAGTTTGATCGTAATTTTGTTCCATGTGGAGATTAGGTTTAGTTGAGGTGTTGGGAGAGAAGAATCCTTGAAAGCTACGCACTGGATACAGAAAGGTGGCCAACTCCCCAGTTCCTCTGAAGTCAGTGGCCAAGGATCTGGGCCAATCGCTATGAAATATGCTTCAGTTGGAAGTTCTCTTTCCCTCCTTCTTCCTCCTCCATTTTTAGTCTCCGCATTTGCTTTCTCACTTCAGCTGTTCCCACCCTTCACCCTCTGTTCCTCCTCTGTGGGCACCTGTTGTAACAGGATGTTCATTGTGATGCACAAGAACATAAACAGGAAACCCAAGAGGATGTGTGCTGGGCATGCAGGGTTTGCAGGTGAAGTAGCGGTGCAAATGCTGAGTGCTAAACTGAAAGCAGGACTAGTTGCATGCTTGGTTTCCCTGGCTCTTAATCTTCTCCCCAGGTACCTGTATCAGCTGTCTCTCAAGGCTGTGACTATAAAGAGACTCTGTCATGTAGACACACACATTTGGACTACCCTCTAATAAGGGCTACTGGGATGGTATTTACTATATGAATACACTGGGTTAGCTCCACCTAGGTATGTGACTGCATACAAGCAGAACGGCTCCAGATTACCACCTTTCAACAAACGCTTGAAAACCATTAAGTGGCACTGCTAGGGTTATTTCCTTCAATGATCCTGTTGCCACGGCTCCAGACAACCTACAAAACAGTTTCAACCAGGGCAGGCCAAGGCCTGTAAACAGAAGACAACAATAAACCCAAGCAAGGTTGAAAGAGGGTCACTCTCTCATCGGGAGGGAGAGCCAGACTGGAAGGAGACTGAGCTACAGGAGCCCCCTTGGGGGTCTGGAGAAGTGAGGCCTTCCTAAGATGTCACGGATGGCAGGGTTAGACAGGAGTCACCAACCTCTTGCACAGGTGCCAACAATAGCACAGGAGCCGATTTTATCAACAGGTGAGGCGGGAGCTCAGCCCCGCCCCTCCTCCCCATGTAGCCAGGAGCTTGCTCAAAGCCAGGCCACATATGGATTAACAAAAGACCAGCTAATGCTACCCACCACCACCTCAACGGTAAAGCTCTGCATCTTAATTTATTTATTAATGAAGCTGTTGTTGGTAGGACTATTAGTGACTTTAAAAAAGTATCCCCGGCACTCGGACCATACGTAGAAGTCAAAAGGTCAAAATTTGGCATTCTGCATTGGAAAGGTTGCTGACCCTGGGCTGGGCTGTTTTGAAATCCTCCTGCTAATGCATTCTACTAATGCTAAGTACAGTACTTGGGGTTCAGAAAGGTCTGATCCCCAGAAATCACTTGTCACAAATTCCCAAAGGGAAAAACTAAGCATCCAAACTCAGCAAGGACCTGCTTGGTAAGCACAGTTAAGACCCATGGTTCCATAGCCCATGTTTCAAACAGTGGGAGGATCATAAGGTTTCACCCCAAAGAGAAATAGGTCTGAAGCTGAAGACCAGACAGGGAACCTTCAGAGACACCAGAGAGGAGATGGATACGCAGACAGCGAATACCAAAAGATATGTAATATTCCTTTATGTGGGGAGTGTCTGATGCATTGTTAGGCTACTCCTGTTTGGCTCAGGTGTCAGTAGAGTGTAATATACCGGGGAATCAGTTTTTGATGAGGCTGGAATGAGAGTCGATTTGCTCTTCCTGGATAGGAATTCGAAAACTCCTTGCATCTGAAAAATACAGGGTAAAATAGAAAAAAAAATCTTTCTTTCTGCACAGAGCAGAAGGGGAAAGAGAAGCAAATGGCACTTCTTGTGTCACACCTATGGCCCCAGAGAGTGAGAGATTACTACTGTCTGCTCTAGCCAATACTGGGTATACAATAGCCAATGGGTTTAGGGAACACCGGGCGCATATTTTATTGGTGCTGAGTAACAAGAGCAGGCAGCAGTGGGCTGACCCAGACCAATCCCTCTAATTGGCTTAGAGTTGAGAGCCCGCCCCCTGTCATTCAAACCAAATTCATTCATTCACAGGAGGTGAATAAAAGCCCCTGAAGCAGCTCATTAGTACTGGGATGGAAAAGGATCACCATTTCAGCCGGCATTGTCAAGGCTGCCTGACAAAGCAGCCTTCTCTTTTTAGTAATTTGTATATTGTTGATTCCCCTCCACCCCGCCCCCGGCCCCTACCTCCCAACATCAGGGGAAAAACAGAAGAGAAAGAAAAAGGAAATCACAAAATTACACAGAGGGGAAGTGCAAATTATGACATATGCAGATACAGTATATTTCAGCCAGGCTGGTCTCGAGTCACAGATTCACTCACGGGTATAGGATGAGATTTTTTTTTTCTTCTTGGCATGCTATATAAATTCACTCCTTTTGCTCAATGAGTCAATCTCAGTGGTGTGTGTATGTGTCAAATATTTTGGTATCTAGACAGTCACTCAGAAAAGAGAGAGTAATGATGTACAAAGAAAAAGAAATGAGGGGGAGGTAGAACAGCAAGCAGCAGGAAGAAGAAGTTAGGAAGAGAAGGAAAGGAGGAGGGAGGAGAAATGATATCTCTGTTCCCTTCCATGAGGGATTATTAATTAAAGCCTTCTAAAAAGTTAAGCCAAATCTATTCAGATTTGTCTGAGGCCCCTCTTCTTGGAAATGTTGCCTGCTGCTTGTCTAAAACCATGTCGACATTACTGGGAAGATCAACCAGGAGGAGTAAGGGAGGTTGATGGGAAAAACTCTCCTGTTGACCTTCTTTAGCGAGGATGGCCAGGTACGTCAACTGCAGATAAGTCGATTCTAGCTACACAATTGCTGTAGCTAGAATTGTGCAGCTGCCGTTAACTTACCTGCCTCATGTAGACCAAGCCTTAGTGATCTGGATGACCTGGTAGCCAAACTTCTACCCTTGGAGGGGGCAATTTGCATGTAAACAAGCAATCTGGCTATAGGCACTGTTCTGAAGAGCCACATTTCCAGGGCGATTCATCCCCCACACAGTTCTTGGGTCTGGCTGATTCGCACCTCCCCCAAAAGCATGCACTGGCCAGACCTATGCACTAAATAACTTAGTCAGGGCCAATATAAATGAAAATTTTTTTTCTGGATTTCTTCTTCTCCTTTGTAACCCCCAGGTAGAAACTGTTGAACGTTGGGTCCCAGCCTGAGGCTCCAATTTCCACTTGTCCTTATGTGGGCCCAAGTCCAACAAACCACACCCTAGACTTCCTCATGTCCTTCCAAAATATGGTCAGTTTCTCCCTTTGTTCATCATGCAAAGTGGGAAAACTTGCCTGTACACCAAACTTGACCGCCCAGACGGCAAAAAACTTGGCCAGATGGACTGTGGAATATTCTTGGAGGAGCCCAAAAGCACAATTCCAGGGGGGGGGGTTACGTCTACCCTGAAATGCAATAGAGGCGGAACTCCTGGTCCTGGCGTGAGTCAGACCTGGTCCATCCACACCACAGTGTCCTAGGACCTTGGATCTGAGCCCTGGGTTAGCACAACGTGTATTTAATTGGAAGGGAGATTAGGACTGAGCCTGAGGTTGAATCCTGGGCCTATACTGCACACCCAGAGAGACTGAGCTCCTCATTCTCTACTATTACTAGTGTAGAGCAACAAGCTTTAAAGAGAGACTCACCATGTTGTCCATTCAGAGGAGGCCTCTTTGTCGTCTCCTTTTTGGTTGTCTGGATAGTCAAGAGGAGGATGGACATTCCAGACACCATGAGCAACGTTAAGCAAACCAGGATGAGCGATAAGAACCCTAGAAGAAAAATGAAGGAAGAACATTACACACCTGCATGCACACATGCAACAGGGAGACTGCACTGCTAGCAACTGCGCCAACAGCAGCTGAAGGCCACAAACCTTCGGCAAGGCAGGAGCGGGGCCTGGCTCTGTGTCCCTGAAGAGGCAGGAGCAATAGCAGAAGGGGCGGAGCCCAGAACCGTCATCTCTCTGCATCACCCAGACCACAGCGTGGGGTTCCACCCCGCCCCCCCCCCCCCCACACGCTCCCTCACAGTCACATGCAGCAGGGGCAGAGCAGGTGAGGCACTTCAAAGGGGCTCGAAGCTCTCTGTGCCGCCATTGCCAAAATAACAGTGGCGGTCAGAGCCCCAGGTCCCTTTGAAATGCCGCCGCCCACCTTCCCATCCCACATTGGCAGGCCCTGACTAAATTATCACCCTCCTGAGACACATAAACAGGCACTCAGATGTTAGCTCAAATAAGATGCTGATGAGCATGAACGATGGTAGTCAGAAGTATGATAACAATTGCAGCCGCCTCAGAACCACGAAGCAAACATGTCACCTTCTAATTGAGGCAACACTTATGTCACAGGGCTCACTGAGTCCACCCTTGCCACCGTTTCTAAAAGCTAACCCTTGACTGCAAGCGGGTCGGTGGCTACAATGGCAAAAGCTCAAATCACTTCATCGAAAACCACGAGAGCTGCCAAATTCTGATCTGGAATACGCATGGGGCAAAGGAAGAACAGGAACCCAAACAAACCAGGGAAGAGGAAACCAGTTCCTTCCTCCTTTTTAAGGACACACAACAGGTTCTGGGATGTCTGGGTAGTATAATCGCCTTGTGAATGCCTTGCTTTATTTTTGTAAAGCTATCATTCCTTTTTTGGCAGTATATACAGAAGGGGAGGAATACTCACGGAGAGCCAGTGGGAAGACAGGTGCGTAGAAGAGAGGTAGGCCACCTCTCCTGTACATTTAGAAGAAGCCATCCAAAATTGTGGGGAAAGGTGCAGAGGTGCTTGTGGGAGAAGGGAATAAGGGAGAAGTTTAGGGATGCAGAACTAGCAGAGCAAAAGAGAATGGCAGGAAACATGTTACGAGATGTTGGCCACAACAGAGATATGCAGAGAGTTTGAAACCTGTAAGGAAGAGGATGTGGCGTCTGAGATGACTGGTTATAAAGGGGGCTGATGCCGTTGGAAAAAGAAGAGTTTGGCAGTGACATTTTAGACAGACTTAAAGGGACCAAAAGAGCTATTCAGAAGAGCAGGCAAAAGAAGGTAGCCACCAGAAGACAAGACTCAACCTTCCCTTACCCCAGTTAGTCCCTGTGTGGCTGTCCTTTCTCATGCCCGTGGTGGAGAGCTTGTCTGTGGATGTGAACGGGAGTGGTGCTGCAGTAGATCCATTGCCTCTGGTGCTGATGACAGAGACATATAAACTGGATGGTCGGAGTGTGGTAGCCTGTTTGTTCTGGTCATCACAGATGGCATCTTCTGTTTTGGTGCCAGCTCTTAGAGTCTTTTTCCCACTGGCATTGCAGCTGCCAGTGTAAATAAATAAATGGAATTATTTAAATAGTTTCAATGGCAAATATAAAAAAGTGACCTATATGGGAGGAATTATGGGACATGTACACTTGATTTTTCTGGAGGAGGGGGTGGGGGGGAGTGGGAAGGAAAGGATATCACACTTTGTGTTGTGTAGAGAAGGCCTGATTTTATGGTTTTGTTTGGTTTTGGTTTTGGTTTTTTGGGTGGAGGGAGATTAACTAATAAAGTATATTTTAATGCTTGCTTCAGCAATGGAAATTCAGATGACTCTTACAAGGGGGAAAAGGACCCAGACTCTTCTACTCTACAGCAATATTCAGGATCCACTCCAAAGTGTGGGTTTGGTATATTCCCACCCGCTGAGAGTACCATGGGATAAGAACAAGAAGGGTCATAGAATTGCTCCAGGGGAAGAAATCATCATTCCAAGCAGTACGTGATGGGGTAACATGAAAAGACTCTGTCCTTGTAAAACTAAACTGCCTTTTTATGAAAAAAATTATGCACAGTGATGCTGTGACATGTGCTAGTCATGGGTACGCAGGTCAACTTCCTGAAGTCTCCTCCAAACTTGTCCCTCCTCCCAAGCTGACCTAACCCTTCAGGTATCATGTAGTGTGCAACAGTCATGAATGGCTTCCCTGTTTGAGGCACCAGAGCCCTTTCCAGTTACGTGAAATTTCCACTGGGTCATCTTTCTACTGAAATCATCCTGGTGGTATAGAGAAAATGCAGGATGCCAAGGCATACCATGAGCTGGCACCTTGCCACTTGTAGGCACCCTAAGAGTCACTATGAAGACATTCTTACTGCATTCATTACTGGCTTATCTTTGGGAATTCCATACATGGACTTTAAGGAAGGAGACAGAAGGGGTTGTTATAAGCTGCATTTAGGTACTGTACAGGAAACAAAAGTGTACACTCAGTTTGTATGAGTGACAGACACATACTTGCGCCAGGGCCGACATCTCTCGTTGTTTCCACTGGAAAAATGCCCCTCAGGACAAGGGAAGCACTCTGAAAAACAGACATTTTAAACCTGTGGGTGGGGTAAGAGCGAAACATGAGAGTTACAGTGATACCTCACGTTTATAAAACAGCTTCCATTCCAGAGTGGAAAACAAAACCAGAATCCATACAACAGCACCATTGAAACTGCAGCTAACGTTTGGGCCTTTACAAAGGGTAGGTAGCGTATCAAAAAAAGTACAACTCCCTTTTCATTCTGTTTCTTAGTCCTTGCATGTCCTTCACTGTGGTTATGGAGGATAAAGAGGAGAGGTCAGAGGGCAGCAATGTGCATACCACTGTTAGCAACTGTTGTCTTGGAGACAGATGTGATTTACAAAACAGCCAGCAGAGGCTTTCATCCAGGGAACACTGTCATAATCTTGAAATCTATTTATTCACCTTTTCCAGATGGATGTTCCTCTGACGATCTGCTGTCATATGGCGTATAACCCTTCGTGCACACGCAAACTGTATCTGATGTCTTATCACACTTCTTCACCTCTATGCTTCCCTTACCTAGGAGCAGCAGCATGGGGGAGGTGGTAAGAAAGAGAGAAAATCCATTAAAAGCACCAATGAAACTGGCAAATGAGAAACATGGAGGTCAGTTCTACTTGCCTGAACCCATGTTTGCCTGGGATGAGCTCCCTTGTGCCACTCAACAAGGTAATTTAGGAGAAGAATGAATGAGCTCAGGTTAGGCCTGGTCTACATTAGACATTAAAGTCGATTGTAGATACACAATTCTAGCACCAGCAGTTGCATAGCTTGAATCGCCTTATCTGCAATCGACTTACGTGCCCCTCTCACAGAGGGAGGTTGACAGGAGAAACTCTCCATTGACCTCCCTTACTTCTTGCGATACTGAGGAGCACAGTGGTCAACTGTCAACGTCAGATAGTTTGATTTTGTGCATCCCTTATAGGTGTGTGAAATCAAACCCTGGAAGATCGACCCTGACTGGGTCTGTCTTCTGAGTAGTGAGGACATACCCTTAGTATCTTAATCCAGTCCTCCTTTGACTTGAAATACGAAAAAAATATACAAAATTAAACAAAAACCTATTTCCTCCAGCAAAATGTTGTCAAAACGAAAAGAAATTTAACCAGTTCGTATACTGAGTCAAAAATTTGTTTCCCTCCCCCGCTCAGAAAGCTTATCTGTCAGTCCTTTGCAGAGGAGGAAAAAAATATCCCCAAAGTTACTTGAGTAAAAGTGGAGAGACTTTCACTTCTGGATATTTGAGTACAATCAAGATGGGACACGTGTGTGCACATGCACATGTGTGTACTTTTGCTCACGTAGTTTTCCACAGGGACATGGGTGACTTGTACTTAAGTACACCTTCCCTCAACAGTTGTATTTTTACTCAAATAACCTTTGGGGTACTTTTCCTACCTCTTTCCCATTGGCGAGTAGAAGAGAAGAGCAGGGAGTGGGGGTAAGAGGGTGTGAGCAGAAATCCTAAGGGATTTACAGGGGTATTCTGGAGAACCCTTGCAGAGAAATGGCCATTGCATAGCTGACTTACTTGAATCACAGACAGTGCAGATTTGGCATCTAAAGTAGTTATACTTTGAGTTATAGTATCCTTCTTGGCAGGGGACACACTGTGTGTCTGATTCCGGCGAGCAGCGAGTTTTCATTTCCTCACCTACAACAAAGGTCACAGATGGAACAGGAGTGGTTGTCTATCAGAGGGAACGTTGACAGTCTGAGCTCTCAGATAAACTAAATCAAATACCTTCCATACATTTAAGCCCACAGATGGGCAGGGATCCTGCTTAGGATGACAGGACTTTTGCCTGCAAGAGGCCTGTAGAATCTGACCATGTGTCGGTGTTGGTGCGTTTATAACCATTGCCCTCTTCTAGACAGCTATTAGCAGTGTGAAAATGTAGCCACTGCCCAATGTCCATCCCCAGCAGCATTTTTCTAAAATAGAATCTTTTGAATCATTTGAACATCAGGGTTTGCAGCTGAGGCTGCTTACAAAGGTTAATTTGCCACTGCAGGCTTGAGACAAAGGGGAGAAATCTTTACAACACTGTGCCCCCTGCCCCTGGGTAAATTCTGTAGACAGGTGCCCCAAGGGGTGGGGTGTTGCAGCTTGGGCCTGATGATAAAGTCATCTGAACAGCTTAGTAGGTATCAAGGAGCAAACAGATGCACTGGATGGTAAAGCATGCAGATAGGATAAACAGATGATGAAATGTAGCAATTAAATAGTTAATAATAATGTACGTGTCTGTTGCATCTTTCTGCAGGAGGATATCAAAGCACATTAGTCATTAGTTATTTCATCTACCCGTGCTCTTATGTTGGCACTCATCAAGGCAGCAGAGCTTGTGATCCCCATTTCATAAACAGGAAAATAGAGAGCTACAGAGAAAGCAAAAGACAAAGTCACATGGTGAGTGAGTGACACAGCCAGGAATAGAACCCAGGAAAACTGGCCTCTGTTTAACAGGCTGGCAGAAGGCAGATGAAGAAAAAGCTTCTCCAGGTAGGAATATATGAAACAAAGTGCGTTTTCATTAACCTACAAGTGCACAAAGTGCGGAGGAGGGGGTGGGGACCTTTGAGGGCATGAAACTCCCTAAGCGGGGTGCAACACAATTGGCTCCTAGGTCTCAGGCTCATCCAGCTCATTAAAAATGTAGAAATAAGTTACTGTTTTTATATCTGGGCATTCACATTTCTATACCGATAAATAAAGCTTTCACATTCTACAGACTTATTTTCATAAATGCGCCAAAAGTTTTTTTTTTCTTCTTCTTCTTCTTTTTTCCCATATGAACATAACTGAAATTTCCACCAGTTTGGCTTACATTAGACAGCTTGGGGTGGGGGCCCTGCTAACAGCAGGGATGAAAAGTGGGGCCCAGCATAAAAAGTTTGCTCACTCCTGTTTTAACCTCTGGGGTGGAGGGAGATCTTGAATCAATGGAGGGCTCCTATTTGGAAGAAGAAGCTAGCTACCAAATTGTAAAACAATTGCCACTTGATGGATGAGCCTCAGCTGAGCAATGTTGCACAAAAGGAAATGTTTATCCACCCAAACCTGTATGTTCCCCTTCACTTCTGAGCTTGTAGCATTAAGTTATTTAGGTCCTTAACCTCCATTTAATATCAGTAAGCTATATGTGCTTTATCTAGGCATACTGCTCTTAGTCTTCTCTTCAGAACACTGGCCCAAACTGAAAGTACTTAGACCTGGAGGTTGGGGGATGTGGGAAATTAATACTTCACACAAATGTATCCGTTTTAATTCTGTACCCAAATCAGCATTAGCTCTATGTTTCAGTTCTGTGGTCTGACAGCCCTGTTGTCCTCCTTTGTTTCATTCAAATGTGGACCACCACTAAGAGTTAGAAATTGATTCAGCCTCTCTCCTTAGACTAAGATAGCCATGTCTAATATAAACCTCCACCCATTTCGAACAAGCTTAATCAGCATGACACCTGTCTGCTAAGAATGCGAAGAACACCCCAAAATCATTTAATTTGGGCCAAAAGAGATGTCAGAGCAGTCTGGATTCAAACCACTAACTCAGAGGTGATATGAGGTGGCATCATTTACCATCAAAACTGGTATTGTAGGAGCAGAGTGGTACAGCAGGTCAAGCACTGGCCCTGAGTTTTAATTGTCTCTGAAACACTTCTTTTGTGGCATTGATCTTAAATGCTCAGCCTGTTTCCTGATCTGTTATTCAGTCCACTCACAGGTCTGTCATGAACTAATCGAAAAATGTTTGTAAAGTGACTATTAAACACTACAGCTCACTTCTCACCTCCTATTCTAGAGGTTGCTGGTATCTGTTTTACTCACGGATGTTACAAATGCCTAGGTAACACATCCTTTTTGTGCTTCTCAGAATCTGAATCCTCCCTTTGAGGAGAACTTGTTTTAGATGCACACAGCATTATACTAAGGCAATGGCTGAATGGATAATAAACTCCCCTTGTTAAATGTTGGTCTGTTGTGCTATGATCTTAAGCCTTGAAACTCTGTCCAGAGAATGTATGTATCATGGGTAGGTTTTTTTTTTTTTGCAAGAAACGTGGCACATGTATTGCTGTCCCAGCTAATGCAACAATTCTCTGTATTTTCAGGGAGTTCTGAATGCTTCTTAAACATTCATTTTCTTAATACTTTTGAAGTAGGTAATAATTTGATCTAGCATCATAGACAGATAGTGAGGTGCAAGAATTAAATGACTTGCCTAGGGTCAAACAGCAAGTCAGTGGTAGAGCCAGAAAGAGGTTCTGAATTCCCACCTTTTGTGCTAAACATCAAGGCACATTCCGTATATTTCACTAATGCTTTAACATGTAGTGTAGACCAGTGGTATTCAAACTTCTTCTACTGGTAACCCCTTTTACACAGAAAGTCTGCGTGTAACCCCATCCTTGGGGGTAATTTAATCTAATAGGGGCTCAGCTCCACAGAGATGACAGCCTGCGGCTCCCAAATAGCCACCTTGCAACTTCCTGGGGTGTCACAACGCCCAATTTGAGAACCCCTGATGTAGCATACTTGAAAATAAGCAACAACCATTTTAATGCTCAGTACTTGAAAAATCCAGCTGGAATTTATTTTCTCTCTTTTACACATACTTGCTCTTGGAAAATGAGGATCACACTGGACTTTTTTCCCCACCCCACTCATTCATTTTCTCTAAGTTTCACTGGGTGTGAATAACAATCAGTTCTGAGAAAGGATAACTCATTATTCTCATAGTGAGTTAGTGGGGTTTAGTGCTATCTCTTGTACATCCTACACCCTCAGGAAGCAGACAAGTCCTCTGAAGGCAGAATGTTCCAAGAACTAGCAAGCAAAATGCACAGGCATTTGCAAAGTCGCTGGGGGAGAATTCATTTGAATCAAATTAAACCAAACCAAACCACAGATTGTGGTACACGCAATCAAATGACCTTGTACCACAAAAAATACTGTTTAAATCAACTATCTTGACTACCAAAAAACAAAGCAAGCAGCCCTGGAGCAGCTTAAAGATTAACTACGATATTTATTAGGTGATGAGCTCTCGTGGGAAAGACCCACTTCTTCAGCTCTGCAGAATAACGGAGAGAAAAGGAACTGAGAGAAAAAAAAACAGAGGTATCAGCTAACTAGGGAGAAAAGGAAGGGGCAGGGGACAGAAAAAAAAAAAACCACTGCCAAGTAAGTTAAGTGGGATGTCTGCTATCATTGTGGATATCAAAGGTGAAGAAATTGTCCCTATAATGCATAAAATAATTGAGATCTTGCATATTAAAAAGACAATTTCCCTACGTTTGATACTTGCAGTGATGGCAGACATCCCACTTAGACACTTGCAGAGGGTTGGGTTTTTTTTGTCTTCTCCCTCACCCCTTCCTTCCTCCCTAGTTAGCTGATTCCTTGGGTTTTTCCTTTCAATTCCATTTTTCTCTCAATTATTTTCCAGATCTAAAGAAGTGGGTTTTTCCCACAAAAGCTCATCACCTAATAAATATTATTGTTCATCTTTAAGCCGCTACAGGACTGCATTTTTTGTTTTGTGAAGATACAGACTAACACGTCAGCATCGTTTCTGCAGAGGGAAGTCGTGTCTAACTAATCTATTAGAATTCTTTGAAGGGGTTAATATACATGCGAACAAGAGGCACCCAGTGGACATAATATACCTAGATTTCCAGAAAGCCTTTGACACGGTCGCACACCACAGGCTTTTATGTAAATTAGGCGGTCATGGGATAGGAGGAAAGATCCTTTCATGGATCGGGAATTGGTTAAAATAAAACAAAGGGTTGGAATAAATGGTAAATTTTCACAATGGAGGAGGGTAACTAGTGGTGTTCCCCAGGGGTCAGTCCTGGGACCGATCCTGTTCAACTTGTACATCAATGATCTAGAAAATGAGGTAAGCAGTGAGGTGGCAAAGTTTGCAGATGACACCAAGTTGTTCAGGACAGTCAAAACCAAAACAGATTGTGAAGAACTACAAAAAGATCTCAGCAAACTGAGTGACTGGGCAGCAAAATGGCAAATGAAATGTAATGTGGGTAAGTGTAAGGTAATGCATGTTGGAAAAAATAACCCAAATTACACGTACAACATGATGGGGTCAAATTTAGCTACGACAGATCAGGAAAGGGATCTTGGAGTTATAGTGGATAGTTCTCTGAAGACATCCACGCAATGTGCAGTGGCAGTTAGTAAAGCAAATAGGATGTTAGGAATTATTAAAAAAGGGATAGATAATAAGACAAAAAATATCATACTTCCCCTATATAAAACTATGGTACGCCCACATCTTGAGTACTGTGTGCAGATGTGGTCTCCTCACCTCAAAAAAGATATTTTGGCATTAGAAAAGGTTCAGAAAAGGGCGACTAAGATGATTAGGGGCTTGGAACGGGTCCCATATGGGGAGAGGCTAGAGAGACTGGGACTTTTCAGTCTGGAAAAGAGGCGATTGAGGGGCGATATGATAGAGGTATATAAAATCATGAATGGTGTGGAGAAAGTGAATATAGAAAAATTATTTACCTTTTCCCATAATACAAGAACTAGGGG
This sequence comes from Carettochelys insculpta, assembly GCF_033958435.1. NCBI lineage: Eukaryota > Metazoa > Chordata > Testudines > Carettochelyidae > Carettochelys > Carettochelys insculpta. Next base: position 14,855,349 of record NC_134159.1, read on the forward strand.
ACACCAAATGAAATTGATGGGTAGTAGGTTCAAAACTAATAAAAGGAAATTTTTCTTCACACAGCGCACAGTCAACCTGTGGAACTCTTTGCCGGAGGAGGCTGTGAAGGCCAGGACTCTATTAGGGTTTAAAAAAGAGCTCGATAAATTTTTGCAGGTTAGGTCCATAAATGGGTATTAGCCAGGGGTAAAGTATGGTGCCCTAGCCTTCAGAACAAGGGCAGGAGATGGATGGCAGGAGATAAATCACTTGATCATTGTCTTCTGTTCTCCTTCTCTGAGGCACCTGGCATTGGCCACTGTCAGCAGACGGGATACTGGGCTGGATGGACCTTTGGTCTGACCCAGTATGGCCGTTCTTATGTTCTTATGTACCTCTCTGAGACCATCTTGACTGCCAAAAATCATATCCACTGCAGCATCTCAGTAATTAACTGCAAGACAATAAAATATTCTGTGGAGGAGCAAGAGGGAGACAACTCTCCCTAGTCTAGAACTGACTTGATAACTTCTGACTAAGTGAAAGCCAGTGGAAAAGTCTTGTATGTGGCCCTGGAAGACTGTCCATACCCACTTACGAGGGATGGGAGGTACCCTAGAATGAGCAAGTCAAAAGCCCTCACAATTCAGTAGATCTGGGAATATACCAAAGGGGCTCATGTGGCACTCTACATCTTAAAGATGGAGCTGTATGACAACAAGTACCTTTGCAAAACACGGATTTTTGTTTTTGTAGCAGTAGCTAATAAGTTTTATGTGGATGGGCTGGATGGAACTGCGAATAAAGAGCTCTAATTTGAAGGTGCACAGGCAGCTCTGCAGGAGAGTAAAAAAAAAGAAACCTATTGCAAGAAAGCAATCTGGCAGAGGAGAAATGTACCGTCCCTTCCTGTCAGTGCTGAACAAGCCGCTTTCTGTTAATAGACTGCCCACTGTACGATGCTGGATCACATGCTTGTTGCGGTTACTCTGGATTGTCATGTAATATCTATGATGATATCCAGCATATAGTGCCTGTATTTTTATGCCACCTTCTCAGCTCTGATTACAGAACTGTCATTCCACTCTAGAAGCAGCTGTGAGACAAGTGACAAAAATTCATTCAATTTCTACCAAAGAGAAGAAAGTGGAAGGAAACAAGCCCTTCACTTGCTGCCACCTATGATTTTGTTGAATCAGCATCATGAGTCATATGAAGCAAAAAGAACTAGCTGTCTTCACAGGGAGAAGCCCCACACGGCAAGTGGGTCATGCCAGCAGCACTTTAAAAATCCAAAGACACCTGCCATCTATAAATTTCCATCTTTCCAGTGATGTTTGGCATGCCTTGATCGTTTCAACAGGAGAGCATATTGAACATCAGCCCTTTTAAAAGCAACAAAAAAAGTTTTAGCTACATTAAATGCTGTTTCAATGGACACTGCTTTAATGCCATCTTGAGCAGTCTTACTGTTATCTACCCCAGTGCTATTAAGATTTCCTTCCATGGTAGCCGCACGATTAGCAGCTCAAATGTAAGTATTAGCATCAACAAGGCTTCTGTGTCCACCAGAATTTTACTCAACATGAGATGTATCCATTAACTGAGCCAAGCTAGACAATATGTTAGTTCAGATGTTGGCAGCTGGGACATACTAGTGCTCCCACAAGAGACCTGCCCCAATGGGGGATTTTAGTTAAAAATAAGCCAGTGGAGACAAGCCTTTGGAAATTTCACTCTTTAGAATGTTGCACAGGGTTTCTTAAGGTTACCTACTTAAGATCTAAAAAGAGTTTATTCCAAACTAGACAGAATTCTAGACATCCTATCAAGCCCTTTTACAATTCATACTCTACATTTATTACATCTCAGCAGCATTTTCTGTTCACAAGATTACTCCCCCTTCCTTACTTGCTCGACTGTACATTCTACATCTAACAAATACAGTCATCATTGACAACTTACCAGGTGCACAATACTTGCAGCATTTTTTATGGTAGCGATATCCCAACTCTCCACAACTCAGCCCTGGACAGTACATAGCAGAGAGAAACAGAAAGAACAAAACAGCCATAAAAGAAAAGACACGTTTGGCTAATCCTCTGCCAACCATGCTGACTCTTCACTTCACCTGCAAAAAAAAAAAAAGTAAACTCTAGGAGAGGTTGAACCTAGACTGCTAAAGGACAGGAAGGCAATTCATATGCCTGCAATGGGGAAATTCCCAGCAATAGACGTCTTTTCAGCTCCACCTCTTTTCTGCTTCCTTCAAGAAAGAATGGAAAATAGAGCTTTCTGAATTAATTCTATGAAAGTTTTAATTTAGGCCCTGAAATAGGCCACATGTTATTTCTTACCTTAATTTCTTATTAGGAGTGAACCACGTCCTTTATGAGAAAACCCTGCCTTTGCCTCTCCTGTCATGTGATCTGACACCCTGTCTCATTTTGAAAGTGGAAGGGGCACATCCAGCTGAGTTTTGCAGGAATTCTTGCTGGCAGTTTGCAGGGAGAGGGGTTACAAATATCCACTCCAAGGAGCATCAGTGGGCAGGGCTTTAATGGTGGAAGACAGGAGACAGTGCCCACCCTTCTGAGGGAAAAAATAATGTTAGTATTCAGGAGTTGAATGTGGCACATCGTATATACTTCAGGAATGGTGCAAGCAAAACATGAATGGTGCACATGGTAAATTCCAAGGGGCTAGGTGCAGGTGGAACCTGCCTCTTCAGCCTTAGTGCTAGAGTGAGGCTGTGCTATAACTCAGGGGTGAGCGAACTTTTTTTTTTACAATTGGGCCTCACTTTTTGTCCCTCTAACTAGCAAGGCCCCCCCCACCCGCAACCCGTCTGGAAGCAAGCAGCCATCTCCCAGAAGTGATGCAACCTGACACGTGCCCTCAGTGATGTTGAGGGAGGTGGGTGTGTAGTGGTGGCCATGGAAGGGGGAGGCTGATAGCCTTGCACCCTCTTATGTAATTTCACCTGCTCCTCACTTTGAGCACCCGTGTTTTAGGGTGCCATGGGCCTTCTCACTGGTTTTGCAGACACATATGAGCCTACCCCCCGAGACTAATAAAAATTATCTTTAAAAAATTGTTCTCTGGCTTCCCTGCTTTTAGCATGCACACAATTCATTTTCAAGGTTATTCTCTGCAACTGTGAGGTCTAGAAATGTACTTGGGGAACTAAAGTTGATAATCTGAAATCACTTGACTCCAGGAGCTGGACCCTTAAGAAAAACACAAAATAGGAGACGTGTAGTAAAACTCAGGTAGTAGCATCCTTCAGTCTATGTAGACTATGGATCGCGCCCTTCGTAGTTCCATTTGGAATCATCATTTGCAGCATCTACTGTGACTGTGAAGGCCCACACGAGAGTGACAGTCCTTGCTGCATCTGTTGCATGTGTAATGGGTGTCTGGTAGGTCCTTACTGTGCTTTCTGTGGGCTCGCTTCTCCTCTCCCAGCTGTCTGATCCTCATCTCACCCTTCTGAAGGCCCTTGTGTAGTTCCTGCCTCCATCTGCTGCGATCGTCTGCCAGCTCTTCCCAGCTGTCGGGCTTGATGTCTACATCCCTGACGTCTCTCTTGCAAACATCTTTGTAGCGCAATGGGGGGAGTCTGGGAGGTCTTTTGCCAGAGGCTAGCTCACCATACAGGATGTCTTTTGGGATCCTTCCATCATTCAACCTGTGGATGTGGCCAAGCCAGCCGAGCCGCCGCTGCCTGAGGAGAGCGAGCAATACCAAACTAAAGTTAATGTTTAGTAATCAGGGCCCTAACTTCCTATGTTCCCCTTTACAATTAATCTGTGTTGATGCAGCACTTTGGACATACTGAAATTCTGGGTTTTGATCATTACTTGGTGTGTGGCCTTTTTCACAGGGGACCTTTAGGGCAGTTGCTTGGTGCCAGGATAAAGAGGAAAAACCCAGGATTGGGGGTTGGTGCTGGAACTGGGGGTGTGGCAGCACCCCCTGGCTTTAAGTGGTTTTCATGACCTACTGGGTTTCCAGTCTGATTCAAAAGCTCTCAACATGCCCCTTCGAAAAATTGTTTCAGCCCCCCTGGGATCAGGGCTCTAATGAAGTTCTAATTACATTCTCCAGACTTTTCAAGCAGACTTGGCTCCCAGATTTACCACTTGCACTGTTTCAGACCTGTGAACAGCCCATAGGACATTCCAAGTCAGCGGGTACCATGGGATCTGCCCTGCTGTTCACAAGGCTTAGAATAGGCTCCTGCTCAATAGAAATGAATTGAGTTGGAGAAAAACAAACTAAACCCCCTAAGGCTAACAGAAAAGGAAGCTGGGCTGCATGCTGGCTGTGCTGGGAAGGCATGTGACTGAACCCAGCACACTTCCTCCTGTGCAGTGCAGTCCCTGGCCCCTGGCTCTTTAAGGAGCCCAAGGAATCCACTGTTGCAAGCCCAGCTGTTTGGTTTATGCTAGCAAGCTTTGGGGCTCCCTGCCCATTATCTCTTTCTCTGCCCCCTCATTCCCTCCCCTATCCCAATGGCGGGGGGGGTGGGGGGCGCAGCTTGCTCCTTTGCAAAGGCTTGAGAGAAGAGCAGAAGCAGCCTCAGGGAGAGGTGGGGGGAAAACAGCCTCTTGGCTCTGCATTTATGAACACAGCAGTGGACAGGAGAAAGAAAGAGCAGCACACCCCTCCTGCAGCCATTGAGCATGGGGATATTTGATTTGTTTTAATCTCCCTCCTTGTTTCTTTCCCAAACTTCCCCCCTGCCACCTTTCTCACTTTACAGGAGAGAAGGAGGAGGAGGAAGATACCTAATTTAAGGGGCAGAGGTAGGGTGACCATCTGTCCTGTATTGCGCAGGACGGTCCTGTATTTGGGACACCAAAAAGGCCTCCTGACTTATTTTTAAAAAGGGACTCATTGTCCTGTACTTGGGCCATCCCCACTCTGGCCTTTTCCACCAGAAGCTGTGCAGGCACAGCTGCTGACAGGAGTCACTTCCCCGAGCCTCAGAGAAGCAGGGGGAGCGTGGGCAGCTGCTTCCCTGGGGCTCCCAAGGACCTCTGGGCAGCTGTGGCTTCCCTGGGGCTCCAGGGCAGGGCCAGTAGCTGCTGCTTCCCCGGGGCTCCTGGGGAGTGCCAGGGTCTGCCACCTCCCAGAGAGCACCGGTGGCTGCTGCCTCCTTCCTGGCTCCCTGGGGCTTGGTGGAGCCGTCCTTCCCCCCATATCTCCCTGCCCTATCTTTAGGAAAGGGAGATATGGTCACCCTAGGCAGATGGGCTGGCTTCACATGCAGCTGAACTCCCAGCAGTGATGTGGCCGCATGTGAGGACAGAGGGGGTGGCCACGCTGCACCCCACCTTTAGAAACTGCCCCCCACTTTGTGTGCCCCTGCTGTAACTACTACTGCATGAGAGCCACCATTGCCTCCATGGCGGCTGTATTGCTCCAGCTGTGGAGTTTGTCCTGTACACCAACCGGGCATTCTGATCCTTCTCTCAAAGTCTTCCCATGCACATAGGGAAACGAAGGACCTGTAAGATTGTTTCCCTTGGCATACGGGGAACATGGAGCCCACATGGATGTCCCTTAGTATTGTTTGGTGTGCTCCTGTGCAGCAAAATTAACCAGTTCTGTTCTCTTCTGCACCAGAGGAGAAAGGGAGACCTGAAAGAAAGTCTGCTTGGGATGTGGGAGGGGGAAGCCAGCAATAGTCAGAAGTGGGGGTAGGTCATCATCATCTTGTTCTCTTTCCTGCTCTGGTACTAGTTAGTACGGAACAGAAACGGAGAATGATACTGATGAGCAAAGCGAGGTTTCATCTACATTCAAGTTTTATCAACAGAAGTTTAAGTCCAGGCCCAAATTAAAAGACAAGATAGTCAAGAAAGGGGTTTATTTTGTTTTTATTTAGGATTTGTCAAAGTTTTTGTTTTTGTTGTTTTGAATCAGACTTCTAAGACTCAGCACTTTTGTCAATTTACAGTTCACTTGTACGGAATCACCAGCAGCTCTGTATTAGAGGGAAGTGACTTTGGACCTGAAATAAGTGACAACCCTTATAATTCAGTGTAGTTAAGGACTGCAATATTTCATTTATGCTGTGCCCTCACAAATTTCTGATTTTTTAAAATTTTTTTTCCCCTTTTCCCATAGCCCTCCCCAAGTCATTGGAAAGTTACTTTAAAAGGAAAACCAGAGCTGATTTTTTTTCCACTCCAAATCATCTTCTTCCTCTACCGTCAATGAAAAAAATGAATACAACTCATGCTGGTTTGCACACAGGAAATATTGTGGCATTAATCTTGCTAGGTAACAATACTATAAAAAAATCAGGTAAATATAGTTCTATATCCTAATTTTTCTGTCCTTCAAACTTTTGATCAAATTTGATTGCATTTCTTCCTCTTTCATAGAAAATAGCAGCATCAGTTTATTCATTTGGACAGTAATCAGAACAAGAGACTGATGTAGGTGAAATTTACAAACAACATAAGGTTGGGAATGTACTAAATGCATTTAAAGCAAAAATAATATAAACACTGATCAGTTAATATTGAGATTCTGTTTCATTACAATTGAATTGTGATAAGGTATCATTCTTTTAGCCTGTTCAGTTTGACAATACGGTTAATGTACACACTTTACATTGCAATATCAGCAGTGGGTAACTATATACACCCATCCCAAGTTATATAACAATGAATAGCTCAACGTTAGTCAGCTGAAGTCCAAATAGGTTTCATTTAATTTCCCCCACACCTCCGTAAAATACAAACCCTCCCACCCACCATGTGCCAGTGATAGCTTGGCTACCAAGTACTTTATAGCAGTAGGTAGGCTACTTTTAGGTTATGAATTGTGTAAGCGACCAAAGACAAAGTTAAACAATCAACTGCTGTACAAACTGAATCAGTGATCTCCTTGTAGGTTTCTGGCAGAAGAAAACTGCCCTGTAGATAAGGATCTGAGAGATACAGAAATTGAGAAAGATGAGAGAACATTAAAGAGCCATAGGGTAACAGAACAGCATCTGAACTTAGTTTCCTCCTTTCTAAAATGTTTGAAGAGGAATAATTTGTGTCTCTCCACACAGCACAGTTGTTCCTTCCTGTAAATGCATGTGACTCCTCTCACTCCCCCGCCAAAACACAGTATTAGTTCTCTAAGAGAGGGAGGAGACAGACAGAGGGACAGCAGATGGGAGCTGGCCCACCATGGGAGGCAAGTCAGTTTATTGGTGGGCATGGAGTAGCTTTGTTACTTTTGCCCTTTCTGATTTCAGAAGCATGGGAAACACCTCTGAGCCATTTCACAAACTGTTATAGCAACCCCTCAAAGTATGTTCTTGAAGGTGGGCATGGCCTGTGCAACCAGTAGCTAAAAATTGTGGGGGCGTTTTGCATTCTCCAGGTCCATACCTAAAAAAAGTTTTCCCGGGACAAAACATAATGCAAAAATCCAGTGGTATATTTGTGGGTTCTACTTTGAGGTTCTAGGGGACTGGCAGATCAGGAGTCCAGAGCAGTTAAATAACCATCTCATGTACTCTTAGACTTGTCTTGAATAAGCAGAGGAGGAGACGAGGGAGACCTGGCAGAGCAGAGAGGTTATACAATGAAAGTTACAGCTATTGGGGCATCTCTGCAGAATGGATGACAAGTGAAAAGTCAAGACCCTGGTATTCAGCATAATGGATGGTTTGAATAGGAAAGGCAGGCCCCACAGAGAATGGGTAGATGATATAGCAAACTGATGCTGAGCTAGTCTACAGAAACTAAACCACTCCACACTGGACAGGGAAAGATGGAAGGAAATAGTGAGGGAGGCATTGGACACCAAGGGGCACTGAGCCCATGGTTGATGATGGTGATGCTGGAAAATCAGAAATCAGCCAGATGCTGTGCCAGATGTTTCTGGGCTTATACGGAAATCAAATGGTGAATCCTTTGACAAGTGATCAGGCAGTGCTCTATATGTGGATATTACAGGATTGCACTGGGAGGATTCATTGTGAAGAGTCAAGAAGACATACCATCATTTGTTGTCTCCCCTTACATTGCCAGAATCTACTCTCCACACTACTCTCTGCCTTGTAGAGGTAGAGAAAATAATACCTGTACTAGCATTGGAACAAACTGCCTGTAGACATAAGGTACAGACAAACTGCCTGTAGACATATTTTATAGGTGTGGGTTGTAACGCTAACATATTGCAGAACAGACAAGCCTTTAAATCTTCTCCACTCTGCCAGCAAAAACAACTTCAGCAGTACCTATCACTTGCTTGCAGGGTACTGGATTGAGCAGATATGCAATATCTTATACCAATACTTCACTGACAGACTGATTAGCGCAGAATTTTAACATCTAAAAATAACTACTGTGTACATCTAGTAGTCAGAAGATGTATATTTGGTTGAATCCTGACTTGGCTACAATTCATTTTTACTGTGGACAGAACCTAATTTTTAGTCCAATTCCAAGAAAATGGTAAGATACCAACTGCACAAGTTTGAAATGAGGTAGTGCAGATCAGGGAAAGACCAAGGGTAAGACACACCTCTGACTGCAATATTTATTGTTTAGATCAAGTCTCAGTTTCTAAACTTCATAATGGAAAATGAGAAGATTAATCCAGAATGAAAAATAAGTGATATCAGGTTAACGTCACGTGAGAGGAAAAAAAATGACATCAGTTGCACTGTTTCAGGCTACGTCTACGCTACAATCAAATCATGCTGCAACCAGCTTCTAGTTTTGTTTCAAATCATTGTGTGTTTGGGGTCTAAGTCAGTCTCTGAAGACTCACTGTATCAGGAACCACCAGATACTTTCGGTTATGGGTAGAACTTGACTAGACCACCACAATTTCCCTGCTCCTCCCCTTCTCCTATCTGACTCCTGTTCACTTCATGGGGTTCCATTTCCTTAATCTAAGGTCTTAAATGGTTTGTCTTACTGAAGAATCTCAATGCTGGAGCATTTCCAAAGCACAGAGAAAAATATTTAATGCAAAACAGATAAATGTATATAAAAAAGACCTTGATACAAGCCATTTAACAAAAAAGGGGACATCTGAAATCAAAACAAACAACAATACTTGTATTTACATTATATTAAGAGAATAAATCTGGTCAAATGTAACACACCTTAATTTGAATTTCAAGCATCCTCACCCCCCATAAGATGGATTTTTTACAGCAAGAGTAAGGCTAAAACAAAGTGAAGCTTTTTTTTATTTTAAACATTAGTGGATATGGCCCTTGTGTTGCAAGATTCGCCACATAGTTTAATTCCAGAACAGAATAAACCCTTACTCAAGGAACCTCAAAAAGTTCTGAATTGACCCTCTAGACCACAATACAGCTAGAGAAAGGTGAGACATAAATTAAACCAATGGAGGCTGAGACCAATCCCATTCATAAGGCTCATCTTGAGTGACCTACTCAGGCAGCTCCACAAACTGAACTAGTTTTAACAAATTTAGCCAGACTGAGAACAGAGTGAATTCTAACTAGTTTAACTCCGTTTATGATTCTAAAAGCTGAATCCATTTTTGCGTACTACAACCCTATGAAAGTTCAGAGGCTAAAACACGCCTCTCTGCATTTAGAAACATGAACTGTTTTGAAATGAATGTGATTAAAATGAGCTCCTCTGCCTCCCCCAGCTGCAGAATAATGCAAGAGAAGGATTTTCTAGGACAGTATAGACCAGTTTCCCTTCTGCTTTAGATTGAAAAAAGAATTTCACTTGTAAAATTTCAAACATACTCCTGTTTGAAAAGGAAAGTAATTTTTTAGGTTGCAAAAGCAGTGTTGGAAAACAAAAGATATTTTAACAGTATCCAAAACGGGAAGCCAAATGCCCCAACTGAAAGGTACTGCAAAAAATGCAGGAAGAACCATAAAAGTACAGATCAGATTGGATAGCCTTTTTAAGCAATGCGGTTGCTACTTCCTTCTTCATGCCAGCTATTTGTTCTCTCCAACCAAAGGGTTCCTGTACTCAGAGTGCTAAAAGAAAATACTTAAGTCTGAATCTGTTAAAGCTTTTGAGCAGACGCAGTAGAACTTCTCATTCGTACAATGGAATGCAACAAAAGCCAAGCCAGTCCAGCCACAAAAATGGTGAATATCAATTAACACCACAGTGGTCAGAGATCATCTAACAGAGCTTTTCACTTAGAGTGAAATTTTTAATATTTTTTAAGAGTGTTCAAATCTTTTTCTTCACTCTGGTAGTGGCCACTTTAGGACAAATAGAAGTGAGTGAGATGAAAATACATATTAAAGGCAGCTGAAAACACAACCTCAGCAGCTCACCTGCACTGAGACAATGCACCTCTGATGCAATTTACAGGTGATGTTCATGAGCTGAGAAGTACCTAGCCACACTCCAAAATATAAGTATGCTGTGCTCAGCAAAACCAGGGCAGATTTTAGGCCAGTTAATCCCTTGCTGTCAGAAAAGAAACATCTGAAATGCTTCACCTTACAAAAAACCTAAGATCCTCCAATGTTAATGATGATTTTCATAGATCAGCAGCTTTGTAAGCAACAGAAGTTAGATATTTAATGAGGCCTTCCAAGGCCTATACTGAACTTCCAGCTATAACAACTGCACAAGGCAGTATGAACTGAGTTAGTCCAGATGCAGCCTTGTTACTTTCAGCCCATTCCTTCTTTAAGCTGAAGGCAAAAAGAAAACTGCAGTTTTTGTATAGGGACAGGTTTTAGTCTGGGACAAACACATCATTCACACACAAACACATATAGCAGCAAGGTAAATTTCTTTTTGTTTTTGGAAAGCAAGAAGGTGCTTCAGAGCTCTGAAGAAATGAGTATGATCAGAACTCCTCGTGAACGTTGCGTGCATAGTCCATAAGCTTGCTGCCAGTGAAGTACTCGCTATATTTCAGGATCTCTTCCAGTTCCAAGTGATGGTTCTGATTCTCGTCTGCCACAGCTATCATCTGTTTGGCTTCATTTAGGGCATTGTACTCATTCATAGGATCCATATACTCCTACAATAAATAAGAAAGGTCATCAATTTCTACCGCTGGGTGCAGTATAGCATGTCTACAAGACAAAATTTGGAATCCTGAGGCCCGGTTTGAGAAAATACTGAGACCTCCATTATTTGACCAAAGAATGAAACATAAGTGGTACAAAAAAAACTACAATGGATCAATTTTCCCAGTCAATAACTTTCCTCTCAAAGATCCTTCCACCCACCATTCCCACCTTGGTTCCACCAAAAGTGCAAAGCTTCTCTGGTGTTAGCTGGTGGCTGACAATCAGTACTTCAACTATTTGTTTGGTGTTCAAATTGGCCTTCTAGCAAGCTTAGTCTGTGGCAGAAGATAAAAGAGAACTGCAAGTTTCCAGATATCAGATTAAACCTAGAATCAGACAAGGAAGGATCCAATTCAAAAAGTAGTGGTCACTTCAGTCCCACTAAACTACTGGGTAGGAGCAAAAAAGATTTCCAAAGTTCTTTTTCTGAAGAAAATTACTTCTGTAAGTAGAGAGGCCACACTAGGGTCCTTTTGATATGCTAGCCCTCAATGTTTTTTGGATTAATACTTTCACAAATAAAACTTACATGACTGATGAGAAGTTAGGTTTTATTTACAGAATTTCCTGCCACCTAGTTGTTCATGAACCTTAGGAAACATTAAGAACACAGCTTGATTTTTAGAAAGCATATTAAACCTGCAATGGTGGTAAAACAGTATCTTTGAACCTGAGCAAACATGACCAGAAAGTCTCTGACGGAAGCCCTGGATTCATTTTAAAGTCATGTCACTTATCACACTTTAACAAAATTCTATGATCCTGTGCAATGGACAAGATATTTTGGTGATACTGACAAAGGCATCTAGGCCCTGAAAAACAGCAATAAAACTCAGACATAGGACATCGGTGGCCTCTTCATTTAAACTTTTTATAAAAACAATGTAGATTTTCATGGTAAAGGAAAGTTTTTCCTTTGAAAAGACAAAACCTGATTTTTTTTTAGTTTAAACTATTATTGAATAGAATAGAATTTATCAGTCAGACACCACACACGTGGAAACTAAAAAAATACAAGGTATTTGTATGCTTCTCCGTTATGAACTCAAAATATTCCACTATGGAGGAAAAAAAAAAAAAAAAAAAGGATTCCATTCATGATACAAGTAGAACTCTTCAAGTCAGGTAAAGCAGCAAAAAGTTCTACCATAGCGATTTCAAGGTGCCAATGGTTTCTATGACTTACTGTCTGCTTAGCAGTTTTTTTTTTAAATGGAAACTACAAAGATCCAAATTAAACTCTCTCACAATGACTACACCAGAAATGAAAACACATCAACCAATGTGATCACCTGATTGATAAGATTGTTAAGAATGCCCTATTTTCTGTGATGACTTAGTTTCATACAAGAATCTGCACAACTACAACTTTGCTCTATTGAACACTAAAAAGGAAACAAATTACAGAAGTTTACACAACATCAGGCTTTGAATAAGTGAAAATACATAATATATTGATTAAAGTTGCATGAGGTCTGTTTTCTTGTACAATTTATGGGTGTATGCATTCTTGAGCACTTTTAGGCAAAGACATTGTATTGTACTTAGGGCTTGGGATAGGTTAAGTGAACAAACCAGATCATTTAGAATTTGACAGAGTTACACATATATTAGAAAACCAGGATTTATGAGGGAAACTTTTGATCTAGATAGCCTCCTCCAAACCTGCAGTTAAAAACCTGACTTGCAATATGGTGACACCAGCAATCCAGATATCAACTTACACTAAAGCCCCCATGCCTCACTTGGATACCAAAACACACACAGGTGAGCCAGACCAATTCCACCTATTAGTATTGTTAAAAGAGGAATCCAAGTTATGCAAATGTGCTTAGTGTTTAGACCTTTCTGAATGCTGTAAGGTGCTGCAGGTATTAACCTCACATATAACATCTGTATTCCATATTATATGGTAATATTTAATTTATTGTGAGACTCTGTACCTGTGTAAATCAGACAGAAAAGATGCAAATTAACCTGAAATGTTAGCTTCTAACAGAAGCTGAAGTATAGATCTCTTGACTAATGTGAGATTTGTGCCCTGCTTCTGAATTTTCTGTGCTGTTTGTTCTCCACATCAAAAATCCAGCAAAAGACTTCAAGGCAGAGGGGAAAAGAGAGTGAGAAATGGGTTACCTCTTGAGAGACACATTATGAAGAATCCAGTTACTGTAAAAGGTAAGCAACCTCTCCTTCAAATAGGCTACAGAGGTAGACTGCTTATTCCACCAGGGCTCAATCGCCCTAAAAGGGGGACAAACCTCTGAGTCTTTGCAACAGGTTAAAATGCACCCTACAACTTGTCTGGACAGTCTTTGGTGAAAGTCAGATGTCCTTTCATTGGTTCTGCAAACAAGACGTAAAGGCTCAGCAAAGCATTAATGGGCTCTGGTCTGATCTATGTAAAAGGTCTTTTTGGCCACATCTACATGAGCAGCTTCTCCTGGCAAATCCAGACTTTTGCCAGAAAAAAAAAAAAAAAACATGGAGAGTCTACACAGCAAATGTGCTTTGTCGAGAAAACCCAGCACATCTGCCGGCAGCGTTATACCTCCCTCGACAGCGTTCTGCCAACAAAACAGCCATGTAAATGCTCCAGGACCCTTTTGTTGACCACCCACCCTGTTTGCAGAGCTGCTGGTCAGCTATTCTGTCAAGTGAGGGACAGGCAGTCTGGCTATTCTGTCAACAGAGCTGAGTGCTCTTTCAATCTGCTTTTATGTGTAAATGCCATCTGTTGACAGAAGCTTTGCTGGGAAATCGCTTCCAACAATAACTTCTGTTGACAGAGGCTTCTCATGTAGACATGGCCTTTATGTTCAGTACAAGAAGATTTCTGTTTTCTCTCTCTCTCTCTCTCTCACACACGCACACGAGAGAGAGAGAGAGAGAGAGAGAGAGAGAGGCCTGGAATAACACACCAGTAAGTGAAACACCTGATTATTGTGGAATTACAGGGAAAACACATTTAGGTAGGTCCAAAGGTGATATTTACGAGGAATGAGCTCTTAAGGGACAAATGAAGGAGGGAAGAGTTCCCTATAGGTTCAGTGAAGGTTCCCTCAGCACACTGAGGACTAAGCTGAAGCCCCATGGTGGAGCTGACTCCTTGACATGAGTGAAGACGTTTAACAGGCCTTTGAAAAACCTTGTAGTGCTCAGGCGGAAGACAGAAAACTACTCAAAAAAGGAAACAACAACCTCTGGTAGCAGCTAGAAGAAACCTTAATAGAACTCAGCAATAAGCCTGTGGTTTTCTACTTCAGTAAGTAATAGAGGATGTGTCTCAGAAAAAAACGTGAGAGAAGGCTCAGATGGGTGAAAGCAACAAGTCTGGAAACATTATAATTTCTAGAAGTAATTTTTCTACTTTTTGGGGATTACATTTAACTCTGGGAAGAGGACTTGTAGCCACATCTTGAGGTGAAGCAACAAGAGGCTGGGGTGAGCAAAGGCTCCTCCTCCTAGGCACAGAGACTGCTGTCATGGGATGAAGGAGAAATGGTTGCAAAGAAATGCAAACCAGCTCTGTAAATCACACCTGTCCTATGAGGATGGCTACTGATTTTTCCTGTTTTCATCTGTTTAGGATCTTGAGAAGCAAAGTTTGAGAAGGAACTAGAGCAGTGGCAGACTCTTCTTCTTCAATAAGCCATCTAAAAATAAGCATTTTCTTTCAGGAATTCTGTCCTCTTACAGCTCACTAATTTTATTCCTCTCCTCCTCCCCACCCACCCTGACACACGTCCTCCCTTAGATTGTTTTCTCACTGGTTTGCCACTCATTAAACTCTATGGCCCCTTCACAAAGTTCAAGACTGAGCATTGATTCATCTCTGGTTTTCATGTTTTTAACAATCCAATCTTTGCAGAATCAAAATCTCAATAAAAAACAGGTGCATGTTGTGTAATCGATGGCACACTTACTTGGCAACTCTTACCAATAAATCATTTTGGGGAAAAAGCAGAAGTACATGCCTAAGTCATGGTTATTCTTTTAAATGAATTTGAATACAAAGGTTGCCAGTTACTCACTCAGATCGGAAGTATGATTCATTCATTCTCCCAATAAGCTATGCTTCTAATTCTATTAATGATTTTGTTTTGTACACCACACGTTTCAAAATCCCTATGGAGGACAATATGCAAAAGCTTTAAAAAAAAAAGTATGCAGGGAAAACATTTTCCCCTGAAGTCACTCCACAGTAACATTCTAGATTTGTCCTTGGATATACTAGAGGCCAAAAAGCATACGAGCTACATCTTTTCTATCACTGTTCATCTGAGGCCAGGGTTTGGAAAGTGCTGCCACATTTTGAACAATTACAGGCTTAAATAAAATCACGATTTCAGAGTCACCTACCTCCAGTTCTTTCATGGTGACAATGCCATTGTGGTTGGCATCAATTACTTCCTCAAATTCCTTCTTTCTATCTTTCACCCAATCATCATCAATATCCTGGGCTTGCTGGTTCTCTACTGTACCAACAGGCAAGGAAATGAACTCCGAAAGGGTAAGTTTCTTATCTCCATCTTGATCTGTAATGCAAGCCAAAAACAACTGGAGTGAAGAGTCTATGTACTTACAAATGTCCATTAAGAAGTAGGACATGAACAATTACTAGAGTTCAAAATTCTTGGTGGTACAGACCCTGTGGTTTCAACAAAAGTGTACATGAGAAAATTAGGAAACTGATTTCACTTGTTCCTTGTAACAGTTTTATCTGGGCGAAATGTTTCCAGTTAAAACAGGAAATGATTTAAGAAAACAGCTGGCTATGCAAGAAAAGCCCTGCATTTCAGGTTATAAACACAATCCCAACGTGTAGGTTCAAAGTGTTCCATAGCTCATACTGGTTAAACTGATTATGTCTAGGGCTGATCCACGCCATGTCCAACCAGGAGAACAGCAATAGAGAAAAGTGAAACATACACAGCTTAGACTACATTTCACCTGCAGATACAGTAAGGAACAGCAATCATTTTTAAAAGGACATTCTAAAAGGATATTATACCAAAAAACTAACATGCTTTAAGAGTGATCCAGCTGAGAAATCTTGAATTGCAAGTTATTTCATTTTTCTAACCAAAGAAAATGTTTAAACAGAAAAGGCAATCTGGCAATATACTGTCAGATTCACAGCTCATTATGACATACTCAGTAGGCAGCTCTGTGCACCAGCCGGTCAGTGACTCTGGTTATATGTAGAATATAAAACTGGTTCCCTCCACTCCGTTCCTACTTTGATAAACCATGCATGTCCTTTCAAAGCAAATCAGTTTCTGGTTTATGAATGCTGATTGCATATTTTTAACCCTCATGAGCATGAACACAAACCATAAATATCCATGTAATTAACTGGAAAAATTCTTCCTTACAGAACATATTGGTTACAGCCTTTTAACCTGTTCCTAAAATACACTTCACAATATACAGGCTGTGGCATAGTGTAAAGGTTTAAACTATAAATTCCCACACATATCTTAAGGCTTGACTTGTCCTTATTTGAAAATTATTCCAGTAAATCTCTTAATGAAAAAAGGCATGTTGAATTTCTTCTTGAACATGCAACTTGGAAAAATGTAAAATGTCTCCAGAGCCCTGGCCTTGCGAAGTTTTAACAACATTAACTGAATGCTGTAGGGTAGGAGTGGGGAAACTTTTGTGGGGGGGGGGTCAAGGGCCACACACCAGGTCCCCAAGTGAGGAGAAAAAAAAACAAAACAAACACATCACAGGTGTGGTCCCCCAAACAAACAAACAAAAAAAGATGACATTCACCTCATTTCCATCAACTGGCATCCCACAGTTCAGGGGGTCTAGAGCTAGATTCTGTGGGGCCTCTTTAAGGCTCTGGGTTGGGGCCAAAAATCTGAAGTCTAGGCAGGAGGGAGGGGGCAAGAGCAAACTGGGTCTAGGATCATGGTGAAGGTGTAGGTGGGAGGGGGCAGGAGATTGAGGTGTTTACTGTCGCAGTTCCTGGATGGCACAAGTGGCTCTGTGTTCCCAGCAGGCACAGCCTCCACCCCACTGCTCCCAGTGGCTGCAACTCCCGGCCAATGGTTGTGGTGCAGAAGGGAGGGATAGTGCCCAAACTGTGCATCTGCCTGAAGCATGCAGAGTCACTTCCTCCCCTTGCCAGACAAGGCCCCAGCCTGCCTTGATCGGGTTCACAAGGCTCAGGGATTCCCCACCCTGAACACTGTGCGGAGCCAGCACTGGTGTTCCAACCAGAGTACCCCTTGCCTGGCTGGACTGTCAGTGCCGGCTTGCCCCACTGTGGGATGTGGTGGGAGCCCCAAGCCCCTTAGGCCAGACCAAGGCAAGCCACAGACCATATCTGGTGCACAGACCATGGGTTCCCCCAGCCCTGCTGCCCTGGGGAACCTGATATGTGTGGCAGGTGTTTCCTTATCAATGTTGGAAGCAATCTTTTCTTGATATTGTAATCTTTGAAGTATGTTATGTGCATTAGAAGTAACCTGCAGAAGGCTTCCCAGGAATATTTTGTAAGATGTACTATTGACAAAGCATGGTTATGAATCTGCTTTTAAAATAATCAATTGTTCTATTATAAAAATGCATTAATCATTCGAACTAAAATAGCGACAGAAAAGTTAAATATATGATCCAGACTCCATTAGTAGCCCAATGAGAGAGATCACAATTTTATTTTATGTATTTGATGTTAGTCTGTGAATGGTTTATTGATAACATTTAAAGACAATTTGTTTTGATATAACAGTAACGAAGCTCTGACAGCTATCAATTCTGGGCATTCCTGTCCTAGATAAACAGGAACCTCCATCATGCTTTCAAGATACATTTGGAACTGACACAAACTCTCGCACTTCAGCATTTTTTACATTCCAACAAGTGGAGAAGTTAAAAAGCAGTGATGATTTTGTGGCACTGAGACTAGATGAGGCATTAAGCTCTGGAAATATCAACTATTTCCTGCTAGAAAACACATCAAAGTTACGATTCTGGACAGTCTCTTAGCAGTACCTGGAAGGACAAAGCTATTAGTTACTACAGTGTCCTTGTCATGGGGCAACCAAGACTGGAGCAGCCTCCTGTGGCAGGAAGCAGCAGAACAGGCAGCTGCCCCCCATCAGTTACCTTCCTTCAGATTCTGCAGTGAATCAAAGTGAGCTGTCTTACTAAAAGTCTCTAATACCCTTTTTGGGAATAGTTTAATTCTACAATGTAGTTATAGTATTTTCTTTTCTCAAAGCCTCCCCATACAGTCTTCAGTCTCAGGTAATTTAGTCCAGGGGTTGTTCCAAGGGTGCTGGATGAGAGAGGTTCATCCTGTAATAACACAGGAGTACCCAAATATGTTGTTGTATGGCTGGGTTCTGTTGCAGGCCACATTCACTGTTGATAAGAGCAAACCATATGCACAAGCAGAGTATTTGCCTTTAGAGATGTAAGCTAATGATAGCAGTTTATTCTCTCTCTCTCTCTCTCACACACACACACACACAATCAAACCGTGTATCAGCTTGTTCCAGAATGTTACCATGATTTAACATGGTCCCCGACATTAAATTTGGTATGGCAGACAGGCCCCAAGTAAACATAGTTTAAACTTACATACCTAGATCACGGATGATTTCTTTGACCATAAACTTCAGCATCCCCCTACTATGCTCTGGATGAAGAAAAGACAAGAACTCTTCCTCATTCAGTAACAGGTCAGCAGGTGGATTGTCAGCTTGGTACCAACGGTCTTTCAAGTTATCTAAAACTTCTTGTGCTAAAAATAAATTGTAATCATCAGCCCTGTCAACATAACAGCAGTAAAATATTCTGTATTTGGAGAATATACACTTTATTTACAGTTCTTAAATATAAAGACTGACCTGTTAGTTGGAACCAGGTTCAATACTTCAGGGTACTAATTAAGTAATAATATCTTACAAAGATGGAGGGTTTCCCTCTAAAATGTCCCAAACTATGCAAACAAATCATTTCACATATCACTGAAATATAGCTGCATTTGGGAGAAAAAGAATTTTAGCAAACACTAATACTATAAAATAGTTTAGTTCCAGATGTGGAGCATATTCAAATACCGCCTAGCTGATTAGCCCACAGCCAGTAGCACATGTTTCTATGGGTGGTACACATCCACACATCTCATTGCACATAAAATTTAATCCACACATGGATGGAAAAAATTTAGAGGGAACACTGATTGAGAAGGGAATTTGATTAGTTATAATGAAGTTTTATTCAGCCTTGAACACAGAAGTGATTAACCCCAGTGTATTGGCTATATTTGGAAAAAAGTATCATAGTATCTTTAATGGCAAAAAAAAATTGTTAGACTCAATATTTTTAATTTTATGGCTTATATAAAACATCTTTAGCAGCACAATGAGCTCAATTATTATGCAGGTAACTGGTTCAGAAAAAAGGAAAGACTAAATTATAAATATATTACACTGAAAAAAAGACATCCTACTAAATCATAAATATACTACACACTGCTTAAGTGTTTACTGAATGTCCTGTAACCAAACAGACTTCTCTGTATTTGATTTGCTGTTATAGACATTTCAGAGTATCTACTGAGTTAAGTTATCAATATAGATAACTACTTCACTGGTGCTTTATGTAATCTTCACCTCAACATTTCAGGACTTCAGTAACTCAGCCAGAGATTATAAACCTATTACAAAAAGTGGGTGGGTACAGAGTCTGGCCTGTGATGTGCCACAGGATGGTACTTTTTGCCATGAAAGTCTATGAGTCAAGGAAGAGTCAAAAGCACTTCTATATATAGAGCTGTTCCTTGCAAATTTCTAAATTTTAATCAGTTTAGAATGGCTAGAAATGTACTTAAAGTTTGTCTTCAAAACAGGAAAGATTTCCTCCAGCCCCTGCCCACACACCCATTATTTGTACAAAACATCTGAATCATTTTTGATTCACACTTCAAAAACAAAAAGAAGAACACACACAAAAAAACCAAACAAAAATAATCCTGACACATGACCTTGGTCAAAAATAAAAACACATTTGAGATTTCTTCCCAACAGAGGAAATTTTTGCAAACTTCTAAAAGGACAAAGTAACAGTTTAGACTAGAAATACTGCCAACCTTAACCACAGTTATTGCTCCAATTGCAAAGTAAAAACTAAATTTTCATTTCAGTGAGTTTGAAACCCATTTCCATAACCAAGCCTTCCATATCAGATTTTATTTTTAAAACTTTGTATTATAGACCCAAACCTTGCAAATTCTTCAGTTATGGTTTGAATCTAGTAAGTGGAACATTTCTGCTGCAAGGAGCAGACGCAAATTTAACCACACATGCACAGAGTTGCACTGGAACAAAAAAGACAAAATGTTTGCGCCTGTTTCTTTCGTTTTTTTGCACATGTCATATGCCTGACAAGCAATTTTTTTTAAACATGGATGCTTTCCTGAATTTGACTGACTGAAAAAAATTACTATCCGAATAATAGTTTCCACTGAAAAATTACAGAGTTGTTTTTTAATCTGCACTATAAAGCATCCAGGTTTACAATACATATCTAAACAGTCTGGGACTGAAACAACCTGAAAGGACTGAATACAAAGTTTTTCCCCATTTATTTTGGATATTTTTAATAACAAATGCTGAAAGTCCAACCTCTCTCTGTCTCTGACCACACACACCCCACCCATCAGCATTGTGGATTTAGCAAGAGCCAACAACATTCTCCATAATCCTGTGACACAAGCCCAAAATTAATTTGAGAACTCCTTGTGACAGGGATCATATTTTATCTGTTTGGGGAGGTGTCTAACATGCTTTTGGGTGATGTTAAATACATAAAGGAAGACAACATCAGTTGCCTCTGTATTTGTAGAACCATTTCATAAATAATGATCTTCCCCCAGAATATAAGAAAGGGTTTGTTGTAGAAGAATGGAAGACTCCTTCAAGTGAAGTTAGTATGTGCTCCAACTAAGGGGCAAGACTGGAAACAAACCAAAACTACAGTTTACACTATTTTCAACTAAGGTTCCTTCAGCCCATTTCTTACAATTTCTTCTTCCATATACAGGATGTGCTAATCAGAAAGGAGTTAAAATCCCCAATGTATATTTTTAAAGGGAGAACTAGACAATCCAAATTTCCTTGGCAATGTTCTCTCTCTCACTAAGGGCCTCGTCCAATGCCTACTGAAATTCATGGAAGAGACGGCTCCATAACTCAAACTTTGAATCAGACCCTCTAAAAATAGTCAAAGGTGCATATGGCTGCTCGTAGGCATCACTGAGCACAGCAGTTGTGAGATCTGCTTACATCAGCTTCATTTTGTCAACCCTAAATATGCAAAAATCTTGAATCAAAATTTATCCTCCTACAAGAAGTTTAGTTACGAGTTAAGTAAAATTATAGTTTCAACCTAGTCTGCTGCATCAAACTACCACCCACTGCCTTTCCCCTTTGGATGCCCCAGTATCAGAACTGCAGGGATGTTGCAGATCAGCCCTAAGTTGCAGATGCACAATGACGGGAAGTAAAAAGGACATCCTTACACACAGCCTAGACCTTGGGAGGTACATGACAAATATTTTACCTAGACTATATAATCATGATGAGATACTGTAGTAAACTAATTCTGCCTGTCCTCATCCTCAGGAAGTGGTAGACAATTAGTTTAATTTTCCCAAACAAAACTCAGTTGTCTGTTGCCCAGGTACTATAATTAACTGTATACACAATTTCCTTATTCAGCAAATCTTAAAACATTTTTATCTGATCAGCATTCCTGTAAACTGTAGTTAACCGCAGTGCCACAAGATATGGAAGGGAAAACACCTGTATTGCATAAATTTCAAATGCTTATTTGCATTTTAGTTGCCTTTTGATGAATGGAAACATAACCCACTTTCAAATGACTAATTCCTGCAAGGAAAGACTAACAGTAAATGTAATACTTTTGAGACAGGAAAAGAAATTGCTCCTTAAAGAAACTGGCCCCTTAAAGAAATTGCTTCATGTTTAGAAGAACATCAGGTGTGGTTCAATACAGAACTGCGAAGTGGCACAGGGCAATATTCAATTTCACTAAGAGCATGTCTATGCTTGGGAATAAAGTCAAATTTGTTCAAGTCAAATTTTTAACACTAGATTTTATGAAGTCAAAGTTGAGCGTCCTGACCAGCTTAGAAAGCCAATTTAGTGTGTTCCCACGTGGCTGCCTGAATCAGACTGTGGTAGCAGTGCATTGTGGGCATCTGTCTCATGGTTCCTGCGGCCCCATTGCATTTTGGAATTTTGTGACTGTGTCTTCTGGGAAAAGTGTTACCACAAGTGGTTCTGGGTTCCTCATATCATCCCAGAATGCATTTTTCTCCCCTCCCCTTCCCAGCTGGGGGAAAAAAAAAAAAGGCATTATTGCATGCTTTTTATCTCGACTGTCAGCTGCCATTACAGACTCTAACATGGATCCCAATATGCTTCAAAGTTTGATGCTGTGTTCTGTGCTCAGGTCCCACACTGTGATACATTATCTTCTGGACATAACGCCCATGAGGTATGAGCTCATTGTTTCTGGGGGAAACGATGGACATGAATCTCTGGAGAGAACAAATACTGGAGTTTCTGGCAGCACTGGAGTCACTGTACAGTGTGGAGCGCAGGTTCTGGATCTGCAAAACCAGCACAGACTGATGGGATTGCATTTTTTGCAGTCATGTGACAACCAGCCGTGGCTGCAAAACTTCCACATGCATAAGGCCACTTTCAAGGAATGGCATGAACTGCCATCTCCCGTCCTGAAGTGCAGCAAAACCAAAATGAGACCTGCTTTAACAGCTGAGAGGCACATGGCAATTGCTCTTTGGAAGTTGGCAATGCCAGACAGCTACCGGTGAGTGGGTAATCAATTTGGGGATGGCAAATCTACAGTGGGGGCTGTTGTCATACAGGTAGCCAACGCGACCAACATACTTCGCCTGCAGAAGCCAGTGACTCTGGGGGACGTGCAAGAGATAGTGGACAGATTTGCTGCCCTGGGGTTCCCTAATTGCGGTGGGGCCATAGATGGTACACATCCCCATCCTAGCACTTGACCACCAGGTCTCAGAGTACATTAACTGCAAGGGGCACTTTTTCATGGTGTTGCAGGCATTGGTGGATCACAAAGGTTGTTTCACCGACATCAACGTGAGGTGGTCAGGAAAGGTGCATGATGCACAAATCTTTGGGAACTCTGGTCTGTTTAGAAGGCTCCAGAGTGGTACTTACTTCCCAGACCAGAAAATTAACATTGAGGGCATGGAAATGCCAATAGTGGTTTTGGGTAACCCTGCTTATCCCTCATTCCCTTGGCACATGAAGCCCTACACAGGCACATTGGACTCCAACAAGAAGCTCTTTAACTACAGGCTGAGCAGGTCAGACTGTGCCTTTGGCTGTTTAAAAGCCAGGTTTAGATGCCTTCTGACCCGCTTACACCTTAATGATGTAAACACGACCCTTGTCATTGGGTCTGCTGTATTCTTCATAAACTTTGCAAGGCAAGTGGTGTAGGGGGAGGGAAGCTTCATGCCTGCATGGGGGGGGCTGAGGCAAAGGTCCTAGCAAGACGCACGTAAAATCAGGGATGCCTTGAAAGCCATGTTTGTAAATGAGCATGAAGGGTGTTAACTGGTTTACCCCCAACTCTATTTCCTAGGTCTTCATGAAATGGCCCCCCCCGGCATCAACAATCACCACCCACCCACCTGATCCCAAAGCACGTTAAGACGTTAAGCAATAAACAAAACTCTTAAAAACAAGAAATATTTTTATTCAGGGGACACTAATAAAAGAGTGGGGTATATAATGAAAAAAAAGCATAAGGTCAGCGGTTGTCAAATGTTAGTCTTCTAGCGAGTGTTGATTTTCTGAGGCTATGAAGCTGGCCTCTCTGTGGCCTTCTCCCGCTCGTTCTGGATCCCAGATGAGAGGGGGGCGGTGAATGTGTGGATGGATGAGGTACCGGGGGTGGGGCATTGATTGGATGGGGGATGCAGAGTCAGGAGCTGGGAACTGTGGTGATTGGGTTGAGGGACGTCTCTTGTAATGGTGCATGGAGTGACTGGGGGATGCAGGGCCAGGAGCTGGGGAGTGGACTGACTGGGTTAAGTGAGGTCTACATGATGGTGCCTGGAGTGGCTGAGGGATGCAGTGCCATGTCCAGGGGAAAAGAGTTAATGTTATAAGGATGCCATATACCAGTAGTGCCCGGGGATGCAATGCCTCTAAAAGGGGAAGGTAATACGTAAGGATGGGGGTGGGGAATGTATCGAGGCGTTTGTGCGGGGGGGTGGATGGTGTGGTGCATGGATCACTGATTGTGATTTCTCCAATAGTGAAGCAATTAATTCTGTCTGCCTGCCCAGAATGGCATTCACTAATAGCGATTTGTCTATCATAGAATTACTTCTGTCTGCCTGCTCATAAAGGACACGCATTCATTCTTGAGAGCCCAACATTTTCTTCTTCAAGTCACAAAGTTGACTTTTCTTCTTTGTAACTACTTGTATATAATTCTTCAACAATTCATTCCAGCTCTTCTTCCTCCACATCATAGGCAGCCCTCTTATCTGCTGAACTAGGCTCTCCGTCTTCTCCAGGGTTGTTTACTGATAAAAGAAATTTACAATTTTTTCACGTCATTAGCAATAGCAATATTTTTATCTTTACTTGGAACAATGATCATAGTGACAGAAATAATGGCTGCCTGTGTCTATGGAAGAGCATATTGCAACTGCAAGGTCACTCTTGTTACTCTTAAGACTGATGAATGTATGATTCCAAGCAGAATGATTTAAAGCTCTTCTACGGCAGAGGTCTAGCCTCAAAACTATAGTATGCTATCCAAGGAGCACTTGGGGGTTAGGAAAACAAACAAAAAACCCCAAAACTCTTTCTTAAGGCAATGCTGGGCAGGGGGGTAGGGTTGCTGTGGTGTGTCCTAGGGACACCTGTCCATTGGGGAGTGGGTGGCTGCACTGTAGCATTCTTAAAGCAGGCTATCTCCAGAGGCAACAGGGGTTGTGTTGAGCGTATGCCGCTTAAAACAGCACCTGGATTTTAAATGCCAAGGCATCTACTCCATGAATTCAAAAATCATGAAGTTGCTGGGGGCATGCACATGAGCCATGGGAGAGTCCGATCGCCTGCCAGCCTTGGGGGGCAGGGGAAGAGGCAGGGGATGGGGGGACCTGCCCTGTGTGCAATTGTACACAAGCCTTTGATTTTAGAAGTGGCTGCATCAGGAGATGCAGGAGCAGTGGGTAGATGCCAAGAAAAAAAATCATTAGTGACTCACAAAACTTGCCATGTGTTCTAGGTTTCCAAATGAGACCTCAGCCTCATCAGACCAACAACAAGGGATAAGGAAAGATTGCTTGTTCTGACTACCATGTTGGAAAATTTGTAAGAATGCTTTGTGGGGCCATGATTCCAGATCACTTACTGGTGACTTGGCATGGTAAGGTGTCTTCCCATGGAAGTAGGAATAAATCAGGTATCCCCAAAAATATGATGATGTGCCTGTGCAAGACCTTTAGCTTTTTGTCCAAGCAGGATCTGTGCTCTACCCCAGGCACATTAACAAGCTGTTCTAAGGGAAAGGTGCATAAACCCTCCACCACACAATTGCAACATACTATTGTCAGCAGAAAAAAAGCTCACTTACCAGGAGTGCCTGCTCCAGGATCTGTGTTGGCCTCTGAAGCTGCCTCCTGAATTAAGGGGATGGAATCCACTGGAGCAAACTCGATAAGCAGCACCTGGCTTTTCAGGGTCTAATTCTAGGTTGGAATGGTCCCCACTGTCATCCACCCCTTCCACATCAGGATACGCTTCAGCATTCTTCCTACAATCGATGCAACTTTTGCAGCAGGGAAGAGGTTGCATTTTGTCCCCACAAGAGCATGAAGCTCATCGTGGTATTGGCATTTCTGGGGAGATGCCCCAAACCAACTGTTCTCTGTCTTGAATTTCTGGTAGCTCTGCCTCAGCTCCTTAATCTTCATGCAGGACTGCCGAGTGTCCCTCTTGTAACCTTTCTCCATCATGCCTCGTGAATTTCTGTCCTAAATATCTATATTCCTTTTGCTATCTTTGGGCTCTTGGAAATTAGTTTCTTTGCCCCACACTGAAATAAGATCCACGATCTACTGACGGCTCCATGCTGGGACCATTTTACAATCCTGAGAACTCATGGCTACAAGGTGTGCTGCTGAGATGTGAGCCAGACGTCTGCTCGCCATGCTGGCCAGAGAGGAAAGGAAATTTAATAAAAATTCCCAGCTGATGAACACCGCTTCCTGTCATGTACTTCTGGCTCACCTAGAGAGCAGGTGGGGTGGAATGATGACTGGAGAGGACACCTCAAGGGACAGCATGGGACAGTTTAAAGGCTAATTTTATTTTTTTTTTAAAAAGGACCTTAGTAACACCCTCCTGGATGGGGGAATGGCAGCACAGGGAAGTTTCGTCCCTTCACTCTGCTGAAGGCTCCATTCCCATTGGTTGGAAATCATGCCTTCAAGCACAGGGAAGCACGGAGCCACCAAATGGGATCCCCGACCCTTTGCCCTCTCCTGCACCTTCCCAGATCCCACATTCCTACTCCACTTCTGTGCCCTACCTCCTGCCCAGATCCCACAACCTGACCCTGCAATCTCACCCCCCGCCTGCTCCACAGGAATTCCCTACCCGTACACTGAACTCCGCATTTTGGCCCCACCTAAAGCCCTGGGGATCTCCACAAAACCTATTAGTCTTGGGGCCCCAGAAGAGTTAATCCAACCCTGGGGGGAGGGGAGCCTTGAGCCTTGCCTCCCTCACGGAGCTGGACTGTTAGGGTAACCCCGACACCCTGAGTTATGTGAGCACCTCCTTTTTCCTGCTTCTTACTTGGGAGCCACATCACTGAGGGTTTTCCTCCCTTCTCACTTGCATTACTGACTTTTTTGTCAGTCAGTGGCCCCTCACCAAAAATGGTTGCACACCCCTGCGTTAAATGCTTCACTCCAAACAATTCCCATGAGTTTTTACAGATGACAGACATGAAATCTGCACCCTTGGATGACAAAATTCATTTCAGTAAGGACAAATGAAGTATTCCACTTAGGAAGGAATAATCGCTGCACACATACAAAAAGGGAAATGACTACCTAAGGAGGAGTACTTCATCACAAGCTAAATATGAGTCAACAGTGTAATACCACTGCAAAGAAAGGAAACCTAATTATGGGATTGTTGTAAGCAACACAAAGTAATTCTTCCACTGTGTTCTAAGACTGAAGTGCTGTACTGTGTCCAGTTCTGGGTGCCACACATCAGGGAGGATGTGGACAAACTGGAACGTTGAGAGCAAAGTAACAAAAATGATTAAAATTTCTAGAAAACATGAGGTATGAGGAAAGCTTGGAGAAAACACACCCTGGATTTGTATATTATGGTGAAGAGAAGACTGAACGGCAGGGCAAGAAGCAATGGGCTTAAATTGCAGCAAGGTTGGACATTAGGAAAAAAACAAAAATTCCTCTCAGGGTACTTAAGCACTGGAATATATTACCTAGGGAGGTTGTGCAATCTCTGACATGGGAAGTTCTTAAGAACAGGTTAAACAGACACCCAATAGAAATGGTCCAGTTATTCTGTAATTTTGCCTTGAGTACAGAGGACCAGACTAGATGACCCACTGGTGTCCCTCTCAGTAATATATATCTATGACAATTCCCCTGGGTGAAACTACAGGTTAAAAATGGCAAATAAGACAATGGCTATTATATCAGCTTTGAAATTAGATAATATTGTGGCTTGACGACATCTTCATCATCTGGACCCATGGGAAGGAGACTCTGGAGGAATTCCACTGGGACTTCAACAACTTCCACCCCAACATCAAGCTCAGCCTGGACCAATCTACACAGGAGATCCACTTCCTTGACACTACCGTGCTTATACACAATGGACACATCAGTACCACCCTGTACCGTAAACCCACTGACCGCTACTCCTACCTCCATGCCTCCAGCTTCCATCCCAGACACACCCCACGATCCATCGTTTACAGCCAAGCACTTAGATATAACCGCATTTGTTCCAACCCCTCCGACAGAGACAAACACCTACAGGATCTGCACCAAGCATTCCTGAGACTGCAATACCCACCTGAGGAAGTGAGAAAACAAATCAACAGAGCCAGACGTGTGCCACGAAGCCTCCTACTACAGGACAAGCCCAAGAGAGAAACCAACAGAACACCACTAGCCATCACCTACAGTCCTCAGCTAAAACCTCTACAGCGCATCATCAGGGATCTACAACCCATCCTGGACAATGATCCCCCACTTTCACAGGCCTTGGGAGGCAGACCTATCATTGCTCACAGACAACCTGCCAACCTAAAACAAATCCTAACAAGCAACTATACACCGCACCACAGTCACTCTATCTCAGGGACCCATCCATGCAACAAACCTCGTTGCCAGCTCTGCCCACATATACACACCAGCAACATCATTACAGGACCTAACCGGATCAGCCACACCATTGTGGGCTCATTCAGCTGCACATCTACCAATGTAATTTATGCCATCATGTGCCAGCAATGCCCCTCTGCCATATACATCGGACAAACTGGACAGTCCCTACGTAAAAGAATAAATGCACACAAATCAGACATCAGAAATGGCAATATACAAAAACCCATAGGAGAGCACTTCAATCTCCCAGGACACACAGTAGCAGATTTAAAAGTAGCTATCCTGCAGCAAAGAAATTTCAAGAACAGACTCCAAAGAGAAATTGCTGAGCTACAATTCATCTGCAAATTCAATACCCTCAGCTCAGGATTAAACAAAGACTGTGAATGGCTGGCTAAATACAAAAGCAGCTTCCCCTCTCTTGGAGTTCACACCTCCAGATCTACTGATGACAATGCAACTCAGCCTGCCTGACTGAGCTAACCTCGTTATCCCCAGCCTTGCTCTGGCCTATTTATACCTGGCCTTGCAGATTTCCAGGACCAGCATCTGAAGAAGTGAGTTAACTCACGAAAGCTCATGCTCTAAACTTTTCTGTTAGTCTATAAGGTGCCACAGGACTCTTCGTTGCTCTACAGATCCAGACTAACACGGCTACCCCTCTGATTGTGGCTTCAGCGTACCTACTGGCAGAATCCACCAACATCAAGTATATATTTCTTTCCAGTGCTGGAAAGTTTGGTGAAGGGTGTTACAATATCTACAGACACTCTGGGAGACAAAATAGATGCCGGGACCTACTGGTGCGCTCCATACCAGGCCCAGAACCTCAGGTGGAAGCAGACACCACCCTGCCAGCCTTCCAACTTTGAGCAAATCCATCATGGATGGCGGCTGGGAACACTGGGGCAGCAGCAGAAGCTGGGAGCACCAGGGCTCTGGCAGCCATTTGAAGGTCCAGGCTCTCAGCCTCTGCAGCATTCCCCACTGTCTCTTTCCAGGTCTCCCTGGTTGACTCAATTTCTTTGTTGACAGAGGAATACTCCCTCATTGTGGATTATAATATTAACCTCTTTAGACAATGTGACTATCTATTAAAATATCAGCACATAACAAATGCCTGATGCTACAACCATCTCATCCTTTAAATCGTCCTGCTCAAGGTGGATCTTAACCAGAGGCACAGTCAGAGAACTCAATCAAAGTAGTCTCTTTAAACTCTTTTGGGGAGTTTTATCTTCCTCTCAAATTCTCCTTAACCAAAGTGACTTGGGGATGTTGAGTCCCTGAAACCCTTTCAATCTATGGCATTTATCTGAGCATCCTTAATACATTTTTCATGACTTTCCCAAAGCTCAGTTCCAACATTGTTCACTGACTCTTCCTTCTCCTCTACTGCTGGGCCTTGGGCAACGGTTTTGGCACCAACACCGAGGGTTGTGAGTGTGAACTGTGGGGTGACCTTAAGTTTTGGATAACTTGATTTTACATGTCTGTATGTCTGGTGTGGCAAGGTACCTCCTTCATCTTGCCATGCTCAGTGTTTCACCCCCGTGACGGTGAGGGAACGACCTGGAAGAAATCAGCCTCTCCCTGGACAGTGTTTATTTTACCACTTGGCATTTATTTCTCAATATTTTCCAAATGGGCCTTAGGGCAGGCCCAAGGAGTAATCCTCCACAAAACAAAAGGAACAAATTTGTAGCATAAAACAAGTGGAATAACTTTAACCAAGCTCTCTCTGTGGATGGAGCAGCCATATTTTTTGTCCCAGGGTGTTGGTTCTTCCCCTACATAAGCAATTAGGCAGTTTTTCCTATGGGCAGGAGAGCAGCCTCCTATCCTGAGAAGGATCTCTTCCTATTCCCACTATCCCTGCAGCAAGAGGAGGGGATTTTCAAGGCCTCAAGCAGCCCCTAACTGGACTGGTGTCCCTAGCTGACCGGAGATATTACCTGTAATATGAATAGGAAAAAGGACCTTTTTCATTCTAGGGCTAGTGTACTTACATCCCACCACTCTCTTTGCAGATGTCCAGCATGACTTCATCAAACTGGAGTCTGCAGTCTGGCAGATTATCTTTCCTAGGGTACAGGACTTTAATAAAACACCTCAAAGGAGCCCAGGCTTTAAAGTTGGGTAGAGGTTTATTTCTTAATCTGGGGGGTAGGGGAAATTTCCCTTCACTGTGAAACTGCTCCTGTCAGGGGTGGCAGCTGCTCCTGTCAATGGTGGCAGCTGTTGCACTGGTCAGTTTCCTGGCTCCCTTGTGTGGTGGGCAGCTTGGAGCCAAGCACCACCTCCCTGCCACTCAGAGTCGTGTTAATCTGAGATCTGTGCAACCTGAGTGCACATATCTTGGGGTTCTACTGTATTGAAAAGGTTTAAAATTACTCCTGTGTCCTGTCAATTTCAAGTTCAGAAATCTTAAAATATTTGACAGTATCACTTCTGTTGTATATGTAGATAAAATATGTAACTTTATGGAAAAAATGGATAATAGGGTCAGGGTCGAAGATGACTGTACAATATTGATCTGACTGAGCAGGAACAGTTATGAGTAGATACAGAAAAGGTGAAGGCAGCCACCAGTAGTAACCTTCTATAGTGGTAGAGGCTGCAGAAACTGCTGATGCATATGTCGGGTCAAGGGGTAAAGGGGCAAAATATAGGTCATCTGGTTTGGTTGACATATGAATCTGTCAGTACCCAACTGATACCTAGAGACTCAGGAAGAGCTGGTCTCAGCATCGCAGCACACAATGGCTGAATGAAGGCAGAGTTGCAACTGCCTAACCAATCTGCACTTCAGAAAAAGAATTTGACTGTAAGTATTCAGAAATGAAAAACTATCGAACCAGGCCCGCACACAAGAGTGTAGGGCAGATAACACCCCATGTATCCAACTCTCTGTTACCCAGTCCAGAAACATGCAATCTCTTTGGTGGCTACTAGATGGTGCTGCAGCCTTGCACTTCCCCAGGCTTCAGCTGATCCATCTGGCCCTGGGGTCTCAAATTGGATATGGGACTCTGCTGTACTTCTCCCAACCCCCACCCCCCCGCGCGCACAAGATCATTCCTACTTCTCAAAGTAAATAGTGAGATGGGCTAATCTGAAATTGCTGTAAAATATGTGGGGGCCCAATAACTAATTCATTCTGCTTTTTTGCATTTTGGCTTTCAATTGAGAAGTGAATTTCCCAGGTTATTGATCACAGCTAGAAAGGTTAAAATTCCAAAACTGAAAATCCAGTCATCCTAAACATTTAATGCTCAATCTCCATAAAATTAGTGGGCCCTCAAAGAACTGATCATGCAAGATGAGGTTTAATGTTCAGCACCTTTCTTCTCTTTGTTCTGGGCAGCTCAAACTGTGGGATTCCACCTCTGTCACCTTTGAAAGCCAAAGCAGATGCAGGTAGAACAAAAGGCCTACACTGAGCTTGATTTCTAATCTGCCAGTTCGGTCAATTTACTGCTGGTCAAACGACGGGAGCACTACAATACCTTTCCTAAGGAGAATGTGCTGGTATAAGCAACTGAAAATACTTACTTTCTTCATCAATTTTTAGCTCTTCATTGTTTTTGATCTTCTCTGCAATCTCTTTTTCATTAAAGCCCTTGCTTGCCAAAAACTTGATTTTATACTCATCCCAAGACACATGACCTGAAAGACAGAGTCATATCTCAGACTGACAAGTAGTCTAACACGGTTTTAAAAACAAAACAACACACACACACTCCAAAACCACCACCACAAAGGTCCTGGTTTTCTCTCTTTTGAACTCGTGTTAAAACCTCTTAAGCATTTGCAATCTGTAAGAACCATAGCCATTCAGATTTACGCATACCCACCCAACACCTATTAATTTCATTGTGAGCTAGGATATGGCAAAAACATCTTCCAACCATTCCATCTCATAGTGGACTATGTTGTCTTTCCACAAAAGTAAGGCCTGAAATATTCCTACGGTTGTCCATTCCAAGTGTCAAAATTATGTCTTTGGATGTCAATGGCAGCTGAAATGTATTATAAAGGGCACAATTTGGCCCCCACATTATTTTTGATAAGTATTTTCAATCACAAACTAAGCAGCTTCCCTGGAAGTGATCAAAGAGCAAATAGCTACATTTGTCTGGTTAACTATGGTGCTTTTGCCTTACAATATTATCACTACATCTGCTCTCTTGAAAAAAACTGAAGTCAATAAAACACTGGCCCTGACAGCCCCGGGGAAATTTTTAAAAAATTTCCAACAGTTGCCAACATCAATGCATTTTAGCCAGCATTAGTAATTTTGGAAGCCCCAATACTGATGTGTTTTTACAGACAGTCAGTTAAGCCTGACCTGAGTGGTGTTACCTAATATACATGGAGTTGAAACTTTCTGTGGGAGCAAACGACACCTCTACATTAGAGCTTCCAGCAGGACTAATGTTAAAGCTGAAGCACAGATAGTAATCATAGAAAATACTCAGTAAGTTTCCTGGAAGCATAATCAAGTCTTCAGAGAAGAATCCTCTGCTGTCTACCACCAAAGGATACATATATAAGGATGAAACTGATCTACTGGACTTCAAAGGGACAAGGATTTGGTTTATAAAGGGGACTTCAGAGCAATTAAATGTGCAGCCCATAGTCAGTTTGAACTCTAGCTGTAACGTTTATAGATGCCTACAATGACTACTTCAGAAGATAAATGTTATTCTCCTACCATCACCATCGGGGTCCACAGCTCGGAAGTGCATTTTGTTCTCTTTCACAGCTTCCTGGAAATGCTCTTCTGTCTTTTCCATGATCCAGCGCTGCATCTCTTTAGCACTTATTTTTTTGTCCCTATTAATATCTACCCTGCAGAGGAAGATATGAGAACAGACAAGAGTCCAAAAATACCCCAGCACACTATACATATCACTTCCCTGCCCACTAGCAAGAAGACAATCCAAACAAAAATTCACAAGGTGCAGTCTGATTGGGTTTAAAAGCAACAGAGCTCAAGCTCTGGCAGTCCCTCTCCACGGCTGATATCCTGAGCAGTATGATTATTTTTTGCTAGCTTGACCTACTTGCTGGCTGAGGGATCATCAGACATGGCAGAACCATGCTTTAAACAGAAAAAAGTATATTGATCACTACTCAAGTAGGCTGTGTCTACACTAGCCCAAAATTTCAAAATGGCCGTGCAAATGACCATTTCGAAGTTTACTAATGAAGTGCTGAAATACATAATAAGCGCCTCATTAGAATGCTGGCAGCCGCAGCACTTAGAAATTGACGTGGCTCGCCGCTGCGTGCCTTGTCCAGATGGGGCTCCTTTTCGAAAGGACCCCGGCAACTTCAAAGTCCCCTTATTCCTATCTGCTGTTAAGAATAAGGGGATTTTGAAGTTGCCGGGGTCCTTTTGAAAAGGAGCTCCGTCTGGACAAGCTGCGCAGCAGCAAGCCGCATCAATTTCGAAGTGCCGCAGCTGCCGGCATTCTAATGAGGCGCTGAATATGTATTTCAGAGCTTCATTAGTAAGCTTCAAAATGGTCATTTGCATGGCCATTTCGAAGTTTGGGGCTAGTGTAGACATTGTTTTGTAGTGTAGCCGTAATGTTTTATCTAAAACTGAGCCATTGACCAAAAAGAAAACATTTCAGACACGGCTATCCAGCTACTTGGGTAATTAAAAATGGCTAAAAGTGAGTCTAGATAGATGAGCATGCAGAATGAGAAAAACTCCCTTAAAAGAACCTGTTACATGCTTTTTAAGACTGTTTCTTTTACACTGTTCACACACCACACTGTTTCCCTTAAGTTGTAGTAGTCAGCCTGTCTACCCTTCTCAAGTGAACAATATTAGTGGGACTGCCCACTGACGTAAGATTCTTGATTACAGGTTGTACCTCTCTCATCAATCAAAATCCATGGGCCAGCATGATTTTCATTAGTTGGATGTCCATTTATCATGGGTGTGGCCAAGTTTCCCACAATCCCATCAAATTTGGTAACAGCCAACTGTCCTGGCTCTCAGTGTTCTATACTGTAATTTACCCCTAAATGTCTTTTAAGAGCCCAGTAAGCAGTAGTGTTGGTAATGCTGCTAGACAACCAAGCTCCCATGATTTGGCAAATTCTCTCGTTCAGCACCAGTCAGGTCCCAAGGGTACCAGACTAAAGAGGTTCAACCTATACCATTCATTACCCTGTAAGATGGGTTACTTCCAACATCTACCCATGTGTTAAAAACCACCACCACCTTTATTAAAATAAAGAAATCGCAGACAGTAGTATGGTCCATGGCCAGTCCTACATGAACTCCACCTTTCCTGATATAAGGCTTAATTATTGTTTCTGATTTTTCAATCTGCTTGCTATTCCAGAGTCTAATTAGTGGAGAGGTCTCAGCATTTCTTCCTTCCACGCCCTGTCTTCTTCCGAGTCCACGTCAAGACCTCAATTCAGCGTACTCCCAGGCTGTCCTCCTTTTGGCTTTCAGGATCTAGCATTCTTCTCCCTACCCTTCCTTTTTAAAATTAACCTCATAGATTCTCATCTTCCCAGTAAATGAGGGAGATGCCTTGTATGTCTACCTGTTTAGTAGAAAAATTATAGATATTAAGATAATGAAAATACAGTGAACAACCTTGGTGCACAGACCTCTAAAAAGGTTTCTCAGTTCCTTAAATTTAATAGTTTTAACCTTAAAACATTCAGCAGATCTTCTAATGTTTATTTTTATCCTTGATCTGCAAAGAACCAGTGTTTCTACATATTTTATAGGATGGTTGACTGAAAAGTGATCTTAAAAAGTTAAAGCTGAGGTTAGGTAATGAATATCTGCTCCCTGTGAGTCCTACCAGTCATATCTGCTTTCCTTTTCTAGGACAAAAGCAAGATATTTTTAAGTTCAGTACTGTTAAGGTGCAGAACCATAACCTATATTATATTCATTTTCATTGCTCAAATTGCAGATGTATGCTAATTGTAAAATCTATTGGCAATGATGGATTAAAAAAAGAGCAAGACGTTTGCTGAACTTTTAGAGAACAGATGAGACTACAGCATTGGAAGTTAAAATAAATCATATTTCAGCTGAGCAAATTTAATATGAATATAATGAAATGAGTAAGTATGATCACCCAAATGTCATGTTTAAAGTCCCTTTTCTGAACATAACATCAACAGTTTAAATGTAAGTGAGCAAAAATAGAAGAGACATTTTGTTGACATTTAAGAACCTATTTAAAGTATACCAAAACCACCTATGTTAAAATTTTTAACAAGAGCATTCACATATGGTCTTCACTTTACCTTTTTTATCTGTTTGCATCACCGACTTAAGACTTCTGAAATTTTACAATTGAAACTTTGGTTATTTAATATGTTCCTCTACCTTTAAATGTCAACTCAAATGTTAGAACATCTCAAACACCTGATCATTTAAAAATGTTCACTGTATTAAGTGCAATGTTAAAGAGTTTAAGTACTGTATTGACTTTTCACAAAGTGCATGCACACACTGAATATCAGGCACAATATGGCAAGCAGTAATTTAAAAACAGACCATAGTAAAATGTTTGTCACACTTGTACCTGTGCCTTCATTATAGTTAAGATTTATGAGTAATGAGCACATGGTGATATGTTTGGGAATGAATAAATAAAAGCAACAAGAAGTGTTATCCTTAATGTTGACATCAGTCAACTGCATTAGACCAGATCAGATGAGAAGCCTACAGTCACCGTGTATGACCTATATTTGCTGTAGAAATTTAATGTTTCCTAAATAGGATTATCCATTGAGTGACTGTAGAAAGGCAGCCTTCTTTTTGCATTTGCCTCTATCTAATAGTCCATTTACTCATTCCTCAGTTCTCTATATGGTACAGTAAACTCTACTTTATCCAGTATTCAAACAACCAGAATTCACAATTAACCAACATACCATCCCACCCCAGCCACTCCCTTCTTATTCTGGCACCCTCCGAGTCTGTGTGTGGCTGGCGGTTCCTCTGGTCTCCTGCCCTGTGCCCACCGCTCAGATTGGCCATGTGGCAGCCACCCCCAGAGTGGCTCCCAGCTCTCCCTACCAACAAGGTGATATGGCAGTGGTTGAGCAGGAGCTGGTGCTGCGGGACTTTGAAGGATCTGAACTTTGCCAAATATTTAAATAAGCCGGATAACAACCTCCCACTCCTGGGGCTGCCAGATACGGAAGAGTTTACTGCATTGCTTTTCCTCACCACTTGTTTCCAAGAATCAATACATTGGTTGTATTAATTCATTGAATGAATGCCAGTGTTAAGGCTGGCCATACTACTTTTGACATCCATAAAGCAACATATTTTTTTAAAGAAAACAGTGCACTGTCCAGAACAAGATACGGTTTTTGCTCTGAGCTTACAATCTAAGAGGCAGAAAGGATCTCTATATTTTGGTTGTAATAAATGTATTATCTAATAAGTATCAGAAGGGTAGCTGTATTAGTCTGTATCCGGAAAAAACAAGGAGATGTCCTGTGCCACCTTCCAAACTAAAAGATTTTTTGGAGCATAAGCTTGCATGGGCGAAGACCCACTTTGTCAGATGTCTTTGCCCATGAAAGCTTATGCTCCAAAAAACATGTTACTCTTCAAGGTGCCACAGGACTTCTTGCTATTTCTGTTATCTAATTAGATAGCCACACACACTTATTTATAGTGTGTATAAATATCTTATGTAGATATCTGACATATTACTTAAATCTATACAAACAATGCTGAGAAATTAAGCTAGTATAGCCTACGATTCATGAACATTTAAATAATTTGGAAAGTTTTGCTAAGAACTCTGAGGACAATAAAGTATTCATCTAAATAGGGGGAAAAAATGTTAGTTTAGAAATCCTGTATATTCCACAGCAGGGTAGCCTGCATGACCTTAGAAAATTTAAGCTTCTATATAAAATGAAAAAAAAAATATACGGAAGAAATACAACTCTGTGTAGATATTCTTCAGTCATCCCCAGGTGGAAAATGCCTGAGGCAGGATAACCTTTCACCACTTTGCCACGCATCAGCTCTGATAAATATAATGGTTCATTCCTGTTGCTCGTGAAGAGCTATCATTAGTATTACAGCAAAAATTAATGTAGCGTTTCATAAATTCTGTACAAATCCCTCCTCAAGGGTTTCCAGATAAGTCAGAATGAAACAGCTTTATTCTGACAACAAACCTCACTGAGCTCTCAACAGCATAAAAGACAAGATAAATCATATTGCTTTATTGTTCATTAATGCATTTTTTCCATAAGAAAATTATATTGCCAAAAATAAATGGCAGTTGCTGCAATATGTGATAACTGCCATGGTTGGAACAAATTTTAGTGACATCCAATGTCTTTCACAAAAACTGTTACAAATACCATTTTATGTAATAAACAAATAAACATAGTCAAAGTTCGAATTCTTAACTTGTTGCAATGAGTTTAGTTATACTAGAATTATTTAGTAGGTACATGTGTATATTAATTACCTATGCATAGCAAAAATAGTTAAAAATATGAGCATTATGGTTTATATCAGGCCTTTAAAGATAAAACAGTATTTCTGTTAAAAGGAACAAATGTGGCCTTATTACAGGTGTCCCATAGGAGCAGGCTGACTTACAGAAAGCCAGTTTATTGGCAGTGACTCAAGTATAGTATTAACTAAAATAACAAAAATCAACAACCAAATGACAGTTGTCCAATGGCCAACATGAAATGAGCTAAGTGATCTCAGCCTATCTTCCATTTGGCAAAAGTCCACACTACAAACTATTGCAACAGGACCTTCATAGCAGACAGTCAATGACTGAAAGGAGATTGGACAAAGAAGGGAGTTCATTCTCCACATCAGGTTTCCAGGGACACAGACATGGCCATTTTGAAACAAAAGCAGTCAAGTAGCACTTTAAAGACTAGCAAAATAGTTTATTAGATGAGCTTTTGTGGGACAGACCCACTTCTTCAGACCATAGCCAGACCAGAACAGACTCAATATTTAAGGCACAGAGAACCAAAAACAGTAAGCAAGGAGGACAACTCAGAAAAAGATAATCAAGGTGAGCAAATCAGAGAGTGGAGGGGTGGGGGGGGAAGTCAAGATTTAGATTAAGCCAAGTATGCAGACGAGCCCCTAGAGTGACTCAGAAAGTTCCCGTCCTGGTTTAAGCCACATGATAACGTGCCAAATTTGAATATAAAAGCCAGCTTGGCTGTTTCTCTTTGAAGAACGGTGCGAAAGTTCTTTTTCAGTAACACACATACCTTTAGGTCATTAATAGAATGCCCCATTCAATTAAAATGTTGACCCTGCAGCCCTAGACCAGATCCCTCAGAAACCATGCTAGACAGTCTTGACTTGCCCCCTACAATGGATGAGGTCAAAGAGGCAAATCAGCCAGAGCAGCTCTGGCAAAGCCCTTGTGATGGATGGTATCCCTGCTGAAATTTTCAAGACAGCAGGACTAGTGTCGGTTGAAGCCTTTCACAGCATTTTGACCAGCATGTGGGAAGACGACGACATACCCAAAGACTTTAGGGATGCCACAATCATCTCGCTCTTAAAGAACAAGGGCAACAAAGATGACTGTGGAAATTATCAGGGCATCTCCCTTTTCTCTACTGCTGGGAAGATCTTGGTTCGAGTCATCCTCAACTTTCTGATCACCAGCATCTCAGAGGAGAAGCTACCAGAGGCAGAGTGTGGTTTCCGCCCAGGCCGCAGCACCACTGACATGGTCTTTGCTGTTCATCACGTCCAGCAAAAATGCATAGAGCAGAACTTGGATCTATATGCCTTCTTTGTAGGCCTGACCAATGTGTTTGACACCATCAACAGAGGAACCCTGTGGATTATCCTGTCAAAATTCAGCTGCCTGAGAAGATTCATTAACCTCATACGCCTGTTTCCACAATGACATGGCTGGCTTTGTTCTTTCAAATAGTGAGTCCTCAGATCAACTTGAGATATCCAATAGTGTGAAGCAAGGGTGCACGCTGGCCCCAGTGTTATTCAACTTCTTTTTCACGTGCATCCTCAGCCACGCAGTTAGGGACCTGGACCGTGGATTCTACATAAAGTACAGGCTTGATGGATCACTTTTCGACATTCGTTGTTTGAATGCTAAAACCAAGACACTTGAGAGGCTCATCCTTGAGGCCCTTTTTGCTGACGACTGTGCGCTTATGGCACATAAGGAATCTGACCTCCAGCTTATCATCAAGTTTGCTGAAGCCACTCAACTCTTTGGTTTGAGTATCAGCCTAGGAAAGACCGAGGTACTGTTTCAGCCTGCTCCAGGATGTGCTGCTGTCCCCACTTCAATCTTTATTGAAGGAACAGAGTTAAAACCAGTAGACGAGTTCAAGTACCTCAGTAGCATGATAGCCAATGATGGCTCTCTTGACAAAGAAATTAGTGCCAGGATCTGCCAGGCCAGCCAGGCACTAGGACGTCTGAGAGCACGAGCGTTGAATCAGCACAATAACCGGCAGTCCAACAAACTGAAAATGGACAAGGCTGTAGTCCTGACCAGTCTCCTGTATGGATGTGAAACCTGGACCTTGTACAGAAAACATGCGAAACTGCTGGAGTGCTTCCACACATGCAGTCTGAGGTCAGTACTGCACATTGGATGGCAGGACAGAGTCATGAACCTGGAAGATCTTGACAGAGCAGGAAACACAAGCACTGAAGCCATGCTTTTGAAAACCCAGTTTTGCTGGACAGGGCATATCATATGAATGGAGGAGCTCCTCTATGGTGAGCTCTCCCAAGGCAAAAGGAATCAAGGTAGGTCTCGCAAGAGGTATAAAGACTGTGTGAAGGCCAATATTGCTCATGCTTGATTAAAGGCAAAGCAGCTAGAGCAGCATGCAGAATACTTAACTGGCTCACATGCTCTCGTATGACATGCATATGACAAATCTGAAGAGCAGCGATGCATACGCCTGATTGATGCTTGTGAGAGGGAAGCAACAGAGGAGGAAAGCTTTTGCACCAACTGAGCTAGGACAATTCCCTTGCCTCTACTGTGAACGCCCATGCTGTTCAAAGCTTGCACACCGCAGCCACAACCGATGAGACTGTGCAAGCTCAAGACATCATCGTCAGACATGACAGACTACCAAGCTCTCGCCTCAAGAAGGCCTGAGCACAGAGTATTTCAGGAGAAAAAAGGACAAACTTTATCCTCTAAACTAGAAACAAACAGGATGTAAGTTTACTGGCTAGTTGCTCCATGAATGACTATTCAAGGACTGGCATTCTAATGCCAAATGTGCACACTTATAAAGAGTGAGGAGATATTAACATCATAAGAGCAATTAGAAGCTAAATACTTTCCAGACATGCATGAAATAGTAGGTCCATTACCACAAAGACATCCTGACAGGAAACCACATGTACTTTATTACTGAAATGGAATTACTAAATTCAAACTACAAAACAGTTTTAATTTAATTAACCAAGAAATCCCACCCCTTACAACTGAGATTTGTGGTTTGAATTGTGGCATCCTGTCTAGTCTACAGCAGTGGATATCAAACAGTAGTCATGAACCCGAAGTGGGTGGCAATCCCATTTTAATGGCCTGGCTTCAGACATGCTGGGGTCCAGCATTAGAGCCAAACCCGAAGTACAAGCCCCACCACCTGGTATTGAAACTTGAAGGTAAGGTTCAAAGTACAGGCCCCTTGCCTGGTTGCTGAAGCCTTTGACTTTGGGCTTCTGCAGCCAGTATGGTGGGGCTTGAGCCTGGGCCATCCCCTTCTCGGACAGTGAGATTTTGGCAGGCTTATGCTTCAGTCCCCATTCCTGGGGTCATGCTGTAATTTTTTTATTGTCAAAAGTCTGAAAACCCTGGGCTTTCATAGTATGGCCATACATTGAACAGTACATATCTTTGGCCCATCATATACTTGCATACTCACCACCTTCTTAAGGAAAGATTAAAAAAATAAAGCAGCTATGCATCAAGAATATCTGCATACACTGGCAGGTTTTGGCAGAGACTTCAATGACAGATATCTTCTCAAAATCAACCCTTATCCCAGTGTAGTTCCCCCAGGAAACAATTCACAGGACTGTTTTTGTTTTAGAGACAGACCCAGACGTTTAATTTGTTGTGGGAAAAATACACTAGGATTACAAAACTTTGAAATCTTTTTTACTTTA
Source organism: Carettochelys insculpta (assembly GCF_033958435.1). Taxonomy (NCBI): domain Eukaryota; kingdom Metazoa; phylum Chordata; order Testudines; family Carettochelyidae; genus Carettochelys; species Carettochelys insculpta. The sequence goes on from NC_134159.1 coordinate 14,897,077, forward strand.
AACAAACCACTTTTTTATTTAACAACCAGCCTCCAGGCAAGCGACTGTTTAAATTGATGAGTCCATTGGTGTGTCTGAACCTTGAAGGTCATACCTTGTGAGTTAATTTCTGTAGAGAACCTGATAACTCCTTAACTTCATTTTTAATCATAATTAAAAATATCTTTGCACTTATCACAGGGAGAAGCTAAAGCTTGATTCATCTCCCTGCTTTCTTTCTCAATAAGTGGACAGAAAAAAGAATGAAAAATCTTTAATAACCTATTGAATATGATACTAATGTATGTCCTCAAATACCCCAAAAAAACCAAAAACCCCTTTTTTCTCTCACCCCAGTGACTTCACCAAGGGTATTGCAATGATCTATTTTTAATATATATTTAGTCAGTTTCATTTAGAATGATTTTGTGCTAGGTAAACATCTTGAATCCAGTTAGTTGCCTCAGAAACAGACGCCAAGACTTATGACAAGTATCCTTATTCTCGACAGCAACAATCTGCAACCTTTTAAGGTGGAGTGCAGAAATTTGACCTTTTGACCTTTAAGAACAATTTGAGTGCCGGTGATGCTTTCTAAAGTCATTAATAGTCCTACTTACAGCAGTTTCATTACTGCATAAATTAAGATGTAAGGCTTTACCCTTTAGGTGTTGATTGGCAGCATTAGCTGGTCTTTTGTTAATTAACAGGTGCCATGGCTTTGAGCAAGCTCCCAGTTGCATGGGGAAGCAGTATCACCGTCCTGGTCAGGTGGTCAATAATATATCCCTACTGCTATATTCTTATTAGAGAATGGAAATACTATCCATAGTGATTCCATGGAACATTAATTTAAGATTTTTACTTCATTTGATTCTACATTATCTTTCACATACAATGCCACTCCACCAACCACACAACCTATTCTGTCCTTCCAATATACTTTATATCCCGGTAAGATTGTGTCTCACTGATTGCCCTGATTCCACCAGCTTTCTGTGATGCCTATTATGTCAATTTCCTCCTTTAGTACAAGGTACTCTAGTTCACCCATCTTGTTAGTTAGACTTCTAGCACTTGTGTAGAAGCACTTAAATTGCCAAGGTTTATTTGTCTGCCCTACCCTGATGTATTAGACTCTTTTATATGCAAGTGTTTCCTGTCTGATCCGGCGCATATTATATCATTGCCCCTCCTCTCTTTCTGACTAAGACCTAGAGAATCTCTTCCAATGGACTCTCCTCTAAGAGAAGTCTCTGTTTGTCCACAATTCCAAGTGGCATAAAAACAAACCCAGGAGCCTCAGCTGCTCATTAAAAAGGAAATGTGATCTTTTTAAAAAAAGTCTTTAACAGAGGCATTTTCCCTCTTCCCAATGGTCAAAGGAAGGTCATTTTTTATTTCCTAACTCCATCTGTAGGAGTACATCCAGAAAGCAATGTTCTAATGCCCCAAAAAATTTGGCAAACCTTCTGATCTGATCTTATGAGAGAAGAGAATGTGGGAAAGCACTTGAGTTAGGTTGATAATCATTTCTAAGGTCAGGATAAAGGTGGGCAAACTACTTTTGACCTGCCAAGGGACACTCCATTGCAACAAATAGATACAATCCAAGTGAGATTGCAATTTGTGATTTACATAAATCACTAATCAACAACTGAATGTGCTAATCAGCTTTCAGTCTCATCATTGCCAGATGTTTATCTGATACACAGATTCATCAATAAATCCTTAATTTGTAAACAAACCGTCAGTAGAGTGCTAGTTCAACAGCAGATTAGCAACAAATGATTTAAGTGTAGAAGGGTAAACTAAGATAACTAAGCATAAATTGGTTAGCGTTTGAAAGATAAACAACGTTATTACCCTTTTAGACATCTGCTGTTGAGAATACAGCACAGATACAACATTTTTCCATCAGTAAATTACATTATTAGTGCTGAGTTTGTTGCAGTGGCTAAAGAGACCACTTTTGCAGACCATTTTTGAGACTGATGTGCATACAAATTCTGTATCCATGCAGGGCTGTAATCATAGGGACAGTGCCATTACAACACACCACAGAATGATCCTGCTCCCAGGAATTACAATTCAGACATTTCACAAAGTAGATGCTTTGCTTGGCAAGGAGAAATGAATGCTAAATGAGTACCTGGGGGGGCAGGGTGTTGAGGGAGAGAGAAGAAACACACTCATTGGAGCTTCCTTGACAGTACCTACTTGAAGAAGCAACACGTTATTTTTCAAATGAAAGCATAGAATTGTTGCATGGTGATAAACAGAAATATCCATGGCAATTATCAGTCCAGAACTGCAGAGTCACAATCACCTCCTCCCTTGCCAGATATTCAATTAAAAACTATTCCAATAAACATGGATTTCAAAGACTCCCTGCCAATCCAGCACAATTAAAATGCGGGAGGGAGGGAAAAAAAGAAATCACATAATCAAAATCTGTTTTTACTACCACCAGTACAACTCACAAATATTAGACACACCAACTCAGTCTACACTATTGTAATAAATCCAGGGTTGCAAAACACAAACAGCAGCAATTCTACCATCTAGTGGTAGTGATAATTCACTGTGGGCTTTTATTCGTCATATACTCTAGTTTAAAAATTTTAAATGTGCTTTAATTCACCCATTTCCAGGTCTGTTAAAATAAGAATGTATCCAGTTATTGATTTAATCCTCTCCTAACAGAATGAAAGGTGCTTTATAAACAAAATACAAAAAAGTGGGCATATTTTTATGCTTAAAATTGGATTTTTTGTTACATTAGAACAGAAGCTCAATATTCTGAGGACCTTCAAGTAATGATGTTTAGCACTGTTTAGTAATGATGTTTAGCGCAAATTAAATGTTATACCTTATCTTTCCTTACACTCCCCGTTCTAAGTCTGGGGAGTTGTATATATTCAGTAGACCCCTGACTTACATGATTTCGATTTGCACAATTCTTGGAGTGACACAAGTCAAAATCAACCAGTGCTGCTGTGACAGTCTGTTTCCGGGCCCCGGCAAGCGGCAGGGAGATGGTAAACAGGCAGCATCCAGGCCCTTGTGCTCTTGGTTCCCAGCAGCTGCGCCTGGCTCCCTCTGATTACAGAAGTCAAGAAACTGACCGGCACTGCTGCACCTGGCTCTCAGCTGTGCCTAGTTCCCTGTTCCCACCAGTGGCGGGAGCCTGGAGCCAGGCAGAGGAGCACTGGTCAGTTTCCCAGCTCCCCCAAGCAGAGGGGACCTGGGAAACTGACCAGCTCTGCTGCACCTGGCTCCCAGCTCCCACAAGCAGAGGGCAGACAGGAGCCAGGCGCAGCTGCTGGGAGCGCAAAGATCAGCTGCTCCCTGGCTCCTCACCACTCGTGGGAGCCAGGAAACCAACCAGCACAGCAGTGTTGGTCACTTTCTTGGTTCCTGCAATTGGAGAGGAACTGGGAGCCACGCAGCAGGGTGAGTGCTACAAGCAGGTATGGAGCTGCTATAATCTTCACTGGGGCTGCCAAGCCCCTCCGCCACTTGCAGCCCTGGCCCAGGGAGACCAGAAGGTTGTAGGGCCACTCCCCCATCCTGACTTACGAATGGTTGCCCAGGAATGCAACCTACATGTGAGTAAAGGATCTACTGTATGTTTAACTGCAGAGCAACAAAATCTTATAAACTCTTCCAGAACACAGGAAGAAATAGAAATTATTTGTTTTTTAAATGCTTGGGAATGGATCAAGACACTAAAAGGTAACAGGAATTATTTCAGCATTTAAACACTTAGACTATGTCAACACTGGCCCCTTCCTTTCAAAAGGGGCATGCAAACATGGCAGATTGAAAATGCAAGTGAGGTGCTAATTTACATGTTCAGCATCTCGTTTGCATAATATCCACTTGCCAGTCCAGAAGAGCTGCTTTTGAAATGCAAAACAGCCGTGTAGAAGAGGTTCCTTCAAAAAGAAGCCCGGCATTCGAAAGCACCTTTCTTCCTAATTTTTTTCAGAAAGAAGGTTGCTTTTAAAAGTGGAGCTTCTTTTCGAAGGAACTCTGTCTACACGGCAATGTTTAGCATTTTGAAAGCAGCTCTTTTGGAACGGTGAGTGGTTATCATTATGCAAATAAAGCACTGAATATTCAAATTAGTGCCTCACTTACATTTTCAATCTGCCACGCTTGCATGCCCCTTTCAAAAGAGAGAGGCCAATGTAGACATAGCCATAGACTACAAGAGAAAGAATCAGGCATCCTATCAGCTCAAAGGGCTTCTGAACAAATGTATATGTCCTATGGGAAAGTGAGCTTTTTGCTGGGTTTATCTGTTTAGCCAGATTCACTTTGTAATATTTTTTTTTCCTTTTAACACTTCTGTCAATCACATCAGAAGGGAAGTATGTCCAGGCCCAGAAGAAGCACTAAAACTATACATACATGTTGATTAAAACTGAGAAACAGAGAAATGAACTGACCTGCCCATAGTCACAATGCAGCTCCAGTGGCACTCTGAAATAGAACCCAACTTTTCTAATTTGCAGTGCAGTGCTCCATCCTTTCATAAATTCTACTGCACTAATGCAGGAGACAAAGGCTACGTCTACACTAGCCAAAAACTTCGAAATGGCCATGCAAATGGCCATTTCGAAGTTTACTAATGAAGCGCTGAAATACATATTCAGTGCCTCATTAGCATATGGGCAGCAGCGGCACTTCAAAAATTGATGCGGCTCGCTGCCGTGCGGCTCGTCCAGACAGGGCTCCTTTTCGAAAGGACCCCGGCTACTTCCAAGTTCCCTTATTCCTATGAGCAGATAGGAATAAGGGGACTTCGAAGTAGCCGGGGTCCTTTCGAAAAGGAGCCCCGTCTGGATGAGCCGCGTCAATTTTGAAGTGCCGCGGCCACCCACATGCTAATGCGGTGCTGAATATGTGTTTCAGCACTTCATTAGTAAGCTTTGAAATGGCCATTTGCATGGCCATTTCGAAGTTTTTGGCTAGTGTAGACACGGCCAAAGTGGGCCAAATTATACCCAAAACCCTCAAAATCCAAGAAGTAAACAAGCTTGGAGGTGGGAGGGGGGAAATGGACCTCTCCTAAATCTTTCAATGTTAGTGATCCAAGAAGTTAACAGTGTTTTCACTGAGGAATTTTGTTTTCTGTAGGGGATTTTAATCAACAATCTAAGGCCCCTATCCTGAAAGCTGATTCATGGGGTTCTGCACAGGCACCGCAGGTGGGGAGAACCTCACACATTAAGCCCCACTGATGAGTTTAAAGGGTTGAGGCCTAAGTTGAATAGCTTAGTAACATAATTCAATGCTTTAGCCAACAAAGCTCATTCCCCTTATTATAATCACCCCTGGAAAAAAGCCTTTCAAGTGAGTCTTTTTAAACACTTTCGAAGAAGTGTAATGAATGAAGTTGAGAAAGGAAGATAAAGTCAAAGAAATACCAGCACAGCAGAACTGATGAACATTTTTCTTGACAGACTTTCGCATAACTTACTTGGAAAATATGGCCATAAGTTTCCTTCTGTTCTTTCTTGGTTCAGAATCTTCATCAAACTCTTCCATCTCTTTCCCTAGAAAAACCTCCTGATGAAACTCCTTGTTCAGATGTCCATCCATCTCCATTTTGACGCCATTTAGGTGATCTGGAGGCAGGATCTCATTTTCATCTTTGTTGTCAACTGCGTTCTCCTTTAAGGTGGAATTGTTTGCAGGCCTGGCATAGACATCCATCAGCAGGAACACAAACAGGAGGGACAAATAGAGAGAGCCCAAACTGCAGAGGAAGGCCTGTTTTGACATCATCATTCTTCTTCTTTTCCAAAATATCAACAGATTAAATTATGATGAAAAATTAAATGACCTGGAGGTGTGGAAAGAGTGGGGGAGAGGAGAGGGAGAAGAAGCTGAAATAAGGAACCCAAATGAGTAAAACTACAATTTTATTTTACAGTCTGGTTTAAAAGTAAAAACCCAGCATATTCTGTTGGTAAACACTAAAAAGCTTATCTTAAATGACAGAAACCTGTTTTGCAATTAGAATAAGTTGTATAAATAACTACAATAAGAAGCAGGTTTTGTGAAGAAGTTTAGTGCAGCTGCAGCTATTAAAAGGAAAAAAGAACAAAGGAATTAAAATCTGATTGTAAAGAATGTTATGGAGTTCCATATACATGCATCTGTTTCACAAGTGCAGAGGTACAGATCAGAAGACAAAGGCTGAGACAAAATGTTAAATTACCACCATAATTGTAGCACAGCTCAGCCAAATGGGAAGGATAGCTTTGTGATTTGAGTATTGCCTTGCTAAACCTAAGGTTGTGAGCTCAATCCTTGAGGGGGCCATTTAGGTATAGATATTTTAGGGGTGGAAAAAAAAAGATGGTGCTTGGTCCCACCAAGGGGGCAGGGGACTGGACTCAATGATCTCCTGAGCTCCCTTCCAGCTCTATGTGTATTTCCATAACTGTTTTAAGTTCAGTGGATATGGTCTCCACAACAAGGCAAAAAGTTCAGGGGATGTGGTTTCTGGTCTCTACAACCAGAAAGAACAGTTCTTTCTAACACGTGACTTTGTTCTCAAAACTATCTTATTTAACTGCTCATCACTTTATAAAGTCAGAGTCACATCAGCTTGCTGCTAAGCTCCGCACCCAGCATTGATCATCAGGTAGGTAGACACTTGTGCCTGCACAGAGCATCACTTCTGGTCGATGAGGCACTGTGTGGGCATCAACATTACTGAAGAACTAGGGCTTAAGGCACCAATCCTGCAAACACACATATACATGCATAAGTCAAAAAGCAGTCAAGTAGCACTTTAAAGACTAGCAAAATAGTTTATTAGGTGAGCTTTCGTGGGACAGACCCACTTCTTCAGACCATAGCCAGACCAGACCAGACTCAATATTTAAGGCACAGAGAACCAAACAGTAAGCAAGGAGGACAAATCAGAAAAAGATGATCAAGGTGAGCAAATCAGACAGTGGAGGAAGGTCAAGAATTAGATAAAGCCAAGTATGCAGACGAGCCCCTATAGTGACTCAGAAAGTTCCCATCCCGGTTTAAACCACGTGTTAATGTGCCGAATTTGAATATAAAAGCCAGCTCAGCTGTTTCTCTTTGAAGAATGGTGCGAAATTTTTTTTCAGTAACACACATACCTTTAGGTCATTAATAGAATGCCCCATTCCATACATAAGAAGGGTCATACTGGGTCAGACCAATGGCCCAATGTCTGCTCTTTTAAGTACATGTCTTGTACTTTTACAGCATAGTTTCCCAAACTGGGGAGCATGAAGAAACTCCTGGCGCTGGGAGCATGAGGCAGCGGTGCCCTCCTCTTCATTTCCCCCACTCCAAGAAAGGGCCAGCCTTTGATTCCAGCTCTCAGACCCTGCTATTATGTGGGAGACCCGGCACAGCTGCCATAAAAAGCAGGCTGCCGGCAAAGACCCATGTGGAGCTGCTGTCTCCTGAAAAGCAGTGTGGGTTGTGGAGGATGGGGTTAGATCGGGGGGCTAGAGGAGCCTGGCTTGGGGGAGAGGAAGGAGACGAGGTAAGAGCAGGGGGCTGGTGGTGCCTGGCTTTGGGGGATGGTAGGGACTTGGGTGGGCGGCTTGTGGGGCTCAGGCAGCTGGCCCCGGCTTGGGCTGGTGGGTGGGGAGGTGACTGGCCCCAATGGCTGGCAGGCGAGCAGGCAGCTGGCTCCAGTGGCTGGTGGGCAGCTCTGAAATCACAGGGATCAAGCGTGTGGGCAGCTAGTGTGGGCAGCTTTGGCAGCTGGCCCAGGGTTCAGGCAGCTGGCCAGCTGGGGCTGCACAAGGCGGCCGCAAGGTGGGGACTGTACCATTACCATGGCCGGTCCATAGTCAGTCTCCAGGCTGGGATGGGGCCAGCAGGGGTCAAAGTCCAGCAGGGAGTAAGGGGGCCCCAGGGTTGGAGGGGAGGGCACTAAGGCTCCGGCAGCTGGCATGCAGCTCAGGGCGGGGCAGCACAGCTCCATTGAGTCTGCTATCTGCTATTTTCCAGACAACTTTTCTGGCGACCCCATTAATAAATTAGTACACAAGCCATTCAGTGTTGATGTCAATACATTGCTAGAAGTGTTGCAAGAACAACCACTCGATATAAAATATGATTCAAGTGCAAAAGAATTTCAAAAACTCAACCTTGGAGGAATTTTGAATAAAATATTTCCCAATGTACTTGAAAGTTGGGAAAGAAGTGTTACATATCTTTCTTCCATTTTTGTCAATATACCCCTGTGAAAAAAGCTTTTCAAGTTTACTCACATTAAAAATGAAACAAAGAAATCGACTGGTTGTCAAAAATGATTGCGTTACGCACTTTTATCTTTCAAACCTGGGATTTCTCAACTTGTCAAAACATGCAGCGTCATCCTTCACATTAAATGGATTTTGTTTTCTGCTGTTAAATTACATTTGCATTAAATTTTTGGGCCAAGAAAAATGATTCTTGTTTATTTTTAATTTTAAATAAAATTTTTATATCAAGTTTGTGTGTTTATTTTAAATTATGAATTGAATTTTTTGTTAAGAGCAGGGGTTGGATGATGGTAAAGAAGATGTGGCGGGGGGGTGTAAAGGTGTCTCAAATCAAATGGGGGGCATGACACCGAAAAGTTAGGGAACCACTGTTTTGGAGGGAACCAACAGAATAAGCATCCATCAAGTGATCCATTCCCTATCACCAGCTCACAGGTTCTGACAATCAGAAGTGATTCATTGGACATGTATCTGCAAAATCAGGACCTGAAGTAACTTTTTACTCCTTTCTATTTCAGTCAGCACTCCAAATGCAATACTACTCTGAAAGAGAGCTAATTCTAATCCAGAATGTGTGCTAATAGACTGTTTCAAGACTGTGTTTGTGGGCAAGCCATGACCAAGATCCCAAAAAATGCTGCTAGGGCTGGCAAGTAGAAAAAAAAAATCTTTGCTTAGAACTGAACAAACCTAATGTGCAATCAGTGAGGGGGGGAGGGGGGGACATGGAACACCACAATGCTTCTTTTTTAAGACTAAAGTCATATTTTCAATGTGCATTCACTAAAACAGGCACATAAAAGGAGACTTAGCCCATTATAGAAATAAATTTTCAACGGAATCCTAGTAGTAGTAGGAGGCATCCTTCAGTCTGCATAGACTATGGATCGCGCCCTTTATAGTTTCAATTGAGGACTTCATTTACAGCATCTACTGTGACTATGAAGGCCCACACGAGAGTGACAGTCCTTGCTGCATCTCTTGCAGATGTGGTGGGTGTCTGGCAAGTCCTTAGTGTGCTTTCTGTGCCCTCACTTCTCCTCTGCTAGCTGTCTGATCTTCATCTCGCCCTTCTGAAGGCCCTTGTGTAACCCCTGCCTCCATCTGCTGCGGTCGTCTGCTAGTTCTTCCCAGTTGTCCAGCTCAATGTCTACCTCTCTGAGGTCTCTCTTGCAGACATCTTTGTAGAGCAACTGGGGGCGTCTGGGAGGTCTTTTGCCAGAGGCTAGCTCACCATACAGGATGTCTTTTGGAATCCTTCCATCATTCATCCTGTGGACGTGGCCAAGCCAGCGGAGCCGACGCTGCCTGAGGAGGGTGTGCATGGTTGGGATTCCAGCTTGCTGAAGGATGGCGGTGTTGGTCACTCTGTCCTTCCATGATATTCCAAGGATGCGCCTGAGGCAGCGCAAGTGGAAGATGTTCAGCCTCTTTTCCTGGCGGGCATACAGGGTCCAAGTCTCGCTGCCATAAAGGAGGGTGCTGAGGATGCAGGCTCTGTAGACTTGCATTTTAGTGTGAGTGTACAGCTTGTTATTTTTCCACACTCTCTTGCTGAGTCTGGACAGAGTTGTGGCCGCTTCTCCGATCCTCCTATTTAGCTCAGTGTCCAACGACAGGGTGTCAGTGATGGTGGACTCGAGGTAAATGAACTCGTGGACGACCTCTAACGTATAGTTGTCAATGCTGATTGATGGGGATTCAGCAACATCCTGACTGAGTACGTTTGTCTTCTTTAGGCTGATGGTAAGCCCAAAGTCCTTGCATGCTTTGGAGAACTGATCCAGCAGTTTTTGAAGCTGGTCTTCTGTGTGAGACACTACAGCAGCATCGTCAGTGAACAGCATGTCTCTGATGAGGACTGCCTGCACCTTAGACTTAGCTTTCAGTCTTGCAAGATTAAACAGTTTCCCATCAGATCTTGTGCGCAGCAAGATGCCCTCTGTTGAAGATCCAAAGGCAAGCTTCAGGAGGAGTGCGAAGAAGATCCCGAATAAGGTCAGAGCAAGCACGCATCCTTGTTTGACGCCGCTCTTGATTCCGAAAGCATCCAATAATGCGCCGTCACATTGGATGGTTCCTCTCATGTCTTCGTGGAACGACTGGATCATCTTGAGTAACCGTGGAGGACAGCCTATCTTGTGGAGCAGTTTGAACAGACCATCCCTGCTGACCAAGTCAAAGGCCTTGGTCAGGTCGATGAAGGCTATGTAGAGTGGCTTCCTCTGCTCCCTGCACTTCTCCTGCAGCTGCCTTAGAGAGAAGACCATGTCAACGGTAGACCTCTCTGCGCAGAATCCACACTGCGATTCGGGGTACACCCTCTCAGCAATCTTCTGGAGTCTGCCAAGGATGACACGAGCGAACAGTTTATCAGTGACACTTAGGGAGGGAGATACCACGGTAGTTGTTGCAGTCGCTTCTGTCTCCTTTGTTCTTATACAACGTTACGTTAGCGTCGCGCATATCCTGTGGAACCTCACCCTCTTTCCAGCACAGGCACAGTAGCTCATGTAGGGGTTCCAGGAGTGTGTCCGCGGCACACTTGATTACCTCTGGTGGTATACCATCCTGGCCAGGGGCCTTTCCGGCTGCAATGCTGTCGATGGCTCTCTTCAGTTCATCCACAGTCGGTTCTTGATCCAGTTCATCCATTACTGGTAGGAGCTCGACGGCATCGAGGGCTGCGTCAACGACAACGTTCTCGTGTGAGAACAGCTCAGAGTAGTGCTCAACCCAGCGCTCCATCTGTTTGGCTTTGTCAGCGATGACTTCACCAGATTTGGATTTCAGAGGTGCCATCTTGTTCTTGGTGGGTCCTAATGCCTTCTTCATACCCTCGTACATTCCTCTGAGATTACCAAAGTCAGCACAGGTCTGGATGCTGCTGCATAGCTGGAGCCAGTGGTTGTTGGCACAGCGCCTGGCTGTCTGCTGTACTGTTCTTCTGGCCGCTCTAAGTGCTTGCTGGGTACTCTGGCTCGGTGAGCATTTGTACTCCAGGAGTGCAGTGCGCTTCTTTTCAATGACTGGAATCATCTCATCGGAGTTAGCTTCAAGTCATAACAGTATTACAAGCTTTACCAAACATGATGTAACAGATTTTAAAAATAAGTTAAGGGCTAAATGATGAAGAACACTATACAGCATTCACGAAACCTGCAGTACTCAAACCTCAGGAAAAATTTAAGAATATAGCTATCTATGTGGATAATTATGAAAGATGAACTTAGGACATTTAGTCAGAGTTTGAAGAATATCAGCCATCATGTTTCAAAACTTATTACACTTACATTTAAGATAGGAAGGACATTTTCCTTTCAAGGCTGAATAAGTACACAATTAAAGTCAAACTTGAAAGTCTCTGTCTGCACATTTATCTGGACAGAATAATTATTTTGGCATGTGAGAAAATCCCTACCACCACCATTGTACAAGGATAATAGTATCAATTTCAGGCATCATTTTTCCCGAGGGATGTTAAATAGTTAACTGGTAAGCATGAGTCTTACTGGTGTGCTTACCAGTTAACTGACCATTGGCAGTGAATTGCAGTGGCAGCCAGCCACACCGGGCTGGGACAGCCCTGGCCACAGAGGGGCTGGCAGGCCAAACAGCAGAATTCACAGCTGCGGTGGAACCCCATGGTTGCAGCAGTGGTGCAGCCAGTCAGCAGGAGCTGAATCAAAATGGTTAATCAGTTAAGCGCTCTCATTCAACAAAATAACAATTTTAACATCTCTGCCTTTTCCATCTGAAAATGTTGTACCCTACTATTGTTGTTAATGATCAGAGCCCTGCAAATCTGTGGATATCTGCTGGTATCTTCATTTGCAGATATCAGTGCCAATATGGATGCAGATACAGATAAAAATGTACCTAGAACCTCTGCAACTTTTCGGATACCCATTTTGCATCTGTGAATGTCAGTGAAGATATCCGCAGCTCATTTTTGTGGGTATAGATGTAGGGTATTACTAATAATCTGTAAAACTGCTGTAACTGAAAGAGGTTGAAAAAGGAAAATTCCCTCTCTAGTTTGGTTAGTGCATTTTACATAATTTTGTATTTAGTGAGTTTCACTATTTGTTGACAGCGATACCATTTTCCAGCTACTGCAAGAGTATTTACAAGTAATCACCACAATGAAGCTGAAACTGAAAGCTGTGCAGCGAGAAGGAGAGGAAGAAGGAGCAAGCAAAATATTATTCTTCTTTTCAGGCCCAGTCAAACATCTTTCCAATCATGGGGTAGGAAGAAAGAGAGAACATTTAATGGTTTTGTTTTTCATTAAAGGAAAGCTGGAGGACACTGTTAGAGGACTATTTCATTAGAGGACACTATTTTTCTAAATCAATTTAAAAAAACCCAAAAATAAACAACAGCAAAACCAACAAGCTACCAGATCCCCATCACCATGGTAAATTTAAGGAGATTTTCAGTCAAGCCTTGTAAAAAATGTGTCAAAGTTAATTTCAAGTTTCCCTTTTTTGCAAGTTAACCCCACATCTTCAACTAAACCCTGCTACTAAATGTTCACCCAACCCACCTCATCTCACAATAGCTCGATTATACAGCAGCAACTTGAGGAAAAGTTGTAAGCCCAGAATCACAGAATACTAGAACTGGAAGGAACCTTGAGAGGTCATCAAGTCCCATTCCCTGCACTCATGGCAGAATCAAGCATCTGTTCTTAAAAGTCTCCAATAATAGAGATTCTACAACCTCCACAGACACTTTACTCTAGTGCTTAATCACCCTGACAGTTAGGCAGTTTTTTCAGTATGCACAAACTGTACATACTGTAAACAGCCAGTTACTCCTGGGGAAATTCTGCACCACTGTGCAGTGCAGAATTTCTACAAAATCAATGCTCTGAACAGAACTTGCTTTCTTCCCTTTCAGAACTAACATTGCACAGTTGCTGCCCACTGGACTCTGTGGATCTCAGCTCCCTATCTCACAAGCAGTGTAGCAGTAAACACTGCAGAGAGAAGGGGAGGATTCCAGGCACTCCCTGAAGGAAGTCAGTAGAGGAAACAAGCTCCAGACCCAGCATCAAGCTGTTTCTCTAGAGGTACATGTGCCTGAGCTGGTGATGGGGGGAAGGAAAGGAAGGGCAGGGGATGAAGCTAGGCTCTGGAGGGAGGATGGTGTGGGTGACCAGGCTATGAGGCACTCTGCAATTGGGGTCTGGGGAGCAAGGATAAGAATGTCTGCACCAGTGTGGCCTACCCAGCTCAGCTGTATTCAGTTTGTGCCAGCACTGAACCATGATGCCTCTAGGCTTGGCAGTTCATAGTCCCACACACTGTTGGCCAGTCGCATCTGTTATTAAAGTAAAAAAGAAAACCTGCTTGGGTCCTGAAACCTTATCTATTACAAATTAAGCACCAGGGTGTCTGGTTGGTGACTCTAACGGGGTGGGAGTATAGAATCAGGAACTGGGTTGTTATAGGAGTTGCTGTAACTATTCTCTTAGGGAAATCTTTTCTGACATCTACATTGTTAGAAGTATTTTGAAGAAGTTACCAAAACAATTGAAACTGGTGTGAATAGTGTTATTGTTTTGACGACCCAAGTAAGCGGGATTTAAAACTGTACAGAATTGTTTTCTGTTTGGTACAGAATTTCCCCAGGAGTTACAACCACGTACACTAACACACAAGTTTTGATAGTGTCTAGACTAGCACGGCTTCCTCTCTGTTACTAGTGATATGAGGAGGACCTGGGGCCAGGGAGCTGAAAGGAATGGAGCAGTCTCCTCCCGTAACAAGGGGAGAATGTAATTCCTGGGCACCACCTGGTCCCAGTGGTGCCTCTGATCCCCAGAGCCAGCTCCAGACCCTTAAGTGTCCGTGCGCCCACCAGGATGTCAAGCTCCCAGTGCAGCACCCCGGTTCCCCCCGATCCTTGCAGGGGGTAGAGCAGCTCGGCAGCACACTCCCCACCCTGTGCTCCCCAATCCCGCGAAACTGTACCCTCTCCCCCATGTCCCCTCCACACCCAGGCGATGATGGAGAGCTTCGGTTGCACCGTTTCCCCCCCCCGCCCCCTCACTCCCCGCAGGAAGGGGTAGACAGGCTCGTCTCCCCCCGCTCTCCCCGAACCCAGGAGGAGTACAGAGGCTCGGCTGCCCCCTCGCCGTCTCCCAACCCCCGCTCCGCGAAGGCAGCCCACCCCGGTACCTATGCAGGATGCCGTGTCCGGCTCCTCATGCCAGCCCGGAGCGGGCCCCTCCTAGCCCTTCGCACAAAGTCCCTCAGGCAGCAATCGCTGGCGGGTGACAGGGAACCGGAAGAGCTACTCACAAAACCTGCCAGGACCCCTGGGCTACCCTACCGCCTGAGTGAGGGGAAGGAGCCACAGCGCAGAGGCAGGGTCCGGGGACTAAACTCCCGGAGACTTCTCTCTGCTGAGAGGAACGAACACCTAAAGAGCGCAAAGAAAACGCGAAGTCAAAGCAGGCATCACCTAGTCTACCTATAAATAGGGGACCTTGAAGTAAGCGGCCATCTTCTGTCCGGGAAGAGAAGGCGCTGCAGAATTACTTGGCTGCAGTGGCAGCCATTTTTGTTGCGGGCGCAGTCCCTCTGAAAACCATGCAGGCGTTTCGATGGTCATCTTTGTTTTGACCAAACAAAAAAGCAGCCCTGTAGCGCTTTGAAGACTAACACAATGATTGATTAGGTGATGAGTTTTCATGAGTTACACTTTTATCAGCATTTCCGGATCTGAAGAAGTGGGTCTGTCTCCTGAAGACTCATGACCGAACGAATTATATTTTAGTCTTTAAAATTCTACAGGAAGGCTTTTTGCTTTGTGAACATACAGACTAACACAGCTACTGCTCTGTGACTATTCATCTTTGGTTTTTTTTGTCAGGGATCCATGTGGTAGCCATTCTTTTTGGTGGCCACCTTTATCTGGAGTAGGCTGTCCTATTTATTTTCAGTGGGTTTTCACCTTCAGTCCTTTTGCTGTGATGTCCATCTGTTTGCATTTGGAGAGGAAGATAATGTCTGTTTGTATCTGTGTAAGTTTTTTTCATGAGGTTGATTAATTTCCACTCAATACGACTAAACGTAGTGCCTTGCATAGTGACAACTATCAGAGGGGTAGCTGTGTTAGTCTGTATGTTCGAAAACAACAAGAAGTCCTGTGGCATCTTGTAGATTAACAGATATTTTGGAGCATAAGCTTTTGTGGGCAAAGATCCACTTCATCAGACTCGTGCATCTGACGAAGCAGGTCTTTGCCTACAAAAGCTTATATTCCAAAATATCTGTTAGTCTATAAGGTGCTACAGGACTTCTCGCTATTTCTTTTCATTGCACTAGGTGGCCATCTTTGATTAGGGCAGAGAAGCAAATGATACCTGGATATTATTGGCAATCACCTTTGATTGGGTCCAGAAGATTCTCTGTGGATGCTGCTATCAGGTGACACATTGGTCAATCTGAGATGTTAGCAACATAAAATAGAAATATTAAGAAACAGAATTTACCTGTTCCCTTACTCTTCCTAACTTCCCCATTCCTACCAGTTATCATCTTTCCTTTACCCCAAATGAACATCAAAACAGCAAAGTGTAACTAAATTTACAAACATCTTTCATCATATGCGTTTACTTTGTTGCTCTATTCCTACCTCTTGTCTCTTCTGTTTATTTCAGACGTAAGCACTGATTGTCTCTTATTTATGTATAGTGCAATCAGGCCTCGAACCCAGATAGGGACTTGATGGGGGTGGGGGTAACAGTAATATAATTATTAGGAGGGGAATCTCAATAGACCAGACAAATATAATCAAATCTTTGTTTTGCAAGAGGCTGACAAATTTTCTATTAAACTGGTACCTTTACAGCATTCTCCAGGCTTTGCTCAACACTCAGATTTATTGTACTAGGTTGTCTGCTGAGTCAGGCTGTCATGCTTAGCTCACAATGTGCAGGCTATCTTTCCCAGTATACAGACACTGTGTGCTACTCCCACCATAAGTGCCGGCTCTGCAGCTCCCATTGGCCAATAGTAGTTGTGGAGAACGCACCTACAGGCCACACTGCCACCAAGAACCCAGAAGGAGATGTCACTGCTCCTAGGAAGCTGACCAAGGTAAGTGCTGCCTAGAGCCTGCTCTCCCTCCAATGCCTGAACCCCTTCAAAGCCTAAGCCCCTCCTGAACCCAAACTCCCTCCCAGAGCCAGCATCTCAAGCTTCCTCCCCATAATCGAATCCCCTGGCCTTGCCCTAAGCTCCATCCCTGCAGCAGGGACTGGAGGGAGGCCATGTGCACCCACCCATGGTTGGGACAGCTCAGGCTGTCTGGTTGAGGGATGGGGTTGCTCAAGCCTGTTCCTCTGGGTGAGGGCTTGGTATTCCAGCTGTGTAGGTGGGAGGGGGCAGGCTCAGACTCCGCAAAGGGGGAGAGGGGAGAATACTTCCCATCATCCCCCCAAACATGTGGTCCAATCATTATTCTGTAATCTGGTCACCCCACTTGTGCAATGGGCTTGCCCTTTTCGCTTTCAGATGTGCTGCAATGCAATCAAACAGTAGGTGCTTTCATAGCTCTGTGTGCAGGGCCCATCAGATATGGAAACTGTAGGGATATCGCTGGCCAGACCCACTGGGTCTGGGAGGGCTCAGCTTCCACGTCATCTGAGCCCAGGGTCAACCTTGTTCCTCTTGCCCTGATCCAAAATGGCGACTGATTCGCCCTCGTTTGCCTTGACCCAACATGGCGCTCTTTCGGCGAACGCACCGTCCCTTTGCCCTCATCCAAGATGGCGGTCTTTTCGGCCTCGCTTGCCCTGGCGCGATATGGAGGCTGAGCGCGGGCGGTCGAACTGTGTGGTCACATGGTGCGAGTCTCAGTCTCGCCCCGTTTCGTGTCTCTCCCTCTCGCACACGGCCGGCGGCAGCTGGAGCTGTTTTACGAGCGCGCCTTCGTTAGCGACGAGAAAGTGGCGGAAGGAGCGGGGCATGAAGCCACCACTAAGGGGACTCGTAGCGCTCTCCTCCCTGGGACTGCAGAGGAAGAGTGTCCTAGCTCGCCACCCGTCCCGTCTCCATCCGGGACATTCTCCTGCAAGGGGGCGGGAAATCTACCATTCCCGCCTAATCCTCAGGGCTGTGCGAGGAGCTGAGGGTGGGGCCTGGGCCTGAAGGGCAGCAGCCGTGGTGGGGCCCAAGCCTGCACTGCTTGCCCAGGAGGAGGAAGGTGTGAGAAGTGGGCCCAGCCTGGCCTGGTGCTGACCCAGGAAGGGCCAGCCCTCAGCCGCCTGGGCCTGCTGCCCACCAGAGTGTCGACGTCTCTCCCTGCTGCCATGAAGCTGCTGCGGCTCCTATGCCGCCACAAGACGGCGCTGGGCCTGGGTGGCCTGGTGCTCTTTGCTGGGGTTCTGCTGTACCTGGCTAAGTGCACCTCCGAGAGCCTCAGGCCCTTGCCAGGTCGGGGCCTGCCCCACCACCAGCCCCCACGGCAACCCCATGATGGAGTGGGAGTTGGAATGCCCCCGCCAGCAGCCCCACCACCCCCAGAGGAGACAGCTTTCCTGGCCATCCTCATCGCCAGCGGCCCAAAGTACACAGAACGCCGCAGCATCATCCGCAGCACTTGGCTTTCAGGGGTGGGCCGGCCCCCTCAGGATGACGTCTGGTGTCGGTTTGTGATAGGCACGGGCAGCCTGGCTGGCGAGGAGCTTCACAGCTTAGAATTGGAGCAGAGCCGTCACCGGGACTTGCTGTTGCTGCCTGAGCTTCGTGATTCTTATGAGAACCTGACTGCCAAGGTCCTGGCAATGTATGTCTGGCTTGATCTGCACTTGGACTTCCGCTTTGTTCTCAAGGCAGATGATGACACGTTTGTACGCCTGGATGTGCTCATGGAAGAGCTGAGGGCCAAGGAGCCACGTCGTCTCTATTGGGGCTTTTTCTCTGGCCGTGGTCGAGTGAAGTCAGGTGGCAAGTGGAAAGAAAGCACCTGGCTTTTGTGTGACTACTACCTGCCTTACGCTCTCGGTGGTGGCTATGTGCTCTCTGCAGACCTGGTGCATTACCTGCGACTCAGCCAAGACTATTTCAACATGTGGCAGAGTGAGGATGTGTCTCTGGGTGCTTGGCTGGCTCCTGTGGATGTGAAGAGGGTGCATGACCCACGTTTTGACACTGAATACAAGTCACGGGGCTGCAACAATAAGTATATTGTCACTCACAAGCAGAGCATTGAGGACATGCTAGAGAAACATCAGACTTTGGCCAAAGAAGGGAAGCTCTGCAAGGAGGAGGTTAAGCTCAGGCTGTCCTACATGTATGACTGGGGAGTGCCTCCTTCTCAGTGCTGCCAAAGGAAAGATGGCATCCCCTGAAAGTTTAGGGAGAAGGAAGGGGAAACGTCAACAGGAAACTTTGTGGGCTGGATTAATATTATCTGGGGAACACCCCCTGTAAGTAGGGCTTAAAAATTATTTCGAGGTTTTGCACGATTCATGTATCAAGACTGTGTGCAGGGCCAACAAAGCACTACAAATCATAGGAGGTACTGAAGTACTGTCATTTGTCTACAGATACAAAAATACAAGAATAAAGGGGAAAAGTGAGAGGTTCCATGATGAAGCTTTATGCCAAGAAATAAAAACAAACTGTTTTTATATAGCTTGGAAGCAGAGAAGGATGGAAGATGCATCACAGATTCCAAAGTTTGTTTAAGAACATGTCATATCTTCACACCATCCCCAAGATTGTGAAAATAATGTCTGCTGTTTAATTTTTGAAGGGAAGAAGTGTCATTTTGGCCAACTATATTGGCAAGTTTAAAGACTGTAATAAAGAAATAGCAAATCAATTGCTAGTGCCTGTGGGAACAGGTGGCTGATTAGAATTACTGGCATCTACATGAAGAGAAGTGTTCGTCAGATTTTTTGCACTGGTTACTTTATACACCCATTGAGGGGGAGGAGGATGTGTCCAATCTCTGCAAAGTGTTCTGATTTAACTGTAATATGCCTTTGGTAATATCTCTGAATTTAAATCTTCAACTATTTAAATGGTTTGTAATCTACTAAATAGGTCTGTGTTTGGAATGGAGCATATGTTATGCCCTATTGCAGTATAAGGACAAGGTCTCAACTATCTTGATTTGGGAGCAAACATTTATGCTGCACACCTAGAACTCAGTTACTGGGATTAGATACTGCTCTTGTGTTCTACAATTGTGCATAAAGGAACGTTAAAGTCCTAATTTTTACAGAAAATCATCCTAGTCAGAAGTAATAATCTGATAATGCAAATAGTGGGATGACTTACATCAGTAAGGACAATGTATGTGAGTTAAGAGTCAGCAGGATTGGACCTATAGTGGCTCAGATTGGAAGTACAAAACTTTATTAAGTTACCTGGACTAGATTTTTAAAATAAAGTAGTAATTCTGTAAAAAATAAAATCTGAATAGGCTACTTTAGTTGTTAATATGGTATGTAAATTAGTGGGGTTTATTTTTTCACTTCTCTGTAATCCTGTCTACACTATGAATGAATTCATTGCTGACAGGGTTTGTCCACAGTGTTCCGTGTTTAATTGAGAATATAAATGGGCCAATTTTAGCACAGTGGCAGAATGCATTGCATTCTCAAATAAGTCTTGCGCATTTTCTGTGCTAACTTTTATCTGCGTGACTGAATAATCCTGTAATGGTGTTGAAAATGATGCTATTTGTGCACACAATTACAACTTTTTCCATGCTGGTTCCAGGGGACTCCCTTCTGAAAACCCTTGTCAGCAACAGATTTCTTTCCTAGTAAAGACAGAGCTTTAAATTTGATGCCTAAAGGTCATGTTCATACTGTCTTCAATCTTACTGCTTGTTGCACAGTGCACTTTCATGTTATTTCTTTATCTCACTGGGGACGGTACACCTCTCTTTGTCTTACTTGTGGCAGGAGACATTAAACTTCAAATAACAGGAGCTGGTGCTGACATCGTAACATTAAGCTTTATCTACACAACACAGCTTTTAGTGACATGTCACCATGTTGCTAAAAGTCTGGCAGTGTAAACACTGTTTACTGGCATCTCCCCGATCAGGGTTCACCTTGTGGACAAGAGAGTGCACTGCCATTTGTCTGGGCAAAACTTTTGTTTTTCAGGGCAGAGCGGAGCATTTTTAAGCACCTATTCAGGTGGCAGTGTAGACAAAGTCTTATGCTTTTCAGACCAAATTTAGTTATACTTGATTCCTTTGGAATGAATTGTCCCTTAATTAAAATCCTGTTTTTTATCTAGTTTTAAATAACATTTTAAGAATATTAAGTGGTAAAAGAAGACTCCTTTGGAAAGGAAAGTAACTCTTTTTATTTACAGTAAGTATTTCAGCAGTACATACTGCAGCCTCTAGAAACAAATTAATGAAGACATCCAAAAACTAACATTTAATCTGATGCTTCCAGCCTTTTTCACCTTGACAGTGACGCTTACTGCAGATATGCCCTTTAGTGGAATATATTCTGGCTGAGCAAAGCATTTGACTTCACCCAGTTGCAAGAAATTAAATTGTTTTCAGTAATACTTTTCAAGCGTGTATGTCTCTTTGGTCTTAGGGCAAATTAATATTGTACATATACAGTTCAGTGTTTGTAACTGTGATTATTTATAAATATTGTAAATGTACTGTGTATTGTTCAAACTTAAAGCTCGCTAAGTATGATCTTATTTTAAAATTATTTAAGAAAGTGTTAAGTTTCACAAGTATTATTTATCAAATGCTTGAATTTATTGATGTATAATTCATAATTGAAACAATCAGGGTCTGAGTTGTAGATCCAAAAATCTGCTGCATGACTCTTAACCTAATAAGAATGTACTAATCACCCATTTGTCGAAAAATATCAATGTTTATGTAAGTCATGGGCATTGTCGCTTCTTTGTTGCTGTTTTTTCATTTTTTGTTTTTCAAGAGGTTCTCCTTTCCATGCTTTCATGTGAGGATAAGATGAGAATTTGACCTTCAGGAGAATGGAAGATTTGTCATATTCCATATATCTGTGTTGTCTACAGGCCACATGTGCACACTCTCGTGGTTAACATTTTTGTAGAATACTGAGCTCCTGCTATGTCCCAGTGTTTCAAGAATGTGGAGCTTCATACTGCAAACACTAACTTAAACATATGATCAGTCATCTTGATTTCATTGGGACTATTGACATACTTCATTTGAAATCCAGACCAGTGTGCTTGGCAACATAAATTATTGTGGCAAATATAATTCTGTTTGAAATATTGTTTTAGCCTAGCACCAAATTTAAGTAACAAAGTCTCTTTTTGGTCTGGATTTAGCTGTTTTGCCTCAGCTCAAAAATGAATTGTTTTATAAGTATGATCTATTTTTATGTTGTTGAATATAAAAAACAATGTTTTCCCATATGTTCTGATCAGAATATTTATGCATGATAAACTCAAAAGTGCCCAAGGTTAAAATAATTTCCAACCTGTCTGATTTTATAGATCTGATCATCAGTTTAAAAATTCAACTTTGGAACTTTTAATGACTGCATGTTGGATGCTCAGAAGAATTGGCAAAGTTTGCAACATCTACCAGCCAAGTAAATTACAGTTCAGGGAGTTTAAAAAGTCTCTCAAGGTTGATGCTGCTAGTCATTGAGGCAGCAAGTCTGCTGAGCTAATCAGCAAAGAGAATTGGTGATTTAGGGCAGGTCTACAGAGCTCAACTAAATTACACAACTCCAGCTACTTGAATAGTGAAGCTGGAGTCAACATAACTGAATTTGACTTATTGTAGGTACTCTCCCATTGATTTCTCTTACTCCTCATGACCCCCTCGAGTACTGGTGTCAGTGGGAGTACAAACAGCAGTTGATTTAGTGCGTCCCTAGTAGACCTGCTAAACTGACCCCTGGGAGCTTGATCTCTAAGCATCAATTTCTGGGTAATTGTAGAGAAGACCCCAAAGTCATTCATACAAATTCTAAATTGTTAATCACCTTCACAAGTTAAACTCAAGAGTTGTATTTCTTTAATTAGAAAGTCACATGTAAAATTTTTTACTATTAATGCATGTTAAGGTTAAATATCAAGTAACTTCTCACAAGCAGTGTTTTATATGTATTGACTTTCAAGTCCTTGACATTTTAGCTTTAATTATTGCACTAAAATGTTCACATTTAATTGTGAGCTTACTTTTTAATAATATAATTTAAGATCCCAGATCCTGAACAGCACACATGCACACACATAAAAATAAGGCTAAGCAATGAATACATTTTAAAACAAAATAGCTGAAAAGCGTATTTCTGACCTTGGTTGAAATTTTTGTCTTTCACAAAATATGGTGACATCACAGAAATTTAGTGACAAGGATTTCACTATTTAGGTGATTAGACATCCTGTACTACTATTGGAAAAACAAGGTGAAATTCTTTCCCCTTTGAAGCTAGTAGGGAAAGTCAACAACTTTATCAATGCCAGGATTTCACCCAGGGTACCTAAACTCTGATCCTGACAAGTAAAAAGTATTTTGGCCAATCTAAACATCCTTGCATAAAAGTTTTGCCACTGATTTCAAAAGAAGCATGATCAGGCCCAAAATAGATTCATATGTAACTTTTTATGTCTACACATGTTACAATAATGATATATATAATCAAACTTTTGGTAAATAGCATTTTAGTTGGCCTCTAAGGGAGTTACTCATAAAGAAATGTGTGTCTCCCATTTGTTTGTTGCTATTATGGTATTATGGAAAACATCCACAGGACTCTTCCCTGGAAGACAAGAGGAAGATGGCTCATGTTCTAAACGGTTTTCTATCAATCACTTGATGTGGCTGCAAGTCACTGTTTATTTGAACGATTATATTAATATTGTGCTTGTGTTCTTTACAGCTACAGTAAAACTATTTTGTTTGACAATATTGAAAGCATTTTACCTTTTTTGATACATAGTGAATGATTTCTTAATAGTTTTCCAATTGTCTGTCCTCAGTGTTAGACTTAAATTAGGTCTTTCATAAAATTGTATTACCATGGTAGCATTTCAGGTAGAGTTAAAAAAAGATTTTAATGCACCCATTGAATTCCTCTTAAAATGGTCACCGGGAGGTATATTCAAAGAGAAAAACAGTCAAATTTTGCTTACTTTTGAATTATTCTTCAAATGCCACATAATGATTTGTGATCTTGTTTAATGTATAAAAGTAAGCTAGATGAATTGTCTTATATTTAAGACAAAAAATTAGCAATTTAATATTTTTTGCCATTTTCTTTTAAATATCGCTCTTTCAGTAAGACCTGCATCAGTTTTAAGTAAATATATAACTAACTTTTAAGTACTCTTCGAGGACCTGCAAGAAACAGCTATTAGGAAAAACAAATACCTGTGCTTTGCATTTCTGCAAATTTTCCATCCATTCCAGAATCATAGTTGAAGTTGCTTGGTAATTGACATAAGCTGTCAATAAAACATGTTTAGAAATGGACATTTAGGACATGTTATCCATACTACTCCTGCAGATGTTGAAACCCTCTCTGAAATATCTTAAAAAGTATTTCCAGGGCTATCCTTAGGATTTATGGTTCCCTATGCAATACTGTTGAAGTGGTGCCCCTATGTCTACCTGATTTGTTTTTAGCAACACACAGAATCTTACAGAATTGAACAACTTGCCACATGTACTTAATTACAACCAGTTTAAACAAATGAAACATGCTATAGTTCTGATGGACTACAGTTGCACTAAAGAAGTAGCACTGCAGAAAAATTCTAATTTTTGATAGAATGATGCAAATATAATTTTAAATTTGTCACTAACATTTTATTGGATATTAGTATGAAGAAGTATTGAAACAAAAGTTTGGTTTTAATTAAAAGCAATCTTTCTGGCTTCTTTGCCTGCAAAATCTGTAATAAAATCATCACATGACAGTGGTCTCATTCAATTGCAAGAACAGTAAGGCCAGTTCCTGACTCAGTGTAGAGTGGACGTAGATTTTAATGAGCTTTAGTTTTAAGAAGTTCCGTTCTGATGCTACTATTACAGGAATTGTCAGTAGAATACAAGTGCAACGCACATGTTAGGATATATGTCCAAGTTTGCTGGTCTGAATAAACTAAAATGTCTATCACTGACTTTGTATGTTGCAACACAGATGACAGTAGATTCAATTCTTCATACAGTTTGATTCCATTTAA
Organism: Carettochelys insculpta; assembly: GCF_033958435.1. Taxonomy (NCBI): domain Eukaryota; kingdom Metazoa; phylum Chordata; order Testudines; family Carettochelyidae; genus Carettochelys; species Carettochelys insculpta. Next base: position 14,921,540 of record NC_134159.1, read on the forward strand.
ATCAAAATTATCACCATGCTTCAGGTGGTTCTCTTAAGTTCGTACACTTTCATTAGCTGTGCTTTTTTTTTTTCCTTTGTTGAGTTTAGTTATGTCATACAGCAATCCAAACTCTTCATGGTGTATTTGTAATGTATTAAACCTTTTCTCAATAGCGGATATTGCTTTATAGAATCATAGAAGAGTAGAACTGGAAGGGACCTCGAGAGGCCATTGAGTCCAGCCCCCTGCCCTCATGGCAGGACCAAGCACTTTCTAGACCATCCCTGAAAGCCATCTATCTAATCTCTTCTTAAATATCTCCAGTGATGGAGATTCTACCACCTCCTTTGGCAATTCGTTCCAGTGTTTGATCACCCTGACAGTTAGGAACTTTTTCCTAATGTCCAACCTGAACCTCCCCTGCTGCAATTTAAGTCCATTGCCTCTTGTTCTATCCTCAGAGGCAAGGAAGAACAAGTTCCCTCCCTCTGCCTTATGACGCCCTTTTAGATACCTGAAGACTGCTATCATGTCCCCCCTCAATCTTCTCTTTTCCAAACTAAACAAGCCCAATTCTTTCAGCCTTTCTTCATAGGTCATGTTGTCTAGATCTTTGATCATTCTCGTTGCTCTCCTCTGGACCCTCTCCAATTTTCCCACATCCTTCCTGAACTGCGGTGCCCAGAACTGGACACAATACTCCAGCTGAGGCCCAACCAGCGCAGAGTAGAGCGGGAGAATGACTTCTCGTGTCTTGTTCACAACACACCTGTTAATGCATCCTGGAATCACGTTTGCATTTTTTGCTACAGCATCACACTGTTGACTCAAAAATCAACCTCAAATTTATTTTCTCAAACTTCTATTGGCTTATCTGCTCCTTCATATCCACCTGTCATTTTTCACTCAAAAGTCTTGTTACATTCAGACTTGGAAATATTTCTAAGCCAAGTGCTCCCGCAAGCTCTCTTGCTGTAACTTGAACCCATTTTCTCTATATTTCACTAAAAAGCCTTCTGTGTTATTTAGTAAAATCAGTGTTGAATCAAGTTGCATCGCTGGACTCTGCAATATTTTGCTGAAACTTGAGATTTTAGTAAGAATGTCATACCAGATTGCAACACATGTTAGAAACTTGAAATTGGATATTTCAGAAGCTAATGACTGCTTCACTTCTAGTTTTTGGATCTCTGGCTTCAAAAATAGTAACAGTTGCTTTTTAAACTTCCCCAGCTTGGTATTTCCATGTTTTTACACTTTCTACTGTACTTGCCTAGTGTGTCTCAAATAGAAGCTTCTTAGTAATATCACTGATGTTCTTTGAATATCTGCCTTCATTGAGTGGGAACTGAGAAAAGCACATAAATGTGTTGTAGCAAATCAAAAAAAGAAATAGCTTTTTTGGAAGACTTGGCCATATCACACAAAATCAAAGTAAGGCTCTGGCATGCACATAGAACCAAAAAGGCTCATGGATTTTCTTTCAGGAACCTAACTTGTCCTCTCATATTGGCTCCATTATCATAGGCTTGTCCTCAATCATTACGGACAATTCAATTTGTTTTAGTTCATCAAGGGGAGCTTGAAGGAGTCCCAAGCCTGTCACGTCCTCTATTTCTAAAAATGTAATCATTCCTTACCTGTAATCTGTGCTGAATCACTAATGTTGACACATTTCACTACTAAAGACGTTTTTCTTGATGACTTGTATGTGGGGTGCAGTCTAGAATCATGGCAAAATATTTTTCCAAAAAAACCAATAAAACAAAATTCTCTTCAGTTCATTTTGAAATCTTGGCCCTAAATAGTGGTCATGTATTTCATTTTCATTTAGTCTTCGGACATATTCATTCATCACTGTGTCAAATTTTCCCAGTTGTATGAGACGAAAAAAATTGCCATTTTTGGGCTGGTGTAATTTGTCAATGCTTCCTCTAAAAGCAAGATTGTTTGTCAATAGGTATTGAGCAATAGATAGTAGAGGTTCAAGAACAACGTGATGCCAATTCTGCTTTTCTGACTCCAGCAGTCTTTGATTTTGGGCATCAAGAGTTGTCTGATTTTTTTTAAAAACCATACACTCAGTTTATGCATAATTTCAATCTGGTATTGTGCCTTTTCAAGTTGTGGTAATTTGTGACCAACATTTTGCCAATCATTAATACCCGCAGTTGCTATTTTAAAATTGCAGCTGTTGAAAATCTTGCCTGGAAAACAAAATACAACAATTCCACCATTAGAAAGTCTTTGGTAGTAATTGTTTTCTGTGAATTTCCTACCTCCTAATGGCTTTAGGATATTCAAGACCTTATATTCTCACAGGGCCTTTCTCAAATATAATGGTGTGCAGTTTCTTGTTTAAAGACTGTGACCGTGTGCCCATGTCATCTATGTCCCAGGCTAGCACAGTTTCAACTGGTGTAATTTCTTGTTTTATGTCTGCATCTGTTTCCAATGATTCCTCGGTGTTTTGTCGTATTCCTTGAACTTCATCTGCAAAATTTTCTTGGGCAGTTACTTGATGACCTTGATCAACCTCACTGTTTTTATCTGGATGATCTTGATCAACTTTGTTGTTTACATGTTTACATGACATACACATTTCTGTACTTTTATAGCTACTTCTATTCCATCTTTCTGTTTGGTTGGTTGGTTTTTTTCCCTGATCTGGAAAGTTGTTTTTGATACATTATAACTGATAAAGGTGTTTTATTAAAGAAACAACAGTTTAAATTTTCAGCTTATCAAAAATATTACTTAACTAGTACAGGATATCTGTGAGCCTGGAACCTTGAACTAATCTAGGGACACCTTACAAAGTACTCCACCCAGAGACACAATAGAATTGGAAGCCCAAGTCATTTTTACCAAGTCACTTTTTAATGACTACAGGTAATACGGTCAAGTGCAGCATCTCAGGGACAAGGGACCGTGGGCCATGGTATGGCAGCTTCCCCTGCCCTGTCAGTGGGGAACAGAGACAGTGTGAAGCAGTGAAGTGATGATGAGTGGATGGCAGAAGAGACAGTGAGTGGGGAACGGGGAACAAAGAGGGGGAATTGTGGGAGTTAGGGAGGGGAGAGGGTGTGTAGTATAAGAGAACAGCTCTGACCCAGCTATGAATAGCTCTGACCTGATTAGAAAAGATGACTCAGATGCTCTGTACAGTGTGACATCTGTATTAAGTATTTATATTACTGCATTTTCTGATGTACAACCCTAGGGAAGCAATGATTTGACACAGTGGTTTTCAAATGTGCACATTAATAATTTATAACTCCTTTTGTGTTTGGGATCTGACAAACCTATGTTATCACTTTAATGACAGCCAAAGCTAAAGTTAAGATTACAATTTGATACTAATCTACCCTGTGTGAGCTGGGGCTGGGGAAGGTGGAATTCAACACAAGTCTGGGGAACATCCTGCTCTAGCTTCAGTCATAACAGCTCATTTACCCCATTTTTTTAGTGTGATTCCAGAATCTCTGGTTAATTCTGGGATCCTCCTCCCCATTCAAAGGCTGATGTGCAGCCTGTTCCAGAATGCTGCATCCAGAAAACATCAGTGTTTTCTACTGGCCGCCATTTGCTGTATGGCTAGCTGCCTGTTCTTTAACCGGGGAGGGCACTGCCTCGAGATTAGAGCAGAGGACTGAGAATCAGGACTCTTGGAGGGCTACTCCTGGCACTGACACTGACCACCATGTGACCTTGAGTGGTGCAAAGGTGCTAAGCACCCACAATCTCCAGCTGAAGCCAGTGAGAGCACTTCTCCAAAGTAAGGTGTAGCCCTCCTGTGCCTTGGTTTCCGCATCAGCAGGAGGAGGATGGCTGTACCCTTTACAAAGCTGTGGCAAGGCTTCATTCACAAAAGGCCCTTGGATGCCTGCTACAGCAGTGCAAAGCAGTATTACATTATTGTTATAAAACCACAATCTGGCTCCTGAAACACTGCTCCGGAGATGGATCCTGAGCCTGGAAGGTTTATGAGGACAAGCAAAGGGGTAAGAAAACAACAACCAAGATCTAATTTCTTAGAAGTAACAGATAGTCCAGGGAGGATATAATTGAAGTCTATAATAGCCGCAGATAAGATCAGCCTGGGTTATTATTTTCAGCCAGTCACAGACACTAGGACTGGAGGCACTGAAATAAATTCTAAAACCTGAGACGCATTAAGTGCAGTGGTCAGGGAGCTGAAGTTCCCAGAGAGAAAGCACAAGAACAGGAAGTAAATAAATATTGCAACAGGGTGGAACCAGCTACCAGGCAGGATCCCATCCCAACTGCTGAGGTCAGGGGAGAAGACAGAGAGATGCTTATCTACCGGGGAATCTCACACATAAGCAAGGCGCAGAGTGACCTCACTTTTAATCCCATCTTGTCTCTTCCCTAAGAAAAGGGACTTTATCCACATAAGGCCACTAGAGCCAGACCTCTCCTGCAACTGGGGGTCTCTGTTTGGTGGTAGGAACAGAACTGGCACAGTAGCAAAAGAGGCTGTTCCTGAGCCCATATACAGCCCAATTAGATGAGACCTCAGCTAGTGCAAAGGGGTACTGGTGGCAGTGAGTTTGGTTTCCACCAGCTGAGCAACTGGCCCAGGAAACACATTCCCTGGGACATTGCTGTGAGCATAGCATCCCTTGCTGAGTATAGTGGGTTAGTGGCCACAGTGTATTGCTGTGGTCTCTTCCCCAGATAGACTCCTAGAATTATAGGACTGGAAGCGACCTTGAATGTCATCTAGTCCAGACCCCTGTGTTCATGACAGGACCAAGCACCGTCTAGACCACTCCCATAGATGTTTGTCTAACCTTGTAAAAAAACTCCAATCACGGAGATTCCACAATCTCCCTGGGCAATTTATTTCAGTGTTTAACTACCCCAAGAGGAATTTTTTCCTAATGTTCAACCTAAACCTCCCTCAGTACAATTCAAGCCCATTGCTTCTTGTCCTAGCCTCAGAAATTAAGAACAATTTCCCCCTCTTCCTTGTAATAGCCATTTAAGTACTAGAAAATGGTTATCATGCCCACTGTCAGTCTTCTCTTTTACACGCTAAACAAACCCATTTATTTCATTTCCCTCTGTGGTCATGTTTTCTAGACCTTTCATTATGTGTGTTGCTCTTCTCTGGACCTTCTCCACTTTCTCCACATCTTACCTGAAATGTAGCATCCAGAACTGGACACAATACTCCAGCTGAGGCCTGATCAGTGCAGAGAAGAATGAAAGAATTACTTCTTCTGGCTTGCTTAAGACATGCCTGCTCATATATTCCAGAACAGTGGTTTTTTTTGACTTAGATTTAGCTTGTGGTTGCCTGTGATCTCTGCCTCCCTTTCTGCAGTACTTCCTAGAAGGTCACTTTCCATTTTGTATGTGTACTCCTGGCCAAACACCCAAGGAAGCATTGTAGAGGAAAAGGATGTACCATCCAAGCAGCGTGACCAGGCTGAGAGCAAGCACCCACGGTTTCAGAGGATTTGGCTTGAAGGGAGAAGGCCATTGGTTGTTTCGTTGTGTGGTTAAACAGGCACCATTAATTGGCAAATGCAGGTTTGATGAATGCAGGCAACCAACATATTTGCAATGCCAAAGGCTGGAGAAGAGTCTCACGGGCCCAATGTGGCCATGGTAGAAAATACATGCACTAACTATGTGCAGTTGTGCCTATGGCTCCAAGCTTCTGACTCTTTGCACATAGAATCCTTAATGGCAGACAATTTGTATGTATCTGCATTAAACATTGTATAGACCTGTATAATGTACTGCATCTACTATATATTTTAGGGAGTTTGTTTGTTCGAGAATGCCTCCTAAATGGAAAGAGCTGGGCCTTCCAAATTTTGTATGCAGCTGCCCCAGCCCTCAGACTCCAACCCACAAAGTGCCCATTAGGGAGGATATGGAGGTACAGGCTACCCCCTGCCCCACCACAATTCATACAAGAACATTGCTGGCTGTTCCCTTTCATCAATATCAGGGAGTGAGGGGCAAGTGCATCCCCTGGCTGGGGAGCGCAGGGGGCAGACAAACCTGGACCTTCCCCAATGGAGGGACCTGCACCCCCCACCCCAGCTGTGTGTGCTGGAGCTGCAGCAGCTATGAAGAGGTGCTTCTCACCTGGCTGTGGTGAGAGAGCTCTGGGTCAGTCCTGTCTCCCCAGAGCAGCTTGCATACTGTATCCCCATCCCCACCCCAGAGTAATGATTTAAATGAAGCATGTACATTTTCATTTCATTTTCCAAAACCCCAAAATTAATAGAATTAAGGACTTGATTAACACTGGGTATATCTTTTAGTGCTCTCTCTATCTCTCTATGTACATCAGTATGGCATAGTCACTGTGGACTTACACTGAAAATCAGAAAATCCCAAAGCCTGTTCATTAGAGAGATCTGAAATTTGCAGCCCCAGGAGATTCAGATAGGTCAAGTCAGCATCGTAAAATGGTGCCACAGAAATCAGCCTTGACAATTTCAGCAGTAGAAATACCCTCTGGGTAAACAGCCCCTTTCACCTGCCCGGTGAGTCTGTCTCTTTTCTGCATGGTGTTATGAGAAGCACTCCCATTCCAGCACCATCCTATTTTCCTGGCATAACCAAACCCTGGCCTTGCTTTAAGATATCACAAGAGGAAGTTTAATGAGCTCCTCATGCAGTAGTAATTGTTATAGTCAGGAAGGACAACCACTAGAGGGTGACATGATCCCAGACACTCACCCACCGTATTACACAAGCCTGTAGTTTTCTGGATGCTTTATTGGAACCAAACTAACCCTTCAACCTTTTTGAGACTCATCCAAACAGCTGTTCTGGCTTCAAACCTCATTCTTTACATCCTTACACTCCATTTCGATTTGTCTTGTGTTGGCCATTGTTCTCTAAATGAATCCAGAGCCCCTGAAGGGCTCCCAAGCTGTCTGCAGAAGACAAAGACCAAAAAAAAAAAAATCGAACACTCAGGAAGTGCGATGGGCACTCATCCACCTGCCTTTTTCCAAATCAAAGCACTGGCAAAGCATGAATAACGAGGCTTCCCCCGCACGCCAGTCTTGTGCAAAAAGATCAGAAGCGAGCAAAGCTGATGACAAATGAGAGGTGGCATAATCAGGGGTGGCAGAACAGCTGGGAGGCGTCCTGTCACTTGTTTCACCTCTGGTTCCATTCTGCCCTGCATGGAGTGTGTCCCACCCGATGCATGTGGATCCCTTCATGCCTGACCTCTGACAGCATGTTTATTATGGTGCATTTAGCTTTCAAATGGCTTGCAGATGAGGTACAAGATCAAAGGCGCTAGCTTTATGTTCCTTTCCACTCAATGATTTTCCCTTCCTTCAGTCAACCTTGATGTTGCATAAGGCAGCACTATGCTGCCATTCCCCCAGAGGAAGGGACGGAGGAGTGGTAGCAGCGCCACCTCTCACCCCCCCATGTGTCCTCTCAGATCCTGTGCACTGGATCTGGCCTCAACTAGCCCTATCCAACCCATAAGGCTCAGGGCTCCCCACCGCCTCTCTGCCATGGGCCAGATACTGGGGAGAGGAGTCCCAAGCCTTGGGTTCCAGATGAAAGCTGCGGTCTAGATCCAGATCACAAGCCGGGGGTTCACCACCCCTGCTTTAGGTTATGATAAGAGGAAGCTGTATACCAGATTTGGTGGTCCTAGCTCTTCCTGTTTATGAGGAGCTCTTGAACAAACAGCCAGACACACTCAGGGACAGACAAACTGTCTCAAATATGTAGCAGGTTATCATCACTGTTATTATTTTTGGTATTATTTTCTCTAGAGTCTAGATCTTGACTATATCTTGACCAATAAATGTGGATCTTGCAAAAAATAATTGATTATCCTTGGTGATTTATTCATATATTTTCTTTGCTACCCGCTTCCCCCATGGAAAGCAGCCTGCTGTGATTCACTGGTCTCTTTCTAAGCAAACACACAACTACTCCTTCCATGTAATCAGAGTTTGTTTATTTCACTGCCTTCCCTTTCATGTCAGGCCTATGGCTTTTCCTTTCTTTGCAGTCAGAAAATGCTGATTTTGCTTGGCTTTTGTCAGCTCAGTGGGCTGTAACAGAGACTCATAAACAACTAGAGCAGTAACGTCCGTGTTTGTTTGAAGAGCAGTTATGATTTGCGGAAAGCGGCATCTTTTTCAGATTTGCTGGTTACTCTCTGCTTCTTCCGAAAGAAAATGAAAGAGGGAAAGAGAGAAGGAAAAAACTAAAAGAAAAAGAAAAGTGTCACTCAGAAACCAAGCAGATATAGATCCTGCCAACTCTAAGGCATGTGCCATTGACTTCACTGGGGTTACTTGTGCTTAAAATTAAGCATGTGCTTAAGTATTTGTGAGATCTGTGTTTTATCTCCTAGAGAAGCTAAATTCACAGTGATGAACAAGGATAAAAGAAAATCTTTCGGGATTATTTCTCCCTTTTTAAAGCAAGATTTGCTAGTGAATTTACAGGGCCCATAAACGTGAGAGTGTTATACTGCCAGATGATGTGCTTGTGCAGAGAGATGGATGCCTTAGGCAAATAAATGCACCATTCAGGAACAGCAGAAAGACAAAACAGTGTCATAGCAACATCTAGGGAAGTACAGAGGTCATTTTCATCCACCAAGGTGGTGCAGGAGGAGGGAACGTGGCTTCAGAGCTGCACATCAAGGGCAAGTATCAGAGACGTAGCCGTGTCAGTGTGCATCTTCAAAAACAAGAAGTCCTGTGGCACCTTATAGACACATGCATCTGATGAAGTGGGTCTTTGCCCATGAAAGCTTATGCTCCAAAATATCTATTAGTCTATAAGGTGCCACAGGACATCAAGGGTAGAGCTGCTCAGGGAAAATGTATTTCTTGTGAAAATTTTCAAAGAAACTTTTTATTTTTTGCTTTTTTAGAGGAGGAACGGGGGATGTCTACATTTTTCCACAGAATTTAGCAGTTTTTGAAAAACTGAAAAATGGTGGGGCCTGGGAGCTATTATTTTTGGGGCCCACCTTCCAAACATTGAGAGACATTGATATTTTCTAGGGGACATTTCTATTTTGGCCAATTTTTTTTGGAGCAGCTCAACTCAATGGATTTTCAGGATGTGGGAAGCGCAGAATATGGTGTATGGTTCTAGGCTCTGCTTTCCAAGATGAGCTTGCATCTGTCTCTGACAACAGAGAGAGCTGCTGGCATGTAGAAATGTCCTGGGAATTTTGATAGGCACAAAGGAAAGGCCTGTGTTGAAAGCTGGGGAATATGCAGGAGGAGCAGACCAATGTCTAAGATAAATACAGGGCAAATGCAGCCAGGGAAGCATATTTAGTTCATTCTCCATGGCCCATTCAGTCATGGGCTCCAGCTGAATCTGCCAGCCCTTGAGTGCTAGTGGTTCTCTGACATGACCATCATGCTCACTAGGAACAGGAACCGTGTTCCCTCTCATCTTTTCCATTCATGTGTGGCATAAATGTTTATGTGCACCAGGCATGTGGTGAGCACACCACCAGTAAAAACAAAACCTGGCTGTGGGTGCTTCGCTCATCTGCTGGGAGGCATTGGAATCTCTTCTGAATGGCTGCACAAGCTCTCAGCTTTCAGAAAACACTGACTACGACCCTCCAATACATGTCATCCTGGCCACTTAATGAGTTCCAGGCATTAGCACTGACCAGCTCAACTCTCACACACAGACCGACAGGTCAAAAAGCTCAGTGTTATCTTGGCACTTGGCCTCCCTGCACCTTCAGCTCCAGGTGTCTCCTACAGACCATTTTCTTGTCCCTGGAGAATGCTGGAAAGGACCCAGTGTTGCTGAAAGCTGTGAAGGGGGTGTGCTAACTGAGCTATTTAATACTTGGTTGTGAGTGCACCAGTGCCTAAACCATTGTAACTTGGCTTATAAAAGACTCTAGTGTCAGAAATACAGTAGCATTTTTCATGCCAGCGACTGTTCTGGGTTATGGCTCCAGTCTGGCTGCATTGTTCAGCGGAATACATTATTAGAAAATTAAACCAACAAATACTATGCTCAAGGTCGGAGTCCAGCCCTCAGAAGGCCAGGGTGTACGTTGCCAAGGCTGGAATCGCAGGCTTCCACTTCTCTCTTCTGCCTAGATGGTTCAGTTCATACTGGGTCTAATTCTGTGAGCTCAGCACTCCAACTTCCCATTGAACTCAGTGGATGTTGAGGGCACTTAGTGACTCTGAGGTGATGCTCAGTATGTGGCAGAGTCAGGCCTCTACAAGAGAAGCCCCACATGTTAGGCCCAGTGGGCTGTGTTGGTATGGTCCACAGAACACAGAGAAATGCATTGGCTCATCTTTGCTCGCAAAAGTGCTTTGACTGGCTAAAGGACACAGAACGCTTCTGATGTCTCCAGAGGCTCCTGGACAGCTCCACTCACAAGTTTCTTATTGTCCTCGCTATCCAGGTGTGGGGACAGCAGAAGGAGGACATAATTACCCTCGCCCTGGGATCCAAGAAGTATGACAACATAATGCTGAGGCTGTGCCATGGAACAAGAATAGCTTGGATACAAGGATTCTGGCCTCCCTCATTTTCTGCCCTGCCCTGCCCTGCCAAAAGGCCCTTAGACAAGAAGTCAGTCCACCCTGCAATGCCCATTCGTTATTGGGTCCCTGCTCTGGCTGCCAGTACTCAGGGAGTGATGCTCCCTTGTGCTGATGGTTTGTGTCAATGTGAACATTTGCCAGCTGACAGATTGCTGGCTCCTTTCATGCTGGTGCCCAAAGGCCATCAGATGCTCAAAACACTGGGTCACAGTACCAACTGACAAGTATCAGCTCTGGCCCTCCCTCTTACTGGGACCCCACTCTTTAAATACCCCTCTGAAACCACACCCCCCCACTCATGCATCTGATGAAGCGGGTCTTTGCTCATGAAAGCTTACGCTCCAAAATATCTGTTAATCTATAAGGTTCCACAAAACTTCTTGTTGTTCTTGAGTACCAGCTGACTTAGCATTTGAACTGGTGACCTAGAGACAGAAGGATCTATAACTGATGGGCATCCTAGGGCTTTTGACTGAGCTTTTGGCTTTTCTCCCGTTTCCCATTCTGAACTTCACAGCCTATATTGCATTTGGCCACAATCCCCTTGGGAATTATGACCACAACAAGGGTAGTTCTTATTATCACACATACTGCACAGAACTGACATGCTTAAAAAAAAACAGAAAAACCTAAGGGTGGGAGTGGAGGGATCCTTGATGGGGAAGTAAGTTGATAATAAAGCAGAATCCAGGGCTGTGGGAATCCACTATGTATTTTAGAGAGTTTGTGTGGCTGTCTGTCTGTCCATCCCTTAGTGAGCCTGTTTGTCCAAGAACTCATCCTAAAGGGTAAGTGCTACAATCACCAAATATGGTAGGCAGCTTTCTGTTATGATATTTTAATGCAAGGTCAGGGTTTGTTTGTTCCAGGACAATGTGAAGTGCCTGGAATCTGATTGTTCATTTCTCATCAAATGGAAAGGGAGGGCTGTAATAGCAGGGGTAGTTGGCCGCAAGTACACCAGCCCTGGGGAGCAGCTACTGGCTAGTCAGCATGGCCCCTGCCACCCTGGCTGGGTCCGGGGTAGGGTGACAATATTTCTCTCTGACAAATATGGGATGGGGTGGGGGCAGCTCTGCAGCTGTGGCTGCCAAGCAATTGCAGCTCCCTGGCTGCCTCATGCCATGGGGTGTCGGAACAGTGCTGTCGCCCTGCAGGAGACCTCCCTGGCTGTGGGGACTCCCTAGCTGTGGAGGTGGCTGCCTTGTGGGAAGTGGGGAGAGGCTACCCAGGAGGATGTCCTGCGGTGGGGATTGGGCTACCTCCTGGCAGTGGTCTCCTCAGCTGCAGTGACAGCTGCCCCGTAGAGGGGCTGTCCAGCACCGCTGGGGCACCAGGTCCTCTGTAAAACCTTAGAGGGGACCCTGGCTCCCTCTCCTGTTGCTGCCTGTACTGGCTGGTCAGTATGTGCTGCACGTGTTGTCCGACCAGCTCTTGACTGATTTTTACTTGCAGCTGCAGCTGGTCTGACTTGGGGAAAGGGCAGCTCATTAGACGGAGTGAACATATGGGACAATTCACTTTTTTGTTAATGAAAAGCTGCCTGCCTAAAATTCAGGACTGTCCCTTGGAAATGGGATGGATGGTCACCTTAGTCCAGGGAGCCGCCCTCCCAGCCCAAAACCTCCTGCCCTGACTCCTGCACCTACCCACTTCCCTGAGCCTCCAACATCTCCCAACACGCTGCCTGACTCCTGCATCCCCCATCCTCATCCTCTCACCTCCTACCCTGAGCGCCTCATCACCCTCTGCCCTGACTCCTGTGCCCCCACCTCTCTGCCCTGCAGGATCTGAGCAACACCAGGTAAATCTTCAAGCAAATCAATATTTTATTCAGTTTTTCATCTGCCGAGCAGCAGATGCAGTCAATCCACGGTAGAAGCTGACTAACTGTCCGACAAATGTCAAAGCAATCCATGAAGCCAACAGAATTGTGTTTTTCTCTGTAGTTACAGGAACTTCAACACACACAGCCCAGTTCCTCACAATTTCCAAACCACTACGTTTCCTTCCTTCTGAATCCTAGAACTTCACCCTGGGTCACCCCCATCCCAGCAATGGGGGGGTGAGAAAACAGGAAAAGGGCCTGGATTCCTATAGCTGTAGCCTAACCCTCTAAAAGGAGAGGGTGGGGGTTATGGGAGAGATGAAAGTTGGTTTTTCTTTTGTATGACAGTGCTAGTGGGCGCCACAGTAATACTCTGATTGATACATTAATTTCCCACTTCCCTAGCTGGTTCCAAGTCCCAGGCTCTGTGGCAATGTGCTGTGTGCACACACACCAAGGCTCCCAGTGAACAAAAGAAATAACCTGACACATGGGATTAGTTTGATAAGATCCCACCAAACAAATTAAACAGAGCCTCTTAATTTTTTTTGCAAGGGCTTTGCTCAAAGGGGGATGGGATTAGACTTCTCCAAGGGAAGCAAAATGCCGGGAGTGTGTAGGGAGGGGAGGGATCCAGGAATTGTCCTTGGGGGCCATGGGATGAGGGGATGTTGCAGGCGGAGCACTGGGATAACCTCAATAGCCAGCAACTCAAAGGCCTGCTTAGCCCTCTTGTGTGGGCTCATGTGGGATTCTGAGAGTTTCCACCCGTGCCTGGAGAGGGTGCTGCACTGACTTTTAAAGCATCTTTACCGGTCTATAAGATCTGAAGACATCACTGGCTACCTGCAACCAGGGCTCCCCTCTGCACAGCACCCAAGAATGCTCAGCAGAAGTCATTGTTCAGTAGGCTCAAGTGCCTGACAACCTGGGTTAGCCCTGTCTCTTTAGGCATCACCAAAGCTTTGCTAATCGACCTTCATTTTGACACCTTGCTATGCCAGCCCTGGGCTCTCCACACAGTTAAGGGGAAGAGCTCCACATCTCTGGCATCTCTGTGCTGCTCCAACCCTGGGCAGTGTTCCCTGTAAGCTGAGCAGAGATTCAGGTGCTGCCCAGCTGATTAGCAAAGCACCCACAGCCAGCAGCGTGTGTTTCTATGGTGGTGCACATCTGCATATGCCTCGGTGGGCATAACAAATTTTTTTCCTCCTACGGATGGAACAAATTTGAGGGAACATTGCCTAGGGGACAGTACAGCATCTGCATTCTACCCTGTACTAGTTTTGGGCCTCTTTTTGGTACAGAGTTGCCAAAGGCCTGCACGGAGGCAGTGTGGTCTAGTGGAGGTGCACCAGGTTGTGGGACAGGACATGTGGATTTTAATCCTGACTTTGTTCAAAATTGATTCACCTCTCTGCCCTTATGTCTTTCCTCCCCAGCCTTCCATCTTTCCCATTTACACGATAAGCTGTTTGGGACAGACTCCATCTATCAGGGTGTGCAAGCAGCTGCTCTCAGATAAGACAAACAGGTGCTATTTTTGCTGATTTTGCTCCTGCTGCTCCAGAGCTTCCTCCTACCTGCACCTATTCAGAGCTCTGATAGCTGTCCCTCCAGTCCTGATCTGCAACCCACGCTTGATTATCCCAGGGTATGTTTACACGGCAAAGTTATTTCAAAATAACAGCCCGTTATTTCTAAATAACTATCCTAGCATTGACACAACGCAACCGCTGTTTCAAAATCATTTCGAAATACTGGTCAGCTTATTTCGAAATTGGTAAACCTCACTGCACAAGGAATAGCACCTCTTTTCAAATAGGTGTTTTTAAGATGGGGTGTGTCTTAACGTAGTCATTGGATGCACTACGTCTTGTTTTGAAATAGGCGCTATTCCTCATAGAATGAGGTTTACCAATTTCAAAATAAGCCAACTTCTATTTCAAACTTATTTCAAAATAGCAGTTGCATTGGGTAGATGCTAGGGTAGTTATTCTGAAATAACTTTGCAGTGTGGACATGCCCAGAGGGAATAGCGCCTGTTTCGAAATAAGCCATAGTGCGTCCCATGGTTCTATTTTGAAAGAGACACTATGTGTATAGACACTGTATTTCTAAATAGCTAAGTGCTATGTTGAAGTGCTTTTTATGTGTAGCGGAGTTATTTTGAAATAAGCTCTTCTGGAATAGCTTATTTTGAAATAAGGCTGCTGTGTAGACAAACCCAGCCAATCCTAAACTCTGAGCTTCTGCTCTGGCATCTCAGTCCTGGCCTGCAACACCCTGGCTTCTGGTGCAGCATGGGGGCTCTTTGATGAACAGAGAGGCAGCCTAGTCTTGACTCCTGTGTGCTTTGAAGCTGGATTTGTCCCATGTCTCCAAGAAATAAAAGACGAGTGCATTATGCCCCTGGCTGTTCTCAATGGTCATGGCTAGCCTGCTGTGGAGCAGACTTTAAGAGTGAGTTGGGAGCTTTCGGTGGGAATCAGCTGGACATCAGCCCCCATCACACCAGCGCTTAGTCATGCTTCACCAGATGAATCCAAAGCAAAGGCTGAGCCTCACCAGCTGCACCCAATCACAGGAGGATTTCATCTCCAAGGTGACCCAAGAGACTGCTCTTTGGTACCTTCCATTGCTGATGAATGAGGTGCCATCAAAATAAAGACAGCTGATGAGAGGAAGGACATACTCTGTACGCGTCTTGTGCAAAGCTGCCACAGGTGCACCCAGATCCGTTTATTGGTGTGAGCCCGTCCGCAGGAGCAGAAGCCAGATCTTTCAGTCTGTCCAAATAAAGAGCCAAGATGAAATCAGGAGAACTGAGTGTTTTCTGGGCTCTGATCGTGTGATCCAATTACCAGGGAGGGTGAGATGGTGAATAACTGGATTGCCCTGTGTTTGCATAAGAAAAAAGTCAGGGGCCGTGTTCCTCTTAAGTGATGATGAGGCACATATTGTACAAAAGAGGGCGCTAGAGTGTTTTAAATTGGTAACATATGTTTCTCAGCCGGAGGCTGCTCCAGTCAATTCCAGCTCATAACTGAGAGCAAAGGAATTAAAAAGAAATTGAGGCTTAAATTTGATGGCAATACAATAAATTATGTTTGCAAAGCCATCCCCTATTACACAAGAGAGGGATTTTTTCTCAGCAGATGACGCAGGGGCCGGGGGTGTGGGATGTTTCACCTATAAGGTAAAACTGGAGGGTCAAATTCTCATTCCAGTTCCATCAGTTTGTACCTGGAATTACTCCACAAAAACCAGTGGAGTTGCTTCAGATTTACAGCAACGTTGCTAAGAGCTGCTACTGGGTCAATATGTCAACCTGAGCTAACCCAATAGAATATGTTGCTCCCAACTGGGATCTAGATTGTGTTGAGTATGGTCTGGGTTCGTGTTCAAATCTTGTTTTGGGTTCCAGCTGATCAACACTAAAATCAAACAGGCTTCTGTATAGGAAGATTTCAGTCCCACGAGGGCAGATGTTTCACAAAGTTATTTCCACAGTCAAGATTTCTGCCCTCTTGAGCAGTGCAAATTGAGAGAGGTGAGCAGCTCTCGTGAGATTTCCAACATTTTAGAGCTGAAAACTTCAACTGAGATTTTGTCCCTACTAGAACCAGCTCCCTTCTGGCTTTGGATTCTCCCCAGAATGAAAAATCATCCCTGGTTCCCAGGCTGTGTTAGAAGCTGCTTGGAAAACTATGAGACTTTAAATTGAAGTTCTGGGTTGGGCAGACTTTTAACTGAGTGCCTCTTTGAGGGGATTTTCTCATATTTGTTGCAAGTAAAATCCTCTCAGTTGAAGAAATTGCAAGCCTCAGGGTTTGACAAAATAGGTTGTGCTGCAACATGCAGCAAAATACAGCAAAGCAGTGACACATGCGTGCACAGCAAGGTTTCACAGTGCAGTGACACACGACAATTTCCTTCTCCAACAGCTAGCTGGGCAGGGACATTTTAAAAAGATGCTGACATTTTGGGACCATGCACAATGGTCCAAATCAACTCACCATCAGCAAATCCAAGCCAGCTCTGAGCACCCTACACTGGCAGGGCAGAAATTTGGCAGCTAGTAGAGCTCTCAGCTGCCCCGGCTGGTCAGAAAATCATGAATACTTTCCCTGAAAATTTTCAAAAGAAACCTAAAATTGGGGACAGACCAGGGAGGCAGTGGGGTTTGTAGAAAACATTCACAAACACTTTATTTTTTCTGCCAAAAATCAAAACTTCCCCCTTCTTCCAAGAAAAGCCATCAATATTTAGAAACAGACATTTTTCTTTCCAAAATGGGCCATTTTTCATCCGCGTTTTTGCTGTGATCCGCTCTAGAGCGAAGTCGGCAGGTGGGAGAGATTGGAAATCAGTCCTGATCTCAGGGTGGCAGTGATGGGAGGGAATGCATTAGCCTTTTCCATCTGTGATGTAATCTGATTCCACCGTTTTCTCTGGGTCTGGGTCTTGTTCCTCTTCACACTCCTGTAGTTACTGGCAGTTCATCAGAACCCGGCATCCAAAGGCACCTATTAGCCTGAGCCTTGCTATGCTCCAAATTTGCTTCAAGCTGGCGTCTCTGCTATTCTGTGCTCAGGCACCAGAGGGTGATACAGTCCTGGTTGAAGGCAAGTGTAGCACAGAAACAAATGAGATGGGTCTTGGGAAGGATTCTAACCCAAGTCAATGGGCTCACGCTGAAAAGATGGGGAGGCTCTTACCACAGCCAGCTGCCCAGGACATCCCCAGTGCCAGGTGGGGTCTGAGTGCAACCAGTGTTGGCAACAGTGAATGCTGAGTGGTGAGATTGCACAATGGAATTGAGGAAAATCAGATTGTCCGTCCCATGGCTCGCTATATCGAGGGCCCTGCGATATTCATGGCCATGGAAAATGTGTCCCAGACTGTGAAATCTGGTCTTTTCTGCACTTCTACCCTATACAATACAGAATTCACAGGGAAGACCGGCGTTTCTCCTGGTCCAAAAGAGAGTTGGGGGAAGGGGTGTTTAAGGTTATTTTAGGGGGGGTGCAATATTGCCACTCTTACAGCCAGGCCTGCTTCAGATCTGGGTGGCTGGAGAGTGGCTGTTAGCTGGGCACCCAGTTCTGAAGGCAGCACCCCTCCAGCAGCAGCACAAAAATATGGATGACAATATCATACCATGCCTTGGGCGCAGCTGGTTGGCTGGGTAGTAGCGTCGGCTAATTGAGCGCCCCAATGTGTAGGGAGCCATACAGAAATAAGGTTGACAATAACATACCATGCCATCCTTACCTCTGCCCTGATGCTGGCAGTGGATCTGCCTTCAGAGCTGGGCTTCTGGGCAGCAGCCACCATCCTCCAGCTGCCCAGCTCTGTAGGAGCACCACCACCTAGAGCACTGCAGACATCAGGATGGTAGTAATGCAACCCCCTGCCCCTCCTCCATGGATCAGGACCCTTAAAATTACCACACTTGGAAATTTTAGATCTGAAGAGCTGAAATCATGAACTGATTTTATTATTTTTAACATCCTATGACAGTGAAATTGACCAAAATGGACCGTGTGTTTGCCAGGACTTTTCCTATACCAGTTCACTTTCCAGGCAAATACTGGAGGCTACTAGCAGCAGCAGCAATAAGAACTTCATTTGTTTAATTCACATTTTCTTTTTTCTCTGTAAGTCAAATTCACCCCATGTGGAGAAGCCAGCATGAGGCTTAGACACTAATTAATTGCAGACAACTTTTTATTCCAAAAGGTTGAAAAAGCTACCGGGGGGAAGCTGTTCTAGATTTAATTTTAACAAATAGGGAGGAAATTATTGAGAATTTGAAAGTGGAAGGATGCTTGGGTGAAAGTGATCATGAAATCATAGAGTTCACAATTCTAAGGAAGGGTAGAAGGGAAAACAGTACAATAGAGATAATGGATTTCAGGAAGGCAGATTTTGGTAAACTCAGACAGCTGGTAGGTAAGGTCCCATGGGAAGCTAAACTGAGGGGAAAAACGGCTGAGGAGAGTTGGCAGTTTTTCAAAGGGACATTATTAAGGGCCCAAAAGCAAGCTATCCCGCTGTGTAGGAAAGATAGAAAACATGGCAAAAGACTGCCTTGGCTTAACCAGGAGATCTTGCATGATCTCAAAATAAAAAAGGAATCATATAAGAAATGGAAACTAGGACAAATTACAAAGGACGAATATAGGCAAACAACACGAGCATGCAGGAGCAAGATTAGAAAGGCTAAGGCGCAAAATGAGCTCAAACTAACTACAAGCATAAAGGGAAACAAGAAGGCTTTTTACAAATACATTGGTAACAAGACAAAGACCAAGGAGAGGGTAGGGCCATTGGTCAGTGAGGAGGGAGAAACAGTAACAGTGAATTTGGAAACGGCAGAGATGTTTAATGATTTCTTTGTTTCGGTCTTCACTGAGAAATCTGAAGGAATGCCTGACATAGAGAATGCTAGTGAAAAAGGGGTAGGTTTAGAAGATGAAATAAGAAAAGAACAAACTAAAATTTACTTAGAAAAATTAGATGTCTGCAAATCACCAGGGCCTGATGAAATGCATCCTAGAATCCTCAAGGAGCTGATAGAAGAGGTATCTGAGCCTTTAGCAATCATTTTTGGAAAATCATGGGAGATGGGAGAGATTCCAGAAGACTGGAAAAGGGCAAATATAGTACCCATTTATAAAAAGGGGAACAAGAATAACCCAGGAAACTACAGGCCAGTCAGCTTAACTTCTGTGCCAGGAAAGATAATGGTGCAGGTAATTAAAGAAATCATCTGCAAGCATTTGGAAGGTGGTAAGGTGATAGGGAACAGCCAGCATGGTTTTGTTAAAAACAGATCATGTCAAACCAATCTAATAGCTTTCTTTGATAGAATAACGAGCCTTGTGGATAAGGCAGAAGCGGTGGATGTGATATACCTGGACTTCAGTAAAGCATTTGACACGGTCTCACATAATATACTTATCAATAAACTACGCAAATACAACTTAGATGGGGCTACTATAAGGTGGGTGAACAACTGGCTGGATAACCGTACCCAGAGAGTAGTTGTTAATGGTTTTCAATCCTGCTGGAAAAGTATAACTAGTGGGGTTCCACAGGGGTCTGTTTTAGGACCGGTTCTGTTCAATATCTTCATGAACGATTTAGATATTGACATAGAAAGTACACTTATTAAGTTTGCAGATGATACCAAGCTGGGAGGGGTTGCAACTTCTTTGGAGGATAGGGTCATAATTCAAAAGGATCTGGATAAACTGGAGAAATGGGCTGAGGTAAACAGGATGAAGTTTAATAAGGACAAATGCAAAGTGCTCCACTTAGGAAGGAACAATCAGTGTCACACATACAGAATGGGAAAGGACTGCCTAGGAATGAGTACAGCAGAAAGGGATCTAGGGGTTATAGTGGACCACAAGCTAAATATGAATCAACAGTGTGATGCTGTTGCAAAAAAAGCAAACATGATTCTAGGATGCATTAACAGGTGTGTTGTGAACAAGACACGAGAAGTCATCCTCCCGCTCTACTCTGCGCTGGTTAGGCCTCAGCTGGAATATTGTGTCCAGTTCTGGGCACCGCTGTTCAGGAAGGATGTGGAGAAATTGGAGAGGGTCCAGAGGAGAGCAACGAGAATGATCAAAGGTCTAGAGAACATGACCTATGAAGAAAGGCTGAAAGAATTGGGCTTGTTTAGTTTGGAAAAGAGAAGATTGAGGGGCGACATGATAGCAATTTTCAGGTATCTAAAAGGGTGTCATAAGGCAGAGGGAGGGAACTTGTTCTTCCTTGCCTCTGAGGATAGAACAAGAGGCAATGGACTTAAATTGCAGCAGGGGAGGTTCAGGTTGGACATTAGGAAAAAGTTCCTAACCGTCAGGGTGATGAAACACTGGAACGAATTGCCAAGGGAGGTGGTAGAATCTCCATCACTGGAGATATTTAAGAAGAGATTAGATAGATGGCTTTCAGGGATGGTCTAGAAAGTTCTTGGTCCTGCCATGAGGGCAGGGGGCTGGACTCGATGGCCTCTCGAGGTCCCTTCCAGTCCTACTCTTCTATGATTCTATGATTCTAAGGACCTCTTCAGCCCTCTTCTGAGTGCTTAATTGGTCTCTCATTTTGTGCTGTCTTTCTGAAGTGGAGAGGGGAAGTGTGAGTCATGAGCCCCTGGCAATTTTCATAAGAGCAGGAGGTTGTTCTGCTGTTCCTGGCTCTCCTCTCGTTGTGATGCAGATCATCTGTCTGCAGCGCTCCACCCCAGAGGTGGCGGCACATCAAGGGTATGTATAAATTTGCAAGTTCATATGCTGAGAAAAAGTTCTTATACCCCTTAATGGGAGGTCATCCTGTAAGGAATGTAGGATTCAGACTGTAATGTGCAAAGTGCTTTGGGGTGGTTTGGGCTGAAAGGCACCCTATAAACGCATGATGTTAAATCAATTAAAATTCCTATTACTTTGCACTTCTAGAGCACATTACTACTCATACAGGGAACATGAGCTTTGCTGTAGAAAGGGGTTATGTTCTGATTTTGCAGTTCAGATTCCAGGGGAAAGTGGACACTCTTCCAATCTAGACAGCTCTAGGATTGTGTAGCTGTAGGTTTGTGTAGACCATAGTATCATCACATAATCCAATCACCTCTCCTGAAGCTGACCTGTAAACTCATAGACTCCTCTGTTCTAAAGTCTAGAGGACCATGAGGATTATCTAGTCTGAGCTGCTACAGAAAAGTGCTGGGGCTGAGCTGAGCCTGGGGACGTTACCATAAGCTAACAGTGCAGAAGAGCGAGGTATTATGGTTATTATCAGATAAGAGAGCCCTGCAAATGCCCTCCTCAGATCAGTACTTGCCCTTCCATGCCCTGCCAGTTGATAGTCTCTCCCCACTTCTTTTGGAGTTGCACTGAAGTAGATGTCAGCTTGTCCCACCAGGAGTCATGAAGAAGTTAATTAAATTCAGTAAAAAAGCCAATAAACATATTTCTCCCCATTCCCTGTGGAAGCAATCGGGGTCGTTGGACACAGGTAAATAAAGCATAGCAAGAGTGGGTGGCCAGATCACATACAATCCATTATAAAGCATGAATCTTCTGGGCCTGGATAAACTCCACTCCTCTGATCTGAGGGCTCTTAACACTGGAGCTAATGCATAAATCACCAATCTTCAACATTAGCAATGGTTTGTGTAGACCATAGTTTCAGCACATCACCTCCGTAAATCACTATTACGTATTTTGTAGGCATCACAGCAAAGAAGATTGTTAAAAAAGAAGCAAGACAAAGCCATTTTTACTTCTTTTGAGTCACCATCACACATCCCCAACTGAAAAAACTTCAAACCGGTGAGCTAATCTTCACAGCCCCTTAAAAAAGCAACACGCCAGAGATTTATAACATGTCACGTCAACCTGAAAACAGAGCTACGCCAAGAATGAGGCATCTGCTCAATGTGAGTAGCAAATAAACAGGAAGGGCTGGGCTTGTTTTTCAGATGCTCTGGAAAGGTACCAGACTGACAATGCTGGTAGCCAAAGGTCTGTTTATTCATAGCATGTGTGCAGCCAAGAATGGGGAAGGTGATAGATGCCCCTTGCAAATGTACTTCAGGCCTGACCTCTTTGTGGATGGACAGCGTAGATCAGTAGTAGTAGTAGTAGTAGTAGTAGGCATCCTTCAGTCTGCATAGACTATGGATCGCGCCCTTTATAGTTTCAATTGAGGACTTCATTTACAGCATCTACTGTGACTATGAAGAGCCACACGAGAGTGACAGTCCTTGCTGCATCTCTTGCAGATGTGGTCGGTGTCTGGCAAGTCCTGATGTGCTTTCTGTACACTCGCTTCTCCTCTGCCAGCTCTAACAGCGTAGATCAGTCTCCATCTATTCCTTGACTCTCAGCTCTAGGTGTTGGTCTGAAGGACCCTGAAACTCTGTGGTGATGCAAGTGTCTGGCAGTGTAGGAGTCTTAGAGAATCACAGAAGATTAGGGTTGGAAAAGACCTTGAGGGGAATCTAGCCCAACCCCTTGCTCAAAGCAGGACCAATCCCAACTATCCCACTCAGGGCTTTGTCAAACCTGGCTTTAAAAACTTCTAATGATGGAGATTCTACCACCTCCTTACGTAACCAATTACAGAGCTTCACCACCCTAGTAGTGAAATATTTTTTCCTAATATCCAACCTAGACCTCCCCCACTGCAACTTGAGACCTTTGCTTCTTGTTTTGTCCTCTGTCACCACTGAGGACATCCTGGCTCCACCCTCTTTGGAACCCCGCATCAGGCAGTTGAAGGCTACTATCAAATCCTCACCACCACCATTGCCATTTTTCTCTTCTGAAGACTAAATAAGCTCTGTTCCCTCAGCCTCTCCTCAAAAGTCTTGTGCCCGAGCTCTCTCATAATTTTCATTGCCCTCCACTGGCCTCATCCTTTCTGTAGCGGGGAATCCACAACTGGACCTAATACTCCAGATATGGCCTCACAAGTGCTACGTAAAGGAGAATAATCATTTCCCTAGATCTGCTGGCAGAGCTCTTACTAATGCACCTTAATAGGCCATTAGCCTTCTTGGCTGCAAAGACACATGTGTTGACTCATATCCAGCTTCTCATCCACTGTAATCCCCAGGTCCTTTTCTGCAGAATTTCTGCTTAGCCAATCAGTCCCCATCCTGTAGCAGTGCTTGAGAGGCTTCTGTCCTAATGAAGGACTCCGCACTTGGCCATCTTGAACCTCAGCAGATTTCTTTTGGCTCAATCCTCCAATTTGTCTAGGTCACTCTGGACGCTACCCATCCAGCATATCTACCTCTCCCTTCATCTTACCGTCATCAGCACACTTGCTGAAGATGTAATTCATCACATCATCCAGATCATTAATAAAGACGCTGAACAAAACCAGCCCCAGGACAGACCCCCGGGACACTGGCTGCCAACTATACCTTGAGCCACTGATCATTACCTGTTGAACCGGATGATCTAGCCAGGCTTCTATCCATGTTATAGTTCATTCATCCAAACCATACTTCTTTAACTTGCTGGCAAGAATACTGTGGGAGCTTTGATAAAGTCAAAGTATATCATGTCCCCTGCTTTCCCCATATCCACAGAGTCAGTTATCACATCAAATTCTACTGTATCTTCTGTCTAAGATGCATTGCCTTTGTATATGGACACAGGACATAACAGAAGAGAAATATATGAATTTCTTGCCCTAGCTCTCTCTCTCAATTGCTCTTTGAAATTCACAAATCCCTCTGTCTTGGAACAGTATGTAGCCCAGGGATCCTTTCCTCCTCCAGTGGCTGGGCCACATTAGGCATTCTGGGTTAGATCCTCCACTGGGGTAAAATTAGCATAATTCCCCTGTCTTTAGTGGAGTTACACCAATTTACACCAACTGAGGTCTTTCTTGGCCCTAAAAATTATTACAGCCGCCAATTATAGAATCATTTTTTTAGGGTTGTGCTTTTACCAGTGTTGGTCAAGGGTTCAAATCACACAGTCAGTCCAAGCAGATATACCTATCTTCGTCTAATGATAAGAATAGAATAAATTATAAATACTCTCAAATCATCCAGTTAAACTTTGTATTCAAAGGCAATCATTGGAACTAGCTGTAATTGCCCTGAAGTCTTTGACACTTCAGTGTTCTTGAAACTGTGATGTTTTATCCTTTCAAATAAGATCATCCACAAATTGAATCTACAACCAGCAATATAGAGTTTGCATGGCTGGCTGAATAGATCAATACCACGAAGCAGGGCAAAAAAACCTTTGTCTGAAACTGATGGTTGCTTTGCATTTCACACTCACTGGCCTTGTGGATTAGCCCTTTGTTCACATTCAGCATGGGCTTTCCTACAGTCTGTGGGAAGTGATAAATCATCCCAGCCAGTACTTTAAAATACCATCCCGGAATACCTGGTATACCAATAATGGGCCAAATCCTCAGAAATGAGAGCCAACACAGTTCCTTGAGATTGATGGCCTGTCACATTGTAGCACTTTGTGTATTGTTGCTCTTCTGCAGAGCAGTAGCAGATTTCAGGGTCTTGTAGGTCAGTTTCATTCTTTGGAGGATAAATCAACCACACGCATCTTCCGTGTTTTCTTAGTGCAATTTGTTTACTTATTCTATATACATATGTAAACAACTGTCCTGGAACAGAGGTGGTCACAAAGAACAAGCACGCAATCCCCTCTTTCAGAAATATCAGCCCACACACTAGAGCTTGCCAGGGAGCAACTGCACCAAGAATTGACTGTCATGAGAGAGATCAAGGCAGAGGGCAAGCTCTTCTGCTATTGGCAAGCAGATCTCCCAGTAAATAATAAAGTAAAATAAAATCCAGCATCAGAAGCTAACAATACAGCATTTTTGAGGACTGAACACTGACCATATACTAAGAACAGGAACTTGGAAGACTGTGTGCAATAGCACCATCCAGAGACACCTGCTGTAACTGTATATCCAAAAGGTCAAAAGGATCACTTCACCCACTATTAACATGAAGCCAGATGGCTAGAACAGGAGGAATCCAGTTGGGATAGCAGAAAGATTTAGACAGGCGGAGTGGAAAACAACCCAAATCAGGATTTAACAAGGCCATCAGTTACCACCATGACTCATAAAAACTCCATGGGATCTCTAGTGACACCAGAGCTCACCATCTTCCATGCCCTATGCACATTTGCCCAGAATGGTATTCTGACCATTTGCCAGCTCCA
This sequence comes from Carettochelys insculpta, assembly GCF_033958435.1. Taxonomy (NCBI): domain Eukaryota; kingdom Metazoa; phylum Chordata; order Testudines; family Carettochelyidae; genus Carettochelys; species Carettochelys insculpta. The sequence continues at coordinate 14,946,673 of NC_134159.1, forward strand.
AGAATGTACAGGACAATGTTGATTTGTACAGTGTCAGAAGTGTCGGGGGGTGCCCGTTGCTATCAGTACAATTCAGGTAATCCATTGAGCCAGTGAAAGAGCCAGAAACAGATCCCAGAAGGCCTGACACCCATGGCCACTATGTGATTTTCCTGTAGATTAAAATTCTATGGAGGGAATAAGATAGGTAGTGTTGTTTCCAGTCCACTTTCCTATTCCCTGGCACCTCCATGCTATAATGGGTATTTCACACATTGGTCAGTTAACCAGCCATGGAATATCTGTCTTTCAACAAAGACACAAAGACAAATAGATGACCAGCAGTCTTGCAGGAGCAATGCTGGGTAACTTGCTAGAGGATAAATCAGTTGCAAACATACCACAACCTATTGTTGTTTTCTTGTTGTTTTCTTCAGTGGTGTGAAGTTTCCAAGTGTGGCTAGCAAGTGTGTGCTTGCTGGCAAAGCCAGGCACTGTGGTCATGGGAAATAGCTTGTTTGCAAAAAAAAGAACACACACATCATTTAGATCTACTTAATACATCCCTTTGTAGCTCAGATGGTCCACAAATTGTTTCAACCACCGCAGTTTACTTTACAAGCAACAGAAACAGAATGTGGGTGTCAGTAACATGTATTCTGGGACTTTTTTGGAAGGATGATTAGAGCTCCTTCCAGGACTAATTAAATTTGCCAGAGATTGGAAACCTTTTCTGGAATGCAAATCAGCTTGTTTCATATTGTGCAAAGCACAGCTCTTGTGCATCAACTACTCCAACTTTCTGCAGGTGTTTGGCAGTATTACTTTAAGGTTGATGGATTTCCACTCAGTGCGGCTAAATGCAGTGCCTTGCAGGGTGACAAGTATCAGAGAGGTATCCATGTTAGTCTGTATCTTCAAAAACAACAAGAAGCCCTGTGACATCTTATAGACTAACAGATATTTTGGAGCATCAGCTTTTGTGAGAAAAGACCTACCTTGTGCATCTGACGAAGCGGGTCTTTGCCCATGAAAGCTGATGCTCCAAAATATCTGTTAGTCTATAAGGTGCCACAGGACTTCTTGTTGTATTACTTAAGTGTCTTCTTGTCATCACCATTCAGTCTTGTAAGAGAGCTAGTCTAAAATACTTACATGGTGTCTCTGGGCACCACTGGATGGAGTCAGATGTCTCCACATGTGTGCATATGTACCCTCTTGTGGTTAGTTCACAAAGTGGATGAAAACTTTACTAATATAAATCTCGTGTTCCTTTAAGTGAGCTGGCAGAGACCTCTCACAGAGAGGTAGCCGTGTTAGTCTATATCTTCACAAAACCGCCCTGTAGCACTTTAAAGATTAACAAAATGATTCATTAGGTGATGAGGACTGCTTTTTTGTTTTGTGAAGATGTGGGACACATGTTGGTCAGCAGCAAAACTGCACACATGCAACACAGGGAACAGAACTCAGTTACCAGGTCTCAGAATTTCCATTAGGATATCATGTCCTCATGATTTGACTTTTTTTTCCCTGTACTATCTGCTTCTACTGTTTCCTTCTACAAGAAAAAACCATCACATTCTTCTGTCTTTTTTTATTTCTGACAAGGTGCTTATCTTGATAATGTGTGGCAAGCAGAGTAAGGTTTGCTAGCTATCAAGAAGGTTATACCAGAGACATTCACAGTGAAAACTGCTAGGTATAGGCCTGCTTATGCCTCCATTGAAGTCGGTGGCAATTCCTCAATTCCTGTTGTCAAAGGATGCAGGCGGAGGCCCTAGTTGTGTATATGCCACACTGGATGGAAGGCAGAGCTGAGAGAAGACTAATAAATACATTTTTTGGTGAATGTCAGCCAACTCCACTACTTATCAGCTGACCAATTACTATTAGTTGAATACACAATTCAGTGAACAAATTAAAACTCCACACTGCTCCTTATGCACAGAACAAATTCCCAAGCCCAGTTCACTAAGGGTATGTATGTCTTCACTATCCCGAAGATTCATCTGGTCAGAGTTGATTTTGCAAGGTTCAATTTTGCGCGCCTAGTGGGGACATGCAAAATCAAACTATCAGAGGTCAAAAGTCGACCCCTGAGCTCCTCAATCTCTTGAGGAGTAAGGGATGTCAGTGGAAGAGTTTCTCCCATTGACCTCCTTCAGTGACGATGGCCAGGTAAGTCGATCATAGATATGTCGATTGAAGTGCACATTTGCCATAGCTGGAATTGCATATATACAATCAACTTTAAGGTCTAGTGTAGACCTGGCCTCAGACACTGCTTTCCCTCATTCAAATCCCCATGTTTTTCAGGCAGCTCATAAGAAAGGTGCATAGGGCAATGAAAAAGAAAGGGGGAAAAACCTAGAAGGACCCCCTTCTGTCTCCCTTAGTCATCTGCATAGATCGGTGAATAGAATTTGTGTGTCCCTCTTCTGGATAAGGTCTGATCTGGCATGACTAAGTCCTCATGGACATGTGAGAACAATGCCAGTTTACCTGCTTTTTAGCCGATTTAGTTTTATTCCCTTTGTGCATGTGCTCATTTCTATTGAATGATGACTTATTTCAGGTCAGCTGAAATGGGTTTGAAAACCAACTGAATTTAAACTGGTGCAATCTTTTCCATGGGGCAGACAACTCCTAAGTGCAGAAGACTTTGATCTCCCTCCCTCACAACCTTTCGCAGTGATCCCCAGCCCTGGGTTTCCATTGTATCCTTGCAGCTGGGTGATTGTGTCTTGTACTATATGTTCTTTGGGGCAGAACACATCTTTGCTGTGTATTCCACAGCCAGCTGGGCCAAGCGCATAATAAATCATGCTCAGGGTGGGAATGTCAGCAGATATCTTTGGAGAGAGTCCATTTCAAAGCCAGAGTCTTTCCCACTCTGACTTGGGCTTTCCTGTTTATTCCTCTCCAAACCCCAGCAGACAGCATAAGGCTCTTCATCATTTTTCGATATGTAAAGCATTCCTCTGCAATTGGCTTCCCATTCCTTTGCCCAGCAGTAAATGCTGTCATGTTCGTTCACCCACTGCAACGCTTCACCCTCAGATGAGCTTTCAGCTGGGCATTCTCTTGGCTGTTATGTCCCTGCCCCACCAAAAGGTGGGGAGGAAATTTGGCCCATTCACTTGAAAAGAAACCAGAAGCTACCAGAAACCAGAAGCATGCAAATGGCCATTTTGAAGATTACTAATGAGGTGCTGAAATACATATTCAGCACCTCATTAGCATGCCACCCTCCACAGCACTTCGAAATTGCTGCAGCTCGCTGCCGCATGGCTCGTCCAGACAGGCTCCTTTTTGAAAGGACCCCGCCAACTTCAAGATCGCCTTATTCCTAATAGCAGGAAGGTCCTTATGTAGCAAGCATGGTCAGCAGAATCACAAGTCAGTGATCATGTGAGGATCAGCTTAGTTGCTGTAGACACTGCTGGTTTTCTTTAGTGTCTCACTCCCACTGGGAAAAGTTAATGAAACTTTTCCCTGTCCTGCAGAGGGGAGAGAATAATCCTGTCCTGAAAGGTCTAATATTTTCTTCAGCTGCAAGAGTGGACATAGCAGTGAACACACCTGAAATATATCCCTGGAAAGGAAAACAGAATTGGGGATCGCTGACTGCCAGTGTTGTGGGGGTAAACGAAGTGCTTGAGTGGCCACCCAGGAAAGATTCAGGTGCCATGCTGCCCACACCTGATGGTGCACATTTATTTGCACATGCCTTAGTGCACATAATAAAATTTATTCTGCACATGCATAGAAAAAGTTAAAGGAACCATTGCTGACTGCTTTTGTTTTCTTAACCAAACAGCTCATCTACAGTTGTGAATACCCCCAGCCCAGTGCTGTCTGAATGGGTCTGTAGTTTCTCATCCTGCAGGAAGCATCTTAGAAACAGTGTTATTTCCCCAGATGGGCAAAAGGAAGGGTATCTCACCAGGACCCCTATCCATGCAGTTTCTCTATAAGACAAACAGGATAATCCCTAAGAATTTTCCAAGTCATTCACAATGAGGGAGTCAGGAAGAGTCACACATTTTTCACCTTCAGTAGAGAAGATCAGGAAAGAATTGTATTTATGGTGCAGTGAAGGCTTGATCAAATCCCATGAAAGCCAGGGGAACTTTAATGGGCTTTGCATCCAGCCTTAAACCCCTGTTCTGTCCAGCTATTAGGAACAAAAGTCTGTTTCCCCTAGAAAAATCAGCTCAGAATCTGGCTTTTGTTGACAGTCCTTCTTCTGAATAGCAAAGGAGCGATGCTTGAAAGATTCAGCAGCCCAGTTCAGCTAAGCACACAGACATCAGGGCGTGAACCAGACTCCTGCATGTTCAGACAAGTAATCAACCTCTTAGTGGCTATGTCTACACTAGCCCAAAACTTCGAAATGGCCATATTCAGCGCTTCATTAGCATGAGGGCAGCTGCGGCACTTCAAAGTCCCCTTATTCGAAGTAGGTGGGGTCAATTTTGAAGTTTGGGGCTAGTGTAGACCCGGCCAGTATGAGTTAAAACCTCTGGGATCCAACCCAGATACCAAGGTTAAACCAAAACAACTCCTTAACTCTGGTGGTGGTGGTGGTGGAGAAATTTGTACATTCAGACAAGAAGAACGTTACCTGCTGTTTTGCTACTGTATGTACCACTTGTGTCCAACAAAAACCAACCCAACAGCTGCAGAACACTTCAGGTACGTCCAGAGATAATGGTGTCTGAATAATGATAAATACTGTATAACGCCTAAGCTAAACTCCCTCACTGAGTGACTACTGAATGCGCCAGGTAGGAGCTGATAAAACACAACAGAGCTGAATGTGTTGGGTACATCCTGTTGCTGAGCACACACCATTTGTCCTGGTAGAACACACATGAATTAGAATGCACCTTCTGTGTTACTGACTGTATCATGAGTAGCTTCCTGTTCTGCTCACATCAGTGAAATGCACAGAGTAACACAGAAAGGCTGGGGGTGAAGAGCAGCAAAGCAAGCATAGATGTTTCTCTATTTCCCTTCTAATGTTTCCTTCTTTCTTTCCTATTTCCAGCTTTGGGGCAGAGCATCTACTGGTGTAAAGTGGTGCGGCTCCAGTGAAATCAGTGCACACTCACTGAGAATCTGCCCAGTGCTATTCGTTATGGCCAGCAGAAATGGATCTGTAGAACTATCTTTTCTTCCTTAACCAGCATGTGCAAGGATGGGTGTATTCCACTTGTGCTTCCCTCTTTTGTTTGACACCAGGTGCTTTGTGGCTTGAATTCAAACCAGCACTATTCCACGTCTCTCTCCCTTGGCTCCTCCAAGAAGTCTGTTTTAACAGATGATGGCTAATGATCAAATCACCAGACCTCTCTAGGCATTCATCTTCTCTATGCAAACATAACAGAGTCTACTCTTGTCAAAATGTGTGAGTTGCTCACTGCTGATAAGATGGCCCCAGGTTATGATGTGACACATTTGCTGTTGTAAAATTGGTGTTATCACTCCATGGGGTGTTGCATTCAAAGCCAACAGACCCCCTTTCCTCAGACCCCAGCCCTAGGGATATTTTAATAACTCATTTCACTGAATGCATCTTAGCTGAGGGCTGGAATATTTTCCTTGAATGTAACTGTTAATGAAGCATCATTCTCATGGCCATGGACAGGGGTGAAAGTCACTTAGACTTTTTAAGGGTACTGTTCTATTATAAATGTCTATAGCTTAGCCTGAAGTACATCCTTTGCATCAAATGGCAAGACTTGGTCACAAATAGAGGAGCTTTGGAACTGAGCAGGACAAGAACCACTTGACATTCAAATCAAGAGAAGAAAGTGGGAATGGGTAGGCCACACTCTTAAGAGAACCATCATCCCAAATAGTCCATCAAGCTCTCCAATGGAACTTGCAAGGAAAATGCAAAAGAGGAAGACCTTGGACAATGTGGAGAAGACCTCCTGAAGTTAAAGGGCAACCGCGGTTCTCCTGGGGTCAGCTTCTAGTTTTGTCCTGAGACAGAATGAAGTGGAGGAGACTTGTAGATGACCTATGCTCCACTTGGAGTACAAGGGTTTAAGTCAAGTAAGTCATCGTCCTATTGCAACCCTGGTCCCCACCAGCTCTTCAAATAGATTCCTGCTGGCTTTTGCCGCAGCTCAGCCAGCTCTTGCCAGAGCTGTGTACCAGGGTGTACCCACTGACTTTCACTTCTAGTCAGGGGGCACTTTCCGTATGGAGCCACTCTATGCACATTGCACATACAGATAGAGCCCTCCACCACCCACACAAGATGGGACAATAGGTCACATGATGCCTCTCTCTTCTATGTTTGATGAAGGGTCCAAAGAAAACAGAAGCAAAAGCAGTGTTAAGGGAGAAGACACCAGTCAGTTAATGAAGCAACTGAAAGATAAAACCCTCAGCCAATTAACATCACTGCTGCCCATGATGTTGGCACATTAGCAGGTCTGTTGTGTTGTCTGGTCTAGTTCACCTCTGTTGAATGTGGCCTTCACACAAATCCATAGTGAAGTGGCAAGAGCTCCCACCAGCACTATGGAATTTTAGCTGTTGAATCAACAGCCAGAAAGAGATTAGGTGGGCAGGTTGGTTTCTGCAGTTGGCTGGCTTTCATTCTCACCATAGCAGTGAGTCCTCAGGTGGGAGCTGAATGCAGAGGAGATGGTGGCTTTGCAGACCAATGTTCCATTCCTAGTGGGGAGAAAGCAGGAGCTTGATTGAGGGAGAAATGGGGCTGGGCTAGATTTTGTTTTGCAAAACCAAAATATGCATTCTTTGGCCAGCTAGGAAACAGGCCTCTCCTTTCTATTATTAAATGATCAGTGAATTTTTCCTCTCCCTACAACTTCCCTGCAGGAGGCCAGAACCCCCCATGCATTCAAAAACCCTGACTCAGGCCTCCTAAAATCATGAGATGGCCTTTAAAAACCATCAGATGATTACACATAATCAATGAAGTGTTCTTTTTCTTGGCCTTCAGAATCGGAAGCTTTGGGGGTCACGCTTCCAAGCTTTTCTCAGCAACCACAAAAACCATATTTCTCCTTTTTAAAGGAAAGCTGAGATTCTCAGATTACCACAGGAATCCGGAAGCTGGAGTTTTAAGAACACCCCATATTATCAGCCTCATGATAAAAATATGAGCATCGACCAGGCTGCAGGTCCCTCTTAAATTGCATTTTAAAGACTTAGATGCCTAGGTCTTTTGCTAACTCTCTAATTTCAAGTCAATGTGAACAATTTTAAAGGCCCTGTGCAGAAGGAAGGTCAAGATTTAGGGTTAAACTCCTTCATGTAGAATATTCTTGGAAACATGTCATTTTCAAAACCAGTCTCTGGTCATTCCCAACCCCCTTGCCATGCACACACACCTCCTAACACTGTGTGAGACGAGTAGAGTTTTTACCCAGGGTCAGACCAGCACAGTATAGAAACACTGTGTGAAAGTCAGAACAGACATGATCTCATTTTGAGACAACCAGAGCTACCCAGTTATGCCTTGTTTGTTTATATGAGCAGGTATGTGATAAACTGCAAGTTGACTGTGCCAATTAACTTCATTCTGCCCTGAATATCAGTGATCCTGACAGTAAAATACTGATTTCATACATTGGCTGGTTAGGCCAAGAAGTTAGCTTGTACTTCTCCTCAGACACAAGATGGGGGGACTCCCAAGGACTCAGGGTCTGTCAATGCACCACGATTATTCCTCCAGAGTTCGAGTTTGCTGCGTCCGTGAAGACACAGCAAAATCAATCTCTCTAGGCTTGGCCGTTGACACTAGTACTCCACATTACTGTGTGGAGTAAGGGATGTTGGCACGAGCCAGAAGAGGCGTGATCTACACAAGAGCAGGAAGTCAATCCTGATATGTCGATTCTAGCTACACTAATGGAGTAGCTAGCATTGCGTATCTGGGATCAACTTTACTTCCTTGTGTAGACCAGGCCTAGGAACCAGAACATTCCTATGCCAGGTCTGTTTCTGGCTCTTGATGGATGTGGTGGATATGTCACTCAGTTCCTCCCTGCCACAGTTTCCCCATATGTAAAATAGGCATAATGATTCCGACCAGCCTCATAGAATAGTTATGAGAATTAATTGGGTAATACATAGATTTTAAGGCCTGATAGGAATCACTGTGACCACCTAATTTGTCTTTCGGCACAACATGGGCCATTGTGCTTCACTGCATTCTGTTCTTGCGTTCCAGATGAAAAGTGCTACGGATATGCACTTGGTGTTTGGCTTCAGAACTCCACTGCCTGCTCTTGTGGCTTTAGCTTGTAACATTTTTGGTGTGTTCTTCAGCAGGCAGCTGTATGTTGACCACTGAACACCCACAATATGAGAACTCTGTGCACTTACGGCTTTATACATAACGTTTACCTGGCTAGTTTGGGGTTGGATGCGCTGCCTATGCAGGGGAGTTAGAGTCTCCATTATGGCACCACGTGGGTTACTCACACCGTGGAGCTGAGCAAACAGGAGGAAGCAGGTGCACACAGCAAGTGGGAGCAGAGGTGATGAGTGGGGGGGTGCACAAGGGGTCGTATGCACCCCCAGTGCCTGCCCTTCTCCCAGCACTCACCATTCTGGACCATGCTACTTTTCTATCCAGTGCAGATGGGAGCAGGAAGGGACCACCCCCACACTCACTGGAATCAGAGCTTCAGGAAGAAGAGGCAGGCAGAGACGGAGCAGGGGTAGAGCAGGTGCCCCCCTGGAGTTCTTTCTCCTGTTGCCACTGTGTGGGAAAGGAAGAATGAACTGCGTGGAGCCTTGGTTTTTCCCCCTCCAGCGTAACTGCTGTTAGTTATTCATTTCTCTTGGGCTTTCCACACAGGTCCTTTGTGTGTATGGGTAAAAAAAAAAGCATTGTAAAACAAACTGATGAAAGATCAGGAGATCTCACCATCCTCAACACATCCATAAGGTAGATGAGGATTAAGATGAGGAAACTGAGGCATGGAACAGTGCTGTGACTTACCCAAGGCCCACATGTTGACTCAGCAGCAGTAGGGCTGCTGTGGAAAAACAAGGCTAATGATGATGTGAGTTAAGGTTGAAATTCTCCCCTGTGCAGCTGCTAGGAAAAGACCTTGTGTGTCATTTAGATCCTTATGGGCCCTCAAGTGGCATCTCAGTGGTGATTAGGTAGTGCTAGCCTCCTGGACAGGGGCGACTCTCACCCTTGGAGCCAATACATGGCTTTTTGGATCACGCAGGCACTGCCTTTTTGTGGGTTTATGTTTATACACTTTCTCTTCTTGGCGCCTCATATAACTCATCTGTGAGACAAGCTACGTGAGGTAATACCTTTTATGGGACCAACTGCTACAGTGAAAGAAACAAGCTTTTGAGCTACACAGAGCTCTCCTTCAGGTTGAAAGCTGAAACAGAAGCTGATCTAATGAATGTTATTACCTCACCCACCTTGTCTCACAATCATACTGGAACCAACATGTCTACAACAACACTGCAAATAACTCATTATTGATCACTTTCTTTTTCAAACTTAAGTCCAGATAAGCCCTACAGGAGGTGGAGGACCTATTAAATATTGCAAGCTAATATACATTTTAATTTGCCTTAGTTCTTCAGCAAGGAAGAATGGCTCCACATTGATTAAATAACCAGCAACTGCAGTGGTTTAATCAAGCACCAAAGAACCTAATCTGCACACCTGAATTAACCAATGCCTCCTCTCCATTGTGGTTTCAGTCCTATCAACTTCTAACTGGGTGACATCTTAAACCTCAGTTGCCATGAGGTGGCATAACTCCATCCACCTGATTGGAGCCACACAGAGGTACACCATCTCACAGTGGCTACGTTTACACTAGAGCAATCTGTCGACAGAAGTTACCATTGGAAAAGATCTTCCGGCAAAATTTCTGTCAACAGAACATGTCCGCACACAAACAGATCAAAAGAACGATCTGCGCTGTCGACTGAGACTGCCCGGCTGCTCTTTTGAAAGAACAGCCAACCAGAAACTCAGCAAATAGGGCTGTCCGGTGACCTGGAAGCTATGTCTGTCAACAGAGGGCTCTCTAGAGCATCTACATGGCTTTTTGGTCGACAAAAACTGTTGACAAAGGCATTATTCCTCATCGGGGAGAGGCAGAATGCTGTTGGTGGAAGTGCTGAGTTTTGTCGACAAACTATCGACCAAACACATTTTGACGGTAGACGCTCCGCAGATTTTGTCAACCAAACCTCTGTTTTGTCAACAAAACTCTCTAGTGAAGATGTAGCCAGCCTGTCCTGTTTGAGTGAAGCATCTTCGAATGCATTCTGAAATGAGAGAGGGCTCCTCTCCCATGCTTTCCGTGAGTTACAGCTTCCTTCTTCTTTGTACCTTCCCCTACCAGCTTCACAAACAAAATGGCAGAGCATGTGCTTTTAGGTCTCTTAGGCTACGTCTACACGTGAAGCCTACATCGAAGTAGCCTATTTCGATGTGGCAACATCGAAATAGGCTATTTCGATGAATAATGTCTACACGTCCTCCAGGGCTGGCAACGTCGATGTTGAACATCGACGTTGCGCAGCACCACATCGAAATAGGCGCAGCGAGGGAACGTCTACACGCCGCAGTAGCACACATCGAAATAAGGGTGCCAGGCACAGCTGCAGACAGGGTCACACGGCGGACTCAACAGCCAGCTGCTCCCTTAAAGGGCCCCTCCCAGACACACTTGCACTAAACACCACAAGATCCACAGAGCCGACAACAAGTTGCAGACCCTGTGCATGCAGCATGAATCCCCCGCTGCAGCAGCAGCAGCCAGAAGCCCTGGGCTAAGGGCTGCTGCACACGGTGACCATAGAGCCCCGCACGGGCTGGAGAGACAGCGTCTCTCAACCCCCCAGCTGATGGCTGCCATGGAGGACCCCACAATTTCGATGTTGCGGGACGCGGATCGTCTACACGGTCCCTACTTCGACGTTGAACGTCGAAGTAGGGCGCTATTCCGATCCCCTCATGAGGTTAGCGACTTCGACGTCTCGCCGCCTAACGTCGAAGTTAACTTCGAAATAGCGCCCGACGCGTGTAGCCACGACGGGCGCTATTTCGAAGTTAGTGCCGCTACTTCGAAGTAGCATGCACGTGTAGACACAGCTGTAGAGAGCTAATTATGAGATGTCTAGGCACCGCCAAGAATAAGCCAATAACAGGACAGCATACATCTGTCTGGGTAGGGTACACCACACAAGTCGTGAAGGATGGAGCCAGGGGAGGTAGGAGGATGAATGAAGGCAAAGGACAGGGAAGACTCAAAGCTGTGTTGTGCTGAAAGGTTGACATCTGAGTCTCCCAAGCAGCAGCAACCCAGGGCTATGCTGCTTATCTCCACAACTCAATCCAGTCCCCTGGGACTGTGAGCCTGCTTTATCACAGTGCTGCATGGCATGGTCACAGCCCTGCTGGCTGCTCCCCCACTCTCTGAATTAGCCATTCCCTCCTGCTATGCTTGCCATGCAAGGACATATTGTCACACAGTGGCTGCTCAAATTCCCAGCACGCCTTATGGCAAGTTATCTGTGTGAGTGTTCACACGGATGGGCCCGTGGGGTTAACCCAGACGCCCTTTGGAGAAATGAATAAACAAACTACCAGTGCAGAACCCAAACACACTCTTGGTGTGAGGCCTTTGACAGAGCACCAAAGGGCCTGGCCAACCACAAGCCCACCCGTGGGACGACACCATCCCCAGCACAGCTCATCGTGTGTGTGCTTCATCTCTATGCCTCCCACTACGGAGGTCTAGAAGGGATGGAAATTTTCATCCACTAAAGTCAGTCCTGGTCAGCGACTGCTGTTCAATAAATGATGTGGTCTCTGTTTAAAAATAACGTGATGTAAGAGGGAAGAAGACAGCAGCACTACTGCGTGGAAGTTGTGACACCACAGTGGGGCCTTGGAGCTCTACAGAGAATACTGTGCAGGTAGACAGAATGGGCCTAACTCCAAGTTAGCCATGGCAATTAGAGCATGATCCCCAAGCCAGAACTATGGTCCTGAGGAGAGGGGATGGGATGGATTCAAGGGCAAGAGCCTGTGAAGAAAATGTTCAGGGGAGGAAAAGAGGAGTCCTTAGACTTAAAGGATGGTTAGGTGAACGACACCTGACCTTCTTGGAAGGGCAGATCGATGAAGAGACTCCCCCTCCCGCCCGTCAGTTGGTGCATTTAAGATGCTGCATGCTATGGGATGCCTAACGCCACCAGTGCGGAGGGGGAAAGGCCTTACATTTTGTGCTCTTTTTTAACTGTTCACAAGGCCTCCTATTAATGTCACAGACCTGCATTCCTGTTGGCCTGAGGACATCTTAAAGTAGCAGGGATTAAATAAATGAGTGTAAACATGACTCATCCTGAGCAGACAGAAAGATGAAGAACCTTGCAGATTGGCAGTCTAGACTGTGGCTGGGAGGAGAGAAATGGCAACTAACAAACAAAGTGGAGGGGGGGAAGGTGGGGAAGGAGGGCTTTCAAGGGGGCATCTTCAGGAAGCGAGGGGATGAATTACAGCTACTGGAGCTACAATGTCATCACCTCCCTTTCTGCACCCCTCCAAAGCAGCAGGAGCCAGTCCTCACAGGGAGTAGAGCTGTTTGGAAGAATCCAAAGGAGCCTGAAGGTTTCCACTTAGAGAGCCTCCTGAAGCTCTGATCCAGTTAGTGAAAATCTGACTAGCCCTGGGTGCAGAGCTGCTCTGGCAGGTAATGATTTAGGCACAGGCAGCACCAGGACTCTATCAGGAACACAGGGCAGTGAGTGTGCCCTCAGCAATACCTTGCCCATAGCCCAGAAAGGTGGACAAATGTCATGTTGGGAAAAAGGACAGTGCCTAGGATAAGGTTGTTGTCACCTTTAACAGCCACCTGGAACCATGCTAGGAGCAGGCGGAAGGCACTTTTGCTTTGACGCTGCACTGGACAGAGGGCAACTGCAGTCATCTCTGCAAATTTCTCAAGTTCCAGTCAATCCTTACATGCAGCTAGGCAGGGAAAGTCCTGATGTAGAAGCTGACTCTAAGGCGGGGTGGGCAATAATTTTCACAGATGGGCCACTCCACAAATTTTGGTACTTGTCATGGGCCAGTTCTGTGCACCCCCCCCTGGAAGGGGCAGAGTCTTGGGGTAGAAGAGTTGGAACTGGGGGCTACAGAGAGAAACAGAGAGTTTGTATGAATGAGAAACACTGTGTGTGTGAGAGACAGACTTAGGCTACGTCTACACGTGAAGCCAACATCGAAATAGCTTATTTCGATGTAGCAACATCGAAATAGGCTATTTCGATGAATAACGTCTACACGTCCTCCAGGGCTGGCAACGTCGACGTTCAACTTCGACGTTGCGCGGCACCACATCGAAATAGGCGCTGCGAGGGTACATCTACACGCCAAAGTAGCACACATCGAAATAAGGGTGCCAGGCACAGCTGCAGACAGGGTCACAGGGCGGACTCAACAGCAAGCTGCTCCCTTAAAGGGCCCCTCCCACACACAATTGCACTAAACAACACAAGATACACAGAGCCGACAACTGGTTGCAGACCCTGTGCCTGAAGCATGGATCCCCAGCTGCCGCAGCAGCAGCCAGAAGCCCTGGGCTAAGGGCTGCTGCCCACGGTGACCATAGAGCCCCGCAGGGGCTGGAGAGAGAGCATCTCTCAACCCCCCAGCTGATGGCCGCCATGGAGGACCCAGCAATTTCGACGTTGCGGGACGCAGATCGTCTACACGGTCCCTACTTCGACGTTGAACGTCGAAGTAGGGCGCTATTCCGATCCCCTCATGAGGTTAGCGACTTCGACGTCTCGCTGCCTAACGTCGAAGTTAACTTCGAAATAGCGCCCGACTCGTGTAGCCGCGACGGGCGCTATTTCGAAGTTAGTGCCACTACTTCGAAGTAGCGTGCACGTGTAGACACAGCTTTAGTGATGCAGACTGAATGTGTGCTGCCATGTATATGGGGCAGTGACTGTATGTGTGTATGTGTGTGTGGCACAGATGGGGTGTGTATGACAGTGACACAGTGTGTGTGCACTGGCTGCTGCTGGGTAAGTTTCTGAGAGAAGCCACCTCTGTGTCTTTAAGGGAAATCTGTCCTGTTCTGTTATCTCCCAGCTCCCCTGCTCTGCACCCGAGTCACCATCCATGCTTCAGACTGGAGCAGCTCCCCTGTGTTCTCCGTCCCCCAATCCCTGCTCTGCAGAGTTGTGGTACACCACCTCTGGGGCAGCCTGGTTCAAGCTACTGTCCCTATGTACCTGAGCAGTCCTACTGGCCAGCAGATTGGGCAAACTGATATTTGCTTCCCTCAGAGTCAGCCCTCAGTGCCACCTGGACCAAACCGTGTCACATTATTCCCCTCAGTGCCACCTGGACCAAACCGTGTCACGTTATTCCCCTCAGCGCCACCTGGACCACCCTGTGTCATGTTATTTCCCTCAGAGACAGCCCTCAGTGCCACCTGGACCAAACCGTGTCACATTATTCCTCTCAGTGCCACCTGGACCAAACCGCGTCATGTTATTCCCCTCAGCACCACCTGGACCAAACCGTGTCACGTTATTCCTCTCAGTGCCACCTGGACCATCCTGTGTCACGTTATTCCCCTCGGCGCCACCTGGACCACCCTGTGTCATGTTATTCCCCTCAGAGACAGCCCTCAGTGCCACCTGAACCAAACCGTGTCATGTTATTCCCCTCATCCAGCCCTCAGCGCCACCTGGGCCAGCCCATGTCATGTTATTCCCCTCAGCCAGCCCTCAGCGCCACCTGGGCCAGCCCATGTCATGTTACTCCCTTAAGAGCCAGCCCCCAGCACCACCTGGACCACCCTGTGTCACATTATTCCCCTCAGCCAGCACTCAGCGCCACCTGGACCAAACCATACCACATTACTTCCCCAAATTACCACCTCAGCCAGCCCTCAGAGCTGCCTATAGTGAGACACATAGGGCTTTGGCAGTGAGTCAAAGGGCCCAAGATGCCAGACATCCGTGTTGTTGCAGTCGTGTCAGCGGTGGCTGGGAGCCCCAGGCCCTTTTAAATCGCTGAGCTGCAGGGCAGTTGCCTCCTTTGTGTATTCCCCAAACCCCCGTATCCCAGCCGGCCTGGTGGAACTAGAGTCCAAACGCCCACGTACCCTGGAGGCATTATCATTGATGGGGCATTCAGGAATGAAGGAAGGCAGGGAGTCAGGCTGGAAGCAGCTGAGGCCTATGGACACAGCAGCCAACAGGTGCCAATCAAGTGCCACTTGTTCCACTTAAACTGCATCAAGCTTCACTCTTTGCAATGGAAACAGGAAAGACAGCAAGACAAAGCAATGCACAAGGCCAAATGGGAAATCAAGCTTACCAAGCTACCCTGAAGTGGAGGAAATCTATCTGAACCTCTTCAAAGGGTGGGGAGAGAAGGGCATGGGATTCAAGCCATACCTATCCCACAGTGAGATGACACTACCTGATGGGGAATACCTTTCCTGCCCACAGCCTCAGAAACAAACTCAATCATCTAGCAGGGTGGGTGTGGGAGGCAGCCTCTAGCATGGTCTGTCCCTTCTTCAGGTCCCCTTTGTAATGATTGTTACCTGAGAGGCAGGGGAAGTGGGGTGCAAGGAAGGGAGAGAGTTGTTCCAGCTTTTTATGAAGGCACAGGAAGCCTTTTCCTGATCCAGCATGGCTCTCCTCTGGCCAGCATTGGCAGGCTGCATGCAGACAGAGCCGCAGCAGTGATGGAAACTGTCAGAAATACAACTTAAGCAATTTTCCGAAATGCAATGTACAAATAAACGCATTAGCTGTCTTTTCCTCTGCGACCACAGGGCCTGCTCCCAAAAGCAACACAGCCAGGCACTTATCACAGGCTTAATGAGCTGTTGAAAAAAAACCCCTATTCATCCTCAGCTACTTATTTTCTCCCTTTTCTCCCTGCTTCTGATGTCATAACTCACACCACCGCAGAACCACACAGGCAGCCTACAGGCGCGTGGGCAGAGGCACAAGCAGACTTCAGTGCGCACGCTGCTGAATAGTCATGTGCTGCCTAGTGGGCCTGAATCTGACCTGATTTGACTCTGACCCTGTGACCTTGTCATGTCTTAGCCTTAGTTTGGGTTTGGGCTCTCAAGTCACAAATGTTACAAACAGGTTGGCAAGGGTCATTATCGTTTCCTAGTTTATCAGGTACATTCTCCCCTTTCTAAAAATCAGCCTATAACAGCCCCTTTTCATGCAAAGAGCATCTCATAGGTTGGTAAGCATTGTTATTCCTATTTTATAGGTGGGGAAACTGGGGCATGGAGTGATGATGTGACTCGCTCACAGTTGTAAAACAAGGCAGTAGCAGAGTTGGAACACAACCCCAGACTGCCATGTTCCCAGACCAGCCTGCTCAGGGCACAATGCTTCCACCTAGTTAGCTTTATTGCCAAGATAAACTGGTGCCTTGTTTCCTAGCCTCTGCTTCTTACCATTACCAACTAGCCAGTGCCCTCCTTGGACCAGAATACTCTGCCCCTGCACTGGCAAGTCACAGTTTCACTACTGAAACAAAAAATCAGTCCAGTAGTACTTTAAAGACTAACAAAATAATTTATTAGGTGGTGAGCTTTTGTGGGACAGACCCACTCCTTCAGATCATAGCCATACCAGAATGATTGGTGTGTGTATGCACCCATGCACATGGGTGTGCCTGCACATGCTTGCAACTTGTGTTTTCTGTTCCTTTTCCTTTATCAGCAACTCCTGGACTGCCAATTTCCTAGTTCCAGATTCACTTTCCAAAATAAAATAAGCTGTCATAATAAAGCATTGTCTCCCCTGTATCTCTCTGTCCCTGTCTTGTGAGCTGAACTGCCAAGAGGCAGATCCTGAAGTGCCTTTCCTTCCTCCAGCCTGGCGCCGTCTGCTGTAGGACTTGAATTTTTTCCAGTCACAGAATGATCTTTAGATTGCAGCTGAATGGCAAGTATTAGCAACATCATCTACAAATGGGATATGGAATTTGGCCTGCCCTCTTCTCAAGAAGTTAACAGACTAACTAGCTCCCCCAGTCCAGTTGCAGGGAATCTTTACCTTTGTCTCACCAAATACACTTCACTAACCATTTCTTATTATGATTTATTTATCTTACACTAGCATCCAGTGCTCAGCTGTTCTAAACCCCTTACATACATATCTCTGCCCTAAGGAGCTACCTAAAGAAGCCAAGTAGGGGTATTAACTGTAAATCTCTCTCTCCCTCTCTTTAATTTCATTTTAAAAAGAACTACAAAATGGATTTTATTTATTCTGAGGGTTTTCTGTTACTTCAGGAGGCTGAATGTTTGCACTGAAGGGTTTTGAAATAAAAAAAATGCCTTGACAGAACATTCACAATGAAATAATTGGGGGGGAAAATCACCCATTGAAACTTTACCCAGATTTTCATAGATTCATAAGCTTTGAATAAAATCTTTCTGAAAGCTGAGGAAACTTCATTTACTCTCTACACTCCCAATGTGAATCTGTTTCTTGCACTGCGTGTATTACCAGTTTCCACACAGGACTAGAAGCTGACAATCAAAAATACTACAGGAAAAGCTAATTGCCTCATTTCATTTTCCAAACAATCTTTGAAGTCTGGAAAAGTTCTGAGATACTTCAAATCAAAATTCTTCCTCCTCCCCTAAGCTGATCCCAAAAGTAGCCCTTTTCCCTGAAGTTCAGCCCTCTCGCCCCTCATTACAGCAGTCATGAGACAGTGATCTATTCTGAGCTGCAAATTTGGTGTAAGTTTAAATATACTAAATTTCTTTATTTTGAGTTTTGGAGGTTTAGTGTGAGCCTATCACTAATCTACAGACCTGTCAAGATGAGGGGACAGTCTGAAACTAGAATCAACTGCTTGTGTATCCCCAAAAGTCTATTAAAAGGAAAGTTCTCTAAAAACCACAAACTACACAAAATTTGGTCCCACTCCATTTTATCCATCCACTAAGCTCAGGGCATCTTCAGACACAGTTTCTAATAGTGGGATCCAATTTATAAAGAACTTCTAAGGAGACAACCCCCATTTCCTTGTGATTATCCCCACCCAGCCCTTTGTAAATTAGATCCAGAGATCCTTAGCAAATACATGCTGGCTTCCTGCCTAGATTAACTGGGGTTTGCAGACTGAAACGGTGAGCTAGGCGCAAGTTTCATTGCTTGCTTTCCCTTTTGTAATAAGCTGAGCATCTTGAAAACGTGTATTCAGCAGCATGTTGTACGGATCTGAGACATGGGTGATAACGAAAGATTCGAAAAGAAGAATATTAGCATTTGAAAGAAGTTGTTATAGACAGATTCTGAGAATAGGATGGATGCAGAAGGTCACCAATGAGGAATTATATAGAAAGATACGGCTGAAAGAGAAGCTGCTGCAGAAGGTTAGAAAATGGAAGCTACAACTTTTTGGGCATATTTGCAGAATGAACGACGAATGAATAATCAAGACCCTGGTATTTGGTATAATGGACGGTTCGAATAGGAGAGGCAAACCCCACAGAGAATGGATAGATGATATAGTAAATTGTTGCAGAGCTAGTCTACAGAAACTAAGTCACTTTGCACTGGACAGGGAAAGATGGAAGGAAATAGTGAGAGAGGCATCAGACACCAACGGGTGCTGAGCCCACAGTTGATGATGATGATGAAAGAGAGTTGGTTTATTATTAAGAAATATTTGCAGTTATAGGCTATATATGCCAAGGTCTCAGTACTTCACAGACATTGGCTTATGCTCACAAGATCCTTGCGACGTAAATCCATACTGACCATCATTTCACAGATAGCAGAAGGCCAAAAATTTCACAGTTGTGTCTGGTTCAGCTCCTAATGATGTCAGGGGAGAACTGGGTCCATTGTGAGATTAATAGCAGACTATAATACAATCGTCTAGTACTGCCTCTGAGCCCCTTTCTGTAAGCACTAGACCACAACCCCTTCTCTGTATTGCCTTTTCCCTTGAGGACAATATAATGAACTCACTATTCTATGGAAAAAGACACGAATACCAGGACTACACTATCCTAGCTGTCAGGATTAACAGGAGACATGAAGACGTCACAGACTTGTCCATCACAAGCCTCAGACTGTTTTGATTTTTAAAATAAAATAGTCTAGGCTAACTTTTGCCACAGACACTGCCAGCTGAGAAGTTACCCCTTAGCCAACACAAGCTAGAATATAACCAAAATGCTTGGGCAGAATCTGCAGCAAGTAAATTTCAGCCTGTGGGTCCAAATTCCCCTATGGATTAAATACAGCAAACTTCACACTCAGGATGGAGAAATCAGCTGGGATTAAATAAGAACTAACTGGCACCTTGGCCTGCCATCCCCATGGAGAATTGGGGAAATACAGACAAAGCTTATCCATGAAAATTCTTCTCTTTGCTGCTGTTTGAAACTGCTTTGTAGCCAGTAGAAAGGGATTTTGATTGGAGGCTCTGGGTGCTATTGTAATACAAGTGGTAACTCACAATAATTTGGTAAGGTGGGGGAGGAAGTCGCTTTTATTGGACCTATTTTTGCTGCTGAGAGAGACAAGCTTTGGGCTTACACAGCCCTGAAGAAGAGCTCTGATGCGTCTCAAAAGCTTGTCTCTCTCACTAGCAGAAGCTGGTCCAATAAAAGTTATTCCCTCACTCATCTTGTCTTGCTCGTGTATCCTGGGACTGACATGGCCACAGCATTACAACAAATGTTCCCTCCAATTTTTTTCCATCCATATGTGGAATAAATTGTGTTATGTGCACTGAAGCATGTGCTGATGTCCATCACAAGGAGAAATGCATGCGGCCAGCTGTGTGCAGCTGCTGATCAGGTCGGTGGCACTTGAATCTCTCCTGGATGGCTGCCCAAGCACTCAGCTTATAGGGAACGCTGATACATGATCTGCAATAATTAATTCTTAATAGCACTTCAGAGCTGCCTTTTCCAGCCTACATGGTGTCTCCAGTGTCCCTTTGTTTGCATTAATGAGAGTTTGTCTTATTCACAGCCCATCAAGGAAATGACTCCTCATCTCTTCAATGAGGGCTCCATCCTGCAACGTGCTGAGCACTCTGGCCCTGATCCAGTCAAATAATTAAGTTCAGGTTGACTCTAGGTATGGGAGAAAGTCCCTTGTAGTCACTCCTAGGCCTTCATATCCTGACTCTAGATGACTATCTTATCATGAGGCCCGGGGCTATATATGTCACCTAGGCCGTGTCTACACTAGCCCCAAACTTCGAAATGGCCACGTAAATGGCCATTTCGAAATTTACTAATGAAGCACTGAAATACATATTCAGCACCTCATTAGCATGTGGGCAACCGTGACACTTCGAAATTGATGCGGCTCACCACTGCGCGGCTTGTCCCGATGGGGCTCCTTTTCGAAAGGACCCCGCCTACTTCGAAGTCCCCTATAGGAATAAGGGGACTTTGAAGTAGGCGGCGTCCTTTCAAAAAGGAGCCCCATCGGGACGAGCTGTGCGGCGGCAAGCCGCGTCAATTTTGATGTGCCACGGCCGCCCGCATGCTAATGAGGCGATGAATATGTATTTCAGTACTTCATTAGTAAACTTCGAAATGGCCATTTACATGGCCATTTCAAAGTTTGGGGCTAGTGTAGACACAGCCCTAGTGACAAAGGTAGCTACATCAACGTAAGGCATTTTTGTGATATTTTGGATCTTTGACTGTAACCCAAACCAAAAGATCTCCCCCAGCTTCCAGCATAACTACCCACTGAGTTCTCTAAACCAACGTATTTCTGGAATCTTGGTTCTCATAAGTAAGCACGACTGAGCTGCATGAATACCACAGACTTCACAGCACGGATTACAGGGAGCTTTATTCTGCACTTTCGAAAGGGGCCAGGCGCTGGCTAAGAGTGACAACTCATACTTAGCAGCCAAAAAGCTGGCGGTATGGGATCTCAGCATTTCATTATGCCACCACTCCAGAAAGTAACTTGCAAAGTACTAGCCTGAACTTTGGGATGGGGAGCTGAAGGGAGCTCCAAGGGTATTTGATCTTTTAGTTTTGTGGGTTTTTTTAAAATCCAGTGTCCTGGCGCCTGCCTCCCTGCCCTCTAGGTCACCCCACCACCTTGTGCTGCTGAGCCAGAACTTCTGGTCTCCCCCAGTGATGGCACAAAGATGGGGTCACAGCCCACAGCAGGGCAAAACAGACAGTAAAATCCACTGGGTGCTGGGAAAGCTCAGTCAAAGGGACTTGACACAACACCCAGGCACACAGCCCCAATGGGACCGTACCCCCAGACAAATCCATATCACTATGCACAATATTTATGCAGCATGAGCTCATAAATTTTTTGCCCCTTTTCAGCTGGAGCCCTCAACCTGTTTTATTTCAAAGGACTGTAAAACCAACCTGTTTGAAATCCAAGAAGGGTGGGCGGAGTCCACTAGAGAAAGTCCAGAGCTTAATTTGTGCCAGGGCTGAGCCTCGGCATCTCTGGTCTTGGCAGTTCATAGTCTCAGCACATCTGTGCTTGCTACATCAGTTGTGAATGTAAAAAAAAAAATTGTGTGAGCCCCAGGAATCTCTTTCATTACAAACTAAAAGCTGAAAATGGCCCACCTCCTCAAACACAGGAGAGGACACAAAGCCAGGAATGGACTAAACCCAGGGGGTAATAAATGCTAAAACGTGAACTTGGTGCCACCTTGACATCTTGAGAGACTGGAGTCCTTTTCTTATCCATGGAATACGAACACTATGCACAGGGCCAGGGAGCTTCTCTGACCTCTGATCCCAGTGTAACTCAACCTCCACCTGTAGAGACAACTGCTATCTGCATGTCAATGATCCATTTGCTCTTGGGCTTCTCTGCAACACAGGGCTCAATAAGTGCAAGTGTGCTGACTGTGGTACAGTGCAGCTATTTGTGAGGAGCCTGCTCCCAGTTCATTTCACCTAGGTCAGTTCTCATGTCTTGTGCCCGAGGTATCTGTCCATCTCCAATGACCAAATCACTGCGCAGCATTAAGGATCACCAAAATTCCTGCCTGGGATTGGGTAACTAGTAATATTGCAATACACCAACCTACTCCTTAGCATTTCGACAATAGTTGCCACTCAGGAGCAACGTTCCCCCTAATTTTTTCCATCCATATGTGGAATACATTTTATTATATGCACTGAGGCATAGGCAGATGTGCACCACCTGTAGAAAGATACATTGCCAGTTGTAGGTGCTCTGCTAATCACCTGGGCAGCATTTGGACCTCTCCTGGGTGGCTGCTTAAGTGCTCAACTTGCGGGGAACACTGCTCAGGAGACATCTTGAGGTTTCCAAGCAGGGGGTGGTGAAGGCCAGGAGCAAGGTGCATGGACAGAGCTCTGAGGGGACCCAGACGTGGACCAGTAAAGGGTTGCTGATCAGGACTAACATGCATGAGCAGAGATGCCCTACAGTCTGCCTGCTTGCTGACACTGCTATTAGTCCTTCAGTTTTGTAAGCCCCCGTGTGAACCAAGAAAACAAAATCTTTGGTATCATTTCTAAAACACTCCCTTCTGTTAAACCCAGGAGGAGCTTTTGGCGATGCTACAAGAAACACACGGAGTAGTTTGGTTCATCCAGCCACCGTCTTCCTCTCCCACCCCAGGCCCTTGTCATTTCAGCCCAACCATTCTACTCCTTTTGTGGTTCCAACTTCGAACGTAGCTGCTTGGACAGAGAGAGCCTGGCACAGAGAACTCGCCACCCACTCTCCAGACATGTGGGATATTTGTGGATTTCGTACCCATATTATTTAGAGAAGGATTCTGATAATTCTCCCTTTCCAGCAATGAAATATTTCCTGAAAGATGAGAGCAGCAAAGCACTCTCCACAAGCCAGAGGACAAAGCCAAGAGGCTTTCCTCCAAAGGCATCAGAGGGCTGGTAACTGCCTGTCTCTGCAGAGGTCTAAAAGCATTGTACTCTCAACTCACCCTTTCCTTAAAAGAAACACCAACCCACGGCCTTAACGTTGAGTGTTCATTTAATTTAATCCCCAGTATGACCGGTTATCTAGGAAGAAAGAATTGTATGGATTGGAACAAGTTAATAGTGGTGTTATGTATCTACTGCTGCCCTCTACTGCAGAGATTTAGAACTGCTCATCTGTGTGTCATAGTGCTGACAGCTAATGGAGATTTTCCTACATCTCAAGCGGCAAACACCTATGTTTTTGTGGGGGGAGGAGTCCAGTGCTCCCTTTCTTTTTTTCCATTCATGTGCATAAAAAAATTTGTTATGTGCACCAAAGCATGTGTGGATGTGCACTACCAAGACAAACACATGCTGATGGCAGTGGGCACATTGCTAATCAGCCGGGCAGCACCTGACTCCTGGGCAGACACCCAAGCACTCAGCTTACAGAGAACACCGGAGGAGTCTGAATTTTATCCCTGACATTGCCAGGAAGTTCCAGGTATGACTGTGGTGTACAGCAGAATCATATTCACAAAGTCCTAGATGGGCCGGAAATATTCTTCAACATCATAACTAGCCAAGAAGGAGCACAGCTGAAAATAACTCACTCATAAGCTACGTCTACACTGGGATGCTACATCAACATAGCTTATTTCGACATAGCGAAATCGAAATAAGCTATTTCGACGAATAGCGTCCGCACATCCTCCAGGGCTGGTGCCGTCGACATTCAGCGTCGACGTTGGACAGCACTACATCGAAATAGGCGCTGCAGGGGAGCGTCTACACACAAAAGCAGCCCAAATCGAAATCAGGGTACCAGGAACAGCTGCAGACAGGGTCACAGGGCGAACTAGCACTTCCAGGGCAACAGCAAGCTGCTCCCTTAAAGGGCCCCTCCCAGACACACTCAGCCTGCACAGCACGCGGTCTGCAGAGCCATAGGCATGCATACCCCATGAAGCACCATGGACCCCCAGCAGCAGCAGCAGCAGCAGCCAGAGGCCCACACACCCGCCCCTGGAGGACCAGTGGCTGCCCTGCTCAGTGCCATGCAGGAGGCAGCTGACCATCTTTTATTTGAGGAAGATGAGCTGCCCCAGGGGAGCAGGAAGCAGCCCCAGACCTTGCTGCCCTCCCAGCACCCCCCGCCACACATGCCACCGGCTGTGGAGATACCCCATGAGCACAGACTGGTGGGAGCAGGTGGTGCTCAGCGAGCGGGACAACGAGCGATGGCTCCGGAACTTCCAAATGAGCTAGCAGACATTCCTGGAGCTCTGCCAGTGGCTCACCCATGCCTTATGGCACCAGGACACCGCCATGTGACGTGCCCTCACTGTAGAGAAACGGGTTGGCATCGCTGTCTGGAAGCTGGCCACTCCAGACAGCTACCGATCCGTGGGGCAGCAGTTCGGCGTGGGCAAGGCCACTGTTGGGGCTGTCCTCATGGAGGTACGAGGACCCAGAGGGAGGGGGGGAGCCCAGTGGGGAGGGCTAGACACACCCTGCACACTCCTCACTGGTGCTCTCTCATGTCCTTCCCCTGCAGGTCGTCCACGCAATCAATGCCCTGCTCCTCCACAGGCTCATGCAGCTTGGGGACTGGGATGCCGCCATCGCGGGGTTTGCCAGCCTGGGCTTCCCAAATTGCTTTGGGGCTCTGGATGGGACCCATATCTCCATCCATGCCCCGGAGCACAGCGGAGGACGCTTCCTCAACAGGAAGGGATACCATTCTGTGGTCCTCCAGGCCTTGGTGAACAGCTGGGGCCGCCTCTTGGACATTTACGTTGGCTGGCCTGGCAGCACCCACGACACCCGGGTGTTCAGAAATTCAGGCCTGTGCTGCCGGCTGGAGGAGGGGACCTACATCCCCCAGCGGGAGATCCCTGTGGGGGACACCACCATGCCCCTCTGCTTCATTGCAGACGTGACGTACCCCCTCCGGCCCTGGCTCATGCACCCTTACACGGGCCACGTCACAGCCAGCCAGCCAGAAGCGGTTCAACACACACTTGAACCATGCGCGCCAGGTGGTCGAGCGCACTTTTGGCTGCCTCAAAGGGCGCTGGAGGTGTCTCCTCACCCGCCTGGATGCAGGGCTCGCCAACATCCCCCAGGTTGTGGGCGTGTGCTGCGCACTCCACAACCTGGTGGAGGGCAAGAGAGAGGCCTTCTTCCAGGGCTGGGCTGTGGAGGCTGGCAGGGCTGACGTGCAGCCACCCGCTGCCCCCAGTCGCCAGGTCAACCCTGAGGGGATCCAGGTCTGGGAGGCCCTGCGGGCCCATTTTGACCAGGCTGCGGGGTGAATGCTGGCAGGGCCAGCTGCTGGTGAGCCACCCACTGCACCCCCCTACCCTCCACAACACTCCCTGCCCCCACGCCCACACCACAGAGCACCCAAGAGCACATCCCCCCCCCCCACACTTCTGTGCAATAAATGGAATTTTTTTTTCAACAAAACCGTGCAACCTGTATTAATTATTAACAGAAGAAGGGGGGAACTATGTACATGGGGGGGCAGGTACAAAACAGGGGTAGAACAAAAACTATTTACAAAGGTGGGGGGAATATGTCCAAAGGAGGGGGCCGGAGGGGGCCTTGGGGGGCAACGTCCTCGGCCACGCACCCCCTATTGTCCTGCACCTGGTGTAGGGGGGGCGCGACCCACGTCTCGGCCGGAGGCCCTGTCGAGGCTGGGTGGGGGCCAGGAGAACCGGCAGATAGGGCCGGGTGGAGTCCGGAGGCCCATGGTCCCCCTTGATGGCAGGCCCCAGGATGGCTGATGGTGGAGGGATGGCAGGCGGAGCAGCGGGCGGAGCGGCGGGCGGAGCGGCAGGGGGGGCCAAGTGCCGCGCGATGTCCTGGAAAGTGCACATGAAGGCCCCCCAAGCCTCCTGGTGCCAGGCCAGCGCTCGCTCCTGGAGGTTGAGCCGCCACTCCTCCACCTGCAGGCGCCGCTCAGACACCTCCAGCTGACGCCGGACGATGGCGAGCGGCTGGGGGTCCGTGGACGCCCGCGGATGGCTCCGCCACTGTTGGACTCATCCTGGGGCTGGTCTGTGCTCCGCCAAGGGGCTGGCCTTGTGGGATGGCCCCAGTGGGCTGCCCGGGACCACTGATGCCGCACCGGTGCTCTCCGGGCCCTCCAATGGTGCAGCTGCGGAGCAGAGGAGGGAAGAAGAGTGGAGACAGCCGTTAGTCTGGGCCCTGACCCATGGCCCTTGTCCCCCACCCCTCTGCTGCTGGTTCCCCATCCCCGTCCCCCAGAGATGCTGATGATGATGATGGTTGTCCAACCGCCCCCCACAGGGGACCCTAGGTTCTGCTCCCCCCATCCCCAGGGATGGGGCATGGCACTGTCCTGCTGGGGGGCAAGGGCTGATGGACTCTTCTGAGGGACATGCCACTGCTGTCCTCGGGGCCATGGTCATCTGGGTGTGTGGAGGGACCTGGTCATGTCTCTTGTCCCCGCCCCTTAACCCCGTGGGTGTGCACCACAGGGGTACATACCTGACGGTCCGCTCCCACGGTCAGGGGACACCCATCGGGCGGATACCCTGCTGGAGCTGTGGGAGAGGAGGGCGATTTGTAGCCCCCCCATCGCTGGAGGACTCCTCCTCCTCCTCCGGTGTCCCAGGGGTTGGCTCCTGGGGGGGCCCCTGGGGTGGAGGGCTGGCCTCCGGGGCAGACTCCATCTCCAGGGCCTGCTGGGGCTCGTTGCCCAAGGTGTCAAGGGTGGCTGGGGGGGAGGAGGTGTACCGGGGCTCAGGATGGCTCTGAGCTCCCTGTAAAAGGGGCAAGCGGTGGGGGCAGCCCCAGATCGGCTGGCCGTGTCCCAGGCCCAGGCGTAACCCTGCCGCAGCTCCTTTACCTTACTCCTGACGTGGTCAGGAGTGCGGAAGGGTGACCCCGGGCAGCCAGGCCCTCGGCCAGCTGAGCGAACACATCCGCGTTCTGCCTCTTGCTCCCCATTACCTGGAGCACCTCCTCCTCACCCCAGAGCCCCAGCAGGTCCTGGACCTCGGCCTCCCTCCAGGAGGGGCCCCGCTGCCTCTTCCCCTGCTGGCTGGCAGGCTGGGAGCTCTGGGTCCCCTTGGGAGGTGTGCCCTATGGGCACTTGGGGGGCTGGCTGGATGCCATGGGTGCAGGATGGTGGGTTGGGGCTGGTGAGGACGTGCAGGCTGGGCACGTGGCTGTGCTGCTGCCTGCACGCACTCTCAGCTTCCTGCGCAGGAACTCAGGAGGCGGGGAGCTTTAAGGGGCTGCTGCAGGCAGCGACCATAGAGCTCAGGGGCTGGAGAGAGCATCTCTCAACCCCTCAGCTGATGACCGCCATGGAGGACCCCGCTATTTCGATGTTGCGGGACACGGATTGTCTACACGTGCCCTACTTTGACGTTCAGCGCTATTCCCATCTCCTGATGAGGATAGCGACTTCGACGTCTCGCCGCCTTACGTCGATTTCAACTTCGAAATAGCGCTCGTCACGTGTAGACGCAGCGGGCGCTATTTCGAAGTTGGCACAGCTATTTCAAAATAGCTGGCTAGTGTAGACGCGGCTATATACTGAGTGGATTATAGAAGCCGTGAGAATTGACTTAAACTAAGTTAGTGACCATACATAAGTTAACTCATCCTCTCAAGGAACAAAAATATGTTGCAGAGAGTTTATACTACCAATCGGAAAGATTTACAGTACTGATTAATGGTGATTCTGTGTCATTGGAGGCAATTAGAACACTGCAATATATTTCAATAAGGGATACCATAAACTGCTTTCAGAGTAAAAGATGTAAAGGAAACTCCCTTTAATATTTATAATGTATAAAACAGCATAAGTGTGCACAGTGCTGTATAGAAGGGGAGCAGACCCAAAGTCAGCTGACTTCAGTGGGAGCCTTTCCTTCAGCTGGCCCTACGGAGCTGAGCTGTACAAATATAACAAAAGCCCTGATCCTACAATGAGACCTGACATCAAGGTACGCTGCTACTCAGTGCTTACTGCAGAATCATGGAGAGTGTCCTTGCCTTACGGGAAGTACACTCCAAGAGCTAGAGTGGGGCACAACTTTTTTTTTTTTGGTTCAACCAACACACAGAAAGCAAAAAAAACCACAGAAACAAATTCATTTTGTGCCAACCAGAAATGAACATTTTTCAAATTTTTCAGCAAAAGCAACAGCAACTAATTGTTTGAGGTTGAATGGAACATTTCAGTTGACCTCAGATGAATTGTTTCCTTTTGAATTTTTTTTTTCAAATATAATGGAGGGAAATTCCAACTCAAAATATCAAAGTCAAAGCACTGAAGTATTTAAAAAAAATCTCCCAATCCAAACAATTTGCTAAAATTGACCCAACTTTGCAAATTGTTTCAGTTAACTGGAATCTACATTTTTCAGTGAAAAATATTTTTTTCATGTGAAACTTCTGCTTTGCTTCACTGAGGCCGAACAACCAGAACAAGCCCAGAGAGTAAGGTGTGCTGAGCATCATGGACTAGGTGGGTGGTGTTCGAATGTCATAAATCATTCCCTTTCTGCTTGTGCAAAGCCAGTATTTTGTGCTATAATTTGCTTGTTCAATGCTGTAAGTAGCACCCTCTGTCCTTGCCAAGTTACAGCAGGATTTCCATTAGTGGAGAAATACTAATGTTGTGCATATAAGCCTGAGTGAAGGATGGGCAAAGGGGCAGTTGCCCCAGAATCCAGCAATACAAAAGCACCTAGAGCTCCCGGACCTTTAAATCGTGGCTAGCGTGCTGCATGGTGTGCTCCAGGCAGCACTGAGAGCTCGGAGGGGACACCATGATCTGAGCAGTGTTGTGACCTGGCTGCCCAGCCTCGACCCTTCCACCTCAGGCCACACTTCCTTCCAGTGGCATGAAGCAGCTCCTTATCTCTCGTCTTGCCCAGGGGCCTGGTGAGGCTGTTGGACCTGCTGTATGCGTGAGACAGCACTCCTTGCAAATCACCTCTCAGGCCAACGGAACTGAGCAGAGGTGATAACCTACACGGGAGAACGCCCAGAGGGTGCTAGAGTCAGGCAGAGAAAGGCAAGATGGGAGGCCCTATGGCTTTTATGGTTGCCTGAATAAAGTCTCCAGTTTAATCTCTCTCAGTGCTGCTGGCTGATTTCTGTCTGAATCTGAGTGCATCAGAGCTCTGGATTCTTGTACATTATGGCCTCTTGCTGGCACCAGGTGGAAAGGAAAGCAAACCAGTGCTCGTGTCTCAGTCACCCCCACAGACCAACACACTCCTACCGTTCTGCTTGCTAGGTCGTGCAGCTGACGTGCTAGGATCTCAGCAGCCACTGTGCAGGCCTGGCTTTGGAAGGGCTGGATGAAATTGTTCTGTAGCAGGAAACAGATCTCAGACCAAACCAGGGGTTGGATGTTGGGTGTGTCAACCTCGTGAGCAACCCTCAGATGAAAAAAACACCTGAGAGGAAATATTTTAAAGCACATTCCTGGCGATCTCATTTCTGCCAGCTTAACTGCAGCACTCTAGGAATCAAGAGTTTTGGGTCTAGGCCAAATATGACACTATCTCTGTGCGCTCTTAATCCTGCTTTGCATGGAGTTGTGGCTGGCCATGGGCATTCTACAGAGCTCGAGTCTCCTTGTACCTTTGACTCGTGGCAGCTCAGCACCATCTGCTATTCAAGAGGGACTTTTCAGTGCTGGAAATAGGCGCGCTGGACGACGGACGTTACAGCCTTCTGGAACCCAGGGTGGGAATGGAATCTAACGGGTAGAGCAAGACACTGGGGATCAAGACTCCCAGCTTCTGTCCCCCGTGTTGACATTTTATGACAACATCAGATCTCCTGCTCTGGATGGACAGGAGTATGAGAGCTGATCATCCCTAGACAGAGCAAGAGGCTAAAGCGAAAGCACTTGCTCGCTCCATCACCTCGGGCAAGTCACCGAACTTCAGTTCACAGAAGTCAGCAAAATGGGACTGTGCAAGGCAGTGCATTTGCCGTCCATAGCACCTCCTTGTGTCAAGGGCCAATGGTGCAGGAGGTTCTCACCATCAGCGCCTCCTGCTGGACATCTGCCTCTCACCAGGTCTTCAGTCCTCCAGCCAAGTTGCATCTCCTCCCAGGAAAACAACAGGATCTAACTGAAAATCCAAGCCAAACATCCCTATGACGAAGTGCAGTCACAGAAGTCCCCTTGGGATTGCTCCCCAGTGTGCTTATCATGCCACTGACACCCACCCTTTTGCTCTCTAGGGCTCCCACCCGCCCTGTCCTTCTGGGCCAGATCCTCTGGTCTCTTCCAGACAAGACACAGAGTTGGGGTTACCGTGCCGCTGCGGAACAACGGCAACAGTGAACCAATTCAGCTCTGGGAGGACGCGGTTGTAGGGCCCAGCACCCAGGAAACCAACCCCCCGAAGGCATCAAACTCCCAAACCTGAGAGCAGCGGGGGAAGCAGGTGGAGGCTGAGCCCTGAGCCTTGTGGGCTGGATCCAGATAAGCCATGGGCCAGATCCAGCCATTGGCCTGTAAGTTGCCCTCCCCTCTAGGAGACAGAGCTTTTTCTGGTCTGAGACTGTGGAACAAACTCCCATATGAACTAATCACCATCTCACACCTCACCACCTTCAAACGCAAGGTGCACTTTTCTGACTCACCTTCTCTGATATAAACACATTGGTAATGTGCCCCTATAAAGCAAATTGCCTCAAACAAAACCTTATCTAAACAAAACACCAGTGCACAGAATTCTTCCCCTGGGCAGAAGATCAGAGGTCAAATATAAGATGCAAGTGACAGATGTTAGCAATGCTGCTGCTGGGAGGTGATCAGGTCCTACCGTGACAGAGAGATAGCCATGTTAGTCTGTATGCTATCAAAACAAAAAAAAAGTCATGCAGCACTTTAAAGACTAACAAAATAATTTATTACGTGATGAGCTTTCGTGAAGAAGTAGGTCTGTCCCACAAAAGCTCATCACCTAATAAATTATTTTGTTAGTCTTTAAAGTGCTACTTGACTGCTTTTTTGCTTTCATAGGTCCTACTCTAATGAAGCAATATAAGAACCTCTGTTGAACTGACAGGAAATGTACAGACTCCCAGGAATTACCAAATTCAGTAATACTTAAGTTGCAGAAACATTAGGGGAGTGTTTGTTTATTTTTGTTATTTAAAATGCCTTCATGTTCCATATTTTTTAATGTTCCACAACACAGATTAATTCATTCTTAGACAAATTGGTGGGGGCTGGAGGGGATGTCAAATGTTACTCAACAGTGTCCCTTTATATTATAGTGATGTAAAAAGAAGTAGGCAAACAGTGTCACCATATGAACTATGAAGGAAAAAAAATTTTACCAATGTTTTCCGTACCTTGCCCGCATTTGCCTACTGCATACAAGGTCATAAAGCAATTTACTGAGCTGATATGCTGCCCACATCCTGTTAGGAGACAGAAAAATTAAGCAGAGCAACTATTTGGGATACGATGAAACTCCAGAACTTTGTGTGTACTGCCTGGAGCCAGTGGAAGAAACAAACAATAGAAAAGAGAAGACTGCCTCCCCCATGAAATCGTTGTTTCTCCTTGGCACTGGTGCAATATTTAATTATTTAAATATATAACAATGTCTCGCTGCAAGTGAAAATAGCACCTCTCATTTAGTAGTACAGCCCACAGGTCAAATGTGGCTTACAGAGCTCTAACATGGCACTCACTGGGAGGAAAAGCTTATCCTGTGGTTACAGCACCAGAGTAGGACTCAAACTCTAGATTCTGTTCCTGACTTTGCCACTGATTTGCTGTGTGACCTTGGGCAAACCACTTGATCGCTCTGTGCTCCAGTTGGCCATCTGTAAAATGGGAATAATGGCATTTCCGTGACACATCAGGATCTTTCCCCCTCTTGGGCAAATATCAGATGCCAAGGTGATAGGGGCCATCTAGGTACTGAGCTAGATGGACAGCATCATTTCTACGGAGACTGCAGGTCCCAGTGTGCCATGCATCATCTGGATCTGGGAAGCCATGCACCACACAGTGCTTTTTCATAATTGCAAGCTACAACTTGTGACTGAGTTTCAATGTAAGTGTGCTGCTTCTGAGTGGGTGTAACTGATGCAAAACGAAGACAATATGTTAGAATGGGGACCTGAGATCTGCAGAAGATACGAGCAACTGACAAATATTTAATGCTGTCAACAATCTTCCTTCCATCTTCTCATTAAACCAATCCACTTCTTATTAACTAGGGGCTTGTGCCCATCCCAAACCCCTCTCTGACCAAGCTTTGAATGAGTGGGCGAGTGACTGTTCTGTGTAATAAAATTGCAGGCTTATCAGTCTGTCTGTGTGTCACTCTACAATCAGCGTTCACTCTGACTTTTTCCATCCATGTGCAGAATAAATTTTTCTGTGTGCACTGGGGCGTGTGTAAATGTGCTGGCTGTAGGTACTCTGGGTGCTCTGCTAATCAGCTGAGTGGCACCTGAATGTCTCCTGCGAAGCCAGCCAAACATTCAGCTTACAGGGAACACTGCTAGAATGCCTGCTGAGGCGGTGTGAAGTGATGGGAACAGCAACAAACATGGTTCTGAGCTCTTTTTGTTTAGTCTATCATTACTGGGAGTCACAGTTTGCTACCATGCACTATGAAAGTTCTCAGCTGTTCTGACTGTACAAATTACACCAATGCAGTATACTGCTAGAGTAAAGGATGTACAGTAAGAGATAACAAGAGTCGTAGACCACTGTGATGTCAGAGGTAGCTCAACCAATCAATACACTTGCTCTGTGGCCAATTTGCATGTAACAGTTTCCTTGGTTGTATGAGGGGGGCATTATTGGACCTCACCCTGCAATAGCACAAGCTTTCAATCAGTAGTTTACAATAATAACACCTAGCTCTTTCCCAGCACTGTTCATCAGTAGATCTCACAGGCATGGCAGTATTATGAGGTGAGGCACAGATGAGTCCTGTGATTTGCACAGGGTAACACTTTAGAGTAATGCCAAAACCAGGAATAGAATCCAGGTGTCCTGAGTCCCAGTCCTGCATTGTATCCACCAGGTCATATTGCATTCTAAGACTTTTATAAGGTTGCTATGTTTTGTCATGTAGCAGCTAAGGATATTTTTTAATGGGGGAAAAAAAGGGTGGCAGTTTCAAAATCAGCTCCAGGCCAAATCCCAGGGGAGCTTGAGCTGTTATCTCCACGGAAAATGATCTAAGCTTTGAATTTTTTTTTCACCTTCTTTTAATATTAAACCTACCATCAATGAAACCAGCAGAAAATTAAACTGCAGCAGAGAAGTGTTAAACCGGCAAAGCTGGTAAATCCCCCAGCTATCAAACTGTGAAATTCACAGGGCGTTTGAAGTGTTTCTAATATATTGCAGGATGTGTTCAGTCCTACGGGGTACAGGAGAGATCTGACGCTGCTGTAATCTTTCCCATAGAACTCTCATACAAGGGCAGAGGAAAGAAGGAGATACAATAAAAGATCATAGCTCCAGCCTGAGTTTATCAGATACTCAACATAGCTTCAACCTTCTTCCAGCTTAATACACACCACTGGGAAAAGACTTATGCCGGGGAGTCAGAGTTTGCACAGGGTGGTTTTTTGGAGCATGCCTTTATCTAATTTGCAGACACATGCAGACCGGTCATTTGGAGCACACATCTCAGCCATGCACAAACAGACAGACATACTTTTGCCTGCTAAGGACATGATTTTCCTCTTGCATGCACCCTTTTTATGATCATGGAAGCCAGTGAATTCAAAGGAGCTTCTCTCTCAATTTAGTCAGATGTCAGAGGAACATAAGAACAGCCACACTGGTTCAGACCAAAGGTCCATCTAACCCGGTATTCTGTCTTCCAACAGTGGCCAATGCCATATGCCCCAGACGGAGTGAATAGAACAGGCTATCATCAGGTAATCCCTCTCCTGTCATCCATTTTCAGTCTCTGACAACCAGAGGCTAGGGTCACCCATCCTCCCCATACTGGCTAATAGCCATTAATGGACCGAACCTCCATTAATTTATCTAGCTTGTTTTTGCACTCTGATGAAGTCCTGGTCTTCACCACATCCTCTGGCAAGGAGTTCCACAGGCCTACCATGTGGTTCTTAAAGAAAAAACTTCCTTTTGTTAGTTTTAAACCTGCTACTCATTAATTTCATCCATTGACCCCTAGTTCTTATGTTGTGGGACCAAAAAATAACTTTTCCTTATTCACTTTTCCCATATCAGTCATAATTTTATAGAGCTCTATCATATCTCCCCTTAGTCTCCTTTTTTCTAACCTGAAAACTCCCAGTCTTTTCAGTCTTTCTTCGTTAAGAGGAGCATCATCGAGTACAAGCGTCTTAAAATGTAGCCCTACTAGCCACATGACAGTCTCCAGCAGGAAGCTGAAAATGGGCCTTAAAAGACTGTAAGTCCCCTGCTGCTTTTTCTATCCCATCTTCCCTAATATTTTTACTCATTTTTAGAAACAATCCCTTTTGGAAACTCTGACACTTTCAGCTACTCTTTGTCGTATTGTACTGAAGGCCTTTGCATGCCAGTGTACTGGAAATGAAAAGGTTCTGCTTGCGGTGTTATCTATTATCTGTAATGCCAAGGAGCCCGAGGCACAAGAACCCATTTTGCTAGCTTGCCACACACTGACGGGAAAAAAAAAAGACAATCCCTGCCTGCTATTTCCGTCTGGAGCAAAAAGGAGAAATACTGGAAATGCTGCAGGCAATTTTGGCCAACGTTCCCTCTAATCTTTTCCGTCCATGTGCAGAATAATTTTATTTTCACTGAGGCATGTGAAAATGTGCACCACCAGTAGGAACACAAAACCTAGGTGTGGGTGCTCTGCTAATCAGCTGGGCAGCATTGGACTCTCTCCTGAGTGGCCACACAAGTGCTCAGCTTGCAGGGCACGCTGATTGTGGCCCAGCTTTACAAACTCGCCTAGTGCTAGTGCAGAGAAGCAGCTATGTTTTGCGGTACTACTCTAAACCCAAACATTTTGCAGTTCTCCTATCTCTAGCTCCAAAGCTCAGCACCTTTGGCTGCAATTGGCCTGGGAGAATAACTCCACGCTTTTTTCTATGGTGGACAGCCATCTGCCAGGGAGTGAGACCCAAACATCTTCAAAGTGATAAAAGCAGATAGACCTGGATCTCAAAGGGATTAAGTTTGCTTTGTAGCTGTGCCAGTGCTGGTTTCCAGAGCTCATTTCATGAGCAGTGAGTTGGCTGCCTGGCACCTCCTTGGCCCACGTTCATTAACTTGTGCGGCGAAAGCCAAATTCATTCTGCCCAGGTGCTTGTTAGCTCAGCAGCCCTAATTAAAGCCACCTGTATGAAGTGTGGGCAAGGCCAGCATGCCACATTGATGAATGTCCTCCAGGACCCACAGATTTGGGTAAGACCAGGTTCTGAGCCCCATCCAGGGAAAGGCACTTCAGTATTCTCTCTGCTCTGAGGACATGCTGCCTGGGAAGACAGAGTCAACTCCCTTTGGATGCTGATTGTTAGCTTGGCGCCCTCTTCCTTAGGGTGATTCCCTCACGCTAGGTTACAGGGATGCCCCACGCTGGCCTGAAGCAGCAGTAAAAAATAAACACACACAACAACAAACCACAGGTTGTTTCAAGAAATGCTCATAGTGCTGCCAGCATCCAACCTCACTGGTTCGCTGGCTAGGGCTCAAAATTGTGGGACTTTCCACTAGGAAGACAGGAACATAACAAGGGGCTGGCCAAGGAGTAAGGGCAGACATAGACCTGTAGTGGGTGTCTTCTAAGCAGATTTCATGCTGGGATTTGGAGGTAGGAAAGGGGCGCTGGAGCTTGTGATGAGGGCGTGGATGAGACTCAGCAGATACAGGGGTCTCTTCCCAGCTTTTCTTCTGACCTATGCTGGCTGAGTCAATTTGCCTCCATGTCTCCAGCCTCCAGTTCTTAGTTTCTGCTCAAGAAAATGACTGTCTCTTATTATGAGGTACAAGGTCCTGATGCAGGTTGCAATCTCCAGTTGTTCCAGCAAGATCAATAACAATGAAATTAAACTGGCTTGGAAGCATAGGTGCCACGTTCGTATAATTTTTGGTGATGCCCAGAATGGGTTCAGAGCCACCCTACACAGAGATCAAATTTCAGCACTCCGCCTCAGAAAGTTTGCTGACCCCTGGTGTCAGATATTCAAAAGTTTAACCAACAGAGTGTAAGCAGGAGGTGCTGAAGACACTCCTTGTGTGGAGCCTCTTGGTCTAGGGCTGGCCCCAGCTGGAAGCATCATTTCAGGCAGACTGAGTAAGGCAATGTCCACACTTAAACTTCTCCAGCGGCCTGACAGGAGCCACGTACTGCCCTGACAGGAGGAGTTCTCCTGAGGCTGTAGTGAACCCTGCTCCATCACAGAATTCTTCCATCGACTGAGCGCTGTCTACACCCCGGGCTAGGCCATTTTAGCTATGTCTCTTAGGGGGTTGGATTTTTCACACCCCTGAGCAATGTAGCTGGGTCAGCTAAGATTTGTAGTGCAGACCTGGCCTAAATATGCACTGGCCTGGATCCCAGTCAGAAATTCTCCTTTGCTCCTTAGGGGAGGAGCCATCTTTTTGTTCTGTGTTTACACAGTACATGGCGTAATGGAGTCATGCTCCATGACTAGGTCGCCTACTAGCCATGATAATACAACCAATAACCAGTAATGAACACAAGGGCTAGAAATTTCCTGTTTTTTAAATAAAATGTTGAGTTCTGCAGAAATGGAAGGAAGATGTGTCCAGGCCATTTATCACCCGGTCTTGGCTCCATTTGAACCTCGACTGGCACTGTTGCCAGCTGGGAGACGTTTCTCCTTTGGAAGGCTTACAACGGGCATTTCTGTGAAAGGTTCGGCTCAGACAGAAACATGAGCAGAGCGATAAAACCGAAAAAGGGTTATGTTTGTTTCTCCAATAAGTTACACAGAGCCTGGAGAGACCACACAGTTCTGTTAGTCAGGTATTTTTTAAAAAGGGAGACCACCTCATTTTTGTTTCTTTAGCGCATAAATAGAGCACGTGTGTGGTCTCCAAGGGAAAACTCTCGCCTGTTCTCTAACATCTCCTGCTTTCTTCAGAACCACTCTCAAGCAATGCTAGTACCTAATAGTAATGTACTTTGTGTGCTTATGCTGGCAACCCCCCACCCAAAAATAACACCCCACATGGAATGATATTACGGGTCTCGGTTTTCAAGGAATACCAACCCCTCCTTGTTGTTTTTGCAGCCACATTAATTTGTGCCAGAGGTTCTGTGCCTTCAGTTTGCAGATATCAGTGGTAGCTTAGAAACCTCCAGATAGGTGAGCAGGGAAGACAGATGCTTTAATGCTAGTGTTGGCCCCAATTAAATTGTTGGGGGCAATTACAAATCAGACTTTTTGGGTTCTGTACTGGAAAGCAGCAATAGTAAAGGAATGCAAGGCTGTGAACCATGATCTCGGACACTGAGTCTGTGTAACCACCATCATCACGCAATCATCAGCAGTGATTGAACTGAGACATCTGAGAGATAAGAACATGACCCTGTATTGCTTGAAATAAAATACTGAGGGCCTGAAATTAATAGAAAGACTCCTGCTGATCTTATCTGGCACTGGAGGGGATCCTCAAACCTCTAACCGACTCATACCCTCTGTGGATCTGATACAGATAGAAACATGTAACATACACTGAAGAGAAGGTTACACCTAGGGCAATGGGTACCCATCCAAGAGCACTAGGATGGTGAAGGATGGCTTAGTGGTTAGGCCGCTAGGCTATGACTTGGGATAACTTGATTCAAGTTACTGCTCTGCCACGGAGTCCCTCTCTGACCTTGGGTGAGTTACTTACCCCATCTGGGCCTCAGTCCCCTGTCTGTTACCAGAGACAATAGCACTACCCTACTTTGCAAAAGCATTGTGAGGCTCTCAGAGACCATGGGGAGGGGGACCATATAATCAACTGATGCTGTGTCTATACTCACAGTGAGGTCTAGCATACAGGTGTGATGTGCTGCAGTGAAAAGCTCCATCAGCAGGGAAGGGGCCTGCTAAGGGGGAGAGCAGCAGTGTAGACAGGGGCAGCTTTGAGGAAGTGGGGATTCTGGGTATTATATTCCCCTTGTTAGATTACATGTGTTTCCTACTGTTCATAACTCCATGTGAGTGCCTCAGTTTCCCTAGGCATGGAATCAATGCATAGCTGGAGATGTAGGTTTGGGTGTGATGACATCTCACACATAGGCAATGACCCTCCATGACCTTTGTAACCTAGGCAAGTAGGTGACACTTTTTCTCCACAATAGATCCACTGCTTAATATGTGGCGAGCCCAGGTGGGATCTATACCTGGAGATTCAGGCATTGGGTATTGTATTCACCTAAGCTGTTCCTTTCTACCTGCATGGCTACTTATACCCATGACAGCTAGGCACATAGTGCCTGTACTCTGTGTTGCTGTATATATCTGTACCTTTAAACAGATAGATTTTAGCACTCCAAATATTCCTTAGTTAGGCAGCAAAATTTGAAAACTGAGCATAACAAGAGGGAAAAAGCCATAGTACACTCTGTCTTAGCACATATATGCTTACAGAAAGATTGACGCTCCAGAGGTCGATTTTCCGGGGTTCAATTTAGCATATTTAGTAAGGAATCAAGGGAAGTCAACAGGTGAGCTTTTCCCATCGACTTCCCGCGGTGGTGACGGTGGGGAAAGTGGATCTAAAGTATACTGACTCCAACAACACTATTCTCATAGCTGGACTTTCTTAGGTCGACTTTCTGAGGTCTGAGGTCGACTTTCTCTCTTAACGTAGACCTGCCCTCTTTATGTTCCCCTAGCCACAACCATCGGGTTTTTCCCAATGCTTGTTGGAGTTAATAGCAAGTCACAAGAAAAACTCCACTGATTTAACCATGTTGGAATCAGACCCTTTGTCTGAAGAAATCCACGGAAACACCTGATGGGGAACATCTGTGGAAATAAGCATCTGAACAAGAGAAGAGAATTCACCTGGCTCAGCAGGATATCAACAAGGAGCAGAGAGAAGGAAGACTCTAGAGAAGGACTTACCCAAAATCTCTCCCTGTGCAAGAACAGACACAAATGCTAATCTAAACTGGGCCTCTGTACCAAATTAATAGATGTTGGTTAAGCAGACATTTTCCCTCAGCTCTGATGTTAGTGTGTGTGTCTCACCCTTATTCACATGACTTTCCTTCTAACCCTACTGGTGGCTATTTTACCCTAATTTTCATACTTAATGCAAAGCAGACTGGTCTCATGGTCCCTCCCATCTCTTAAATACAAAAAACATGCAGCATAATCTTCCCTTCAGTCATGAAAAACACAATACAATCTTAAGTAAATATTAGCATTCCACTTACATAAATACAAACTGCAGTTGAGGGCTGGAGTGCTGAGCCTTTCAAAACCCCCAGCTGAAAATGTTTCTTTGGAAAGGACAGTAAAGGTCATTCATGAGCGGTATTTTGATGTTTGTGATTAAATCTGGAGAAGGGCCGTGCTTGAGAACGCAAGAAATGAGCGAGAACTGCAGAGCGAGATGCTTGGAAAACGTGGAAATGAGCTGAAGAAGTGGGTCTGTCCCATGAAAGCTCATCACCTAATAAATTATTTTGTTAGTCTTTGAAGCGCTACAGGAGTGCCCTTTTGTTTTGTGGAAATGAGAAAAGGCTTTGAATGATTGGAGAGAGATAGCTCCATGGTTTGAGCATTGGCCTACTTAACCCAGCGTTGTGAGCTCAGTCCTTGAGGAGGCCATTTAGGGGTCTTGGGCAAATAGATTTAAAAAAAAAAATTAAATCTCTCACGGTTGCTGCTTGGTTCGGCTAAGAGAGCAGGGGACTGGGCTTGATGACCTCCTGAGGTCCCTTCCAGTTCTGTGAGGTGTGTATGTGTAAATAGGACTCCTTGTTTTGCTCCTCAATAAATTTCCCAGTGACTAGTGATCCCCCCATTTGTGGTTGGCTACTGGGCATGAATATGTAACAAATCACGATGACCTTCCACCAGCATCAATGTTATCAGCAGCTTTCCCTGTAACCTGAGCATTTGGGCGGACACCCAGGGGCATTCAGGTGCCACACAGCTGATTAACACAGTGCCAACAACCATCCACAGGGGGAAGCATGTGTTTCTATTGGTGGGGCACATCCACAAAGGCCTTGGCGCACAAAACAAAATGTATTCTGTCCATGTTAAAAATTAGAGGGAACACTGGCTATTAGTGCTGTAGGGATCGAACACATGACCTTCAGTAGTTCTACCAGCTAGATTAAGGGAGAACTGCACTAGCTATGAGAAAATAGTAGGCTGTTATCCTTACGTGGGCCAGCCAGCAGAGGGAGACATAACACACACATTCCTAATGTATATACTAAATATGCACATTACAACAGTGTTTCCCCAATTTAAAACATTCATGCACCCCTTTCTGGAGTAGGAACTTATCAGCATACCCCCTTTCCCAGTGCCGTCCCAGTCCTTATCTCCTGATTTTTAGTAATTTATTTTCTGCCACCTACCCTTTGAAATTCTGGTGGTATGCATACCACACTTTGGAAAACACTGCATTACAATATAATGTATATACACTATATTACACTGGGGTAGCCATTTGGGAGAGAAGCCTTTCTCAACAGAAGAATCACATGCAGCTAAAGTCGCAAAAGACAATGAGTTGTGTGGCATGGATCAGTTGTCTGAACAGTTGTGAGGCTACTACATTTGTGTACCTCTGCAGATCCTTCAGTTCAGACCAGATCAATTCCTAATCGAACACGGTTTGCTCTTCCCAATTGGAAAGGTAATGTGCCATTCAGAGCAGATAAAAAAGGTAGGGCAAAGATGGGGCTGCCATAACAAGGAAGAAAACTGGGCCTGCTTTAGGACCGGGGGTGCAGGTGGTATTAGACAGCTGACAGGCATACTTGGGTGACTCTAAAGCCTGGGCAATACCCATACCCACAACTAGGCCATGTGTTTTTGCTACATAGCCAGAGTGGTTAAACACTGGAATAAATTGCCTAGAGAGATTGTGGAATCTCCATCACTGGAGATATTTAAGAGCAGGTTAGATAGACACCTATCAGGATGGTCTAGATGGTGCTTGGCCCTGACATGAAGGCAGGGGACTGGATTCGATGACCTCTAAAGGTCCCTTCCAGTTCTCTTGTTCAATGGTTCTGTGATGTTGCTTGTCAAGTGTCCACCCATCGTATACTGTGAAAGTTAAATCTCTCATTCTTTGGTGCACTATTCCAGCTCCTTAGGCAGTTTTAGAGTCTCATGCGGGCAAATCCTAACACAAATGGAACAGGAAGTAGAATCCCTGGTCCTTACACTGTCTGTCTCCAACCAGGCTGACAGCCATCAAGCAGAGTGATCCTTGATCCTGATGTCCTACTGCCAGACACTTAAGAGTCTGCTGCAGTCAGTGTCAGCGGGACTTTCTTGGCTGGAGTCAGTTGCATCTACTCCACTGACTTTGTGTTTGCTCTATAAACGTGGTTTTGTGCTGCTGCATGCCTGTGGCTGAAGGCTGAAATCAGGCTTTCGTGAGGAGTAGACTTTGCTAATTAGCACCCGCTGGTGGATGCTGAAGGATGCTTCATTGAAAATGCAAATGGTTCTCTGGTGTCCAGTAAAGTTTCTTTCATATGGAAAAGTCCTGTAGATTTGAAAATGGATGAATCCAGCAGGGTTCTATGAGAGACACTCTACAAACCATACAGAGGATGTCTTCTGGCAGTCCTAGAGAATTCTGTTGCAGGGATACAATTCTCGAAAGGTGTAAAGACTGTTAATTGAATTTTATAGGGCTTTTCCATAAGTGAAAGACAACCAGTAGCACTTTCAACACCAAGCTTGAAACTGGCATTCCAGAGGGAGTTGACACTTGTGGCCTTATCAAAGTCCATTGAAGTTAACGGTAGTCTTGCAAATGGATATTGGATCCTGGACTAGTGTCATACTGATGCATGAATGCCTCTGAGTGCAGTGCTTTGGGTAACTCCCATCTCTGTAATTGCCATTTTTCTTTTTAAGTTTGCAGTTTCCCAGCTGGGTCTGTACACTCCCTGTATCCATCACTGGAAGTTCTCCTCTTGCGATCTTAAATCACAGCTCAGTCCAAAAGCATAGCCTACTTAGTGTATGCACAAACTGACCAGGATTCATCACTGACATGAGGCCGCTGGTTGGACCCTTAGCTTCCCTGGCCTGTGTTTGGTATGCCCAGAAAGTGCGACATGAAAACTGATCCATGCCCACCAAAACAGCAGTGTTAATTTGTATCTTCCCCTGCCACCTACACTGCAATTTCTGGTCCCTGTGTCTGGCAACTAGTCCGTATGTTGATGACTTCAGTCAAGAAGTTATCCAAATCAAATGAGGTCTTGTTTCCAGCTGGGTCAGGAAATATGTCTAGCTCCAAAATACCTGGAGAGGTCAAAAAGCTCTTCTTTGACAGTGTTCAAAGTGCTTTGCAAATGTTAACATTCTCTGATTACCAAGCCTCATCCCTATAGGTCACAATCAGTGTTCCTGTTGGACCAGTAAGGAAACTCACTCAGTAAGAGATGATGGGACTTGTCTGAGGTCTCACAGAGCCAGCTGTGACCAAGCTGGAAATAGATCTCATGTCCACTAATGTCAGTCTTGACCATCCTCTACTGAAGCGGACAATAGCTCCGTAGTGAAAGTTGGACTTTATGCTTGAGCAGATTAGCTCTGTCCATTTTTATAGGGCTTTAAGACACCAGAATCCTTCTACATTCAGAATATGTCTGATTTGCCCCACATTATTACTTTCTTCCAGCATTGATTTTATACTGTCTCCATTGTTTAGTGCCCTATTTTTATCACTCCTGCTCTGAGCTAGATTTCCGCTGCCACCCCTTTAATGCTGATGGAAACTTTAAAAGATGAGTGTTGTCAAAACCATATTCTACTCATAGGTGGTGTCAGAAGAAGAAACTGAGCGTGTGTTTGATAGTTTTGCTTTTGAAGGTGACGTTTAATATGACTGTCTTATTGTTAAACATTTGTACAGTGCCTAACTTGAGTTACTTCCCCAAAGCATAGAGTGTTTGCCCCCAAATCAAAACCACTAACCAAACCAAATCTCCAATTTAAATATACCTAATTCTACCCAAGACCAGTGTTCCCTGTAATCTTTTCCACCCATGTGTGGAATAATTTTTATGTGCACTGAGGCTTGTGCAAATGTGCACCACCAACAGAAATCAAATCTTTGCCACGGGCACTTTGCTAATCAGATAGGAGGCATTTGAATTGCTCCTGGTGCCTGCATAAGTGCCCAGGTTACAGGAAATGCTGCCTATGTAGAGGAGAGAATTCTCAGTTCCTGGCTTCCCCTTCTTTATCTCTAGCAGGGACATGACTTCAGCACAACATAGTTCAATGGGGCAGACCCAACTCTGAGGGCAGAGATAGGTACTACTAGCATTGGGAAGGACCTAGTGTAAACACCAGGCTTGTATTCCCTCGTAAGAGTTTGGCTGCAGGTTCAAACACCTCCAAGCAAAACTCAGGCCAGTCGATTTCAGATACACAATTCTAGCTGTGGCAATTGCGTGACTAGAATCAATGTATCGGAAATCGACTTTTGTGACTGTCTTCACTAAGGAAGGTTGACAGGAGCATCCCTCCCTTACTCCTCACAATATCAAGGAGAATGGGGTTGACGACCAACCCCAGACAGATCAATTTTGTGCATCTGGTAGTTCAGTGTCGCTTGTCCACACTAGTCGCATGAAAACGAGCACCAGAAGATCAAACCTGACCACGTCAATCTTCCAGGTAGTGAAGATATACCCTTAGTCCTGGATCAGGATGCCATGCTGTACACACACAGAACAAGAAGGAAGTCCCTGCCCCCTGAGAGCTTGCAGTCTGAGTAATAAATGCATTGAGGTGTTTTGGCGACCAAAATTATGGGAAAGAGCAAATTGCCTGGGGATTCTGAAGCAAAGCATAAATCTTCCCAGGTTTGCTTGGGTTTGTGAACATTTTTTTGAATCTGGGCTGAATTTTGAGCTGGTAACACAGAGTTTTGAAGGAGGTTGCAAGGCTCTGTTTAACTCAGGGGTTTCCATCAGCAATTTTCCTGCTATGCTATCCAGCAGGGATGCCAAAGATCAAAACGAGATGCATCACATCAGCTTTTCTCAATC
This sequence comes from Carettochelys insculpta, assembly GCF_033958435.1. Classification (NCBI taxonomy): domain Eukaryota; kingdom Metazoa; phylum Chordata; order Testudines; family Carettochelyidae; genus Carettochelys; species Carettochelys insculpta. Next base: position 14,990,894 of record NC_134159.1, read on the forward strand.
AGAGGTTCATCTGCTTCTGGGAGTGTGCAGTGATTTTCTAGGGGTGACCCACTCCTCTAGGTATCGGTCTAGTTTTGTAACAGGCGACATAAAAAGCACAAGTAAAGCTAGAGCAAACTAAAATTTCATACAGACTATGACTTGTTTATACTGCTCTGTAGGCTATACACTGAAATGTAAGTACAATATTTATATTCCAATCCATTTGTTTTATCATTACAAGGTAAAATGAGAAAGGGAGCAGTTTTTCAGGAAGTGCACTGTGACACTTCTGTATTTTTATGTCTGCTTTTGTAAACAGGTCATTTTTCAGGGAGGTGAAACTTGGGGGCATGCAAGACAAAGCAGACTCCTACAAGGGGTACGGTGGTCTGGAAGGGCTGATAACCATGGTATTACCTAGCTTGAATGCGGCTTTGGCCACCTGAGGGTCTCCTCTCCTTTCTCTGTTCCATGGTACCGCAGCTAAAGCGGTGCTGTAAGACTTTTAAAGGAAAAGAGGGAACTAGAAGCAAATCCTGAAAATAAAGGCAAATGCTCAGATGGTGTAAGCCTCTGCTTCACCCCAGACAAATCACGCCACACATCCAATGCAAGTCACCCTGCTCATCAGGTCGCAGCATCTGGAGTGGGGCAGTGCAAGACAGTAACTGCTGGAGTTGCTGCTGCAGGGGTGAGCTACAGCAGACACACACAAAAAGCTCCAGCCAACCGCTTGTCCATAACTTTTTCCATGCTGTGACAAGCCTGCAACAATTTTTTGAGATTCCCAGCAGTCTCTGCATATCGGGCCTTGTGCATCTGCCCCAGATATTCACCTGCCAGTGGCAGTATGTATGATAGGCATGCACTGAGGATGGCAAGCCCAGCCCCACAAAATTTCAACTCACCCACTTCCCCAGAGTGAGCAATTTATTTGTCAGGAAAGAAGAATGTTGTGGTTTTCTTTCTACTATCAGGAATCAATAAATTTAGTAACGGTGGGCTGGCTGATTTCGTAGCTGGGCTAGTCAAATGTCACAATGGTTCTGCTAGGATGTGTAGCCAGATCCTGAACTAGCCATGCCTTCCTGGGATCGGTATACATATCTAACCCACACACCTATGGGATGTGTTCTACTGTCCTACGCTGTGGCACTTATAACACTTACGGAGACACAGAACTAGTCTCCTCTACAGCTTTTGCTTAGAGTCAGCAGGCTTTTATCTCAATCTGCAAAGGCTGATGCCCCAAGCTCCAGGGGTCCCAGGTTTGGTACTTCCTGTTGGTGGTTACAAGTAGGAGCTCATCTAGGATTTCACCTGGGTCTCTGGAGTTCCGGGCCTGCTTCCTCAGCTAGGGAAAGTCTGTAATCCACACACATACTAGGTGTGGTTCAGAGTCCCATGTAGTGGCACTCACAAAGAAAAAGAATGAGTCTCACGAAGAGCCAGCTGGCTTTTAGCTCAAGCTGTAGAGGTCCCAAGTCTGAAGCAACCTGTCTGTGGTCACACATATTCCACCAGCATTAGACTGGCACAGACCTGAGGTGCAATTCCTCAGTGGCATCTGTTCATTCAGGATCCTGCACTATTTTTGTTTCACCTATGCTAATGCAGGCAGTAGTAAGCAGCTGGGGCCTGAGAAAAATGAATGCCAGTTACCGCTGATGGCTGAGTGACAGTGAGAACTTCTGAGCTAAAATTCCTGACTTTGCAGTGGAACTTGGAAAGAGCCAACCTGCCGACTAAACTCCCATCACCTTCTGCAAGCGCTGGGGAATAATCACCTCGGTACAGCTCTGTTTGTGAGTCCTCTCCCCTTGGTGTCTCTGCGTCTGCTTCTGACGCTACAAGCGTGCACAGCCCATATTAACGTTTTCCAGCCCGAGAGCAGCAGTCCAACTGGGGTGGGCAAACAAACGGCTTCTCACCGCCAAGTATGGGCCAACCTTGGCTCCAGCAAGAAATTTCCAGCCGCGATGGAGCCAGACACATTTACATTCCTCTATTTGAAGTAAAACCCTAATCCTCTGGAAGATTTGCAGTCTGAGCCGGAGCTCTGCTCACTCCTATAAGATTTCCATCTGTATTACAGCATGGGGCAGCAGTGGGCTTTCAAAGAAAGAAGATACTATGGAAAAATAGGCTGGGGGCATAATGCAACTTTGGGGATTTTGTCATGGAGGAGTCCAGAGTTCATGCTAAAGGCAGAGTTACTGCATGCTAATGAATTGTGTCGTGCACATTCAGGCATTTACATTTCAAACTAACTGCAGATTAACCCCTCCCTCCATCAGTGTTCCCTGTAAGCTGAGTGCTTGGGTGGCTGTCCAGGCGAGAATCAGGTGCTGCCCAGCTGATTAGCAGAGCACCTGCAGCTGGCAGCCTGTGTTTCTACAGGTGGGCACATCCTCACATGCCTTGGTGCATATAATAAAAATTATTCCAGCCACAGATGTTAAAAATAGAAGGAACACTGCCCTCTGTGTTTAAAAGCCCCATGATTTCATTTCAAAATGCATTGCAAACATTCGCTACCAAACATTGCTCTGAGGAAGGTAAAAAATCGGTATTATTCCCATTCTGCAGTTAGGGAAACTGTGGCACCAAATGAGGTTTGGAGCCTGGCTTCTCATCTCCATTTAGCCCACTAGCTCATTCTGCCTACAAACACAGGAGTATTCCATATATTTTGGATGTGTCCAAAGAGTAGTTACTCCCCCAGCTGGTTTCCCCTCCAAATGCTTTTTTTCCAGAGGGTCACTTCCAAGGTTATCCATTGGAATTCCCAGTGTGTTTACCTCTCCTCTAAATGGGCAACTCCTCCTAAAGAGGGGCTGGGTGCTTCTGGAAGTCAGAAGGGCTGTTCTACATTCCCCAGAGCAGGAAAGGGTCCTGCACAGCTGCAGAGAGTTGAGACACTTAGCTGGTGAACTATTCGGGGAATGGAAGCGTAAATCTAGAAAGCTTTGCAGCATCCTGCACAGCTGCACAAAGTGAGGGTTCAGGCTACTCCCCTCTGGGAGCAGTGATATAGACTCATAGGGCTGGAAGGGACCTCAGGAGGTCATCTAGTCCAGCTCCCTGCTTCAAGCAGGATCAACCCCCACTAAGTCATCCCAGCCAGGACCTTGTTAAGCTGGGAGTTAGAAAGCTTTAGGGATGGAGAATCCACCACCTCTCTAGGCAACGCATTCCAGTGCTTCACCACCCTCCTGGGGAATTAGTTTTTCCTAATATCCAACCTACTCCTCTCCTGTGACTTCAAGCCATTGCTCCTTGTTCTGTGATCTGTCACCACTGAGAACAATTTCTCCCCATCCTCGTTAGAGCTCCCCTTCAGGAAGCTGAAGGCTTCTACTAAATCACCCCCAGTCTTCTCTTTTGTAAACTAAATAAGCCCAAATCCCTCAGCCTCTCCTCATAGGTCATGTGTTCCACCCGCTTAATCATTTTTGTTGCCCTAACTGGTTCCAGCACATCCACATCCTTTTTATACTGTGGGGGGGGCCCAAAACTGGATGCAATATTCCAGATGTGGCCTCACCAGTGCCAAATAGAGGGAATAACCATTTCTCTAGGTATGCTGTCAATGCTCCTCCTAATGCACCCTAATATGCTGTTAGCCTTCTTGGCTACAAGGGCACACTGTTACTCATATCCAGCCTTTCATCCACCGTAACCCCTAGGTCCCTTTCCGCTGTATTGCTGCTTAGCTAGTCAGTCCCCAGCCTATAACAATGCTTGGGATTCTTCTGTCCCAAGTGCAGGGCTCTACACTTCTCCTTGTCGAAATGCATCAGATTTCTTTTGGCCCAATCCTCCAAATTGAGGTCTTTTGTTCCATTTGTACAGCACCTAGCACCATAGGGTCCTGGGCTATGATGGAGGAGAGTCCCTACCTGTGCTCCCTCTAACTTTTTCCATCCATGGGCAGAAGACGTTTCAATATGTGCACCAAGGCATGTGTGGATGTGCACCACCAATAGAAACACATACTGGTCCCTGTGGGTGGCTGTGGATACTCAGCTAATCAGCTGGGTGCAACTGAATCTCTCCTGGGTGGCCTCCCAAGTGTACAGCTTACAGGGACCACTGCTCCTTACACATTACCACAACACAACCAACACATAATATTACTGCATGCATTTTGCCCAAGTAGAAATGGTGACAGAGTGCTACAGGCAGCAGAGAAGCTGACCCACAGGGTTGAAGGACCAAACATGAGCAGCCCAGGGACTTCTTTTAGTCTCGGCCCAAAGTGAAGGGACTGTGCACAGCCTGCCTCCACCAAACAAGCCCATGAAATGTGGATACTTTCAGCCAGACTCCGAAAGAAGACACCCCTGCCCAGCCAGCCTCCTTCTGTCCGCTTCAGCCATCCTTCTAGCAACACTAATTCTCCCCCTCCCTCAGCTGCTAATGCCACTTCACCTCTTCCCCTTATGTTGTACTAAGCCACAGGGGTGGGGAGGAGGGAATTAAACAAATTTTCCCCAGCTGGTCCAGTCCTGCTGGCTGCTGCCCAGGAAATCCTTGCCCTTCCTTGCCAAACTCTGTGCTGGCTAGCTCAGTTGATTAGAGCCCAGTGCTAATACAGTAGAACCCTGAGATACGTGCACTCAAGTTGCGCAAATCTTGGGTTAACACAATTCTGAGTGGTGGGGAGCTGGCCCCTGGCTCCAGGCTGCCCACCACTCAGGAGAGCAGGGAAACTGACCGGCACAGCAGCGCTGATCAGTTTCCTGTCTCCTGTGAGTGGCAGGGAGCTAGGAGCCAGGCTCCAACTCCACACTGCTCACAGGAGACAGGAAACTGTCCTGAGCTGCTGTGCTGGTCAGTTTCCTGGCTCCCCTGAGTAACATGGAATTTGACGTACATGAGGCTGCTCAGCAGCACAACCTCCACATAAGTAAGGGGTCTACTATAAAGCCAAGGTTCTGGGTTCAAGCCCCAGGCTAGCCCATAGGCAACTTACAGGGTGTTCACCTGCTTTTTGCTGTCTGACTGCTATAGGCACAAGGGCTCTGGCAAGATGCAACCCTGCATGAGATGGATATGTGGCTGCTCTGCGAGGATCTGAAGAACCCTCTGCCAAACTCTGAGCCAAAGATACATTCTGCCATGCCAGACCTGCCGTGCTTTCTTGCCCACTCCCTAACTTACAGATGGAAGGAAGGAGCAAAAGAACGCCAGGTGGCAGAAGGGTTAATCCCAGCTATCAACTTCGTTGTCCTGCACAATGAAAAGAAGAGGCCAGTGTGTTATGGCTGCAGAAGACATGGATGGTTGGGAAAATAGGGTGCAGGTGAGCTTTGTGTCTGAGCAGGGACTGAATGAAGGTGAGGGAAGAAGAAGAAGCCAGGATGACTTAGTCGGGGTTGATCCTCTTTTGGGCATGAGTCTGGACTCAGTGACCCTCCTGAGGTCTCTTCCAGCCCTAGGATTCTATGATACTGTGAAATCTGTGATGCTGCCACCTTTCTAGTCTATTCTCCTAACAGTATTTCCTTTGCCTATCCTTCATACAAGCCCATATCACCTCAGCCTTTTCTCTTGCAGCTTCTCCAATACTGCAGACCATGGTCTTGCTCCTGATTCACCTTCATTTCTTGTTGAATAGTCACAGACAAATAGCCGTGTTAGTCTGTATCCCACCAAAACAAACCAGCCATCCTGTCGCACTTGAAAGACTAACAAAATAATTTATTCGGTGATGAGCTTTCGTGGGGCAGACCCACTTCTTCAGATCTAGAGAGTCCTTGTGTGGGCCAGCAGCACCATCCCTTTCCCTGCCATCAAACATCAAATGCCTCTCTTTGATACCCATTGTCTCTTAGCCAAGCAGAAGAGCTGGTCTGACCAGGGTTGTGTATAGCTGTACCATTCTGTTCTGTTCCCCGGCCAGAGGGGAAAATTCCACTGAATTCACTTGCGTCTGCTCACAGGAGCTCTTTATCTGTTCCTTGCAGAAGAATACCTGGGACTTCTCATTGTGCTGGGGAAAGAAAGTTTTCCCTCGCTTGTGCGGTACGCATGCAAACACTACAAGCCATGTTTTGGTCTGAATTACTCCTGGCTTGCCCTCCTGACGCTAGGGGGTGTTGCCAAAGTGTAGCCCAGGGCAGAGCTGGTCCATAGATGTACACTGATGTCAGAGATGAAAGAAAGCCAATACAGCCCAGTATGTCATACTGGGAAGAAAGTGGCCTGCAAGGTCTGGTATGCCATAGCAGAGGTTTATAGCTGGTATAGCGTCTTGGAAAGACACCATCGTGGGCGGTGGGCATAACAGGAAAGGCAAAGTGAAGCTTTCCAAAACTGCCAGCCTGGCCCTGCCCGCAGCCCCTGCTCCCTTCAGTGAATCTCCCACAGACTGTCTGGGATTCAGCACCTGTGAGGCTGGGGTTGTGCTGCCAACTCTCCGGGGGCTGGGGAGACTCAGATTGGGCACTAGCTCTTCCCTCTCCCCCAGTGCTCCAGCTGGAGCCAGACCCTGCCCACATCCCAACTCCCATGCTCCAGCCAGGGCTGGGAAGGCTGAGCACTGCACCCTCCCGCCATGCTCTCAGGCTTGGGGGGAGAAGCCTGGGACTGTGCCCAGCCTGCTGGAAGAGGGGTGGCTTGCCTCTACAGTGTGTGGGGGGTGGGTGTGTGGCTCCCACATGTCCCTGGCTGGCAAGAGCAAGGCCTCGGGCAGAGAAACAGGGCTGGGGGCAGCATTCTGCTCCTTTCCCTGCATGCTGCTGCTTCTCCCAGCCCCGTCCCCGAGCCCGGTCCTCCAGCAGGGCTGCGCTGTGCAAGGAGGCAATGCAGCACCAAGAAAAGGCAGGGGACAGGGCTGGAATATCCAATCCTTTCCCTGCTGACCGGGGCAGAACTACCAGCAGCATCTCAGCTGCTGTAGCACTCCTAGTCCCTGCTCCTCCCAAGTAACATGGGACAGGGAGGGAAGAGGAAGATCACGGAGGTCTGGGTTTGCAGCAGGCTGGAGTCACATTGGAGGTTCACATCCCTGCCCCCTTAGCTGGTGTGCCCACCTAACCCCCAGAATGGGAAGAAATTACTTTTACTTTTACTGCTGACTGATTAACTCATTTGTGGTTGCACCAAGAGACTGAAGCGTGCTAGGAGCCGTCGTTGGAGTAGCACTCTATAAACTCATGTGAGACAGCTCCTGCCCCAGAGAACTTACAATATAAATAGACAAGACAGACAAAGGATTGCGGGGGAAGTGACATGCCCAAAATGACACAGTATTTCAGTAGCCAATTGAGGATTAGAATTGTGGTCTCCACAGTCATAATTTGATGTGTGTTCTGCTATCTCCTAGAGTTGATCTAGCAAGGCAGAGTTTGGGGTTAGGTTATCTGGCAGCTCAGATTAAGGACTCAGGTATGACACTGTCACCGATTTGCATTCTGCAGCAATGAAATGTGAGGCACTCACTGCAAGAGATTTTATGCACCTTATCTGCAATCCTCATAAGGTCTTAGCTGCAGCCCAATAGCAACTGGCATAAATAGCATGGATCCATCTTAGAATCTTAGGGACCAGTTCTGATATGGGCTATCAAATGGGAACACTCCCTGATATCCAGAGGTGTATGGATTCAAGGGCCTAGTTTTGATCCATTTCTGGAAAACATATATATTGCAAGGAAGCACAGAGGGAGGAAGAACAGTCCAGATTCTGAAACCAAAGCCCCTGGCACCAGCCACTGGACTTCTGCCACCCCAGGGCCAGTAGCAAGTCTTTATGTGAGATGCTGTGCAGGTCCTTCTTCCAAACCAGTTCCAGCCCTTCAGGAAAATAAAAAAGGGAGAGAGGAGAAATATCTTGACCACCACTTCTTTAGTTCAGCACCGCTACCTTTGAGGCACACCAGGCACAGAATGGCTGTCGGCACCAGGACTGCAGACAAACAGAAAGCCAGAAGAAAAACCCCTGCCAAAAGAGCAGCCTAGTGGTGTCAGGTGAGCGCTGAGATTTTAGCTGCCCATGCATGTTTGTTATTGAGAACAGCCAAAGGTCTGTCTGCAAGTCCAGCTGAGCCTGTTTGGATGAGCCACTAGTACATGGGGGTTAGGTGGAGATGTTCGCCATCACCCCAATGGGAGCTGTTTTGCTCCTGCATAACTCGCCACACAGTTTCCTTTGAAGGAAGCGTTTGGGGTGGAGAGAAACCACTTCCTCGGCTTGGCTGTGCCAGGTAGTTTTTAAAGCTATTGCACTGAATCTGCAGATGTTAAATCCTCCTCATATCCTCAGAAGAGAGAGTATTAGGAGTGACATTACAGTAGTGATCAGATGAGTTCTGGTTCCCCTTGTTGCTGTACAAACAAATAGTCCCAGCCCCAAAGATATTATAGCTTAAATAGACAATACAAGGAATAGGAGGGGAAGTAACTTGTCCAAGCTTGCATAGTAAATCAGTAAATAAACCCAGATATAAAACCTGGCTCTTGGGAATCCACTAGCCACTGAACCACACCACCCCATCCTCCAAGGCACTCATATTTCAGAATAAGAGTGCCTTGTCCCCAGTTAACTTAATTTGCTTTATAAATGGATTAAACTTATTCAGAATAAGGCACTCGTATTCCAGAATAAGAGTGTCCACACATGCAATTAATCAGGAAGAGTTAATCTGCTTTAAATTCATACCCTTACTTATTCCAGATTAATTTTCGTGTGTGTAGACAAACCTGAGCACAGTCGTCACCACATGGGGTCTCCCAGGCTATGGCTACACTGCAGCCATAGCTCGAAATCACTTATGCAATTTGCACAATGCAAAATACGTGTCCTATTTTGAGTTAATTTCAAAATAGGTTATTTGGGGATTTTGAAATACCGCATTATTTCAAGACACCCCTTACTTCTTCTGCGATGAGGTGTAAAGGGGATGCCAAAATACTGTGCCCATCCGTTTGAAAAATATTTCAAAATAATGGGCACATTGCATAGATGTGGAGTAGCTGTTAGGGATACCTCGGTATCCCAAAATAGCTCTGCAGTGTAGACATAGCCTCGGAGTCTAAGCAATCACATCTAAACTCCATACGTTCCTCTTGTGTTACACAAATAGCAAGAGCAGCAAGGAATCCATTGGGCATTTTCCTGCTCCCCATCGTGCAGAATGTGAGGCCTCCCTAGTGTCAGACAAGCGCTACGTTGCCTTTTTAAAGCACTGCAAGTTAATGTGGGTTGTTCCCTGAAAGGGCTAAGAGCAAATTCCTGTATTTCATAGAAAATACACAGGGGCTATTGGTGGGTCCAAACTCTGGTCTGAGCCAGGCAATATGCTGGCAGGTGCTATGCAAGCGTCTTGCACGCAGCAATGCCAACATCCCAGGCCCGCTGGCAGACCCTTGCCTGCACCTCTCTAATGATATCCAACACCCTCTACAATTTCAGACCTGGGTGGAGATGGGTGGTTGCACCAAACTGTGCCCAGCAGCTGAGATCAATAGGCTTATTTTACTCTTAGCCAGAGCTGGGTTTGAACTCACACCTCCAGGCACAAGATTTGTAAATAGCAGGGCCCTCACCTTCTTATGGGCCAAGTACTGTAGCTGAATGTACAGCGAACACTCTGAAAACCTGTCAGTTGATGTCATTTTACTACCAAATGCTCATAAAGATCACCTCGCAAGCCATAAATTAGTCCTGCTTCTGGATTTCCAGTCAAGGGACTGGACTCATTGCCCCAGGCTCTCATTTCTTTCAGTCCAGACATTGTGAAACTGATTTTCCTGTTTTCTCCCCTGATCCCCTTAAAGGCCCAATTACTGGCTCGGGTTACCTGTCCTTTTTCCAAGCCACACTTAGCTCTGCCTCCGGATATGTGGCTGCAAAGGGCTTTCTTGGTATGTCAAATCTCTCCACGCTCAGGCCTGTTGACATTTGCAGATGGCTGCATTGCCCTTGGCAATGGGGTTTGGATTCAGGTGGCAGGAGGGGCAGGACAGAATAAAAAGGGGAAACTGCATTTGCCCTACAAGCTGCCTCCGAAGCAAAGCAGGGGGCTGCTGTTGCTCTTTTGCTCACCCACCAGCAGCTGAGGGAGCTGTGAAAAAAGCAAGCCAAAGTAACCTCTGATACCAGGCCTGCTGACGGGCAGAGCCAGGGAAGGCAAGGCAAAGGGGGCAGTTGCACTGGGGCCCAGCCTTTCAAAGGGGCCCAGAGCGACAGCTGCCGCTTTTGCAGTCCTGACTGGAGTCTGGACTCCTTTGAAGTGCCTCGGCAGAGCCACTCCACTGGTCTGCATGGCTCTGGAGGAGGGAGGGCCCAGCAATCTATGCAGCACTATGGGCTGAGTGCCCTACCCACCCCTTCTGCCCGTGGCCCCAGTCTTTGTGGGGTGGTGGAGCCAGGCCCCCCTCCCACCTTGCCCTGTTGGCCCCACGGTCTGAGACAAAGCTTATGTACACAGTATGGTTGTTAACTGAAGCACTGGCCACCTGCAGTGACATGCACTAACCCTTCCCAAGAGCCATCCAACTGTTTCCTATTATAAATATCCTGTCATGTGCACTGGTTAAGAAAGCCTTTTAGCAGAACACCCCACATAGGGCTATTTAAGATGATCAGACAATCTGGATTCTTTATTGGGTGTAACAGCTTCTCCCTCCATCCCCTACCTCCAGCATGTGGAAATGCTGCACTATGTCTGTTGGCATGGGGAAATACCAAAGCCTTTCCTTATTCATCAGAAATCTGGTCCCCCAGGTAATTGGAGACTACGTGTGCAGCAAATGCAAAACTGCAAAGGTGGCTTGTCGGAGAGAGAGGATCCCGTGCAAAATAGCCAGAATCTGACTACTAAAATATCCTGCACAACGATCCTTCCAGCCATACAAATAAAACCACTCAGGGCTTCTTACCTCCGCCTCTAGGCCACAGTTCTGTCCAGTGCAGGCTACGTGTGCACGCATTGGTTCTGTGCCCCCTCGCTAGATCAGAGATTAGCACAAGCCTCGGGGGGGCTACAAGGTTTTAGAGTTGGGCTTCCTCTTCCTTGCACAGTCAGGGGAGGTCAGTGGTGTTCCCTGTAAGCTGAGTGCTTGGGCGGCCACTAAGGAGAAATTCAAATATTACCCCGTTGATTAGGAGAACAGCCACAGTGCCTACAGTTGGCAGCAGGTGTTTCTACTGGTGGTGCACATTCATACATGCCTTAGTGCACATAACAAATTCATTCGCCATATAGATGGAAAAAAAATCAGAGGAAATGTTGGAGGTAAACTGTGGTGGCACCAGAGACATTCCAGGAAGATGCAGGGTCTGATCCAAAGCCAATGGAAACACTTGCATGGCTTCAGTGGGCTTTGGTTCCAGGCCTCTCTGAGAAGTGCCTGGCAGAGAATCTCAGGAGTCTTTCTTGAGGACTTCACCCAGGGCAGGGTATAACCTAGGAGGCGATGGATCAGTTCATACATGTGTACCAATGGAGAGCCATAGAAAGCACAGATGGAATACATCAGTTGGGCCTGTGACCCATTCTCCAGCCCAGCCAAGCTCACATAATCTTCTAGTCTATGGCTTTAAGTGCCTTGAGCAACGCAGCTTTCTGATCCCCTGGTGAGACCACTCCACAGTCTCATAGCTCCCTACCCAAACCTCATGAGGCAATACTCCTTAATGGGCTGCCTCAGTTGTCCTTGTTATATCCCTTACTTCCACCCTCCACTGGGCCTGCTTTGAGATTCTTCTCCGCCTGCCATGGCCGTTAGCTAGACATGTTCTTTTAATTTCCCCCTCAAAAATCAGTCCGTCTAGTCCCTTTTGATCATTTTCATAGCCCTTCTGTCACCCCCCTCAGAGTCTGGGTCATGTGTGAGTCAGGTCTGGCAGGCCTCCCTGGGCTCCCATAAACACAAGGGTTAGCATCTCGCTGTTGGCCCTTGGCCCCCCGGCCTGCTTTGAAGTTCCAGTCTCCAGGCTGAAACGCTTGTGTGCTCATTTGCATAACAAAGAGTCCAAAGGAAGCGATATTGGGACAGAAAAATGTTCTTTTGTAGCAAATCCCCAAAGCATGCTCCAGCCCCCGTTCTCCCATTGCAACTTAACTTACCATTTCCCCTCCCCAAAACCTTCCTTTGAAACGCTCTAATTAAATAACATGCACACACATTGCCAGTCGTGTGGTCGAGGTTTAATTATGCTTGTTATCATATCCTGCTCATAAATAACTTATGCTCCCAAATGCCCTGGTAGAATTGGACTGTTCTGTGTGAGGTGAAAAATACCACAGACCCCTACAGCTCCCACGTTGCTGGGCAGCTCGCTGGATTGCAAATGCTCTTGCGTGAATGAATGCTTTAAGATTCAGATCTCGTGGCCTGTTTCGGGACTAGTTCTGGAGACAAGGACATTCCAGTGGCATTATAGCTGAGTGTTTAATAACCTGTGATTAAAGACTGTTACAATCTGGAGGGGGAAAGGGAAAAGACCAGCTTTAACTAGGACTGTCATCTTTTCATATTTACCGCTGAAGAGCCATCATTACTCCACCGGCTGAAATGCCGTTGTCATGGAGAGTGTGTGGTGGTGGAGGCGGGGGAGAGAATCACCAGGCCCTGCACCCTATCTCGTTCAACAGGGAGAACAGAAGGTTTATTACTTGACAAGGACACAGAGTAGAACAGACTTGTCAATACAGAGATCAGAAGCAGTCAGTACAATCCTTTTTGGGGAGAGGGGTCCCAGAGGGGGTCCCTGAGTTGAGTCCCTGTCCCTCCTTTCTTTCTCTCCAGCCAGATGAGACTGTCCCACTCAAATGTCTAGTTCCAATTCAAACCAGCCAGGACCCTCACTGCTCCTTTGTCCTGTATCCAGAAGAAAGGTGCCACCTAGTTGCCTAGGTTACAGAGAGCAGGGAAGGCCTGACCTACGCATGAGAAGTCATCACACAAAAACTCCCCTCACCAGTATGCACTGATGCTGTGCCTAGGGAAACTGAAGCACTACAGGGGACTAAAAATCCTCACATGCCCCACTTCTTCACAGCAGTGTAACATGTTTTAAGCTCCCTTCATTTTCCAGTCACTTTACAGCCAAGGATTAGGGGTCTATTTCAGACATAGACTACAGCCACGCTATTGCAGAAGATCAACCCTGGAACTCCTCTCAAGTGGCGAGGCTTAAGGAGCGTCAACGGGAGAAACGCTCTTGTTGACCTTTTTCCATGTAAACAGCCATAGCAGTCAACTGCCGATAAGTCACTTTTAGCTACGTAATTCTCATAGTTGAAACTGCATATCAGCGGTCGACTGCTATGGCCGGTATAGACATAGAAATACTAGTTAGAGGTTAACACCTTTATTGCCATCTGAGATGGGCCACCCCTAGGGCACAGACCCTGAAACCCAATCCCACCTCTATCTCCTCTTTCTTCAGTGGGCAAGGGAGCCATCCAACTATGAGATGTCTGGAGGTCTTGCCAGTGGCAGCCATGAGTAAATTCCCAATCAGAATCAATGTGCTTCTGGCACAGCTCCAGCTCACGTTCCAACTAATGAACAGCAAGAAGAGATGGCCCAATGCCACTGGGCCTGATGTATGTATGGCTGTGGTGTGGGCCAGTTGGCACCCTCAGACAAATACAGTTCTGTTCTAGTTTCTTTATGAGGAGGAAGGGTAGTTGCAGAATGGAGACATTCCCATGCTGTCTGCTCTGAAACACTTTCACTTTCTGCTCTGCTCCCTGCCACCTCTAATGGTCAATCCATTAGGATGCACGCACAACCCCTTCCATCCATTCTGTACCTACAACTCAAGAGAAACCTGCTCTACAGCTACTACATGGAAGTGTTGCTGTTCCATAAGTCTGTCTCCTACCCTTCAATGGTTTTTCTACCTGTGTGTCATATGTCTCATTTGCCATGATGCTCAAAAAACACCTAGGAATGGTTAGAGAGCTGGTGTGCTAAGCAGTGTTCCCTCTAATTTTTTTCCATTCATGGGCAGAATAAATTTTATTGGCACTCAGGCATGTGCAGATGTGCACCATCAGAAGAAATGCAGGCTGCTGGCTGTAGGCACTGTGAGCACTGCTAATCAGCTGGGCAGCACCTGAATTTCCCCTCAGCTTACAGGTAACCCTGGTCCTGAGCCACTGCAGATATCAGTGCTTTCCCTGACCTTCCTGAGCTGTCTTTGGCTTCAACTTGTTGTCTCTTGTCTTTTACTTCAATTGTAAGCTCTCTGGGGCGGGGACTGTATTTTTGTTCACAGTTTGTACAGCACCTGGCATAAAAGGGCCTTTATGTGTGACTGGGGCTCATAAGTACAATGTGATTCATAATCAATATGGCATTGAGAAGATATGATTAGCCTTTTTAAACTTTGTATTTATTGTGAGGACAATGGCCCGTTCCCTTTTAAAATCTGCTGAGTGGAAAACCGAGCTGGCGTTTTTCACACAGTTGTGTGCCTGGGTTTTGACCAGCTCTCAGATGGTATCTGCAAAGAGCATAGACCCAAACTCTGCTGGCTGTACCAACACAGGTCATATCACCTGGCCCCTAGCTGCCACAGTAAGAGAGGGCTGGGGTGGTCTTCTCTTCCCAGGGCAGCCTGTATACTGAACCCCACATCCCCAGCCCCACCCCAGAGCAACGATTTAAATGAAGGAAAACAAAAAGTATTTGAGTTAAGGACCTGAACAATGCCAGGTAAATCTTCTAGTAGATAACAGTTGTTTATAATGATCGTGTGGCATCCAAACGCCCCAGCTAGGCTCAGGGTTCCAGTTGTGCTAGAGTCATACAGATACATAGTAGCAGACAGTGACCATCCTAAATCTTAATTTATATCTGTCATTGTTCATTTATAGTTTATTTCACTTCCAAGTGCGCAAGCACTCGCAACAAGCTCCAGTTTTTGACTCTCCAGCGTGGGGAGGAAATGTTCCAATATTTTTTTTAAAAACACCTGCCCGTATAAAATGAAATAAATTCATGAATATATTTGTATGTCTATCCAATTTTGTATAACATCTATTATTTCACAAGCTGATTCCTGGACCTAACTTTCCTGACTGTGCCACTTAAGCCAACTTCCGTGCTGTAAGCAAGCTGGAATGTCACAAGACTACTTTAATATGAATAATAAAATAATAAAAGTGAATTTGATGACTGAAGATGTGGTCTTGAGTCTGGGGAATATACATTTTTGGTTGCCTCAAAGCTTTCACAATATTTTGCAGTTACAGTTATGGGTGTGACTTTTATTTTATTCTTCACAGTTGACTGGAACACTGATCACATAAATCAAATAGGGCGGGTGCCAAATTCAGATGGATGTCTCTTTTCATCTAGTGCCCCTCTGAGTTTTGTAAAGTAGGAAATGAACAGGCCTGAGAAGGTTCTCTCTCTGTCCAATTGGAGTCTACAAAACAAAGCCTAATTAATAAACAATGAATTAATAAAATGCCAATGTTTTATTTTACTGAGTGAGCCTTCTTTTATTTGTAAAAGGGCATAACAAGGAGGAAGGAGCAAAAGTATTCTCCTTAACCTCTGATGATAGGATAAGAAGCAAGTTGCTGAAGGAGGTTGTGGAATCTCCATCGCTGGAGATATTTAAGAGCAGGTTGGATAGGCATCTATCAGGGATGGTCCAGATGGTACTTGGTCCTGCCATGAGAGCCAGTGACTGGACTTGAGCTCTCGAAGTCCCTTCCAGTTCTAGTATTCTATGATTTGCTCCTTCCAAAAGCAGGCATGAGGCCCCCCAGAGCAGCTCATGTCCCATAAGTGATCCCTGGCGGCCCTTGCGCCTGCTACAGAGTGCCTCAGACTCCTGCAGCTTTATCTCCCCCTAGTCTGCGGAGGCCACTATTAGGATTATTTGTTGTGTTTCCTACAAAAATGTCTGAGAACAGGGCTGCTTTGTGCCTGGTACAGTGCAGCCATAGGGTAGCATGATCACAACTGGACCCAAGAGCTAAATCCTCTGTTTCTCTAGGCAGATTGAGGCACAAAAATATTTGGTTATTTGCCCACTTGATGCATCAGAAATCTGTAAAAGGACCAAGAACAGAACAAATGATGTCCTTCCCTCAATTTTTGCCTGTTTTCTCTATTTAGACTGTAAGCACTTTGGGGCACGGACTATTTCCCATTATGTGTTCATAAAGCACTTTGCAGAACAGGGCCCTGATGTATGCTAGGGACTCTAAGTCCTACCTGAATACAAATGAGGACAAGCTTCCCACTGAGGTTAATTCTCATGGGAGATTTTCCAGAGGGACAGAAAGCCCCAGTTCTGTGCATGGAAAAAAGCTTGCACCTGCAGAACTGTCTTTGTTGGACCATCCTGCTTCCCTGTCACCCTGGCCCTACCACAGCCTTTCTGCCAGGGCTCCATAAGGTTCCAGTTACATGGAGCAGGAGTGGATAGGGTACGGAAGCAGGAGGTTAAGGGGGTGGAAGCAGTGGGCTAAGCCTCAGGATGGGTGGGGGAGGTTTGCAGGACAGGATGGGGGGGGTCAAACCTGGATATGGGGGGTGGGTTTGGGAGCCAAGGGGAGCAGAGCCTGGGGATGGGGTTCTGCAAAATTCTTTCTAGTTTAAAAGGGTTCTGTGGACAAATAAAATTGGGAACCACTGTTACAGACTGCTCCTGGCAGATGTTTGGCCAACCAGTTCCTGAAAGCCTCCAATGATGATGATGCCACAGTGCCCCTTGGAAACCTGTTCTAGAGCTTAAGAATCTTGAGAGCTCCATTGTTTTTCTTCGTATCTCACTTGCATCTCCCTTCTTGCAGATTAAGTCCATTATCCCTCTGCAAAGCACCTTTTATGAACGATGACTATAAATAATAAAAATAAGACTAAAAAGAAAAGCTGGGTTGGGGAGAGAAGAATACTTGGATGGTTTTAAAAAAAGCATGTTGAAAAAAATTGCATGAACAATTTTGACAGCTCTTTTATGGCATTTTCAAAAAGACTGAAATGGGATTCAAGTGACAAGCCTCCAGATTCCTCTTAAATTCCTCAGCACGCTGTTGCAAATTAGGAATTTGCTGCCCAAACCACACTAGCTCAGCTGGCCCAGATCCCACCGCACTGATATTTTAATGTTCTTTCCTTTCAGCCCATTTTATTCCCTTTCCATCAACCCCAGTTTTTACTCTGCACTGCTTTTTACTCTATTCTGCTTCCTGCTCCTGGGGGGTTGACCAACTGGTTCTCTCATTGGCTGGACCTAAAGGCCCCAGACATTGTGCTAGGTGCTGTACAGACAAACAGCCCAAGCCACTCCCTCCCTGAAGATAGTTATTGTTGCTATTATTATATATAGAGATTAGCTAGGTTTGGGCTCTGTTTTGCAGATGAAGAAACTAAAAGAATAAGTGATTCGTCCACTGTCCTATAGGAGTCTGTGCCAGATCTGAGAATGAATCCAGTTCTCCCCAAGCCCATTGTGTTGTCTTAATCACAAGTTTATCCTTCCTTTCTAAACATGTATTGTGGTGGTCCACAAGATTACCAATTGTGTGAGAAGCCGAAAAAATGCAATAAGGGAGTGTCAATCTGTCCTCAGGGCACACGGTTAAGAAGCAAAAGACAAATCCCACTGGTTGTGAGTTAACCAACCAATGATCAAATATAAACTCCTCAGTTACTATAATAACTTCACCCTGGAATCACAGGCAGTCCCTCAGGTTTGCTGATCTATATTGTTACCCTTGTAAGTCTTCCCCTGTGATAGAAGGTCTCTTATGACAACAATCACAACAATATTCAGATTCTCCAAGTCCCAAAGGACCTGTCACTTTCCCCAGGACAATTGCACCTCAGATCTCACACCAAAGGTAACACTTGTAGCCTATAATAAGCTATCTAAAGAAAGAATGACTAGCAAAAAGGAAATAGAATTATTTTCAAGGTTAAAGCAGGTAAATATACTCACAGAAACTAGTCTTAAGAGGCAGAAGAGAAGCTTCTACAATAAGCAAGCTCTGTATGTCCTTTAGGGTTAACTCAGGCCAAGCACTGGGGATATTTTGCTTATGCTTTGTAATCCTCGTCCCTCAGAGACCAAGGAGCATAACAGATACAGTTCCTCCTTGTAAGAGCTTTGCATGCCACCCACCTCCATCCTCCAAAGTTGCAAATTCAGCTGCGGGAAGGAATTCACTTGCACATCTCCTCTTCATGGGGAAAGTGGAGGAGGCAACAAAAGCAACCAACAAAGTATTTTGTTCTCTGATGGTCCCCAGTAGTTCCTCTGGTGCTGATGTGCCTCTTTCTTGGGCAGGAGATAACCACCTCCTGTTTATAACACTTGTTAATGCTTCTCTTCTGACTGGTGATGTACAATGACAGAGCAAAACACTTAAATATTAGCTTACAGCCGGGGATACAGATTTTACACCTGAGATTAGTGCCCACCAAAACTTACAAGCATTTCAAAGTCTAAACCTGACACACATTCTTATCATTCAAATATTCATTTTAACCAGTTCCAACATGTGAGCTAGACTGAGTCGAGCCAGGCATTTGTAAGTGTTCACCTGAGACTTACAAAAAACCAAGCAGTCCTGTAGCACCTTAAAGACTAACAATTTTATTTATTAGGTAATGAGCTCTTGTGGATAATACCCACTTCATCAGATCTGGAAAATAAATAAGAATCCAGGGTTTATATAGCAGGGGTAGGGGGGAGAGGAAGTAGGAGAAGAAACAAGAGGGAGGGGAGACTGGTGACTCCCCCTCTTTTTTTTCCTTTTCTTCCTATTTCTGCCCCCCTGCCCCTCCCCTGGGCTATATAAACCCTGGATTCTTATTTATGCTCCAGATCTGATGGAGTGAGTATTACCCACAAGAGCTAGTTACCTAATAAATAAAATTGTTAGTCTGTAACGTGCTACAGGACTGCTTGTTACTTTCCACACAACACTTCTCCCCTTACCAGACCTTGAGCGCAGGCATGAGGAGAGGCTTTCAAACTGATACACAAGACATTTACAGTCATTCAACTCCCATCTACCAACACTCTCTTAGTTTGTTTACACTGCTACCTAAGCTTGATAAGGACTTCTCTTTAATACCAAGTGCTGCCAGACACCATGGTTTGCAGAGCCCATGACTGGGCATTGTACTGGGCATCACATCTTTCTTATGCCTTCCCCCCACGCTCCCTTGTGTTTGCACGTCTCTCTGTCTCTCTTTCACACATACACAGCATCATGAATCGAGTATGCAAATCCTGCTGGCAGCCTTGAAAATCCCAGACAAAATGCCTAAATTACACTAGTGCAAATCAGGAGCAGTTCTGCCGAGGCGCAGGGAATGACAGCGGTCTAAAACCATTTTCAATTGCAGCAGTATCATGCCCTGAGAGTTTGCATTCCAAGCTGCAGTGCCATATATGGCATTTTAGTTCACACCTATCACCATTCTACAAAGCACGAGCAGGAGTGACCATGAGGTAGGACTAATGTGTCACTTTTCTGGGTGCAACATTGTTTAACCATGTTGGTCCCGGAATATTAGAGAAACAAGGTGGGTGAAGTCATATCTGTTATCGGACCTACTTCTGTTGGTGAGAGAGGTCCACACAGCTCTTCTCCAGATCAGGGAACCATTGGCTGGGTAGAGGGATGGAAAGTAATTAAAGGTAAATTATGTTCTTTTAACTTGAAGTTTAGATGGCCTGTTGGCCAGTAGATGGAGCTAGGATACTATTGGCAACAAGATCCAGGTGATTTTCTGGGATCTCTTAGCCCTTGTTTAAGGAGACATCCCCCACACACAAAGTATGTGTCTAGAGTGTTCATTCAGGACCTCAAGAATTAAGGAGATCCTGTGGCTGATTTTATTTCATCAAAAACTATTCCAACATGGAGATGTTGGTGAGTAACGAGGGTCTGAAGCAGATGGAGTACGCAGAAATTATAAGTACCCTCCAAGAAACCCTCTTTTTTTCTTTTTTGTGCATATTCCCAAACCCAATGTGAAGTCTGCTTGTTTTTTACAATTTTTAGTGACTTCGTTGCCAGGGAAAAAGGTAGGTGTGACAGCTTTTGAGTCTCAAGGCCTCCGTTTACCCCTAGAAAAAGTATACTGTGAGTCATGGTAGAGCAAGCTCTTCCACACTGCTCTGCAGATGGACCTTAACCCTGCCTAGGAGGTAATGAGCAGTTCAGTCTGTTTGGGCTATTCACATCTTGTACTCTACATGGAAAACCACACAAGGGCTAATTACAATGGGATTTTTTATTGTGATGGACACCAGCTCACTGGGAAGAGCAACTTACTTCATATACTGTACGCCACCACACAACTTTCATGCATCACCACCTTCAGTGCTACCAGATGAGTGTTCTGACCTACAATCAGATTGCTCTGTAATCTTATTACCAGTCCCCTGAGCCATTCAACCTGCCAGAAGAAGAAATGTTGTAGTTGCCAGTAAGCAAACACCTATTGATTAAAAAAAGCAGTAGAAAATACTTTTCAGAATACTGCTATGTAGATTACACTATAGCAAGGGACAACTATGATTTAGCCAGGCTGTGAGATTTAGTGAGAGCAGATTAAACTGCAACCCACCAAATGTTATATTCCAAAGCAGACACAGTTACCTTCTGTAGTATTTTAAGATTGGAAGGTACAGTTCTCTTTTTCAAAGAGCGTTTCAAATTGAAAGAATTTGAAGTGAGGAGGGGTGAAGTGACAGGGTTTGCCAAGGTATTTCTTTTTGTAAGATTTTGGGGATAATAATTCCTAGCTCTTAAACAGCACTTTTCATCAGTTGATCTTGGTGTATGTTTCCAAGGAAGTCAGTATCATTATCCCCATTTCACAGATGGGAAAACTGAGGCACAGATGATGTGACCTGGGCAAGGTCATCTAGCAGGCTCCTGGGAGTAGAATGCAGGTCTCCAAAGTTCTGTGTATGAGGTGTATGTATAACATTTATTTCAGTAGGATGGGTAGCCAAAGAGTTTTTCTAATTACAAATGAGCAAATGATTCCAAATGGATAACATTTTCAGTTAGGATAACTATCAACCATGTGCCAAGTACTAGCACCACTTTCATCCAATTTACACTCTATTTTTACACTCTATTTTCAGAGTTTCATTGAGTTTTAAGCGGTACACTGGAACTGTGTTGTCATGATGCACAGTACAATTTCTCTATAAAAGATCATGATTTCCTCAAACTTGGTCCTTATTTGTAGTTATTTGACTAATATATTTTACTGGATGGACTGACAGTCAATATTCAAGATGTGTCCTTATTGTGATTGGCTGGATCAGTCACATGGATATTACTTTTGTTTCCAGACTGAATGAATGTGCAAATTCGTGGCAGAGTGGTATCGATGGGGGCTGGGAGCTGCAGGCCTGGAGCCCTTTAAATTGCTGCTATTTTAAAGGGCTTCCAGCCCCACCACAACCACATTGCCAGGCCACTACATGGGATTCCGGTGGCTATTTAAAAAGCCCGCAGCTGCCGGGCTCCATGGATACCCTGGCAGTGGCATTTAAATAGCATGCAGGCTGGATGCAGCCCATGGGCCATATCTTGCCTGCTCCTCCAATAGATGGTGAGTTTTTCCCTAATGAGAAAGATGCAGCCTGACAGCTTTTCAAAATTTGTGACATGCCCCTACCACCCCAGGCAAAAATTCTTGCCCACCACTGGCTTACAGGGAACACTATCCTGGGGTATGTTTTAAAATCTACATACAAAAGTTCTTCCTGAAACCAGCTTGTGCTGTTTGGTGCACCTGTTCTGCATCTCATTCACTCTGCCTTCCCTGCCCTGAAGCCATGCATGGGTTTCCTCAGGTAGGTAAAACACACCCCAGAAACCTGGGGCCTTCCTTTTGGAAGCCCCTGCAGCAGCTTCCGATGGCCAGTTGGTTACCTTCATGCGCATACTGGCACTAAAAGAGGTGCATTGCTCTCTGGTGTGCTACAGAGATTTGCTGAACTGGAGCCAAAAAGAGAGAAGAGGCCGGGGGTGTTAAAAGCTACTGTCTCGCCTCTTCATACACATTACACGCACGAGTGCCTTCAGCAGCAGGCACTGGAGCCCAGACAATGCGCTGAAAGTCTAATGTGTTTCAGATAAGGCCTTTGACTATTACCTGGATTGACAGCCAGAGAATGGGAGGGAAAATCCTGGCTCCGACCTACTCGGCCGAGCAGAAAGCATCCTAGCTTGCAGGCTAACCTAGGTCAAGTGATTTGGCGCCTCGGGTGTATTAAAGCTATTTACCAGGGAGAGAGGGATTTATAGGACTTTAAGGGGAACAAACTCCTAGTGGGGATGGTTGGGGGTTTGTTTTTTGTTTTGTTTTGTTTTAATTCATGGTATGTCCTGGCGTGGTACCATTAATCGCATTTGGGAAAGGCGCTGTGGTTATTAAAGAGTAATGAAATTTTTGAAAACCCAACACTGCTAAATGCACCTGACTGCCGTGCTATGGAATCGCACTAGAGAACAGTGCGTGAACAGCAGCTGATAGAGGGAATGGAGTAGACAGGGCACAGAAAGCTACACACATGTCCCCACCCTTTGTGATGAAAGTGCCAAAGCAGGACAGCATGCTGGTGGCTGAGGGACTGCCCTGTATTTGCGCCTCTCCAGGACGGCCCAGGGTTCTGGGTCCTGAGGACTCGTTCCCAAGTCACAGAGGAGAGGAGAGGAGTAAATCTCGTGGGCAGTTCCCTGGTGCATAACTGTCTTACAGGAGGGGTCCCAAATAAGACCAGAGCTTCCTTGTGCTAGGCACCACGCAAACACCTAGGCCGAGACTGCGCTTGCCTTGAAAGCCCAAGAGTGGTTTAAGGCAGAGATGTGGTGGCAAATCTTCACAGTTACACAGAGCTAAAAAGAGGACCCAGATCTCTGGCATTCCTCCTTTGTGGTTTGTCCGTTTGACTAAATTGCCTCTCTTCAGGGAAGCTGATGGGATTGTCGGGCCCCCCAGGCAATGTGGGGGGGCCCTGACTCTCTGCTCCTGAGGGGGACAAGGCCTCAGGTGGAAGGGGCAGGGCTGGGGCACCCCCCCTCCTCCGCTGGCCCTTAGATTTAGCCAGAGTGCATGGTGTGGGGCTCTGTAGCACTGCCTGGTGCTCCAGCAATCATTTTAAAGGGCCCAGGGCTCCAGCAGTGGCAATAGCTGGGACTTCCAGGCCCCAGAGCACTTGTTCCCTGTGCCACCCTCCCTTTCTTCATATCCAAGCTGTGAGCCCCTGGACTACACAGGCAAACCGGAGTACCCCGCTTGTTCTCTTGGGTGAAGAGCTGAGGAGAACTAAAAGCCGTTTCACTAGTTGGAACAGGTGATCCATAGGTAGTTCAGAGTTGGGGGTTGCTATAGCAAAGCACCCAAAAGTTCAAAGGCTTCCGAACTTCGCCAGTGAGCAAACCCAGCCTGGGGGACCCGCACTGACATGTTTGCCTGCGAGGTTTCTGACCCCTTCAGCTCCTGTTTGGGCCAGTCCAGTGTCTCCCCCAGTAGTTCTGGGCTCATCCGGCACGAGGGCCGCCACATAAATAATAAAGGGGCAAGTGTGTAACTTCTCATTGCCGAGCCTTCCCTGGATTTCATTTCGAAAGCAGGGCCTGAGGGCGGGGCAGTCAGGCTTTTGCCAAGATGGTTTATTGTTCCCTGACCGGTGAAGCCTTTTGTTTTGAAGTAAAGGATGAACTTGCATGTCCAATGTGGCTCAGAGCCTTGCCACCTTGCTGGGTGGGCTCAGCTCTGCACCCCCAGAAGAGGTGGGTCCTCAGATGGAAGGTATAAAGCTGGGGCTAGATTCTGCCCAACTAGCTGTCATTGCTGCCCAGAGGGCACTGCAGGGAGCGCCAGCGGTAATTTAGAAGGCAGGAAGGTGCACTGGCTGCCACCACAGTAGCCAGAAGCCCTGGGCCCTTTAGTATCACCAGCACCAAGGGTAGTTGCCCCCATTTCCCCCAAGCTTGCACACAGGCAGTGCTAGACATCCTGCTGACATGAGTGAAAGCCCCTCCTCCTAGGCCCAGGGACATTCAAGATGGAAGTGATGTGTGGGGTTGTCTGATCCACCTCTCCTTCGCTAAAGGCAGCTCGTGCTCTGCCTTGGATTCACCCAGTTGCCATTTGGCC